>NC_141080.1:23481210-24681210 GCF_041138505.1 Cibotium barometz | reverse complement strand
TACATTTGGATTAATCTCATTGACCTGTCAAACCTTTGTTTGGACCTTAATCGAAAATTTTCTGAAAACAAGGGCCCTTACGCTAAGGTCTTTTGTGCACATTATAATTTATTTCTAATGCACCTTAGGAATTTCTTTTTAAATTTCTGTTTCAGTTGAATTTATTTTAATAAAAAGGAATATTTTCCCATCCAAAGATATCTAAAAACTGAATTACCTCTCTCTAGAATATTTTCTCACTCTAGGCCAAAACAGGTAGAAACAAGATCTTTTATTATTCTGAAAAGGGGATTGATTACAGGGGAAGAAACTAGACATCTTGAGGGACTGGGGAGGAAAGATACACTATGCTATTTGCATTTTGATTTATTTGCCAACCACCTCGGCCTCTTTGGCTCCCCCTACCTCTAGACTGGCCTCTTCCACCCTGTGTATGATTACTGTTGTGAATCATTGGACTATTGTTGTCCAAAATTCTAATTTCCTTGTCGGCCACCACCTTGGCTTCAAGCACCCTCTACCTAAATTAGAGTAGAAGGCCTATTCTGATGTGTTCTTGCTTTGTGAAGAATAATCCTCACCTAAAGCCTTTTCTTCTATGATTAGCATAGATATCAAGTCCCAAAAGTTGGAATTATTCTCCCTGACTACAATGGAGGTCTTGAATGGCTTGTACTCTTTGCCAAGTCCATTTAGACAGACATTCACCAAATCATCGTCCTCTAGTGATACATTGATAGACCCAAGGGATTCAACAATACCCTTGATCTTTTAGGCATATTCATTGATGGACATGCTTCTCTTTCCCCCACAGCATGCAACTCTTACTTTAACTGCAACTTCCTTGCCTTTGTGTTAGTAAACCAGATTCTGCCATGCAACTGCTAGAGTGTTTGCATCTTGTATGTGTCCTATTATAGTGTCTGTGACACTAATTATTGAAAGCCAGTACATAACTTTTCTTGCACCCTAATTCCAATCCTTAAATACCTTTATATCTACAAGAGTGGCATTCTCCTTAGATAACTCTGGAGGCTTCTCATTGTCTTCTTCTACGTAATCCCAAAATCCTTTACCCATTAGGAAATTGGTCATTCTGAACTTCCAGGCATGGAAGTTATTCTTATCCAACTTCTCACTAACAATTTGATTAATTCTGTCAGACATGTTTTCTTGCAGCAATCAAATAACTTGCAAACAAACAACTTCTGTATGCAATGTGTGATACAACAGTGTCTCATGTAACTACTGCAGCACAGCTTGTGTGTAACCAAATGTGACCAGAGTACATGTACATACACCCAGAAAACCCTATTTGCAATTCCAAAATGCACTACTGCAGTGCAAAAACTAGATTTCGAGCAGAAATAGTTCTCTATTAGAACTTCCACAAAATTATCGAAATACCCTCTGCAGTGATGAAACGGGGCCCGTAAGGTGCCCAAGACATGAATCTCCTCAAAAAAATGCTGCCTAAAAAGATAGTATACCTGCCCTTTAGCTCCGCTCCCGTGAAGACATCTCCTCAATCAGAGATGTGTAGCTCCCAAAGTTACTGAGGGTGTGTTGTATCTAAACCAAGAAGGGGAAAGAGATGATGGTACTCTTACCCATGTAGCACCGCTTTCTTCCTTGCTTGTTCTTGCCTCCTTAGCTCTCACACGGACCAGTCTCTGATACCATGAAGAGAATGTGGGGGAGAGGGAGAGCTTCAAACCCTAGCAAGCAAACACACACACACACACAAGAGAGAGCAAGACACGAGAGAGAGATGGATAACTAAATTTTCTTCTATCTTCTTCTTCTCTACTCAACCAACATAACATAAAGATAAGAGTAGTTGTTGTTTTGCTGATTTCTCGGGGAGCAGAACATCTTCTTTTGAGTGCACACCCCTTGAGGGCAGTAGATCAGCAGTCTTTCTGTTCTTCTTCTTCCTCTTTGCTAATTGGTGCAAGGTCACATCCGAGAAAGCTTCTTCAACTACAAGAACAAGAAAATATAAGTGGCCAACACTAGGGACAATGGGGTTAGGTCTTTTCAGATGACTCATAAATAATGCTCACCTTGATAATCAGAACTCTTCCTTTTTGGTGTCCTAGAACGTGTCACACCGTTAGTACAAGATTGCTTGTTTGGAGAGCTTTCTTCTTGCCTCACGGGTGTCAGTTAAGCATTTAGCACACCGTGATCATCAAAACCCTTCTTCTTTGGCATCCTAGAATGAGTCACGTGATTAGTACATGCTTGCCCTCATTCTGCGCTTGCAGTGTGATTGTGTCCACTTGGAGAGATTCTTCCATCATGCCTCATGGGTGACATCTCTCATGTACTCAACTTAGTTCTTAGAGTGTTTTGGTTCATTGTTAACATCGCCCTCCCCTTCTTCCAAGCCAACAATGATAACACTTATTAAATTAATAGTGTGGTCTCGTCATGTGAAAGCATGATGATGTAGATTGAAAAACACTCACTAGGCGTTCTTTCCACACGACATTTGCTCTAGGGTTTCCTCTGTAGGAAGGAGAAGCCTATGGTCCACAATCTCACTCAGATCAACATATTTATGTCTTACTTCTGCCCCTCCTTTTGCCTACTAAAAGACGGTGGTGAAGTACAGTAGCTTGCACATTTTGAAATTCATTGGTGGCAGCAGATCTTTCAAATGATTACAACAAGACATACACAAATTGCTTCAACACATGGTAATTAATCTATGAATTTTGAGGTTGGGAGAGCAAAGCAGGTGATTTGCAACAAAGAGCTTTGCAATGGGTTGATGGTTTGTCTAACTAGTGGATTCCAAATTTATAAGGGTTTTTTACCAGAGGTTTCCAACCGGTTGATAACCATACAATAGGTTGTGATAGTTTACAACCCAATGGGTAAAACCAATTTACAAGTTGACAACGAGTTATATAAGTTGACAACCGATTATCTTAACATTGGTAGTTAACTTAAAAACTGATTCAAAACCATATTATAAATTGGGCCACTTTAATGGTTTTTAAGCCTTATTTTCCAACCCCTTTGAAACCAATTTATGGGTTGGAAGGGTTTATAACCACCACTGGTTGGAAACCAGTTTATAAATTAAGAGCATGACAAATGGAAATTGGCTACTACCAACTTTTTGATAACCGGTTTATAGATTGAGAGTATGAAAAATGGAACTGGATGAAGACAAGTTTATAAGAGAAGGGGCACTTGAAAGGGTTTTGGACTATTGGTTTGAGTCCGCTGACAACCAGTTTATATGTTTGGAGCATACAATAGGTTTTTAATCACTAGATTGACACCCACTGTAATAGCATGGAAGCATTGCAAATGGGTTTCAACCAGTTTCAAACGGACTAGCATATAGCAAGTGCTTAAAGGTGGTATTAACAAATGGCCAACACTACTAATCAAATAAAACTAGTTAAAGATTATAGGTTTCTACCTTTGTTTTCAAGCATGGCATGACCAAGTGGTTTCCTTACCACCATTTTTTGGCTTCTTTTGGGTAAGGCCTAGCTACAACTAACTCCAATGCATTTGCATTTGACTCATACATAAGCATAGAAAAATGCATGGTATGCATGCTTACAAGGTAATATAAACATACCAACAACAACAGACTGGTCCACTCCAAACCCAAGGCCACACCTTGGGCAACTTTTTGTCACAATCAGCATTTTATCCTCATGCATAAAAATATTTGGCGGTTGTGGAATGATCATTGTGCTAGAGTTCTCTAACTTCACACCCATCATGAAAGCTCTACTAGCACCTAATTTCTCCACAACCTCATTCTTGTGGTCCAAATCGGCCTATAAACACAAAAAAAGAGGCAATGAACATGGTATGGACTTTCTTCATACGTAGAAAACACATATACATACCTTTGCTTTTTTCTAGAGCTTATCTAATGACCCAAAGTTTATCTTGAAGCTACTGCTTTGCTTGTTCCTGTGCATCAGGGGGCATATTATTTGATGGATGCATCATGGTGTGGTATTCAATTGTACCTTCAATGCGATGCAAGCTGCACTTTGCCTCCTCTACCTTCCTTGTCACTGTACGAAGAGCCAGTAATGTAGCTTCTTTGCTGCACTCGTTATTCAATAGAATGTCATCCACCAATGTATGTACCTGACCTGAGACCTCTACCTTTTCCTCATATAGGCTACCTTGTGCTAATGGAGTGCACGCGTCTTGAGATAAGGTTACACCACAGCTCCTCATAGATGACATCGACTGTACACCTTCCTCGCACATCCATTGAATTCTTTTTTTTGTGCAATTACCATCGACACTTGTCTTCTTAACAACCTACTCAGCAAAAATGACCCACTTCAAAGGACCTAGACGTAGCCTCGAGCAAATTGAAGGCCCATACAATAGTTTGACGGTGTAGTTTGGTAAATGTATTTGTATAATGTATGCAAGGGTAGATAGTGCTCCTTCTTTGCCATTCACAACATCACCTTCTTGTCTTTCTTGGGGAGCTCAGAAAACACTCTTGGCCATTGCTTTGGTGGCACCTCATTGTGGGAGTCATACGCCTTGCATCCTCCCCCTCAAGATTGAGACCATACACTTTGGAAAAATCTTCTGAAGTCCTACAAAATTATTTCAATGGCTCTGTCTCTAACTTTGGGTGGCAAAACTTGGTGGGTGCCCACTTCTGGCATGCAGAAAACATTGGTTAGACAAGCAAGCACACTCTCCTTGTCTCTCATATATTGAGCTCAAGATCACCAACATCTGTGGAGCTCAATTAGCAGGTTGATTGAGCAATGAGCGATGAAAGAGAGAGAGAGAGAGAGAGAGAGAGAGAGAGAGAGAGAGAGAGAGAGAGAGAGAGATCACTATAGGCAACAACACCTTCTTGTTTGGTCTAGCAAGATAATATGGAGTCTGTTGGCACCACATTGGCACTGAGTGCTCCTGGTCTAGACCTTCCTCTAGCTTCAGCTCTCTCGGACCATGCTCTTGGTCAATCCCAGTCATGCAACACTCCGGCGTGTTGAGATATCGAGCTTATCTAGTGAGGTGGTGGACACTGATGACCCACCTGCTGGGGGATAGGCCCCACACTTACACCACTGACATGGTTGGCGAGATCATGGGTGATATGCGGCCAGTGGGATGACAGGCTGTGACAGCCATTCTAGAGACTGGCATAGTTATAGCGCCAGCTCATTTAGTTGGGGAGAGAGAGAGAGAGAGAGAGAGAGAGAGAGAGAGAGAGAGAGAGAGAGAGAGAGAGAGAGAGAGAGAGAGAGAGAGAGAGAGAAGGCCACCTTTGTATCTTTGCCGCCCGCTGCCCTTTGAGTTAGCCATCGCTGAAGATGCAGACATGTTCTTAAGCAGCTCTATCAGTTGGGGGGGGGAGGGGAAGAGAGGAAGAGAGAAGAGATCTGTTGACTCTGAGTTTTTTGAATAAGACAATGCACATAGAGAATGCTATCAGTGGGGGGGGAGAGGAAGAGAGAAGAGATCTGTTGACTTTAAGCTTTTTCCCAATGTATAATAACTATTGCTATAATGTCAAAAAATGTGTAATTTTAGCATTGTAAGATTCCTCCCTCCAGCTTTTGAGGTGTGCAGGTGTAAAAACCTCCCCTTCTGATCTTATAATTATTCCCCTCTCTGAAATAAAAGAAAGATCATATTTTTTCCTATTTTGGCCTAGAGAGAGAAAATATCTAGAGGGAGGTAATTCAAAATTGAGATATTTTTGGATATAAAAATCCTCCTAGTGTCTAAAATGGTTTCCCCTAAAACAGATATTCAAAAATAAATTTCCAACGTGCAATTGGAATAAATTAAAATCAGGTAAAAAGGACCTTAGCCTAAGGGTCCAGATTTTTTGAGATTTTTGAATTAAGGTTCCTATGGACCAATTAGATTAATCCAAATGTAGGAGGAGATAAATTGAAGAATAAAAGGAAATCCTCCCAAAAATGAGTAAATACTCACATAAGATGAAGAGTTGACTAAGGACAAGGCTATTAGTTAAAAAAAGAAGAGATATTTAGAAGAAATGATGCATTTTTGACACCTCAGTGTGGGGGAATTCCTCTCATGAAGGAGGCACCTATTTTACATGTGTGGCTGAGTTTTAAACTCACAAATAATGAGATATTTTCATCTCTCCTCTCTCCTGCTTCAACTAGATCCAAAAAGTAAGCTAAACTGACCTAAAAATGGTCAAAAATTGACCAAACTGATCTATAAAATTCTAGAATCAATTTGCTTGGTTAGAGGCTCACTTTTTCCTATAAATAAAGCCCCCCCCTTTGTAAATGGTTAATAGTGGTTTATGCACTGTTACTCTACTCCTCCCGAGAGCCAAAAACAGTGAATTTATTGATAATTCATTAGTTTTTGACCATTTCCTCTTCAAAAGAATTGGTGGCCACTCTTGTTGCAAATAAGAGTAGAAAAGTGGAATTTGATTAGTTTAGAATGCTTTAAACCATTTGGGATAAATATAGATGGGAATGAATGGATGGATGGATGGATGGATGCGATGAGAATAGGAGTGACGAGAATGTGAGGTGAATAGATGTGATGAGATGTAATGCGAAGGAGAATAGGAGTGACGAGAATGTGAGGTGAATAGATGTGATGAGATGTAATGCGAAGGAGAATAGGAGTGACGAGAATGTGAGGTGAATAGATGTGATGAGATGTAATGCGAAGGAGATAGATGGGAAAGAATGGATGGATGGATGTGATGAGAATAGAAGTGAGGAGAATGAAAGGTAAATAGATATGATGATATGTGATGCGAATCAGATAAATGTGAATGAATAGATGAGATGTGATGTCATGTGAATCAGGATGTAAATGAATGATATAGGATGTGAATGAATGTGATAACATGTGAATCGAGATATATGAATGAACAATAAGGGACGTGAATGAATGTGTTAGCATGTGAATCGGGATGTCAATGAATGAGTTGTGATGTAAAATGGATATGATAAGATGCGATGTAAACTGGATACATGTTAATGTATGTGAAGTGATGAGATGTATGGGTAGATGCAAGTAGATGTGATCTGATGAGGATAAATGAGGAAATAAGTGATAAGATAGAAAAAGATGTGATTAGATGAGAATGGGAATACTTATAAAATGAATGTGGATTGATGTGTGGGTAATGTGGATTGATGTGGATGGATGATGTGGATTGACGTATGGATGATGTGGATGGATGTGTAGATAATGTGGATTGATGTGGATGATGTGGATGGATGTGATAATGTGGATTGATGTGGATGATGTGGATGGATGTAGAGATGATGTGGATTGATGTGTGGGTAATGTGGATTGATGTGGATGGATGTATGGATGATGTGGATTGATGTGTGGGTAAGGTGGATTGACATGTGGATTGATGTGGATGGATGTATGGATGATGTGGATTTACGTATGGATTGATGTGGATGGATGTATGGAAGATGTGGATGGATGTATGGGTAATGTGGATTGATGTGGATGGATGTATGGAAGATGTGTGGATAATGTGGATTGATGTGGATGATGTGGATGGATATATGGAAGATGTGGATTGATGTGTGGATAATGTGGATTGATGTGGATGGATGTATGGATGATGTGGATTGACATGTGGATTGATGTGGATGGATGTATGGAAGATGTGGATGGATGTGTGGATAATGTGGATTGATGTGGATGGATGTATGGATGATGTGGATTGGTGTGGATGATGTGGATGGATGTATGGATGATGTGGATTGATGTGTGGATGATGCAATTGTATGTGATTTGATGTGGGAAAGATGTGATGTGATAGGGATTGATGAAGAAAAAAAAATTGTGAGAAGATGAGAAAAGATGGGGACTAATGTGAAAGGATGTGGAGTGATGAGAAAAAATGGAAATATTGTTGGAACTGTATTTGTATGTGAAATTTGTTTTTAAATGATTGTTTTATGTCAAGAATGCTGGGGAAGCATTTTGACCGTCTTGTCAATGATGTGGAGACCTATCTGTTAAAGTTGCAACTGTTAACGGAGAGTCAGCGGAGGACGTCTCGCATAGCAAGGTCGGCCAAGGTCTTGACCAGCTTCCTCAGTTTGATTTAAATGGTGAGCTTCCGGTGCAGTGGATGAGGGACCAAGGAAGCGGCCTATGAGTGAAGCGCTAGGTGACCTACGAAGGATCCTAGAGGGTGCTGACCATACGGTGCTCAGGCTCTAGATCGCCGAAGATACCCACACGTATGTCGCGGAAGATATTAGAACAAGGAGTAAGAGTTGTTTTCTGAATTCGGGCATGGATCTGGTTGATTGACCTTGCTGGTCCTCAACGAATGAGTCCATGGCTCTTTTATATGGATCCGTTGGTTGATCTTGCTGATCTTCAATAGAGATTCTATTTTTGATATGTGAATATATTGCCGGTTTACTCTATGAGCTAGGAACTATCAAAAAGGCCCTTGAGTGGATAGGTGGTGAGCGTTCTGGTTGCCAATGATGCCATAGGTACACCGATGAAGGAATGATTGGAAATAAGGATTCAATCGGAGATTTTTAGGATTATGATCAGTGACACAATGGTTTTATTAAAATATTATTTTTAGAAGATGTTGATTCTGTGAAAAAGGCAATTTCATATTGGGTGTGTAAGTGGTGTGACTAGTTTTAAGTTTGCATGAATATCCGGCTAGGGGGCCTCGGAACTCTTTTCCCTAGTACCCGGGACAAAACCTAACCAAATTCTTAATTGGATCCCATCACTACAATGGTTGGGCAGTTGGCTAGGTTGGCTAACCCACAGGGCTGGATGGGGTTAGGGTGGACTGATGGATCCCTAAAATGAGACTCAATTCTGTTTTGGGTCGATAGATGAAGTAAATCCCGCATAAAAATTATTCTATGGAAAAGAATCAACGGGTGTGCCTCTCAATGAGGAAAAAAGAATTGGTCTCTATGATCCAAGTGCAATCTTTTCCTTGATCTAACTTTGATACTACGGGTTTGGTCAAATCAGTTCAGTTAGTTAAGGCTTTTAACTACGTTGGAGAAAAAAATTATCTTGGAGGAATCACCCGTGCTTTCCGGGAAAGGGCAGTTTTTTCGGGTTCGGTTTTTGGAAGAACCGATGGACTAGTCTCTTGTCCGGATATCCGTGGGCGAGGTCCCGAGTGTGGGACCCTACCCCACGCAAGAAGTGCTACTTCCACTGCTAGCACCCTTGAGTTCGTTGCGCAGTGGGCACAAGGGATCTTACAAGCATCATAGAAAGCTTGTTTTACGTAGATAAATTTTGGCTCTTTGATCACTACAACAAATAGAGTTGGGGATCAAAAGTTATGGGTGTCAACAAGTTATGGCTATCTTGGCCGACTTTCTTAAGAAAAATATCAAAAGTTTCTTTTTGCTTTCTACGCTTGGTAAAAAGGAGAGCCAATTGAGCTGAGCTCTAGACAAGGCTATGCATACATGTTGTCAATGGTATGTACTTCAAGCATATCAAATCTTGTGCCCACATTAGACAATGGCAACAACCATTTGTTTCAAGATTGTATAATGATTTTCCTTGACTGAGGTTCACAGGTTCACAAGATCTATCATATGATTTTGGAGCCTTTGATGTGTTTGTTTATTTATTTTGATTTGTATTTGAAGTGTATTCTTCATTAGGGCATTTTATGTTCTTCTATTGGGGTAAAAGCAAACCGATTTACATGAAATTAGAATCTAAGATGTTTAGATTTCATTGCTTTGTTGATCCAAGGATTAGCTTAGCAATTTTCATGGAATCCACTTTGAAAGCATAAGCATTGAGTTCTATTTGTTGAAATATACAAGTGAATAGGGTGTGTGTGGGAACAAGCTCTTGGATAGAGGCTGTAAAAGAGGAGATGTAATTGTGAAAGAACCTGTGAAAAGGTTAGGAGAATCTACTGGGAGAGAATAATGGGTAGCATGAGGGAATTTAGGAGTGTGGAGTTATTCTGGGAGATATTCAGGGAAAAGAGAAGAGGTGGAGAGAATCAGGCAAGAGGTGGAGATATTCAGGGAGTGAATCATGGAGAAATCAATGGGATTTGATGCTTGATGTAAACTCTATAAATTGAGGCATAGCCCTAATGAGAATTTGCTGGTTTTTGAGTATCCATGCCTACATTAATCTATCTGCTAATTATTCACTAATTACGTCTTAATCATTTCTTAATCACTTTGTTAATCATGTTGATTCTAGTGTATGATCCACCATAGCTCATCATTATGCTCAAATTTCAACATGGTATCAGAGCCATGGCTAGAATCAACTAGATTTATGAGCCCATTAGTGAATTAATCAAGATTAGTAAGATAATTAGCAAAAAAAATCAGTTTTAGTGAGTTTTCACTCTTCCCCTTCACCCCCAGCCAGTGGAGGGTCTCTAGCACTTAGCACACTACAAATTAGGTCACAAGCTTCTAGGTCAAGGTAGCTAACATCTCCATCTTCAAGCTCAGCAAGACGGCGAAGCAAACGGCGCAAAAACAAAGCAGAAATCAGTAATTTCGTTGGCGCGTTTTTTCTGGAGGAGAATTGAGATTTCTTCAAGCACAGTTCAAATGTCTTCAATTCCTCTTAGCACAAAGGGTAATCAAGCATGCTCTACAAGCTGGTGAAGACAGAAATCAATTTCATCAAGTCTACAGAGAGATCAAAGCTCTTCATCAAATCTGCAGGTGACTTTGGTAAAACAGAGATTAAGCTTTCATTATTTGCTCAAATCTTGTGTTTCTTGGCTTAATCCTCTACTAGACTCATTGCTATTGATGCCTTTGAAAGCATTTGAGCTCATTTGAAGTGGAAGGCATCAGATCTGGGCTCCCCGCATACTCTGTTTTCTGCACACAAACCAAAGCATTAATTTGCTAATCAATGATTAATCAGTGCTAATCACTGTACTTTGGTGCAATTGAGGGTTCAAATTAACCATTAGGTATCTGATACAGATCCCTATAACTTCAGATTTCAAATCGGAGTTGGTTTGATACTCCAACCATCCCGTACAAATTGGTTACCCTTAATTTAGTGTAATTTCTGGGAAAATTGTGCTGATAAAATTGTGAAAATCATCATTTTGCATTTAACCCTTGGTTAATGCCTGTAAATCTCACTCAAATTCAAGATTATTCACAGCCAGAATTGCATTTGGAATGTGCATGAGAATGAATGCTATACGCATTATGTATTGGGCACATTTTATCAGTGTAAAAATGGGAACAGACACTGCCCTTGTCCAGATTAAGGCAAGTGGTAAGACCTCCCGCATAAATTTGGGTTTGCATTGCATAAAGACCTGACGGACGAGCTCATGGCCCCAGCCATGAAAGAAGAAGAATATCTCTTCCCAAGAAGAGGATCCACACCGAGAAGAAGACCTGAAGGAAGACATGGACACGAGAAGAGAAGCTGCCCCGAGAAGAGAAGCTGCCCCGAGAAGACTGAAAGAAGAGACGGACGCGTGGAGAGATGCGGCCACGAGAAGAAGACTGAAGAAAAGAGAAGATGTGAGGCTCCAAAGAGTGAGGAGCCATGTGAAAATCTCTGAGAGAGAGAGAGAGAGAGAGAGAGAACCCACAACCCAATGTAACTTGCCCCAATAAAGTAAAACCACCTCTGAGCCACCGATGATGTAGGCCACGTGGTAGATGTATGTGTGAGCACTTTAGTCAAGGTCGCGGGCACTTATAGTAGCCTTGGACACATAGAGAGAGAGAGAGTGTCAAGGACTATGGAGTTTAGGGACTTGAGGCACTGGTCGCGGGCTGTCAAGTAAGAGAGAAACTTGATACAGGGTCCAGGTGTGCTGAGATAACTTGAGGGGAGGAGTAGACACTGGTCGCGGACTGCCAAGTAATGGGTGGCAAACTTGGTATAGGGTCTAGGTGTACTAGGATTATTCACTTGAGGGGAGGTGTTGAAATATACAAGTGAATAGGGTGTGTGTGGGAACAAGCTCTTGGATAGAGGCTGTAAAAGAGGAGATGTAATTGTGAAAGAACCTGTGAAAAGGTTAGGAGAATCTACTGGGAGAGAATAATGGGTAGCATGAGGGAATTTAGGAGTGTGGAGTTATTCTGGGAGATATTCAGGGAAAAGAGAAGAGGTGGAGAGAATCAGGCAAGAGGTGGAGATATTCAGGGAGTGAATCATGGAGAAATCAATGGGATTTGATGCTTGATGTAAACTCTATAAATTGAGGCATAGCCCTAATGAGAATTTGCTGGTTTTTGAGTATCCATGCCTACATTAATCTATCTGCTAATTATTCACTAATTACGTCTTAATCATTTCTTAATCACTTTGTTAATCATGTTGATTCTAGTGTATGATCCACCATAGCTCATCATTATGCTCAAATTTCAACACTATTGGGCTTAATTAGAGTGAAATTATCAATTATTATTCATGCAATTCATAATTTTTCATAAATTATTCATGTATTATGGAATTAGTAGAGTAGAAGCATGCTAAACAGTTAAAAAAAACCCTTAATTATTTGCATCACAATCCTTATGAAGAAAATGATTAGAGATCGTCATTGGAAAATCTTATAAGCTATGAAGAAGAACTAGTCTCTTCAAAAGAAGAGGCTAACCATGCCCAAGATTATGACACTAGGCCTTCTAAAAGGCTTCCTTGAACCAAAGCCGCTCTCTAAGATCCTTAATCTTTTGTAAAACTTCACTAGAATAAGTTGGTGAAACCAAAGCCAAAAAAAACATGGTAAATCCAAACATGGCTATACTAAAGCCAAAAAAGAAGCTTTGTAAATCCATACATCTCAAGTGATGGATAATCAGGGGAGTGTTAGAAATATTAAAAAATCATCCATCAACAATGGAGTGAGCCAATGTTCATAGGTTTTAAGAGACTCTAATATCCCACATGGGGAGTTTATTTTGATGGATTTTGGTGCCTTCAAAAGGATTCATCAATTAATGGAGAGTACAACTCTTTTGGGTATTTTGCCTTGTGTGCATCAAGCCCTTCTCTTTCATGCTAATCATCATTATCTTAATCTCATGCTTAATCCAAACTTCTTTCCACCTTAATCTATGAAAAACCCTATTTTACCCCAGCACGTTAGAAATAGCTAGTAATCATCCATCAACAATGGAGTGGGCCCAAGTTCATAGGTTTTAAGAGAATCTTTTGGCTATTATGTTATTTCCTTGGGCGCATCAAGCTCTTCTCTTTTGTGTTAATCATCATTAGCTTAATCTCATACTTAATCAACAAGCTTAATCCGCACTTCTTTCCACCCTAATCTATGGCAAATTCTATTTTACTACCAACATGGTATCCTGAACCCTCGGTTGAAGTGTAACCTTTGAGCCCCTAGAGAAGCCAAGTTGAGCCTTTAAACCAAGAAAACATGGACAAGTTCAACCTCTGAGCTAAGAAAAAGTGGACAAGTTGGCACTGAGAGAGGGTGTTGAGAAAAGTGGTGCCAAAGCATAGCACTAGGAGATTTCCACAATATGGATAGACCAGTGGTGCTCCATCGCCTTAAGGTTTTGGTGTGTGGATGGCTATACCAATTTGTGAAAACCTGCACGCACAACTAGGATGGGTGACCTCCCAAGACTTGGTCCCCACATAATTTCTAATACTTCCTCAAACGAAATAGGTTCATCTTCATTACATAGTGTCAATGAACGCATGATCCACAAAAGAATAAGATGCATGATAAGAACATGCATGTGTTCTTCTAGGCAAAGGAGTAGCTAATGTGCTATCCTGCAATCTTTGCACCATCTATTCTGGTATACTCTTGGATATGGCTATCCTTTCTTCATCCATTGCATCATCCATAATTGCTTCATCAATAGACTGATCTGTGGGCTGAAATTCGAGCTAATTTTCAGTCGGTATGGGCTAATTTGCAACACCTTGTTGAGCATTCATTTGCTCCACATATGGCTATCCGACATTGTACAAGGGTACGAGTGTACCAAAAGATGACCTTGGAGCATACATTTTTTAATTTTTTACATAAAATCATGGGCTAAACTGAGTCCTCAACAAAGATAACATGCAAAAAGGAGCCACAAAGGGCTTCATGCCATTCCAAGCTTCATAAGGGGTAATTGTTTACAAGGCGTTGGTGGGGCATATATTTAGCATATAAGTGGCACACATAACTGCCTCCAACCAAAACAAATGACGTAAATTCTAGCCTTTAATCATGCAATGTGCCATCTCCATGAGAGATTCATTCTTCCTCTCAGCCACACCATTTTGTTGAGATGTGTAAGGCACCGTACATTGATGTTTTATGCATCTTTCAGTCATATATGCATAAAACATTTTTTACATATACTCCCCTCCTCAATCTATATGAAGGCTACCAACTTTACATGCAAACACATTTCAGCCATAGAAACAAAGTGTTTAAATCATGTAAAAACCTATGATTTTTCTTTCAACGGATATAGCGAGGTATGCCTAGAGTAGTCATCAATATAAGTCACAAAGTAGAGATATCCCCCAATTGATAATGTCCTCATAGGACCACATACATCACTACCTATAAGCTGTAATTTCTAGATAGCCCTTACTAATCCAATTTTTTGAATGATGCCCATTGCATCTTGCTCAAAATGGACTCAAGATTTGGTAATTGTAACACCATCTCTAAAACTATCAAAATTCAAGTGACCAAAGTGAGCATGCCATAGCTCCGCAGGCATCACCTATAGCGCGTGTGGCGGTAATTAAACAAGCATTATATGCTAGTCTCTCATACATGTCCAACATGTAAACCCCATGTCTTAGAGTATCGGATACCATAGTGACGTCTCCATCACTCCAGTCATGAGCTATAAACGTCATCAAAAAATCTGACTACTAGGCATGCCCTAGCAATGGCAAAGACTGATAGCAAGTTCATTTTAATGCCTGGAACAAACAAGAATTATGAGAGAGTGGTTGTCCCACCATTTGTAGCAGGTGAGCATAACTTTACCAACTCCTTTCAGGAGTTGTTTGCACATGCGATTGTGCCTCATTTATGAGGAGCAAACTCAAGGTAGGAAAATAAATCATGCTGAGAAGTAATGTACTTGCTAGCATCACTATCGAAATACCATACATGCTGATCTGTCATTGACATACATACATCGTGGACAAAAGGGTCATAACTATAGCGCACAATGAATGCCCAATCATCATCTGCATAGTTCATTGACTCCTTTCCAGCACTTGGTGCTGATGCATTAGCACAGCCATGCCTGCCTCTTTCTTCTTCTCCTTCTCCATAGCCTTTTTCTATATGTATTAATATAATGGCTTGGCCTTTGACAATAGTTGCATTTGTATTTCTTAGGCTTATCATCCCCCTTCTTAGTATCCTTACTAGAAGACTAGGCCAATTCTACCTTTGGCTTATAGCCACCCTAAGAAAAGGCTTTGCCTTTACCTTTTTGAGAACTCGCAACGAATTTATGATCTTCCACAAGCATACTAGTTTGGTTTTCCTGGGATTGCTCTTCTTACAAGAGCATTACAATCAACTCATCAAACATAAGGGCATTGGGGTTACCTTTTATCATAAGCCGAAGTGTGGATATAAAACCCTGATATGAATTCAATAAAGCTATGAGAACAGTAGACACCAATGAGGTGTCCAGGTAGGCCTCATTAATACATGTAAGCTTCTCTCTAAGATCTTTGATCCTTGTGGGAAACTCATTCATTAAGTCTCCCTCATTCATATGCTCGAGCTCTAACTACTTGTGTTAGTTGGCCACTCGTGCCACATTACGCGCCTAGTAAAGCGTAGCAAGCGCAGCCCAAGCATGCTTGGTAGTTTTACATGAGCAAATTTGAGAAACAATGCTCCTTTTCACAGAAAGTGTCACCAATCCATGTGAATAGTCCATGCCATCCCACCTGGCTTGTTATGCTATTGTGGGAGGTACGGAAGCGCGGATGCCATGGTTACATCTAAACTAGTATCACCACCAAAGCACATGTACTACCATGGGCTGGCAAGACAAGACGTGTCTCAATACCAATAACAACATTCCAAAGCCCTTTGGCAAACCAATACATGAAGCATCATATAGGACCACATCGAATAGTTGGTCCCGTTAAGCTTATCCTCAACGACAGAAAGCATTCCAAATACAATATCGCATCCCATTTTAGCAAGCAAATAACGAATCTCTTACAAAAAATGCAACGATTGGCAAATCAATGTTTCAAGTGTGACTCCGTTGAGCATGTCGCAAATGATTGTCCAAGGACCTTGGAGGATCGATCCGAGAAGGCAACTTCTTCAAAACCGAAGAAGCAATTTGAGTAGGAGGCTTCTTCAAAACCGGAGAATAAGTGTGAAGGAGATACATGTGCGTGCGTCTCAGCTTTTTCCATTTCTCAGATCGAGCACACACCTAGTGTGCTTCATCACACTAGGCCACAAGTACAAACATACGACAGTTTCAACCAAGTTTCAAGGAAGAATCTTCACATTTGTTGTTTGCACTACGTGGAGAATCTTTGGCTTCAATGGACGATCGCTCCAATTTTCAAGGTCATTTAAGAGGACTCTTCTCACTTGCCGTTCACATTGGATGTAGTATCTTTAGTGTTTGTCATGGAGGCACCACATAAGGACATCTCATCCAAAAAAAAAAAATCATCTTAGTACGATAAGCCAATGCGTGTATCTTCACAATACACAAATTTCTTGGAGACTGTACCAACCACCACTAGGATTATGACTTCGACTTACCAACGGATGTTTTAATTATGTTCCACAAGGCATGGGCGGTTTAGACATACGAGTGTCAAGCACTATTGAAGGATACGCATTCGGTGCAATGTCTGTGAAGAGTCTTGTCCGTGGTTCTGTATTATTGAAGAGTCTTGACTGTGGTTCTGTATTCTTCCTTCAAGGTGTATTGGTGTTGGTGCAAATGATCCATCTAAGTCAATGCATTAGTGACTAGAGTGTGGATAGTGGAGTTTTTACAAGCCTCTCTCCACTATTCAACTGTCGAAGGATACTCAAGGATCTGTAGTGTTTTTTTCATGGACGGTTGGCTAGATGGAAAGAGTTGAATCAAGCAAAAGTTGGTCATCTGCAGGTGCCTTGCAAGTCTTTGTACGCATGCAACAAGGACGGAATGTGAGCATCCGCACTGGATGCAAAGTGGTTTGCTTGTGCTCGGGATCTTGGGTGCCTTGGATAAGCATTGCTTGGATCTTTTCGTTTTATGGAAGGGCACTTTATATGGACACCGTGCAACTGAGGACAGTGAGGACGGTTGGAATGCAAGTGGGAGAGAAGGTGGAACACCTCACATGTGGTACACAAAAGATAGGCCCATGGGCAGTCACAGGTGCCACGTGGTAGGTGATGACATGGCAAGTCGTGGTCCTAATTAAACAAACAGACCAGTAGCATTGGTGCAAATCATCATAATCATCTACTTTGCTCAGCGCTAGTCTCAAGCAAAGCGTTTCTCTACACAGGCTAGCCAAGAGTGTACGGTAAGTCGTTGGGGCTGTGTGGTGACGTTTTCACTCTCAGCCTCTCTTGTATAGAGAATTAAGTTGTAATCATCCTTTGTACATAATACAGACAGTAGGTTTAGGACACGAGTGTGTGCTCTGCGATTCTGCTGCAGTCTTCTCTTTTCTCTTGCACATAGACACAGGTGCTCCACAATCCTAGCCAACAAAGGAATGGGCACCACCACTTGCATCACACTCTCTTCAAAATGTGAGAGATGGGCAGGCTGTTTGTCTGTAACCAGACTAAGAACACCCACACAGCCAGCTGCTCATTTCTCTGATCTGAGAGATCCAACAATCTTAGCACCTGTCCAGGGGGCGACCTCCAAGAGCCATCCGATGAATTGGCAGGCCTGGGCCTGCTCCCCTTATGAAGCCATTGTAAGTTAAATGATTGTGCACTTCCACCAAAAACCCTATTTTAATCCCCTTGATTAAACTCTTAAGTTCAAAGCATGCACCAAACATTTTTATACCATAAACCTCAGAGCAAGCCATGGCACGTAGCTTCATAAGTAAACACATCTTACCAGAGTTGTAGGTAGAGGCATAGCTATTCATTTATTTACAACGGAACATGGCAGTTCAAAATGGTTTTCCATGTGTCATCGTAATATAGACCATTCTTCTCAAGGAGCATCATTCAAGATAGACATTGAAATATTAGTTGGTTAATGGAACAACACTCGGTAAAGATTACAGCAGCCCATCATTCTCATTATACCTTTAAATACTGCAAGCAGAATGAAACACTATGTCTTGGTTTCTGTCATGCTTATATTTTATAACCCATGCAAGTGGGACAGATTCTCTGAAATACACCAGCTTGAGAACAAACGCATGCAACCTTTTGTGCAGCAAAAGCTGCAACTACATTCAACTGGCATTCTTTCTGGCTGCCTTTTTTAGGCGCTTTGGCACCACTTCAACAGCGCCTGTCTGCCCTGCAGAAGAAATCGGTATACTTTGACCCTCTTTGCTCTTCTCAACCGGACCCTCTTTGTTGCTCTTTTCAACCGGCTTGTTATCATCAGATTTGTTGTCTACAAAGGGCCTCTTCAAACCTTCAGAGTTATTGAACAACCACGGCCATGGAGCCAGGGGAACATTAGTTGTATTTGCTTTGTTGCCATTGTTTTCCACAAAACGGAGATGCTCAAACATGGGAATCGGTAAGCTTGCCAAGCTCTCATAAACAAGCCACTCTGAAGGTTGGCCTGGTTGATGAGGCATGAACATACTACTACTCACAAGCCCTGTAGACGTTGCAATAGTAGGGAGAGCAGAAGAACCTGATGTATTGGTATTATTGCTGGGAGGTGGATTGGGAGCAGTTTGCTGATCCAGATTTGGGCTTACTACCATCGTAGAAGTTTCACTAGTGCTCTTAGCTTGACCTGCATCATTGGCCTGGCCAGGAGGTTGATCCTCTGTTCCCAGAAGCTTTCTCACAGGTTCAGTTTTTGGTCTGCCCTTGGACCTGTTACGTTTGCCACTTTCTAAGAAAGCAAAAACTTCCCGTTTTGATCGGAAACGACGTTTTGAAGCAGGATTAAAATAGTACTGCAAAACACCATACAAACACATTTGAAACTCAAGGGAAAAAAACATTTTTCAGGATTAAGTCATATCATCCTGCATCGCACACAACCATTGAACGTCTTCATGTGCTTTCTCAAAGCCCCATCATGCATGCGTTGCCAATGAGAGCATGATCCACATAATAACCTGATGCATAATGAGAACCTACACGTGTCCCGCTAGGCAAAGGAGCTGCCATTTTGCTATCATGTAATGTATCCAACAGCCATCAAGGCACTCGTCTAGACTCCTGAATGGTTGTCCGTTTCTCATCCATTGCATCTTCCACAATAGCCTCATCTATGGACTGATCTATGGGCTGTAAATCGGGCTGAATCTCAGCCAAAGGGGGCTGATTTGCAGCTGTTAGAGGCTAAATTTCAGCACCCCATTGAGCACCAAAATGCTCCACATGTGGCTGTTCCAAATTGTAAAAAGGGAAATAGTGTATTAAAGAGATCCTGTGAACATACAACTTACTGTTTTTTGCATGAAAGCATGGGCTGAACTGAGTTCTCCACGAAAACCACATCTCTACTCACCAAAATCCACTTTGTAGCCGGATGGTAGTCCTTACTTTCCGAACTGTATTCCACAAAATTTGCATTTTACAATCTTATCATCAAGCTTAGTGCGGTGTTGCTTAGGCACAATGTTGGGTATTTCGGAGCTTCATGCCTATGTAACCATCCTGTGTGTGTAACCTTATTCGTATGGATGTGTGTGTGTGTGTGAACACCTACCTAGGAGTGAACACCCCCTTATATGTGGATAAGATAAGTATGCCACATCTCATTAGTGTGTCTGCAATGTTGGCAAGATGCCTAGAGTGCAAACACAGCTTGTGGGGAGAAGAGAGAGAGAGAGAGAGAGAGAGAATGACCAACAAGATAATCAGCACAAGGGCAAAGGGATTGAGGGAGTACAAGAGTAGTGGAAAGCATAAATTCATTATAGACATAGGTCCTTTTATAGGAGAGATCCCTTTACATATTCTAAAGCATATGCTGCCACCACATATGCCTTCTACGAGGATGTTCCCACACAGAAGACTTACACATACTCAAAGTTGTACATACAATGCTAGTTTACACAACCACCTAGCACTCGTTTATTCCCACATTAATCACTATTAATATTTAACATGTAACATGCGGAAGCTTACAAACAAGATTATACTTTGATAATGTATATTCAGCACCTTGGTTCTTGACGATTGCACAATGTAGCGGAGATAAGAGTGTGTGTGTGTGTGTGTGAGAGAGAGAGAGAGAGAGAGAGAGAAGAAGAAGAAGAAGAAGAAGAAGAAGAAGAAGAAGAAGAAGAAGAAGAACAATAAAGACACGGTACACCCGATTGGGTCCCAAATACCCTCTGAAGGGCCCCCAACAAGGACCTGATTGACTGATGAAAAAGATTGACTTCTTGGAGATCTTCCTTGGCTATAGACCTGCAACCTGAAGATGACCTGATTCTTGACCTTCAAGTTCACCATTGCATTAGGCTGTCTTGGCCCTTGGAGTTCTTCAGCACTTTGTGAATAATGAGATGATTGAATGACTAGACAAGCCTATGCTTTAATACTTTCTGATAAACTGGTAGGTGGCTTAATAAGCTGTCGACTTGTTTATTAAGCTCCCACGACTTGTTTTTATGTGCTTTAATAGACGCCTTTCATATGGTGCCAACCCAATGCTGGCCGCCTTGCTGCCTGGCTGCCTAGGGGCTGGCCAACTGGGCCCTATGCCCTAAAAGGGCTGGTCAAACATGCTATGGGACTTTATGGGCCAACGCCATGGCCCATGGGCTGCCCCACATGGCCCAAGTGTTGGGTACCATGGGTAAACCCATGGCTCCTACACTCTATGCAAATCTACATGCAACTACATGCTTCCTAGGTGCGAACACCTGTCATCATTCAAGACGGTGACTCACAGTACGGACTGGCACTACTTCATGTGCAGGACTTGCACACCTAACCAAGACCATGTATGGGACTTGTACACCTGACCTAGAGACTTAGAGTGGAACCCTCGTTGACTCGTCCCAAACTAGGGCTGACAAGAGACCAATTTCCACTCTAGGTACTGCACCTACTGTACAGATATGTCCACATGGCATCCAAGTGCGGAATGCATGTAAATGCTGCCTCGTATGGAGTCCTGCTAATAGCTTAAGAAAAAAGAGTCATTCAACATAGCCTAAACTAAAGGCAAAAATTATTCCCACTTACCTTGCTGATGGTGAACATAACAATCAATTGGCATTCGATGTGCTGAAGTATTATGTTCACCATCAGCAAGGTAAGTGGGAATCATAAATGACTAGTAAACTTGGCATCTCAATCTGACACATTGGTCCTAGGTATGTCACCCATGGGGTACCAATGCCGAATAAACAACCTAGCAACATCTTGAGTAGTAACGTTAGGCCAACAAAAAATAAGCACAACAAATTTGCTACAATGATCAACAATCATCAAGCACCGCGTATTACGCTTACCCAGACTGGGAAGCAGGTTCGTCACAAAATCCATCGAGATATCTTGAAAAGATAAAGATTGCAACAACCCTATCTTCTTCCCAAGCAGAGCTTTCACTTTTTGAAAAACCAAATAGTGTACATGAGTGAACACGTCTCGCCTCATTCTGGGCCAATAAAACTATTGCTCTAACTTCTCCAAAGTCGAGTTCATGCTCCCTATGACCGCTAGTGACGGCATCATGAACATTGTGGAGAAGAGTTGCCTAGAATCGCTTCAATACACAAAGGTGACCTTTGTAGAAAAGCCAGCCATCGCGTATCAAAAAATGGCATGGTCCCGTGGCGTTCAATGCATGTTTCCACTAAGTACCAAATTCCACGAAATCCGTGTACTTGTGCTTCAAGTCATCTAGTCTTGTCCCAGCAAATTCCATTCGTGTGGATTGGATATGAGACACGGTTCCTTTCCTACTCAAGGCGTTGGCCGCTAGATTGGCCTTTCCCGAAAGGTACTCAATCATTCCACCAAATTACTAGAAAATTTGGCTCCAATGGTGTTGACGCGGTCACTCCAATTCCCGCTTGGCATCATTTGAAGCCAACACAAAGCCTGGTGATCTATGCGAACCTCAAAGTCCCACCCATAAAGAAAATGTTTCCAATGCTTCAGGGCTTGTATCCCCCCGAGGAGTAGTTTCTATCTGCAGGGATCATCTTACGGGACATGTAAGCAACTGGATGCCCATTCTGTTGCAAGGCCACTCCAATAGTGATGTTACTCGCATCCGTGATCACCTGGAATGGGTCATTCCAAGAGGCTAACGCTAAATAGGTAGCCTCAGATAATGCAATCTCAAGGTCCTTGAAAGCTTGTAAACCCCGAGGGCTCATTTAAATCCGTTGCCTCCAAGTTTGACACCTTGAAGCTAATCAATGAGAGCTGCCGATACGTCAAAAAACTTGTCGATGTGGGTTGAATATGCTTGGCAAATACCCACAAACGACCGAATGTCGTATGTAGTTTCCAGAATCTCCCAATAAGGATTTCCGCCATCTTTGCAGGGTCTAATTGGATGCCTTTGGCACTGATTATATATCCGAGATAATGAACCTCGTATAGATGAAATTCTGATTTTTTCTCGTTGACGTAAAGCTCGTTGCTTTCCAACAATTTCATCATTTTTTCCACATCAATGTTGTGCTACTCTTCTTTAGCTGAAAAATCAATGTCATGATTCATCCAAAAAGATGAAAACACACTTGCCTATCAAGTCTCTCAAAACCCGCATCATCATGCGGTTAAATGTAGCTGGGGCGTTTGTTAAACCAAAGGGCCTGACCACGAACTCATAGTGAGCCCACTCAGTTCGAAATGCGTTTTTGGGGATGTCCCCGTCCACAATTCGTACCTGATGGTGCCCACTTTTGAGGTCAATCTTGGAACACACCTTCGCTCCATTCAGCCTCTCTAAGATGTAATCAATTCGAGACATAGGAAACTCGCTCTTTATTGTCAGCTTGTTGAGCGCCCAATATCTACGCAAGGCCCGGAGGATCCATCCTTATGTTCACGAAAAGGATCGGGGCTACAAATCGAGACACAGTAGAATGTATGAAACCAGATTGTTCGTGGCGTTGACGATTCAACTCCGTCTCCATGGCCTTGCTCAGGCGATATGGAAACTTACGGGGAGGTTCAGAACTTGGGATGAGCTCAATCTTGTGGTCCTCTGGTCTAGATGGCGGAAGTTTGGGAGGCAAGTTGTCCCAAAGAAAGATCTTCTAGAACCGGTCATGCAAGGCCTGGTACTTCGAATCACTTGTCACTGTCTGGGTGGTCTAGACATAGATCACTACACATTGTGCGTCTTTCCGAATCTCTCATTTAGCCTGTATATGGCTAATGATCGGAAAGTTAGGTAACCCTGGTTCACACTTAATGATCGCGGGAGCCTTTGATACATTTCGGGTATTGGTCCCAATTACATCTGGCTGAACTCTTGAAACCATTGTTGGACTGTGTTCATCTCCAACATTTATTCCATTTATTGCACCGTTTACGCAGCATATTTATCTGATGTATTTTACTTAGTCATGGGTATTTTTTTCCACATTTTTAGGCACTTTTCCCATTCGTAGGTATTTTCACCAGTTGAGTTTCGTCTACGAGCTGACATGGCTATTTGTGTTGTATAAAAGAATAGGCCTTTTGCCATTTATCATTTTGCTCAAGTGTTGGATCATTGCTATTTACTCTAAGTTTCTCCTCTGCTTCTGCTTGTTGCCTTCAACCATTCTCTCAACCACCCAATCCCTAAGATTATGTCAGTACCTATACAAGGGAGGCAACCATAAAATTGCGCACAAATTTTGTGCCCTGAATGACTTATTTAGCACAACGAGCCTCAAACTTGATGCTCGTTGTCATACATGTGCTAAATCCCTCCACTTGCTTATCTACTGAGGTCAACAAAGAATGGGCTCACTAAGCGGCCTATTCCCTAACCACGTCCTCTGTAGTACTGCCACAGTCAAACAAGACAATGACTCTCTGACCACCTATGTAGCCAAATGTCTTGAGCAATTCATTTCACTCATACTCTTGGTCATGGTTGCCCTTCTACTTATCTTTGAGCTCCGGACTGACAATGGTGCCAACCGTAGAAGTGGAAGCTAGAGGACTAGAGACAACCTCAGGGGTTGATGGTGGGAGGCTACCTCACCACGGAAGCTGTCGAGGCCGGGGTGGTAGTTTGAGAAAGGATCTTCTTACGACATGCCTTAGAAGTATGTCCTTTTGCATGAAAAAAGAAACATCACCCCTCCTCCTATTATTTGTGCTCTTCGAGACTATGAATACATACTATCCACCTTACGTTAGTTACCTTCTGCTAACCTTAAGCAAGACACCCTAACACTCACATGTGAACCACTGAGGGCTTTCTGCCATTCCAAACTTTATAAGCCGTCAATGTCTGTAAGGCTGAGAGCTGAGAACACCTCCTCCCATCGAACTGTGCTGCTCCCACTTTCGCCCCCCTGGCCTCCTCCGCACTGCCCCCACCTTCGCCCCTCTCCCTGCCCCCACTCCCGTTGTGCCCCCTTTCCCCCTCTGTCCGCCTACGCCCCCTCTTTCCACCTGAGCAATTTCTCCCCCACTCCCCCCCGCCCCCCCCCCCCCCTTGTCCGCCTGCACCCCCCCTCTGTCCACCTACGCTGATAGGTTTTTTCCAGTCAAGGTGGAAGGCATCATGGTGTGGTCACATGCTAGACCCAGTCGAAAAAAAGGAGTGGTATGCATGAGTGTGTCTTCGTGATGCAAGAGGTGTGAACTAAGGACCCGGCACACACTCATGTGAATCATCTCTTAAGGGAGGGCCCAAGCTAAGCAAGATATGAGGCTTTACAAGTCATGCAGAAGGAAAAAGGAGGGGAGATGGTGGGTGCCAGCTGGGCAGCATGAAGCCCGTGTGGAGGCCGTGTGTTGGCACTGCGGAAACAGAAGGAGAAGGCATGTCGTGGGCTGGGTGCTGGGGCTGTAAGGCTGAGATGAAGCTATGACAAGGCCTGGCCACAAGGTGATGCGAGGCATACAGCAAGGCTCGGCCACTAGTTGAAAGAAGCGGTTGCAAAGCGAGGTGCACCTAGGCACCAGAAGGAGGTGCACCTAGGCACCAGGAGGAGGTGCATAGCAGTAGCGACAAAAGCAACCAGTGGTTGCACATCAAAGAGTGTAACACGACGTGAAGCAAGGTGAGAAGGCTGGGCGGGGCGCATGACGATCGCCTGCACTGCCTTGTTATGGTATGTGCACCTTGCTCTTGCCTTTGGCTTCCTACAGTGCCAAGGTATGCTTGTCTAGTAGCCACACCACAATGACCAGCCCACGCCACAGTGGCCCAGCCAACAGCTCCCTTATGGTGTACGTCGGGCCCCTTGCCGATTTGCTTCTTTACTTGTGAATGCAGCTCCAGCCCCCCAGTTCCTCTCTCCTTGTTGCTGCGCACCGACCACCTCTTCTTTGTTTTCCTTTCGTTGTGGCTGCTGCCAACGCCTTGTGCTGTGAAGCCCCAGCAGCATGCTATGCTACGCGTGTACTATGCAGCGGTGCACAGTGTGGAGAAAAAGCACAAACACAGACAGAGATGTTTTCATGATGCGTTGGTGATCCCATGAGATGCTTCCAGTTGGCACCATCGGCAGGATATACTAGCTTCGTCATCAAATCTTCCTCGTACCCCATATATCTTCCTCTTTCCAAGCCCTTCTTATCCTGGTTTGGCAGGTTTCTAGTGGTTTCTAGTTTGCTTGTTGGTGACTGGATTTGCATGTACAAGTGGATCCATGAGATGTTTTCTGGTGACATCACCAGTATGGTTTTGTGCAGATGATATGTCATGTGCTTAATGGGCTTTGGCAGAAGGTACATATGCTCCCCCGACACATCATTGTTTTGGTGCCCCCACTGAGGAGGGCTTTGAAGCACCGTTCAGTTTGCATTTTGCTCACACCAAGCAGAATTGTACTGATGGAGGAGCCACGAGTTTTTTGCGGGCATGGGTCTGAGGATATTTATGCATGTGTTCACCATGTTAAGAGGGAGTGCAAACATGCAGGGATCAGAGATGATATGGCTCGAGGGATGTTCCTTGCACCGACGTTTAGAGGGCCTGCGGCTCTTTGGCATTCTACTTTGCCAAATCATGTGCAGGATAGCTGGAGGCTATTATCTAGGGCTTTGATTCACGGGTTTTCAATGGATGGAAGCAGAAGAGACTTGGACAAACCTCACGAGTATCAGGCAACGTAAAGGAGAGATGATTGCTTACTTCCAACTAAGGTATGAGGATGCTTGGTTTGCTTATCTTGATTTGTTTGATAGTGTAGATATTGTGCACGACTACCTTCAGTTTATGCACTTTGTGGAGGCCTTGGAGCCCTAGATAATAGCTGGAGGCTATTATCTAGGGCTTTGATTCACGGGTTTTCAATGGATGGAGGTAGAAGAGACTTTGACAAACCTCACGAGTATCAGGCAACGTAAAGGAGAGATGATTGCTTACTTCCAGCTAAGGTATGAGGATGCTTGGTTTGCTTATCTTGATTTGTTTGATAGTATAGATATTGTGTACGACTACCTTCAGTTTATGCACTTTGTGGAGGCCTTGGAGCCACTGTGACAGATGAGAATTGTTAGCCACAGATGTGATAGTTATGCCAGAGCTATACATTATGCGCTTCGGCGAGAAGCCAAGTCCATAAAGTGAAAGATGCAGTGCGGGAAGCATAGGGCTGCAGCAGCAGAGGTGATGCATGACAAGAGAGAGGTCTTTTGCAAACAAGTTGATTCATTCAGGGATGCCAAGAGAAGTGATGAGGAAGATGTAGTCATCGAGGGGGATAGCATGGATTCCTCCACTTGCACGACATTTGAGGATATTAGGATACAGTGGGGAGCTTTCAATCCAAGACTTCCGGAGAATATGTTGACTGAACATGATTCCAAGGATCTTGATGAAATGAGTGGTTTGTTTGAAGCTTTTCCTAGGGAGGAGAAAGAAGATGTGGTCAATGATGTATTGCTGGAAAGGAGGGATGTCAGTGTGGAATCTATGTGTGATAGCTAGTTTGTAAGTGGATGCATGGGTTTGTAAGAAGAGTTGTGTGGTATTAATATCTTGTTTGATGAGGATGGTAACAGCAGCAATGGTGGTGAGTCCATGTTTGGAATGGGATCTAGTGCAGAGGTAGGGCCAGAGGAGCCTTGTGTTTGTCTGCAGGAAGAGATGGAAAGCCAAGTGATGTTGTCAGATTGCTCATCAAGGAGTGGTAACCATGAGTCATGTGAGAAAGTTGGAGAGGAGATGCACCTTGAGGCATTGTACATGGATTTGTACACATGTTATGAGGATGTTGATACAGGTGTTCCAAGTGACCAAGACATAGATGAGGAGTTCGACATACTTTTGGATGATGCTTGGGAGTTGTATGTGGAGGAAATGGTGAATTATTTTTTCTCAAGTGCACATGGATTTTGGTGTGAAGGACAGATATGAAGAGCCTATTAGTGCTATGCAAGGTGATATGGACTTGAGGGACAACGTGAATGCTTATGACTGCTTGGAGGAAAATGCAATGTTGTAGATGATGCGGTGGTAAGTATGCATAATGACTGGGACATTGATGATTTCAGTGAGAATGAGCCAGAACTAGAGTTTGATCTAGAAGTACAAGTGAATGTGCAGCATGCATGTGCCAAGATTGCTATGTACCAAGTGTAATAGCCTGCCTTTGTTTGATGATGATGTTTGTGAAGATATTGATGATGTGTTGGATGCTTCTATGGACTCCTCTGATATGCTGAATCAGAATGATTTGAGGCAAGGTGATTCCATGGGATTTTATGAGAGCCCACTAGTGCTTGATGTGAGACTGCTGTTTATGGGTGGTGTCTTGGACTTGCAGGGCAGTCAAGAAAGTGTTGTAAGCTGCGTTGACCAAGACATGATGGATGAAATGGCCATGGACATGCCATTTGATCCAAGAGGGGTGGAGAATGTGGTACAGATGCATGGATTGCACCCCCGCCTCACGTTTGCTCCAGGTGGAGGATCACACTGATGTGGTGGTCGTACGAATAAGCCAGTAGGAGCTGGAGCTAGCTGCAGCGTTTGAATAAGGTTTTTGCCAGAATAAGTGGTTAAGCATGAATGCTCTAACCAAGGGGGGGCTCTGCAAAATATGATAGGTTTTTTCCGGTCATGGTGGAAGGCATCATGGTGTGGTCACATGCTAGACCCAATCGAAAAAAAGGAGTGGTACACATGAGTGTGTCTCTCCGTGATGCAGGGCTGCATAGTACACCCGTAGCATAGCACGCTGCTAAGGCTTCACAGCACAAGGCGCTGGCAGCCACAACGAAAGGAAAACAGAGAAGAGGTGGTTGGTGCACAACAACAAGGAGAGAGGAACCGGGGGGGCTGGACCGGCGCGCCCAAGTAAAGAAGCAAATCGGCAAGGGGCCCGACGTACACCATAAGGGAGCTGTTGGCTGGGTCGCTGTGGCGTGGGCTGGTCATTGTGGTGTGGCTACCAAACAAGCATACCCTTGGCACTGTAGGAAGCCAAAGGCAAGAGCAAGGTGCACATACCTTAACAAGGTACTGCAGGCGACGGTGCACAGTGTGGAGAAAAAGCACAAACACAGACAGAGATGTGTTGGTGATCTCATGAGATGCTTCCAGTTGGCACCATCAGCAGGATATACTGGCTTTGTCATCAGATCTTCCTCGTACCCCATATATCTTCCTCTTTCCGAGCCCTTCTTATCCTGGTTTGGCAGGTTTCTAGTGGTTTCTAGTTTGCTTGTTGCTGAATGGATTTGCATGTACTAGTGGATCCATAAGATGTTTTCTGGTGACATCACCAGTATGGTTTTGTGCGGATGATATGTCATGAGTTTATGGGCTCTAGCAGAAGGTACATATGTAGGTATGTTTTGATGGGTTTTGGTGCTGAAGTGTCACCTCCTCCTCACGATGGTGTGTTGGGACGAGCTATAGAGGCAGACTCCCCCGACACATCAATGCCTCCTCTCTCCGCTCGCGCCCCCCTCATCCGTTTGCTCAGCGCCCACCCCCCCCCCCCTTTCTCTCCTCATGCTATCAGCCTAGCCCCCCCTTCTCTCGCTCGCTGTCCCCACCTGCACCCCTCTCTGCCTACACCCCCTCTCTTCTCTCCTCTCCGCCCCCGCCTACGCCCCCCTCTCTCGCTGCCCCCGCCTTTGCTCCCTCTCTCTCTCGCGTCCCTTCGGCTTCGACTCTCCACCCCAGCTCGTCCCCTCCATTTTCATCCAGCAGTTTCTCTAGTTCTTGGGCATTTTATTCTTCGGCAAGCTTCGGCCTCTTTTGGTCTTCACCCCTCACGAGGACTCCATGGCAGCCGCTCCGTCATCCCCAACGGAGGCCACCGTCCCTTGCCAATCCTTCTCAGAAGTGAACCTCTAGCTCCTAGCTTCAACAGTTGCATCCCTAGAGGCCTCCACTCTAGTGTGCAAGATTGTTGGTTGCCGCCCTCACAGATCTTCTACATTTATCATTCCTTGTACTTGTGATTGTGTACACACAACCTTATCATTCTAATACATGCAGCATCGCGTGGCTCTCTCTCTCTCTCTTTTATTTTCCATTCCATGATGAGATATGCCATGGACATTATTGTATCACGTTGGTCTCATAGGCCCATTGGGTCATTAGTAGACTCTCTCTCTCTCTCTCTCTCTCTCTCTCTCTCTCTCTCGCTCTCTCTCTCTCTCTACTTTTATCAGATATGCCTTTTTCTGGCAATTGTATCAGGCCTCTAGTTCCTCTTTGGCCACATGTTATAGCTAGTTGGTTTTCAGTTTATGCTTTTCATTTTCTACTCGGGACATTTAGTTTCCTTGAGTTTTGGATGTATTGGTACTTTTTGTCTTATAGGCCACTTTGGCCTCTTATAGACATTAATATATTTTTCTCTCTCTTTCTCTCTCTCACTTAGACAGACTGGGAGAGATCGGACCAGAGACAGCTAGGCAGACTACTACTAGCACTACAGAGACACAGGGAGATCTTACTTCAGACACCTGCACATCATAGCGGAGGAAGACAGTCCCAGTTGACTGACTTCTTCCAGAGATTGGCACCAGTAGCCCAGCCACACACATTGGGAGTGACATCTCAGCGAGCGCAGGAGATTCGAGCTAGGCGACAACCCAAACTAGCCGGCTACCAGACACCACGGCTACACCACGGAGAGATCGCGGCCATCCGGTCTCGACACCAGCAGGAGGTCGAGGAGCAACTGGCACATTTTCACTCTAATCCAGGACGCATGTTCCAGACATTTACGGCATCCTCAGATCCGATGTATGACATATTGTACCCAGACTATGGGACTGGATGGAGTTAGGAGTAGATAACATATCATACTTGTATCACCCCTTCAGCATATAGAGATGCATTAGTAGCCCTAGTACTCCATCCACACCCCCTCGTTTGTACACCACCATTGAGTCCCCTATGGCCGTGTTGTCATACTTGTACATTTTATTCTCACTCCGCATTTTCCTTTTGATAATTGGAGGAACATCATTGTACTACTTGTTTGTCTCATAGGCCAATTTTGGCCTTTTGCAAACGTTAATATCTCTCTCTCTCTCTCTCTCTCTCTCTCTCTCTCTCTCGTTTGTACACCACCATTGAGTCCCCTATGGCCGTGTTGTCATACTTGTACATTTTATTCTCACTCTGCATTTTCCTTTTGATGACTGGAGGAACATCATTGTACTACTTGTTTGTCTCATAGGCCAATTTTGGCCTTTTGCAGACGTTAATCTCTCTCTCTCTCTCTCTCTCTCTCTCTCTCTCTCTCTCTCTCGACCACCTAGAGGGACTGTTCCATAAAATAGTAGGTATGATGAGAAGTGCCGCAGGACCCGTGCCCGCATACAGTGGGAGGTCGCTCTAGGCTCCACCACTCACCAGTGGGCATGACAGATCATCTGTTGGCTCGTACGGAGGAAGAAGCAAGCCTACCTAGCTCACCTCGAGCAGGAGTTGTACCAGTTGTTTCTCGGACAGGACTGTAAGAAGACATGGAGGCTCTTCCACGATCGTCGCCCACCGACCCTGATCACCTCACCCGACATATGGCATACATACGCCACCTCCCTTTACCACGTCCCCGGACAACCACCTCTCCCCACCCTCGTGAGCCTCGCCACCCCCCCCCCTCCTCCCCTCCTCCTCCTCCTTCCACTTGAGCATGGTGAGAGATGCTATCGATAGGATGCAGAATGGAAAAGAACAGGATCATGATGGGCTGATTGCCGAGCACTTCTCACATGCGAGGGATGTATTGGCTCCACTTCTTGTTCATATGTTTAACAGGGCCCTATGCGAGGGTTTCCCCGCTAGTTGGTCTTCTAATATCATTGTGCCCATTCTGAAAGTAGGTGATCCCATGGATCCCAGTAGCTACAAGACTATTATGATTGGTCACACATTGGCCAAGATTTATCGATCGATCTTGGAGCATGAGCTCAGTAGATGGGCGGAGGAGCAGAGACTCAAAGCACCAGGGAAGGTAGGTTTTTGGAGAGGGCACTCCACACTGGAGTCTGGACCACACCTTCACATTATGGGGTATCATTGAGGAGAGAGCACATGGGCACCAGATCTACTACTGCTTAGTGGATTTTTGCAAGGCTTTTGACACAGTCCCATGGGCCAAATTGATGAGTAGACCGTAGGACATGGGAGTACCGACAGAGATGCTTTGGGGGATCCTTGTCAGAATGCGCAGCGGAAGACTAACGGACGTAGGAGACACATCACCATCGAGCACCACGAACAACCCCAACGGGCACTGCAGCATCCCTCCACCGGGCTCCCATCTCCCGGTGAGCTGCCTCCCAAAACACCGACCGGAGGAGATGATTATGAAAAGGTGCCACTCTAGCCTATATATGGCTCTTCAACTTCCCATGCTTCCACTTATGGGATAATCCAAGGCACCTTCTAGCCATAGATCACACGCTCAAAATCGCCAACCTTCCAACACCCTCCCTCGATTCGAGCTCCGCAAGCCATCGAGGCGCGAGGGGGTCGCCTAGTACCACACACGCCTGAGCCGCCGAGGACCACACACGCCCGGGCTCTGATACCATGTCAAAATGCGCAACAGAAGACTAACGCACGTTGGAGACGCATCACCATCGAGCACCACGAACACCCCCAACGGGCACTGCAGCATCCCTCCACCGGGCTCCCATCTCCCGGTGAGCTGCCTCCCAAAACACCGGCCGGAGGAGATGATTATGACAAGGTGCCACTCTAGCCTATATATGGCTCTTCAACTTCCCATGCTTCCACTTATGGGATAATCCAAGGCACCTTCTAGCCATAGATCACACGCTCGAAATCGCCAACCTTCCAACAATTCTCACACTCTATGAGTCTTTCATTGGCACAGTGCAAGCCCCAAGGGGGGAATCAGAGGACATACATAGCACTATCGAGGTGAAACAGGGTTGTCCCTTATCTCCCACTCTATTTGGGCTCTGCATTGATGAGGTGTCTGACTACATAGACAAACACGGAGGTCCAGGAGCATTTTCGGTAGGAGTTTTGATACCCATTCTACTGTATGCAGATGACATTGTCCTCATTTCTGATTCACCAGAGGGGCTGTAGAGACACTTGGATGTATTGCACGCCTTTTGCGATGATCGGGACCTCACCGTAAACCTTGGGAATACCAAGGTTATGATCTTTAACACCTCCTCGCAATGGATACGCAAATCTGCACAACAGTTTACATATAGTGTGGAGCCAGTTGAGCATGTGACCTCTTATGTATACCTTGGGATTACTTTTACCAGACCGTGTTTCTCTATGCGGATGGCAGCTGAAACCCGATTGATGCGCAGCTATGCAGCCTTGGGCTCACTTGAGAGGCAATGCTCACAGATACAGTTTCAAGAGCCGACGACAAAACTTTGGCTATTTGACACTAGTCACACCCGCACTACTATATGGAGCTCCCATATAGGGTCCTAGTTTATGCCACAAGAGGAGACGGAGGGAGAAGCCAACTGAGACAAACACGGAGGATGTATATGATGGGTGGAAGCCGATGGAGAGACCGCTAGTGATGATGATCTCACGCATGATTAGAAGTAAGCCATCGGTGCCACATGAGATTGTGCGGGCGGAGATAGGGGCTGCACCAATTGTGACAGAGGCTATTTTCTAGATAGTGACATACTGGCACAGATTATAGGAGCTCCCACCAACACATACCCCAGGCTCGCCCTAGAGTCCTTGAGACATCTAGCACTAGACGGAGACATGCAGTGTTGGTATGCCCAGGTGAGCACTTGGTTTGGTATGCATGGCATGCGCCTCTTTCGAGATGGATTTGGACCACTTTCCAGGATCATGGATTTCCCAGACCAGAGATGCTTGGGACTTTTCCTCCTAGAGCTTCGCAGAAACAAGGAGTCCCTTTTGCAGCCTAGACCAACGGTACCCATCAGAGGACCACTGGAAAGATCTCTTACCGACTTCCTCCAGACCAGAGTGACGAGGGCAGATTCACCCACTACACCCGACCTTCATGCTGATGCAGGAGCTTGGCCGAGAGGAGTGACACTAGACAGCCATTGAGCTATGCAGAGCCCGATGCCCTCCACCTCGTGGTCCCCGCCCACGCCCGCGTCACTACAGGAGGATCAAAGCCATCATCTCCCACAACCACAGGACTTTCTCCCACCGGCCCAGCTTTACTACATTGGGTGCCATGTTGCAACGTCCTATGCGGGATATTTTAGGGTGATATGAGAGCTAGACACTTTTATTTTCGGATCAGATCTGACATTTCAGCTCTTATTACTTTCTTTGATTATTATTTTTAGTACCCACCACAATGATGTATTTCATGGACATGATGTAACCTTTTGGTCTCATAGGTCATTTTGGCCGTTTGTAGACATTAATACAACTCTCTCTCTCTCTCTCTCTCTCTCTCTCTCTCTCTCTCTCTCTCTCTCTCTCTCTCTCTCTCTCTCTCTCTCTCTCTCATGTTTCTATGTTCTCAGTACTCCATGATGAGTTTCCATGGACAGTTCTGTATCACCCCAGTGAGATAGTATGTTTATGTTTTCTTTCTCTTTTATTTTCCATTCCATGATGAGATATGCCATGGACATTATTGTATCACTTTGGTCTCATAGGCCCATTGGGTCTTTAGTAGACGCTTAATCTCTCTCTCTCTCTCTCTCTCTCTCTCTCTCTCTCTCTCTGTTGATATAGTTTGAGGATCAGAGGTGCTTGGGCATGTACTTGATGGAGCTCAGACGACACAAGGATGTAGTGTTGAGGCAGCATGCTGAGAGACAGCCCTGGCTCTGACAGGACACCTCACAGAGAGCCATCACAGATTTCTTTGTGGTACACACATCCACATCGGAATCCACTGCCCACAACAGTTCCTCTACTACAACATCAGAGCCCACCACCCATACCCACGCTCCAGCTCCACGCCCTAGAGGAGTTCTTAGCGAGAGAGCTCGATCCATTCTGCGAACCAGACATCCTCGACCCAGAGCATCATGACCCTCCACCACACAGAGATGGATTCGTGAGGTTCTCCGCCGACATGACACGCTCCCATCACAGAGGCCTAACATTCACTCCACCATCAGATCGGTTCTGGCTGAGGCAGGTATCGTCATTAGCTGATCACAGCATATCTCACTCTACACAGGATCATCTGTTGATCACATGTACTGTCAGATGTTTTCATTTTACCTTTTCTTTCAGTTTTCCATGGCTCAGTATATCCATGGTACCATTGTATTACTTTTGGTTTTTTAGGCCCTTGGGGTCTTCCGTAGAGACGTTAATATAACTTTCTTTCTTTCTCTCTCTCTCATACGGAGACCCAAAGAGGAGAGGATTTGCCTACTATGCCACACAGAGGTTGAGACGGAGGAGCATTACATATGCTGCTGCCCAGTATACTATGAGATCCGCAGGAGGTTTCACTGTCTATTTCGTGAGGGATTCGGTCCACTCTCTAGGATCATTGACTTTCAGGACCAGCGTTGCCTGGGCCTCTTCCTGCTTGAGCTCTGCAAACATAGGGACACCTTGAGAGAGCCTCAACCCCAGCCACCCCACCCCCTCCCTCGCCAACCAACCATCACCAGTTTCGTCCAAACCCAGGTGGTGGAGGACACCGACATAGTGGATCTTGTGGACCCTCCACGAGCTGCTCTAGACCTACCTCGCCCGAGGGGAGTTACCTCGGACCGAGCCTCTACACTCCAACTTGCCCGCCGACGCCCATGACCCCCTGTCGGGATCACCTCATTAGCTCCAGATCCAAGACATGCTCCACTGCCATCGAGCTACCTTTCCACGTGACATAGCTGAGGGAGACCTCTTGGCCATACTCATTAGCCTCATGCTTGATATTTTGGAGAGTGGTATACCTACTCGGAGCTGATGTTGCTCTCATGTTTCTATGTTCTTAGTATTCCATGGACAGTTTTGTATCACCCCAGTGAGATAGCTATGTTATGTTTTCTTTCTGTTTTATTTTCCATTCCATGATGAGATATGCCATGGACATTATTGTATCACTTTGGTCTCATAGGTCCATTCCAGTATGACAGGGATGCACCACATATCCGTCTCTCTCATAGTGAGAGGAACAGAGTATTGAGACAGGATCTATGGCAGCTCTATACACGAGAGACATGGATATCGCCTACACAGCCTCTTCCACTGAAGATGCTATACTACACAGATCACTTCATGAGTATCACTCATGATGGATTTATAAGAGGCCTAGATACATGGAGGGCTTTTTACCACACGGCTCCCGAGTGGCTATTGGTCAGCTTAGAGTTTCATCACACCGATTGGAGATTGAGACTGGCAGAGCAGCACGGATCCCCCGAGAGGAGAGGGTATGCAGATTGTGCAGAGAGGAGGTGGAGAGTGAGGAGCATTATGTATGCAGATGCAGAGCATATACAGCCATCAGAGAGAGATATCCCATTTTATTCAGAGAGCCACATTCCCTACGCCAGATCTTTGAGGCAGCAGACCAGCGCATACTGGGGAGATTCATTCTAGACATACAGCGCCACAGAGAGACGTCATTACAGGCTCAGGCAGCTCCAGAGGGGGGACGACAGACACAGATTACTACATTTTTTCATAGATCCATCCCACTCTCAGCCCCTACACGGCAGGGAATTACTCTCCAGAGAGCAAAGACACTCAGAGCCTGCAGGAGATAGAGGACACCTGGCTTTCGGACACCACGCCTATACCAGAGAGAGATGACAGAGATCAGAGCGCTCAGTTTCACAGAGAGGGTGCGGAGCGATTGGCTCGCTTCAGAGCACACCCAGGCATGTTCTTCAGGGAGCTATGGACACCCCCTTCATTGATGTATACCATTTTATACCCCCAATATGGTACAGGATGGATCTAGCTAGGTTGCATATCATGATTGTATACTCCATGCATATAGCTTTGCATTCTCCTAGTAGTAGAGCTCCATCCCCTTCACCACTCATTGTACTTATTGCACACCCAAATTCAGCTTTTTAGTTCAGTACTTTTTCATTTTGTTGGGATGACAGAGGATACCCCATACACGTACACTGATTTGTCTCATAGGCCGAGTTCGGTCTTTTGGAAGACGTTAATAAAATCTCTCTCTCTCTCTCTCTCTCTCTCTCTCTCTCTCTCTCTCTCTCTCTCTCTCTCTCTCTCTCTCTCTGCGCCCCCTCCCTGCACCAAAAAAGTTGGTGTTGAAGATAAAAGGGTATATATAGCCCATTGGTGAGCATTCTACCTACATCTCCCTCAAGCTTGCCTTTTGTGGAAAGGTGGGAGGCCTAGTGAGGTGGGGTGGGGACTCACCTTAGTAGCAACTAGGGCCTCGTGTTCATGCGGATGTGTGCAACCTCTGTAGGTGCTGGTTCCTTGTTAATGGTGTCAATTCTGACAGGAAGGACATTGTCAGACTGGATACTCAGAGGACATGGAGTTCACCTAGTCGCCCCAGAGGACAAGATATGCCAACTCTGTCACACACAACCCGAGACAGAGAATCATTACATATGCCGATGCCCTGTATACTATGAGATTGGGGGGAGGTTCCACTATCACTTCCGAGCTGGGTTCGGACCAGGATCATGGACTTCCTGGATTAGAGATGCCTGGGATTTTTTCTTCTAGAGCTCTGTAGACACAGAGAGTCCTTAGTGGGATCCAGATCAGCTGTACTTGCTCGAGGACGAGCACAGAGAGCTCTCACCGACTTCTTCCATACCAGCACTCCGAGGGCCGATCCACCCTCTGGACCACAGGCTAGTGCAGGACCTCGACCGAGAGGTGTGACACTCGACAGAGCCACTGAGTTATGTAGAGCTCGACGCCCCATACCCCATGGCCCTCGCCCACGGCCACGCCACCACAGGAGGATCTGGGCCATCATCTCCCATCATCGCAGGACCTTCTCGCCCCAGTTCAGTTTTACCACATTGAGCACCATGTCACAACGGCCCATGAGGGATGTATTAGGGTGATAAGAGAGCTCTCTGCTCCTGTACCTAGATCAGATTTTATAGATCTAGATTTTTGTTATCTTTCTTTACTACTATTTTGTACCCAGGATGATGTACCTCATGAATATGATGTAACCATTTGGTCTCATATGTCATTTTTGGCCTTTTGGCGCCCCAAGATGAGAGGCCCATCTCAACACCGGTGGAGACTACAACAGAGGATCAGGACCATACTAGCACGGCATGGGAGACGTCCAGTTAGAGTACTCACCATGGAGGACATTGAGGATATCCGCCATCGACCGATGAGAGACATCTTTGGATAGTGATGTATATGATGCTTACCTTTGTTGCTGGAGTTTTCCTCCCCAGATGTTATCCATTAGGAGCTCCTAGTACCTTACTTTTCCTCATAGTTATTGTTTCAATTTCAGTTAGTTGTTTAGTTGTTTTAGCTTTTCTTACACAGACATTGTATCAGATCCACCAATTGTTGTAACCTTTTTGGTCTCATAGGTCATTTTTGATAGAATGTGCAGCGGAAGAAGGGAAAGTCGAAACACAGGAGGGAGAGAGAGAGAGAGAGAGAGAAAGATGGAGAGGAAACACAGGTGAGAACCTGCTCTCAATATCATCATCAAAAGGAATACATGTCCCGAGCAAGAGGGGAGAACCTCGTAAGTGAGGGACTGCAGCTAAACAAGCTAGGCAAGCAATGCAAGCAGTAAAATGAGGGAGGCATGCCGGCTATATATACCTCTACATGAGGGCAGCCGACTAGTGATAAATACCTCCACGACTGGGGAAAATCCCAAGACCATAAAATGGCGAATAAATATGGGTAAAATATGAGTGAGGGGTGACCAACCCCTCTGACTAACATGGTCAGTCCTAGAGGCTAAAATAGGACACCAAATAGGAAGCCAGCAAGTAGGGGATGATGTCTAACACCCCCTCTCAGCACCGGATGCTGAGCAAACTCCAAGAAGCCAGAGACGCCGTCCTCGATCAAAGATGAAAGACTGTAGAAACAGGTACCAAGAAAGCTCCACAAGCAATCTCCTCAGCAACTCAGCTACAAAAGCAACAGAACAAGCTGCCAGGTACACCATTCCTCTGGAAGAAAACAACCATATAGGTTGCAACGTGCTGCTCCAAATAATGGTTCCAAACCCAAGTGTAAGAACACTCCCCGAAGTCGAATGTCGTGTATCCAGCCTGGAGAAGGTATGAAAAACCTCATAACTAACCAAGATCAGATCCTGTATATAATCAATCTTGGGAGAAGCAAATTGCTCCTCACTGGAACCCTCAAAAGAAATAGAGTCAATCTGCCAAGAGTAGCCAAATGCTATATAAAAGCATCCTCTGAAAAGGTCGACATTGCAAGATGTAAAGACTCTATAGAAAATATGGGGTCCATCTGCTCAAACTCCATAACATGAGTTGCCCAATGCTGTACATAAGTACACGCCACTGAGGTGGGCATCGCAAGATGAAAGGACTCCACATCCCCCTCTGAAAAATAATATCGTCGGACTGGTACAAGCCCAACCTGATTCTGATCCAAATCCAAAAAACTCTGGAAGTACCAGTGTGCCCCAGGCACGGTTACGAACCACACAGTCCAAAGCATCCCACCGGGTCCAAAAAACCATCCTCCAAAACAACAAGCCATCAGAACTAGCAGGGGGAGGGGCATCCTCAGAAGCATCACAAAGAGAGGGAGAGGTAGACTCCTCACCATGAGGAACGGAAGCAGGAATATAAACTGCAGTGGCAACAAAGTCCTCAAAAGCATCACAGATAGCAGAAGACTGTTCCAGAAGTAGAACCAAATCCCAAGAATCAACAACAGATAAAAGATCCATGTGAAAGGATCACACCGCAAAAGGGCAAAACACCCTCCTTGTTCTGCAAATACTGCAAAGAACACAAGCTCGGACAAAATAAACTCTGCTCAGGATCTCTGAAAAGATCACTGCTCTTCTCCAAATAACTGTAAACTCCTGTCAAAGAAGAATGTCTCCACAGATACAACACAGCTCCCGAAACTGATCCTCAAGTGAAGTAGCTAGAGAAGGGCCCCCTCTGAGTGTAGAAAACTGTTGTGGGAAGCAAAACGCAGCCAAAACACTGCTATCTAGCAAAAATAGCACTCCACCAAGGAACATGTAGAAACCGGGAAACTGTGTAGGCCAGGAACAAAACACAGGTATAGATGCTTCAAAATCAGCAAAACGCTGACTGAAATCAGAAATTCAGAATCCTCCTCAAGTACCAAACTGCCTCCAAAGCCACAATCCAATCAAGAGACCCCCTCTACAAGTTATCTGTGTCCACTGGAGAAGAAAACGCAGCCAAACAAGGGCTACAAACCTGAAAATTCAGGCCAACCAGTGTCCACACCTCCTATGAGGAAAAACGCTGAAGAGAAGGTACCTTCGGGTCCAACAGATGAAGCCCAAGTGAAGGTAGAGCTACCAGCAAGATCGGTTCAGAAAAAACGCAGCAACCATGGCTGCAAATCTGAAAACGCAGAGGTATAAGGGGCTGAATATGGAAACGCTGAAGAAATAGGTACACCCAAGCCTCAGATCAGCAAATCAGCATCAGAAACCTGTAGAAGAAAAAAAACAACAAACATGCTCCTGCTGGCCTATACAAAACAGGCGACCAGCACTACAAGAGAGGGGGGGGGGGGGTATGAATGCCGAGAACTGCTGAAAACTGCTGTAGACAGCCACTTGAAGAAAAACGCAGCAACCTATGTGCTGCTGCCCTTGCTGAAAACGCAAAAACGCAGGTCTGTCCAGGGGCGGGAAAAACGCAGATATGAAGAGATATAGAAGGGAGCATCCAACGCTCTGATACCATGATAGAATGTGCAGCGGAAGAAGAGAAAGTGGAAATACGGGAGGGAGAGAGAGAGAGAGAGAAAGATGGAGACGAAACACAGGTGAGAACCTGCTCTCAATATCATCATCAAAAGGAATACATGTCCCGAGCAAGAGGGGAGAACCTCATAAATGAGGGACTGCAGCTAGACAGGCTAGGCAAGCAATGCAAGCAGTAAAATATGAGGGAGGCATGCCGGCTATATATACCTCTACATGAAGGCAGCCGACTAATGATAAATACCTCCACGACTGGGGAAAATCCCAAGACGGGTAAAATATGAGTGAGGGGTGACCAGCCCCTCTGACTAACATGGTCAGCCCTAGAGGCTAAAATAGGACACCAAATAGGAAGCCAGCAAGTAGGGGATGATGTCTAACAATTTTGGCCTTTTGAGGACGTTAATATATCATTTCATTTCATCTCTCTCTCTCTCTCTCTCTCTCTCTCTCTCTCTCTCTCTCTCTCTCTCTCTCTCTCGACAAAGCCATTGCCATCTGTAGAGCGAGACGCCCACGACCACGAGGATTGCGTCCACAACTCCCTCACCATCGACAGATTCGAGCCATCATTGCCCGCCACCGGAGGAGTTTACCGGAACGATTCAGCGGTTCAGCTTTCAACTCTTAGCTCTCTTAGGATGTTAATATTTTCATTCTTTCTTTCAGATTTGTTATGATGAGACATCATCATCATCAGTTGTACCTTGTTTTGGTCTCATGGGCCATTTCGGCCTTTAGGAGACGGTAATCTCTCTCTCTCTCTCTCTCTCTCTCTCTCTCTCTCTCTCTCTCTCTCTCTCTCTCTTATTGGCGTCTCATTTTGGCCTTTTGAAGACGTTGAGGATCAGAGGTGTTTGGGGCTTTTCTTATTGGAGCTCAGACGCCATCAAGAGGCTCTCCTACGAGCCAAGACAGCACATCAGGACCCACCCCGCCAGCGAGCCATGATAGATTTTTTCAAGGCCAGGACCACCCCGACAAATACGACCAGGACCTCCACTACCCCCTCAGCGAGCCAGACGTCCCATAGACGTCCTTCAGGAGGAGTCACCCTTGACAAAGCCATAGCACTTTGTCGAGAGAGACGCCCACGTTTACCAGGACCTCGTCCACGGCCGCTTCATCACCGGTCGATTAGAGCCATCATCACCCGCCCCACCGGAGACAACTGCCCTACCACTTTAGTTTCTCTATCTTACAACACCCCATGAGAGAGATACTGAGATGAGCTGATTACACCAGTCTTATGCTAGTTGTAGATATTATACACTTTTGTTGTACCTCAGTAGGAGTATTTTCCTTTCATAGCTATTTAGGACTTTTTTAGTCCTTTTTGTCTTACTTTTGATGAGACACCATCAGTTGTGTACTATGTTTTGGTCTCATAGGCCACTTTGGCCTTTCGCAGATGTTAATATCTCTCTCTCTCTCTCTCTCTCTCTCTTTTTTTTTCGTGAAATGGTGTTTTATATTATATGTAAAATGTACATCAGCCACATGGCTCACACAGAACCTATGGCCCCAAACAAAACCCCCACAAAAGATCCTCTAAAGGATCATGACCATGCAAACCTGTACACTAATAAGAAAGCCTCCTAGCCAAATAAGCATCCCAGATAGAAGCATCAAAGATGAGCCAGCCGAGCCGCCGTAGACCATAAGGAAATAACATCTGCATCCAGTAGCTGAGCTGAGAGAAGAGAAGAAAACTGCCAAAGCAGCAAACCGCGGATACGTAGAATGTGCCCATGTATTCCAGACAAGGAATCAAAAATGAACCCATTCCGTGTAGTCCAAATATGCCAAAGTCCTGTCCATCTAAGGAAATGGAATATCACAAGGTGGCTGTCTGAAGTAATGACTTGAGGACAAATACCAAATATCCACTGATGAGCCGAAACAGTAGACCTCTCTACTGCCTCCCAAACGCGAGAGACAAAAGACCAAATCTGACGGGCCACTGGACAACTCATGAACAGATGCATAACTGTTTCAGTGCATGTCGTGCAAAAGAAGCAAGAGGCCAGTGTAATTTTACGACGGCTCAGCTGATCCCGTGTAGGTAACCCTCCCACCAACATCCTCCAAATGAAAACCTTACCTTGGTAAGGGAGTTTAGACTGCCAACCACTCATAAGAGTTTTCTGCCACCATGATTTAGACTTGTGCAATCCCCACACCTTATTGGCCTTGGCTGAAACCCAATCTTTCTCTGATACAAGCTTATGATAGACCTGGTTAGCTGAGAGTGATATCAAGTCACCAGATTTACATAGTGCCCAATCAAGCCAAGGCTGATCTGCAGATGGCCGAGGCAATGGAGTAAAAGGCTCAACTGCATGCATGATGTGTAACGCGCGGAAGCTCTGGGTAGTCTTCTTTCAGCCCTAAACACTCCTGAAAACCATCTGATGCAAAAACGCACCATCTGATGCAAAAACGCAGGTAGAGAGAGAGTAGAGAGAGAGAGTTAGAAGTGCTGGAATTTCAGTATATCTATTGTACAAAAAAGGTACATGACTTTGCAGCCCTTGGCTGCCTTCATAAAAAGGTAATAAACCCTAAAATCTGTCCCCTATGGGACCCCTAGTGACTCACACCCCTAGTGGGAGTGAATGACTCAAACATGGAGCAAAGGTGCCTTTATATAGGCCTTGGAGCATGTGGGGAACTGGCCGATTGCTGGTCGGCCAGTTATTAATTCATAAAATCCATTTAATGCTGCCGACTGTGTCTTCTGGATGCGCCTGCTGCCAGCACCTTCTGTCCTGCAGCCGACAGTCCTTTGGTCATGCTGATGTCAGCCTCCATGCAGCCGACAGCCTTCTGATCCATGCTATGCTCCATGTCCACCTCAGATGAGTCACCTGAAGCTCCTACCTTCTGGTTCTACTGGTTCATAATCTTTATCTGCTTGCCTCTTCTGGATCTAGCCCTAGAAATGTCCATGGCATCTGTGATGCACATGACATCCCCCTCTGCTAAACTTGATGACGGGAATCCAACCTGCTCTTGGATGACTGTCATCATCCCAATCCTGTTCCGAAGTCCCTCTGTCATCATCCATCCCTGGCAAACCTTTTTCTCTGAAAATCCGATCTGTTCTCCAAACCACTCTGTCTCTGATGAAGATCTATGCACCTGGTCTTCCTCTAGTCCACAATCCATTCCTGCCCTGGCTCTGAACACCGTCTTGGTCTTCGTTCCTGGAACTGAGTCTGGCACTCTCACATCACCCTTGGAGGATCAACCTCCCTTGGGACCGTTCCCTTAGAACCCATCTGGCTCACGGAACTGCCATCCCCATCTGGCACTGTGGAACACCACCAACAAACCTCCTGGGAGTTCTTCCCGATCTGTGTTCTTGTCTTGGGCTTCGAATCCGTGTACTTTCCTGTACCTTGGACCTGTACACCATCATATGGGACTGAATCAGTGTTTAGCTTTGCTGAGCCTGATGCTCTGATACCAATGTAACGCGCGGAAGCTCTGGGTAGTCTTCTTTCAGCCCTAAACACTCCTGAAAACCATCTGATGCAAAAACGCACCATCTGATGCAAAAACGCAGGTAGAGAGAGAGTAGAGAGAGAGAGTTAGAAGTGCTGGAATTTCAGTATATCTATTGTACAAAAAAGGTACATGACTTTGCAGCCCTTGGCTGCCTTCATAAAAAGGTAATAAACCCTAAAATCTGTCCCCTATGGGACCCCTAGTGACTCACACCCCTAGTGGGAGTGAATGACTCAAACATGGAGCAAAGGTGCCTTTATATAGGCCTTGGAGCATGTGGGGAACTGGCCGATTGCTGGTCGGCCAGTTATTAATTCATAAAATCCATTTAATGCTGCCGACTGTGTCTTCTGGATGCGCCTGCTGCCAGCACCTTCTGTCCTGCAGCCGACAGTCCTTTGGTCATGCTGATGTCAGCCTCCATGCAGCCGACAGCCTTCTGATCCATGCTATGCTCCATGTCCACCTCAGATGAGTCACCTGAAGCTCCTACCTTCTGGTTCTACTGGTTCATAATCTTTATCTGCTTGCCTCTTCTGGATCTAGCCCTAGAAATGTCCATGGCATCTGTGATGCACATGACATGATGTCAGCCCATAGTGGCTGAAATGTCCGAGGAACCCTAAAGTGCTGCCGAATACGACGAAATGAATATGGCCTGTCACGACCAGGTATCACAGCATCTCGGATTCTAACCAAGCCTAGCCTGACCATGCGGTTGAGTCGTATGCGTGAAGCATCTCTGTCTGGCCAAACAATGACACGCGACTCCACAAATGTTTCGAACTGCAAAGAGTTCAAAAGTAGTCTTTCATGACCAGGATCCCACCGAGCCAACAGTAGAACTTCATGCCAAGAAAGGAGAATATGTGATAAAATGTGTGATGAGCGAATACGGACAGGATGAGCCGCATTCACAATGTCCCACCATGAAGCCTGCACACGTGTCCGCCCATGTGACAATCCCTCCAACTCAATCAAGTCACGAGCCATGAAAACCCAAGGCTGCTCTTGCAAACACATATCCTGAAAAAGCGCCCACCTACGCGCCACCATATGCAAGCGGACATCCAGTAAAGCAGCCCCACCCATTCTTTTGGGCGTCGTAATGTGATTCCAAGCTATCCATGTTTGACCCATAATATTTCCTTGCCTCTTCCACAGCATAAACCGAATGGGAGCAACCAAACGGATGAGAGATTTGTGCGTCCAAGGTAGCAAAGGTAAAAAATAGGAAATCATGCTAAGCATAATAACCTGAGCTACCTTAACCCTCACATGCATAGGCCACCCTTGAGCTTTCCAATACACAAATTTATCTGAGATCCGAGCAGAAATCCAAGCAAGAAGCGCTTGGGGATCCACATCCACACCCACCGGATATCCAAGATGACGAACAATGTCTCCTGTATGCACCACACGGCCTTGCCACCCTAATGCCTCAAGATCAAATTCCGTGCATACAATGAGGGCTGATTTTGATGAATTTATTTTCAGCCCAGAAGCCAATGCAAAATTATTCCAAGCTTCCATTGCTCGATCTATATTGGCTTTTTCGGCCCTGAGAAACATAAAAGTATCATCCGCAAGGGCTTGAGCAACCAATTGCTTGCCATGAGGGAGATGCAAACCAACCACTTCACCATGCGATGCCATAGCATCTAGGCGAGATAACATAGGATGAGTGGCAATGGCAAAGAAAAGAGGGCTAAGAGGACAGCCCTGCCGGAGAGAACGGGTGAGAGAAATACCATCCGAAAGTCCTCCATTGAGCATAATCCGCGTGATAGAGCCAGAGCCAAGTAAATGCACCAAATTAGCCATTTTGGGACCAAAGCCCATGGCTGTCATTAACTGAGAAAGGAAAGACCAGCTGACATGATCAAAAGCTTTTTCAAGATCCAGCTGCACCATCACAATCTCTTGCTTCTTTGCCTTGGCATAATCCACTCCAATTTGAACATTAAGAATATTATGCAAAATATTCCTGCCATGCACAAATCCATATTGATACGGATGAACAAGAGTAGGAAGCACCTTCTGCAAGCGATTGGCAAAAATCTTTGTAAAGATTTTATACATAATACCCATAAGTGAGATCGGGCGCCATTGAGCCAAAGAAGTAGGCGAAGGGACTTTGGGCAACAAACGAAGTATGCCCAACTTCCAATCGGCAGGCATATATCCCTCATCCCAAACCCTTTGACAAATAAGCGTCAAAGGCTCTGCAAGCTGATCAGCATATTTTCGGAAAAACTCATTTGTCAAACCATCCCAACCAGGGCTCTTTCCCATGGGAAGTTTGGAGAGAACAGCTTCCACTTCCCCTTGAGTAACAGGAGCATCAAGCTGAACCGCCACATCAGGGTCAACTTGATATCGTACTTCAGCAAACAATGACTCCCTTGCAGCCAGGACAGCCGGTGAGACATCCTCTCGAGGGGCAAGCAAATCTTCATAAAACCTGATGCAATGCTGAATAACCTCAGAAGGTTGAGTAACAAGGTTGCCTTTGGCATCCATCAGCCTAACAATATTCTCACGCATATGTTTTTGATGCAACTTATCATAGAAGCGATGAGATTGACAGTTAGCATCCCGCAAAGCATCAAGACGTGCAAGTAGTTTAAAGCGAACATATTGTGCTTCCTGCACCCTAGATAGCTCCTTTTTCAGCCATTCTATGGCATCCGCAACTTCAGCATCCATAGAGTCAGTAAACATGAACGCCTGCAAGCCCTTTAAAAGCGACTCAAGGAGGGCCACATGCTGTTTTTGTATAGAGGCATTAGCAAGACCATAATGACGTGCTAATTTCCGAGTGTTGGTAAGGAACACTGGCCAAGCATGATAATCAGCCATGGACACTCTTGTGGAGAAATGTCGTATCAACTGACGCATATAAACATCAAAAACTTCATGCTCCAAAAAAGTGTGATTTAAGCGCAAAGGCAAGCGTCCCAACAAGCCTTTATATGCATCCACAGGATGATAGACCATTTCAAACACAAGCGGCCAATGATCTGACAAAACCTGTTGCTGATCAACCATCATAGTAAGAACCTCTGGCAAAAAGAGATCTTGATGTAAAATATACATCCTATCCAATCTAGCATAAGTGCCCCGAAACTGTTGTGAGGCATAAGTGTAACCCCTTTCATCTGAATGCAACCAAGACCACATGTCTTGTTTTAGCGACCTTGCTGCAAAAGCTTCCCACGCCTTTCTCTCCGGGCCATCCATTACAGAATGAGGCGACGTGGCTTGCTCCCTGGAGACACACATATTAAAGTCCCCCATCACAAAGCCAGGATGAGAGATTGAAAGAGCACACAAGTCATTCCACAGCAAACGGCGTGCACGAGCATTATTTGGAGCATACACCCCTAACAACCATAAAGGCGTATCATCCCAAACAATCTGTATCACTAGAAATCTTCCATGAACATCTTGAATCACAAGAGAAGGCTGAAACTGCGAACGAACAGCAAACATAACACCTGACTGCGAAGCAGGATGTCCGCTGTAGAAAACATGAAATCCCTTATATACATAGGCTTTGCCAGCCAACTTATGCTGCTTATGTTCAACTGCACACAAAACATCCCAACCATGACAAAAAGTTGTACGCCAAAGCCTGAACTGCTTTTGGCGCGAAGAAATACCCTTTACATTCCATTGTACAATTTTCATAAGCCTTCCCAGAAAAGGAATCAACAAGGCCGTGTACTAGGCCCAGGACAATCTGCCAAATCACGAACCTTTTGAAGCATTGCATTTTTAGACATGGTATTTGTGATCTCAGATTGCCCTTGGAGTTCCCGAGCACGTGTCAAAGGGTAATGACCATCCCATAGCGAGATGACCTCACCCTTCGAACCAAACACAAGAGGCAATTGTTGTTGTGCTTCTTTTGTTAGGCGATTTCTAATAGGATAGCGTTCTACTCTATCCACCCCAAGAGGCCCTGTACCCTGAGAAAGTTGGCCTCCCGGCCTCTCAATCCTGGTCTGTTGCTGGGCACCTGAACCCAAAGGGCGACGAGCATATGTATGTAAGGGCCCCTGATGAGCACGCAAAGGCCCCCGCCAAACAGCATCTGAGAAATCCCCCCGCGGGGCAACAAATCGTGTCTTTTTACCACGTACTTCCACCCATGGCTGCTCAACCTCATTCTGAACATCCACATGTACATCCATGTGTTGGGCATCATGTGAAGGAGCATCATGCTCATCTTCCACGGGCAACTGCCCATCAAGGATATCCTTTGTAGCAGCAACTTGTTCTTTCTTAGGACATTCGGAGACAAAGTGGCCCATCTCACCACATTTGAAACAGTGGCCAGCAAATGTATCCCACCTCAATTCATACATTAAAGGTTGCAGCCCAGCCATATTGACACGCAAATGTGTCGGCCTAGGTCTCCCAGTATTCCACAACATGCATAGACGATTTCGGTTTCTAGATGTCATTCGAGGCACCACCAAGACATCACCGATACCTCGCATGAGACTTGGTAAAACACGCCAAAACATTGGTGGGAATTGTTTCACTTCAACCCAAACTGGGCAAGCCTGGCGCAACATATCTTGGTACTCTGCCATAGGCTTCCACGGAACCACATGAACCAACTGCCCATCCAAAAAAAGTGGCACCTGCTCCAAGACTGCCCTACGGGCTTCCGAAGTGCGAAAAAGTATTTCATAAAAGCCTCTCGGACCATCGTAAATCTCCTCAAGTGCCTCAGGCGACACCAAGCGGCCCAGCCATGCTCTAAGACGAGGCAACAATGGAATACGCCCAGTAAAGAAAAAGATAGCAGCACGATCATGAAAATCTGCTAGCTGTTGTAGCAACAAAGGAGTCTCCATGCATACATCAGCCACACCACTATTATCCACTGCAGCCATTTGCACGCTATTTGCCTTCACATATTCTTGCAGAAGCTCACCAGTGATCTGCAGCAAACGTGCAAACTCCGGAGAAGGTGCCTGAGAACTTTCCTCTGCATTCTCTCCAACATTCACCGGAGTGTAGCTTACATCAACATCAAGCCTTTGACGTTTTTGTTGCTCTGAGGCATCTGAAGCATAACCCACATCCTTCTCGATCATCTCCTCAATAAGATCCATGTTAAGGCTATTGGCAGCCATGTCGCCAACAGCAGCAGCCGGATCATCCAAATCCATGTACAAAAGCAAAGAAAACTCGTTCTCTCAAACCCAAATTCAGCACCTGCTACAGTGCTGGCTGGAAACTCTTCTGTACCTGCAGTACCTGCTGAAACCCTACTGTACCTGCAGTACTGGCTGGAAACTCTTCTGTACCACCTGCTGAAACCCTACTGTACCTGCAAGTCACCTGCTAGAAACCCTACTGTACCTACAGTACCGGCAGCTGGAAACTCTTCTGTACCTGCAGTACTTGCGGAAACTATTGTACCTCGAGGAACCCCTACTGTACTGCAGCACCTGCTGGAAACCCTACTGAACCTGCAGTACTTGCTAGAAACCCTAGTGTACCTGCTGTATTTACAGTAATACCTCTTGTTGCAAGCAGCTCCACTGATAACGAAAGGCGGTATGTTGTCTTCTCTGCAAGGATGTCGATCACACAAAGGGCAAGCGTATCTCTGCTGAACGGCCTGTTGATGGCGACTATCTGCTGGGGGTGACGACTGCCTGCTGATGGCGACTATCCGCCTCTACCCATCTCTCTCTCTCTCTCTCTCTCTCTCTCTCTCTCTCTCTCTCTCTCACACACACACACACGCCCTGAGGTAGGGCAGAAGCAGAAGCTCGACTATGAACAAGAACTGGCGAGCACGACCAGCAAGAGGGAAGGACCAACAGTAGGGCGGAGGCGGCGGGGCAACCTGAACAGCTCTCTCTCTCTCTCTCTCTCTCTCTCTCTCTCTCTCTCTCTCTCTCTCTCTCTCTCTCTCTCTCTCTCTCTCTCGGTAGGCGGTTAAGTGAGTCTCATGATGGATGGAGACCACTAGAGAGATTGCTTGTGATGATTGCTAGGATGACTGGCAGTAAGGCATCTGTCCCACATGAGATTATCCACGCGGAGATGGGTGCGGCACCTATAGTGGTAGAGGCACTTACCAAATCAGTATCATATCTACATGGACTATGGGAGCTTCCACGACATAGGTATGCTAGGTTGGCACTTGAGTACTCCAGTACTTTGAGCTACATGGATTTTCTATGGACAGATTACCCCCTTTCCAGTATTCTTTGGATGCACCATCTCTCCCCCTGACACATAGGGGGATTAGCAGGGTCATCAGAGAGGATCTCACCAGGTTGGACACTAAGAGGATGTGGCTTACACCAACACAGGAGTAGGGGACGAAGAAGGCTTTCTATAGAGATCATCTTCTCCATACCACTGAGGACGGGTTCATCATATGCCCGAGATGCATGGACACACCTCTCACATGGCATTAGATGTGCTATTGGACAGATCCGCACTTCCCATCAGTTACTCATTGAGACTGGTTGCGACATGGCGCCTGAGACAGAGGAGCACTATATATGCCACTGTCCAATCTACTATGAGATCTGAGGGAGATTTCACTGTCTCTTCAGAGAGGGTTTCGGACACTTCTCTAGAGTGATGGACTTCACTGACCAGAGATGCCTCGGACTTTTCTTATTGGAGCTATGCCAACATAGGGAGGCCTTCTACACGGCAGTGGACCCATGATTAGAGGACCAGTATAGAGACATCTGACCGACTATTTCAGTATTACTTTGCAGGTCACCGCTCAAGCCCAGACTCCCTTAGCATCTACACCGAGAGCTGCATCTCGAGGAGTGACACATGATCAGGCGCTACAACTTAGTAGAGCCAGATGTCCGAGACCCAGAGGACCCAACACGAGATCTTGTATGCACCGGAGGATACAAGTGATGGTGGCCAGGCACCAACAGAGGCCTACCAGGCACTTTACCTCCGATGAGATCGGCCTCATGTTACAACGTCCCATGCGAGAGTTTCTCCAATGACCCTACCCCCCCCCTCTTCCCACGGTTGCTATCACTCATCTGATTGTACCCCTCTTTAGTTTAGGTGCTCTTTCCCTATCTATTCTTTGAGGATTTACTTCAGTTATTTCAGCTTTATATTATCTTTCTTGTTCCACAAACAGCTTGTATCGGACCTTTGATTGTAACTTTTGTCTCATATGTCATTCTGGCCTTTTGAAGAAGTTAATATGACATTTCATTTCATTTCTCTCTCTCTTCCAGACATTCACATACCTCCATCGCATCAGTCACATGGATCCCCACAGGTACCTGAGGCTTGCCCTGGAGTCCTCAAGACAGCTAGCACTTGAGAGCCACTCTGGAGTATGGTATGCACTAGTTTCCACTTGGTTCTCAGTATATGGGCTCTACATGGACTGCCTACCCCCTCTTTAGTACAGTTTGGACTCCCCTTTTCTCTGACTGTCTCACGCGGATACCAACCGGGTTATCCGATTAGATCTTCTCAGCCCATTGCACATGGATCACACCTCCGAAGCTCCCCACAAAGATGCACTTCTACAGAGTTCACTTCCTCACTCACTAAGGATGGATTCATAGCAGCCAGGCTACTTGAGTGTTCACATGTCCCATGCCATGTAGATTGCACCAGATACGGGTTTCATCCCACCGCCTCAGAGTGGAGACAGGTAGAGGTGAGTGCATCTTCAGAGCCGGGAAGCTCATACGGAGACCCAAAGAGGAGAGGATCTGCCGATTATGCCACACAAAGGTTCAGACAGAGGAGCATTACATATGCCGGTGCCCAATATTACTACGAGATCCGTGGGAGGCTTCACTGTCTATTTCGTGAGGGATTTGGTCCACTCTCCAAGATCATTGATTTCCAGGACCAGCGTTGCCTAGGCCTCTTCCTGCTTGAGCTCTGCAAACACAGGGATACCTTCTTGAGAGAGCTTCAGCCCCAGCCACCCTGCCCCCTCCCTCGCCAACCAACCATCACCAGTTTCTTCCAGACCCAGGAGGTGGAGGGCACTGATATAGTGGATCTTGTTGACCCTCCACGACCTGCTCCAGACCTGCCTCGCCCGAGAGGAGTTACCACGAACCGATCCTCCGCCCTCCAACGTGTCCGACGCCCCCCGTCCCCCCGTCAGCCACGATCACCTCATTGGCTCCAGATCCAGGACATGCTCCACCGCCATCGAGCTACCTTTCCACGTGACATAGCTGAGGGAGACCTCTCAGCCATACTCATTAGCCCCATGCTTGATATTTTGGAGAGTGGTATACCATCTACTCGGAGTTGATGTTGCTCTCATGTTTCTATGTTCTTAGTATTCCACGATGGGTTTCCATGGACAGTTTTGTATCACCCCAGTGAGATAGCTATGTTTATGTTTTCTTTCTGTTTTATTTTCCATTCCATGATGAGATATGCCATGGACATTATTGTATCACTTTGGTCTCATAGGCCCATTGGGTCTTTAGTAGACGCTCTCTCTCTCTCTCTCTCTCTCTCTCTCTCTCTCTCTCTCTCGGCAGCAGGGCAGTCCCTATTGGCCCCAAGCTGCAGAATGTGAAAGGCCTCCCCCTCTCGACTTCGTGCATCGCGCAAACAAAGGACACACAGGATCATGACTCGGTCCAACAAATGGAACGGATTACAGGGAGATTTAAAGAAAGCGATGGACAAGCTGGATGCCCAATCAAACATGTGTTCAGAACCCAACAGCCAGGGAACTCTTACAAGAGATGTGCTAAAGGCCATCAAGGACATCTTGGTGTTCCAGGATGACCAACGGGAAAAAGAGGCAGCTGAGCTCCGAGAGGAGATGGCAAAGATGAGGGAACAACATGGCAAGCAGGTGGAAACCCTTGAGCGAGAGATTTCAGCTCTCAAACAATCCCCCAAGAGCATAAAGAAGAGGCCCAGAAATTCACAGAAGCAATTCAGGATCTTAAAAAGGAAGAGGGGGGAATCAGCCCGTCTCTACTTTCAGGGGTTGAAGACCTCAGAACCCAACTCCATGAAGGCCTCATGAACACAAGGATCTTGAGAAGGGATGGGCAGATGTCGTCAAACAGAAGGTGGGGAAGGAATGGACAGAGGTTGTCAAGAAGCAAAAATCAGCCCTAAGCCCCAACACCAACACTATCATGACAGCCACGCTTGAGGAGGACAAGGACCACAAGCAAAAGGCCCTCAATGTGAGGATTGCAGGGCTGAAGGTAGAAGGCTCACCGATATGGAGGATGGTGAAGCCTTATGCAAACAAATGGGAATACTGGGCGCCCCCCACTTCATGGAAGCCTGGCACATGGGGAAGGACCCTACAAAGGAGAGGCCTCTCTCTTCCTAAATTTTAAAGATGGAGAAACACGCACAGCCTTCTTGCAAAAGAGGGCCAAACTGAAAGGAACCAAGATCTACCTAGGAGATGACCTCACAACCATGCAGGTGGAGCACAGATGGGCAGGAATGGTACAAGTGATGGAGGCCCGGAAAGCTGGGAAGTGGGCAGTATACAGAGATGGGCAGGTGATTATCACAAAGCGGCGCTCTACATGACAGTGCTCGACCTATGGGACGGCATTGGGACCACACTAGAGATTGCGGTCTAGAACTGCAATGGAGCTCTGCGTGCAGATGCAAGTTTGTTTGAGGACACATTTAGAGGGCGTGACATGATCCTTTACACACACACACCAGCGCCAGAGGAGCCGACTACCTAAGGTGAGGGGATATAGATGGGAGTCCGTCCACAGTCCCGTATAGTAGGTGGCACTAGAGGCTCGGGACAAGTGGCCATACACTACAGGGAGGAGCTATAGCATGTGATACAAGTGATCAGACGGGATGAGGATGCAAAATTCAAATTGGTGAGGATCAGTACACAGAGAGCCCATGAAATCTACCTTATTTTATTTTTTTGAGGTTTTTGTCTTGGCTGCTGGCCTACACCTTTATGGTGACCAACCAGCACCCCTCTATGCTATAAATAGCATTGCCTCATACCTCATCAACGCGTACCACTTCATCGCCATATCAGGTACCATCTGGCCGCCTTCACTAGGGGTTCACTCTGCGTTTTCCTCTGCTGGTCCAGGCCGCCATCTGGAGGGCTCACATCAGCCAACATCAAGCTGTATTCTGGCGCTTGCATCAGGCCTACATCAGCTCACATCTGCGTTTCACCTCAGCATATGCCAGCGCCTACTTCAGAGCACATATCAGCATTTATACATCAGCTTACACCAGCGTTTTGCTTCAGCAGACACCTGCGTTTTGCTGCAGCCCTCTTAGCGCTTTACATCAGCCTGTCCTCAGGCTTACATCTGCGTTTACATCAGGTGTACATCAGCGCTTATCATCTGAGCCTTACATCGTTTACATCAGCCTGTCCTCAGGCTTACATCTGCATTTACATCAGGCTTACCACAGCGTTTACATCTGGGCTGACATCAGCCTTACTTCAGCCTGTCTTCAGTGCTTACATCTCGGCTGACATCAACGGTTATCTTCAGCCTCACATCAGCCCTACATCGGGACAGCAGCCCTCTCTGCTACATCGGGACAGCAGCCCTCTCTGCTACTTCAGGACACAGCCCTCTCTGCTTCAGGTACGCAGCCCCCGTGTCACCAGAGCTTGCACCACTCAGGACGGCAGCCCTCTCTGCTTCAGGTACGCAGCACCCGTGTCATCAGAGACTCCACCACCATCATCGTCATCGACGTTACCTTTTTCCGCTACCACTATCACCTCGGAGTGCTTTGCCTCACATCGACGCGAGCCTTCGTCATCGACCGTGCTTTAGCTCCGACGTTCTTCTCTGCTTCTGCACTGGTCTTCTTTTTGCTCAGAGTCACCTCTCATAAGAGGGCTCTTGTACATATCTGCACTCACCTTTTTATATATATTCACTCACATACTTCATGCTGTGTGGTTTTACTCTGATCTCTCGTATTTTTGGTCCTTCCATCCTTTTTCCCTCACATGGTATCAGAGCAATCGTGAGCAAAGGGATTGAAGACCTCGAGAGCGCACAGCATGGATCGTCTACCCACATTCCCGGAGGACCGATTCTTCTCACCAGAAGATGCTTCTCCAAACTCAGATCTGGACCACATAGTGACTGGGATTTCTTACTCAGTGGAGGATCCTGTTCAAGATCATTCTTTGGGAGACGATCAACCCATGCACATCACCTCATTCACACCACCTTTGCCATCACGATCACCCTCTCCGACTTTATCAGATCTTGTTTCCAGAGGGGGATACATTCCTTTTGCCATTGTGTTTATGTGGGACCCTGGCATACTTCATCTTCTCTCATGGTCCCCTTTTTGGCCTGAGAGGGGGTGTGAAGAAACAACACTTTTCCAACCCTAAAAAGAGATTTTCAAGATTATTTTATATTTTATTTTTTTGAGGTTTTTGTCTTGGCTGCTGGCCTACACCTTTATGGTGACCGACCAGCACCCCTCTCTACTATAAATAGCATTGCCTCATACCTCATCAACGCGTCCACTTCATCGCCATATCAGGTACCATCTAGCCGCCTTCACTAGGGGTTCACTCTGCGTTTTCCTCTCCTAGTCCAGGCCGCCATCTGGAGGGCTCACATCAGCCAACATCAGGCTGTATTCTGGCGCTTGCATCAGGCCTACATCAGCTCACATCTGCGTTTCACCTCAGCATATGCCAGCGCCTACTTCAGAGCACATATCAACGTTTATACATCAGCTTACACCAGCGTTTTGCTTCAGCAGACACCTGCGTTTTGCTGCAGCCCTCTTAGCACTTTACATCAGCCTGTCCTCGGGCTTACATCTGCGTTTACATCAGGTGTACATCAGCGCTTATCATCTGAGCCTTACATCGTTTACATCAGCCTGTCCTCAGGCTAACATCTGCATTTACATCAGGCTTACCTCAGCGTTTACATCTGGGCTGACATCAGCCTTACTTCAGCCTGTCTTCAGCGCTTACATCTAGGCTGACATCAGCGTTTATCTTCAGCCTCACATCAGCCCTACATCCGGACAGCAGCCCTCTCTGCTACATCGGGATAGCAACCCTCTGCTACTTCGGGACACAGCCCTCTCTCCTTCAGGTACACAGCACCCATGTCACCAGAGCGTGCACCACTCGGGACGGCAGTCCTCTCTGCTTCAGGTACACAGCACCCGTGTCATCAGAGATTGCACCACCATCATCGTCATCGACGTTACCTTTTTCCTCTGCCACTATCACCTCGGAGTGCTTTGCCTCACATCGACGCGAGCCTTCGTCATCGACCGTGCTTCAGCTCCGACGTTCTTCTCTGCTTCTGCACTGGTTTTCTTTTTGCTCAGAGTCACCTCTCATATGAGAGGCTCTTGTATATATCTCCACTCACCTTTTTATATATATTCACTCACATATTTCATGCTGTGTGGTTTTACTCTGAACTCTCGTATTTCTGGTCCTTCCATCCTTTTGCCCTCACAGGTTCCACTACCTCTTTCGAGAGGGATCTGGACCACTCTCTAGGATCATGGCTTTTCCAAACCAGAGATGCCTAGGGCTCTTTCTTCTAGAGCTCCCCAGACATAGGGAATCCCTACTGCGGCCCAGATCAACTCCACCCACCCGAGGACCAGCACAGAGAGCTCTCACTGACTTCTTCCAGACTAGAGCCCCGAGAGCAAATCCACCCATTCCCTCGACCTCAAGGCTGATGCAGGAGCCTGCCGCCGGCCGAGAGGAGTGACATTAGACAAAGCCACCAAGCTATGGAGAGCCCAATGCCCCCAACATAATGGCGGCCGCCCACGCTCACGTCACCTCAGGAGGATCAGAGCCATCATTTCCCACCGGACTTTCTCCTGCCCAGACAGCCTCACTACATTGGGTACCATGTTGCAGCGCCCTATACGAGTTATTCTTGGCTAATGCGAGCGCTTAGGCTGTTTGTTTTTTTTTCGCGGATATTTTCTTTTAGTTTTATTTTCAGTACCATGATGATGTATTCCATGGACATGATGTAGCATTTTGGTCTCATAGGTCATTTTGACCTTTCGAAGACGTTAATACGACTTTCTTTCTTTCTTTCTTTCTCTTTCTCTCTCTCTTGTACCATTGTATCACTTTTGTTCTCATGGATTCTTGGGGTATTTCCTAGACATTAATATTACTCTCTCTCTCTCTCTCTCTTTACAGTTCAAAGTTTCCAGGCTTTTGTTGGAGATTCAAGCTTTCCAGGCTTCTTGAGGAGCTTTAGGGTTTTAGAGAACTAACAGAGACACTTTGAAAAATTTTGTGCTCTGAATACTCCTCAAGAGCAAAAGGCCTGGAGATTCAAGCAAGAGCAAAAGGCCTGTAGCATCTCGGGATGCATGGTATTGACTGGCAAGCAACAAGCCACTGGAATCTACAACTCTGGGTAGCTTTGACGTTCCCACCACCATGACCAGAATAACACCCCTGAAGTCTGACCCGGCAAGAGAAGACTGGTTGCCCCTGCAAGGGGACCTTGTACACTTTTGTACCATGCGAGCCCAACACCACTTAGACATTGGTTTTTTCTCCTTTTTTTTGGGAACGGGTTTTTTTTAGGCTGGGGGGGGGGGGGCGGGGGGGGGGGGGGGGGGGGGGGGGGGGGGAGGAGGGGCTCTCTGACCATCGCCACCATGGCTTCAGACATGCTTTGTTTCAGAAAAGCAATGGGAGCAGTCCCAGAAAGAGAAAGAGATGATCTCCAAGAGGTGTCGCTGACAAACCACTGGGTACCTACTGGAGGCATCTCTTACCAATATCAAAGCAAGGTGAGACAAAAGCATGCTACATGTCTTTCATATACTAAGAAGCTCATTGCTCAAAACTGCCGAAATCTCACCTTATCCTTAGAGCCAGCACTACTACCAGTACCTCTCGTTTTCATCTCTGTTATCCACCCCTCAGGCAGCCAATCAGGTGACTCAATCACTTCCCCTCTTCGTTCAGAAGCTTGACACGCCACCACTTTATCATTGACCGGGGTTGCCACCTCTACTTTGAGACTCTTTTGCACATGGTCGGGTGAGGCCATCTCTGCATCTGCACCATTTGTAGATGCCATATCTACATCCATAAGGGCATGATCAACGTGAGGATTGCTTGGAGCAGGACCTGAAGTTACAATGGACACCACATCAGGGCCAGGGTCTTGTGATCCTGTTGTCCTCACATTTTCTTTTGAAGGTTCGGCCATGGGCAGCTGAGATGGCTGGCTTGCAGTCTCTGATATACCCTGCTCTGTCTGAGGAGAAGGACCCTGCCTTTCTTCCTCTGACTGTACTTGTGCTTTTTCATTCTGGTCCTGCGAGGAAAGCTCCCCTCCTTTCCCTTCATTGGAAGGCACACCTTCTAATGCAGACTGCGGTGCTTCCCCTTCCCTTTGAATTTCCCCTGATCTTTGATTAGCGAAATCCAGCAATTCATCATTGACATCCTGATCCAAATCGAGTGCAAGTTCAAGCTGATCCATCACTTGAGAAGCGTCTGCATTTGCCTCAGGGTTAAGATGAGGGTTACGAGTAGCGTAGGAGTTAGGGTAAGGATTAAGGTCATGGTCAGTATTAGTATTGGGGTTAGCATCAGGGTTAAGGTTAGAGTTAGGGTTCTCTGTAGGCTCCATAGCCATGGCCGTTTCATCAAGGAGCACATTGTATTTGGCAGCCCAAGCTTCAATGGTTTTCAGCATCTCTTCGAGGAAGGTGATCAGTGCTTCGCCGCTTCTTGCCCCAGAAGAGAAAAGTTCGATGGTTGTTGTCATGTCCTGCAGTATCTCTCGCAGCGCTTCTATGGTGTTCTCTTCCATCTCTTCACTCGGGCTCATTCCTTCTTTCTGATGCACACAGAGCTGGCTTTCTGTCGGCAGCAAAACCCTAAAGAAAACTTGAACCAGTCTTGGAAATTCTGAGATAGCTTTCAGCTCGCAGAGGCAAATCTCGATTGAGTCTCGGGTTCCAACTGACTGCGTGATCGATTAGAGTTAGATAATATCGACTGGTGAGTGTTAATGTTTTTAATAATAATGATAATAATTGTGCATTTCACTTCAAGGTTACATTCCTCAAAACCATCCCAACACATTAAAAAAACTTTCAAATGAAATGGGAGAAGGGGAGTGATAATTCTTCTCTTGAGGGATTTAATTGGCAAGAAGAGAAGGCATGGCAAATTATGACAGACGAGATGATGAACAATGCTCAAAAGAGGGTAGAGGTGCCAGGGGATAAAGAGGAGATGCAAGAAGTAGAAATGGTTCCTTCCACAGCCATAGGATGAAGCTGATCAGAGAAGTAAAAGGCCTCTCTTGGAATGTGAAAGGCCTTAAAGACAAGAAAAAGCATACTTCCTTCTAGAGCTTAGTGAATGAGTGGAATCCATAAATTATGGCTGTTTAGGAACACAACCTTTTTGGGATTAAATGTTTGAGGAAAAGTAGGTTTAAGAAATGGGAGGTGATCAGAATTTGGATCATCAATACTTATGAGGCTCATAACCACAAAGTGAGAGGGGAAATGTGGGAATGATTGACAAACTGAATTGCTAGTGTCCATGCATTATTGTAGGGGACTTGAACATGGTTAAATGCATATAGATAGGAGAGGGGGAGCACCATACTGATGGGAAATTTAAAAAAAAAAGGGGGGGGGAGGATGAGATGGGGGGGTTCTTGATTTGATAGATGGTAGAGAATTAGGAGATTGGGGGTCTAAACCAGGCCATACATACGTTGGCCTACAATATCCTAATTCCTCATCTATATTGGATAGGGTTTTTTTGTCAACAAGCAAAGTGGATTTCTCATACTATATTAAAATAAAGGTATATTCCTCTTTTGCGATGTCTAATGACATGCCATTAAGTTGGGGTTGGCAAGCGGCTCAGCGGGGCGAGGAGGAGCTCAAAGGATGCTCAAGGACAAAGCTGAGACTTTAGGGGTACCTTTAGGAGTAGGGGTAACCAACAAAGAGTTAGCAAACTGGGCATTAGAGAGAGCTCTACCAACATTAAAAAATGGGAAGGAGGGGTAGTTCTATTTCAAGACAAAGAGGCTATTGGAAATAATGTTCTAAATGCATATATTATGTTATGGAGCCCACTAATTAATTTTAGGAAATGCCACTAGAACAAACTAGTATCCTTGATTAGGCATTTTCTATGGGGAAACCATAAAGGAAGGGGGAGGTATTCTACTTGGTTGGCATGGCAGAAAGTGTAGTGTGCTTGCCAAGAAGATTGGGTGGCATTGGAATTTTGTCATTGCCTATTCATGCTAAAGCTAACTATTCTACCTAAGTTTTTGAAATAGAAGGAGAGTTGGACTAGAATGCTAAGCCAAATAGTGGAAGAATCTAAGATAATATTCAAGGGAAAGTGGACCAGACTAAACTGGGTAGATAAAGTTTTCTCACATAACCCTTCAAGAATTTTGGAGCTTCATTCTCTAAATTTATGTCCTCGTCTTGGAATGGCATTATGGGAATGATTAAATGGGAAGGTTGTACAAGGTTTACTCATAAATCTTTCTTCTACCGAGGATTGTGGTGTGTACACACAAATTCACTCCACCTTTGGCTAGGTTAGAGATAAAGTTTTCTCACATCCCCCTTTGAGATTTCAGGGAGATTCATTCTCTAAAGTTCTATCCTCACCTTGGAAGGACATTATGGGAATGATTAAATGGAAAGATGAAAAGATGCAGGGGGGAAGAGAGCTTGAGCTCTTGCAAGCACACACACACACACTCACAAAACCCTAATAGAGAACACACAAGGTGAGAGGCTGAAAATCTTTTCTTCTCTACTCAACACTCAACACACCATATACAAGATAAGAGTACACATAATATGAAAGGTACTCAACCAATACATACACGGGTTCTCTATAGTGTGAACCCGACTAAATGAGCTGGCGCTATAACTATGCCAGTCTCTAGAATGGCTGTCACACAACCTGTCATCCCACTGGCCGCATATTACCCAAGATCTCACCAACCATGCTAGTGGTGTAAGTGTGGGGCCTATCCCCCAGGCGGGTCATCAGTGTCCACCGCCTCACTAGACGAGCTCGATATCTCAACACTCCCCTCGAGCTCAACTCCATCTCATGTACACCAAGCGAAGCCCTGAATCTGCGGAGCTTCTCTGTACCCAATGCTTTGGTGAAGATGTCAGCTACCTGATCCTCTATGCTGACATAAACAAGGTCAAGGTCTCCTGCCAAGACCTTCTCTCTGACAAAGTGGTAGTGGACCTCTATGTGCTTCGTACGAGCATGAAAGACTGGGTTCCTGGCCAACTGTATACTGCTAATGTTGTCACAGAAAATGACAACTTGTCTATCCACTGATAGACCCAAATCTGCAAGTAGCTTTCTCAACCAAGCTACCTCACATGCTGCCATAGCAGCTCCTCTGTACTCGGCCTCTGTACTGGTTAGAGCAACCGTAGGCTGCTTCTTGCTGCTCCAAGTCACAGCAGCACTCCCCAAAGAAAACATGAATCCACTGGTAGATCTTCTATCTGAGATACTACCAGCCCAATCAGCATCTGTGTACCCATGTACACATATCTCTGTCCCAGTCTCATAGAATAGTCCACAATGCAAAGTAGACTTCACATACCTCAGTATGCGTCTCACTGCATCCAAATGCGGTTTCCGTGGAACCTGCATAAACTGACTCACCAACCCAACAGCATAGCTCAAATCTGGTCTGGTGATCGTCATGTAGATCAAACTTCCTACTATGCGCCTATACATAGTAGGATCCTCCAAGATCTCTCCTGAATCTGCACTCAACTTGCCATTCTGATCCAATGGCACTGAGATAGGCTTACAGCCTGTCATACCATACTTGGACAACATGTCCAAGCCATACTGTCTCTGCAGTAATCCAATACCATGTGGTGACCTAATCACCTCAATGCCCAAGAAATATCTGAGCTCCCCCAGATCCTTCATCTCAAACTTCTGTCTAAGCAAGATCTTTACATCAAAGATCTCTGCATCATGGTCCCCCATAATGATCAAGTCATCTACATAGATGACAACAAGCACAACTCCTCTATCACCATGTCTCACATACAATGAGAAATCTGCATTGGCTACATGAAAGCCAATAGTGACAAGATATTCAGAAATCTTGTCAGACCATGCTCGTGGTGCTTGCTTTAAGCCATACAAGGCTTTCTTCAACCTGCAAACATGCTCGGGGTGACCCACATCCTCATAACCAGGTGGCTGCAACATATACACCTCTTCTTGCAAATCCCCATGCAAGAATGCATTCTTTACATCCATCTGATGTAAAGACCATTGCTTTGACGCAGCCACTGCTATCACAACTCTCACTGTTGCCATCTTGGCAACTGGGCTGAAAGTTTCCTCATAATCAATCCCATATGTCTGCGCATATCCTTTGGCTACCAATCTAGCCTTGTACCTGTTTATGCTTCCATCACTATTATGTTTAACTTTGTACACCCACTTGCATCCAATGGCTTTCTTGCCTTCAGGCAATTTCACTAAATCCCAAGTCTCATTTCCATATAGTGCATCCATCTCCTCATCCATAGCTTTCTCCCAACACACATTTCCAACAGCCTCATCAATGCATGTGGGCTCAACAACCTGCACAACCTTTGCCATATATGCATAGTGATGTGCCACATAACCATCATAGGTAAATCTCTGCACAGGATTTTTCGCTCTCCCAGATCTTCGCAGCTTTTCATTCATGGCTTCCATAGCCTTCTTTACACCAGGTGTTCTCATAGCTGGGATCCCAAGCTCCTCATCAAGGCGCATATCTGAGCCACTAGATTCTCCATCAACATGAGAAGCTGCAGAAATGTCAGGCATACCAAGGGGCTCAACCACTTTCTCTTTTCCTTTACGTGATATAGTCATCACATTTGCAGGGTTGGTATTATGACGCAGCCTGCCACTCCATGGTCTATCAACAAACCCACTAGATGAGGACTCTCCTGGTCCACTCAAAGACTGTGATTACTGACCTACATTCTGTGCAACCACACTTCCACTCACATTAGCCCCAATAGCTTCTTTTTCAGCAACATACCAGCTGCTCATCTCATCAAACACAACATCCCTGCTTACCCTCAGCTCACGTGTAGCAGGGTTATAACACCTGTATCCCTTTTGCTCAAGGGAATATCCAATAAACACACATTTTTCAGCTTTCGGGTCTGCTTAGTTCTCAGCTCATCTAGCACATGCACATATGCAATGCATCCAAAGACTTTCAGATGAGACAAATCTGGTTTTCTGCCAGTAAACCTCTCCTCTCATCGAGTTACATCATGTATGGCTGCAGTTGGAGTCCTGTTCATGATGTATACTGCTGTAGAAATAGCCTCAGCCCAATAGCTATGCGGCATATTTTTCTCTTCCATCAATGCTCGCGCAATCTCAGCAATGTGCCTGTTTTTCCGCTCAGCAACTCCATTTTGCTGTGGAGTGTATCTGCATGTGAACTGTCTCCGAATACCTATTTTCTTCAAAAATTCAGAGAACTCATTGGAGAAGTACTCTCCCCCTCCCCTGACCTTAGGCACTTTACATATTTCCCTGTTTGCTTTTCAACCAAAACTTTGAAATTCTGAAAGTGAGTGAACACCTCACTCTTCTCCTTCATGAAATATACCCACACTTTCCTTGTGTGGTCATCAATGAAAGTTACATAATACTTGCAGCCTCCCATAGATATGGTCTTCGTAGAACCCCATACGTCTGAATGCACAACATCTAGTGCATTTCTGCTCACATATCTGTTACGTGGAAACACATGCTTTGTTTGCTTCCCAAATTGGCATGCTTCACATATTTTCTGCATACCTTCCACTTTAAATTTTGGCAGCCCTGTCACAATTCCTTTTGTCTGCATAGACTTCAATCTCTCCACATTTACATGTCCAATCCTTTTATGCCAAATGTCTGTGTCTGCAACAATTCCTGAACCATTTGCAAACATCGCAGCACTCATTTCAGGCATGTCTACATTCAACGTAAACATTCTGCCCACTCTGTTGCCTTTTGCAACCAACCTGCACTTGTCTTTGAAATCTTCAACATAACACCCATCAGGGTTAAACCGAACCTGCAAACCCTGCTCAATCATCTGGCCAACTGAAACCAGATTCTTTGTTATGTTCGGTACATGAAGTACATCTGCAAGGTACTTCACTTTGCCATCCTGCATAGACAATGGCACATCTCCAACGTGGGCAATTGGATGAGCAGTGTCATCCCCTGTTTCCACAAAACCTGGTCTTTCCGGGTTTTTCATCTCCTTGAACCACTCCCCATGACTCGTCATGTGGTTCGAAGCGCCTGAATCCACATACCATACATTATCTTTTTGTGCTGCATCAACATTTTCAGACATGGCATTGACGACATGCTGCATAACAAACAACCTTTCATTATCCTCATTATTTCTGCTTGAGGATACATAGTTGTTTTGCTGCACTTTCCCATTTTGCATGTCAGCCTGCTTCTTATAACATTCTGCCTGCACATGTCCAGGCTTACCACAATAATAGCATTCACGTGCATCATTATATTGCCTTTGCTAATTTCCACGGCCTCTTTGACTCCCCCTGCCTCTGAATTTGCCTCTTCCACCTGCGTGTTGTTGTTGTTGTTGATTTTGGGACTGTTATTGTTGTTGCTGCTACTGGCCGTAATTCTGATTACCTGTTCGGCCACCTCCTTGACCGCGTCCACGGCCTCCTCTACCTCGTCCTCTTCCTGAACTCGTGTAGAAGGCCTGTTGCTCTGAACTGTTTTTGCTTTGTGAAGACTGTTGGTCTTCACCCAAGCTCTTCTCTTCGATAATTAGCATAGACACCAAATCTGTAAAGTTGGGAATGTTTTCCCGAGTCTGAATAGATGTCTTGAACGCCTTGTATTGTGGCCCGAGACCACGTAGACAGACTTCCACCTTGTCATCATCATCTACTGACACACCAATAGATGCAAGGGATTCCACAATACCCTTTATCTTCAGCGCATAGTCATTCACAGACATGCTCTTTTTCTCCACAGTATGAAGTTCATTCTTCAACTGTATCTTACGTGCCTTGGTATTTGTTTCATAGAGCTTTACCAAGGTGTCCCACGCCTCCTTAGGGGACTTAGCATCCTGAATGTGCCCAATCATGGTGTCCTGTATACTAATGGAGAGCCAATACATAACCTTCTTGGCTCCTTGGTTCCAGTCTTTAAACTCTTTCACATCTGCAGCAGTCGGATTTATATCCGGTATCTCCAGTGCCTCTTCATGCTCACCTTCTATGTAGTCCCAATAGCCTTTTCCCATCAGGAAATTCGTCAACCTGAACCTCCAAGCATGGAAGTTATTCTTATCCAGCTTCTCAGCCACAATCTGTGTTATGCCATCATTAGACATCTTGCCAAACACACAATTTTACCAGAAACTGCACTCTGATTTTTCCTGCACAAATGCTGTATTTTCTGCACAGCGGTACTGTAGTACTCTCAAATGTCACAACCAGTGACTTCAATGTGCATACATACACCCAATGGCAACTGTAGACCTCTTTGCAGCACCCACAGTGTCTGCACAGTCAATCTGTCTTCTTGCAGTTCTTAAAACAGAGTTCTGCAGAGAATCGATGACTTACCCGCAGTGCTCGAAATCGCCTACTTTCTGAAAAACGGAGGTCCAGACGCGCCCGAAACGCGTTTTCGGCCCGAAAATCGTAGTCCGATAAGATTGTATAGTTGCCCTATAGCCTTACTCCCGCGAAGAAAGCTCCTCAATCAGAGACCGTTTGCCGGTGCCTCCCGTAGAGCTCCCGACAAGGGTGTAGTCACCAACACAATAGGAAAGAGTAGTTGAAGCTCTTACCCTCGTACCGCTTCCTATGGTTCTCTTGCTTGCAGCTCAGCCCTTAGCACGAACCAGGCTCTGATACCATGAAAAGATGCAGGGGGGAAGAGAGCTTGAGCTCTTGCAAGCACACACACACACTCACAAAACCCTAATAGAGAACACACAAGGTGAGAGGCTGAAAATCTTCTTCTTCTAACTCAACACACCATATACAAGATAAGAGTACACATAATATGAAAGGTACTCGACCAATACATACACGGGTTCTCTATAGTGTGAACCCGACTAAATGAGCTGGCGCTATAACTATGCCAGTCTTTAGAATGGCTGTCACACAGCCTGTCATCCCACTGGCCGCATATTACCCAAGATCTCACCAACCATGCCAGTGGTGTAAGTGTGGGGCCTATCCCCCAGGCGGGTCATCAGTGTACACCGCCTCACTAGACGAGCTCGATATCTCAACAAAAGATTGTACAATATCTATTGGTTACTCTTTCTTCTACCACGGACTATGGTGGAGAGGCAGATTCACTCCACCTTTTTGGCTAGGTTAGAGATGATAACTCCTACAAAGAGAGTGAATAATAAAGGGCTGAGATACTTAAGGGACCTCTGGGATGGATGGATGGATGATGAACAAGCTAGATGCATGTATAATAATAAGAAAAAGGACCTCTGGGTTGTCAAGAGGGTTTTAGAGTGTCTAGATGAACTAGTGGTATATCCATTTCTAGTAATAAGGAGAGTTGGTTAAAGGATTGGAAGTGGCTCAATGGAACCCTTCTTTGATCAATGTAACTACCAAGTAAGTGTACACAGAAACACTTACTACATGGATAAATGTATCATACTGCAATAAAAATTAGAAGGGTAAATGGGGCTTAAACACCTAGAGAAGTAGGTGGGAGCTACTTTGGAAACAAAAGGTCCCAATGAGTGGAAGGTGAACATGTGGATTTGATGTAGAGGATGCTAGACATGCCTTTTGGAGTTATCATATAATTAGGGGGTTTTGGACAAAAATGAATAAATGGGCATATGGGTGAGACTCACTTGATCCAACTAGTTGATTGTTGGTAAGGAGCTGACCATAATCACATATGTGGGACTCTGGGAGGTGTGGAACTCCAAAAATGCCAGAATCTTTCAGAAAGATACTAAGGGGTGGATTTTGAAGGGGTAAATAAAAAATGCATTTCTAGCTGATGGATATTGTACTTTACTAACAAAGTAAATAATGATAAGCTTTTTGAGTTATTACATCAATTACATGTATAACCAGGGCTTAAGATGCAGGATTACAATTGAGGCAGCACATCTAGTATTATAGGTGGCATGGGGATACTAGGCATACTAGGGTCCAACCTCACTTATATTGATGACAACATGGGTTGGACTATGATAAAATAAATCACACTTTGATGAAGAATACAAAAGCCTTCACCTTCCATGGTTACCCAATGGAAGGTGGAAGCAAACCCAAACGAATGCAAGCAAAGGGGAGAATCAATGGTTAAATAACCCTAGGAATGTTCTATACTTTGTCATTAGGGTGTTAGGGCTTCAAGTGGAGTTAGATTCTATGTTATCATAGTTAGTTGGTATGTATTTTATGATGGATTATTGGGTACTTTGTTTGCAGGTGCTGAGTTGTTAGAGGGAGTCAAAATGTAAGTGATCGGGTTGTAATTTGATATTAGTGTAGTTATCTATCTATCTATCTATCTATATATATATATATATATATATATATGTATGTATGTATGTATGTATGTATGTATGTATGTATGTATGTATGTGTGTGTGTGTGTGTGTGTGTGTGTGTATTTCCCACAAAAAAAGTCAAATGACCTTGCAATGCTCATTAACTCCCTTTCGTTGTAGCTTTATGCATAATCAATGCCCGAGATCCACTAAATGGATGTGTCAAAACTTAACTCAAGGAGTTTATCGTGCACTTCTATAAGATCCCTTCAAAGCGGAGCTCTAATTCAACAAGTAAGTCATTCCAATGCCTCCAAACTTCAAAGTATATGATTAGAGTCCAACCCACGGCCTCAATGATTAGAAGTTTATTAATAAATAGGCAATGAAAGAAATTATCTTTTTGTACTTCATCATTGGTACATGGAATCTGTCTCCTAGTGGGACTCTTTGAAATCTGTTAACATGAAATCAAAAATTACAAGTCATGTAAATTACGGATGGGGAGACCCCTTCCATGTCCTTTTGAAGTAAAGGATTTAGATTTGCTTCTAGCAGAACTATAACCAAAGAAGGGGAGAGAGAAATGAAGTAAAAGTTCTGGGACTACCAAGGGCTATGTTAGGTCTCTTTCTCGGGGATGAGGAAGAGGATTCAATATCAATGCAAGGGTTCAATAGAGAGTTTATAAGCTTAATGCCTTTAAATTGTCCATAGCTAGTAAGTATGATCCCTAGCTCATACCTTTGAGTTCAATGAGCACATCCAGCATAATTTGTCTAAACTATAAGAAGGCAATTTGTGCCAAGACCAAGTTCCGGGCTTGTCCACCAAGCCAAGAACATAGAAGAGAAAGATGGAAGACCACCAGCTTATCTGGAAATAAATCCTCCAAGTGATTCAAGACAAACCATATGGCATGGTCAAACCATATGATATTAGAGTCACAAGAGGCATTAGAATCCAAAAATTTGCATACACACTTTAGATAGGGTCTATAAATATTCTGATGGATTCTGAGTAATACTTTACATTGGCTTTGGTAAAGGTCATAGTACCTTTTATTAAAAGACTAAGGTCATGTAAGGAGAAGGGTGTGTGTGTGAATGGACTTATGGTCCACTAGCTCATCTATTTAAAGGCAAAGCTAGAAGGCATTTTGAGTGAGCAAAGGCCAAGTTGTATTCATAAGCAACTTAGTAAACAAGATGTGTTCTTGTATTTTGTGAGTCTCTCTCATCCACATATCTAGTAGTACATGCGGGAGGTGAGAAGAGCCAAACTGGAGGCCTGTAGTGCCAAGTGACATCCTTGCCCCTCGCGATGAGGAAAGGGCCAGGTCTAGCATGAGCACCACATTTTCTTAACATGGTATCTAGAGCTTGGGTAGATTAGGTCACATTTTGGTTGGTGTAGACTAGGTTATCCACATTTCACTTTTTGTGGAGAAGAACCCCCAGCTAGTGGAGGCCTTCCAGCCTGCTTGTGGAGGCTGTATCTTGGCTTGAGTCCAATTAAGAAGTTGTAGAAGACCCCCGGGCGTTCATCTTCGTACTGCCAATTGCTGGTTTTCTCCTCTCTCTACCGCGCCATTGCGCCCTGAGCAGGTCGGCGCACAATTTCTGCATCGCTTCTGCTGTCGTACAACTCATTTGTCGTGTGTAGGCGACTGTGGGCAATGTGAGCTTGGGGCTTTTAAAGCCCATAACCTAAGGGCCTACTACCTGAAGTTTCAGCCCCAATGGCTGCGTGAAACGACTGTGGGAGGCAAAAGACCAGGTGGCTACTGATTTTCTCCATGAAAGCTTGCTCAAGGGCTTGATAATAGTGTTCATAAACACTAATAGTGTTGAATAACACTAATGATGCTATTAATCCAGCAAAGGGGAGCCATTTCAGAGTGTTTCTAAACACTAAGTGTGTTCTTAAACACTAATGGTGAATCTAATCACCAATACAAGTGTCATTTGATGCTAAAAATGTACTCTTAAGTACTAATAGTGTTGCCAAACACTAATGGTGATCTTAATCACCAAAGAAAGTGTTCCTTGACACTAATGAAGCTCTCTCCATCAGAATTAGTGGTTGGGCACAAACCCTAAGTGCTAAACCATAAGCTTCACCATCTTAATCTCCTTTTTTATGCAACATCCTTGGCTTAATTAAGCGTTGTTGCACTCTCATAAGCCTTTCTCTTTCTACTTAAGCCAAAACATCACAAATTTTCTGGTTTTCTTCTTCATAAATCAGCCCATTACTCTCTTGTAATCTCCCTTCAATACCCAATCTCAAAGGAAAACACCCAAATTAAGAAGTTCTCAAGAGAGGGCTTCCACACTTGGCAAGTTCTTGTCAAGTACAAGATGATGTCCAAAGGTTTTTGGCCGTTCATCTCTGGCACTAAGGTTATTGATCGAACTAAGACTGAAGATATTGAAGATGATGAGAGGGTGCAAGCCATCATCATGCTTCATCTTGATGAGGCTCTTATTCACCATGTGGACCAGCTTCAGACTGGAAAGGAGAAATGGGATGAGCTTGACAAGCTCTATGGAGCTCGTGTGGTAAGAATTCCAAGATCTCACTTAAAATTGAATTTTTTAGCTTGGAACTCAAAGAGGGAGACGGCATTGGAGCCTTTATCTCTCATTTTAAGGGCCTTATGGCTCAACTTGCATCAGTGAATGCAAGAATGGATGAAGATGATGCAGTGGCTGTTTTGTTAAAAGCAGTTAAGAAGGTGTACCCCACCTTAGTCACCACCCTGAAGAACATACCTAATCCCACCCTTGAAGGAGTCATTCAATCTTGTCTTGATGAGAAAAGAGGCCAAAGGGAGGAGCTGAATCTTCAAATGCATCGACTCCATTGAATATTGAACAAGCTTTATCACATCAAGTGAGCAAAGTAAGGTGTGTCCATTGCAAAAAGGTGGGTTATTAATGTAACAAGTGTAAACAAACGGGGAATATCACTTCTACATGTCCTAACAAAGAGTGAGAGGCTAACTTTGCATCAGCCTCTAACTCCACTGAGAAATTTTTTTAAATCTCAATGTAACAACACCTATATTCCTAACCTTGTACGCCTAATGTTATAAAGACAACCTATGTCCAATAGTACCTATTCTAATTTTTTCATAGTTGGTATTGAGGGGGGGTATTAAAAGACTAAGGTCATGTAAAAGGGTAGGAGAAGGGTGTGTGTGTGAATGGACTTATGGTCTACTAGCTCACCTATTTAAAGGCAAAGCTAGAAGGCATTTTGAGTGAGCAAAGGCCAAGTTGTATTCATAAGCAGCTTAATAAACAAGATGTGTTCTTGTATTTTGTGAGTCTCTCTCCTCCACATATCTTGATCTAGCATGAGCACCACGTTTTCTTAACACCTTTGGTTTTGCCATGGATACCCATGGGCGATGAGCATTTAGAAGGGTCCAGTAAACTCATAGAGAAAGGTGATCTCAACAACTCTCCCCTTTCCATATATTGAACTCCTTTAATTGCATGGTTTTTGCATTCTTCAAGGGTTGACACCGATAGATTAGCAAGGTAAATCTATGTTTATGCCTGGATAGGTGCAAGAAACCCTTTATTTGCTAGAGTCCCAAGCCGATGTGAAACCCCAGTCGCTTCTACCTCCACCTAATGAATATGCAGGAACAGGTAGACTTTTGACACCTTTGGTACTAGTTCTAATAAAATTGAGAAAATAAAATCGAGAATCAGACAAGGTGCAAATATCTGTCTAGAAAGACTTGATTGCCTCCAAAGCAACGGGATCCCTACTGAAAATGTTATGGTGTGGAGGGAGTTGCTATAAAGGAAGGCTCGAGCCCACACGGCTTTCTTAGAAAATTAGAAATGTCAGCGCTAGCCACAGCAAAGGATGTGAGATCCGAGTGGTAAGCCTTTGTAAGCATAGGAATTTGTGAAAGCAAGTCTGAAATAGTCTGATTGTCTTCCTCCTTATTTTTATCTAGAGTTGCCAAAACATGAACCCAGTCATTGAATGAAAGAAATTGCAAGATGGACCCTAAAGGAAGGCCTCGGAATTGATGGAGGATAGAATTTTGTTATGAGCTTCTTCATCCTTTATGCAAGTCAGAACATGTTGGCAGGATTTTGAGGGAGTATGTTCTGGGGGTATTTCAACCCCTCTGAGAAGTGGTAGTATCTATAACAAAATAATAATAATTTCCTATTAGTGAGAGAAATGGGAATGTAAATGAGACTAAGACTTCCTTTAACCAACAAGCAAAGAACTATTCCTATGAGTCATATTCTCAACCTAGGTGTTGAGCTACCTCCTTAAAAACTATCGGCCCTAGAGCATTATGATAGTGAGGGAAGCTAAACTCCAAGGTCATAAAGTTTCAAGCCAGGGGTTCCATATATCCTTTTTGTGAAAAGGGTATACACTATAGCTAGAGTGTGTGTTTTTTATCTACATTTAATAACATAACTACCGCTGAACAAAAAGTTCAAGAACCCAATCAGTCTTGATAAATGAAGTGTTTAACATGATTACACAATAATAATATTGTTTACAATAAACATGTCATAAATGAAAGGAGACTGTGTCTCAGATAGTGAAATATGTTGTAAATCTTAATACTGCAAGACATTTGAGAGGGTAGACCCTATTACCTGCATCCATCTAGACGGACAAACAACTTGTTAGCCTGTGTGCGTATTACATGTGTCTTAAGATATGTGTCTTAAGATCTACCACATGTTATAGATGTCACTCAAAGCTATGGTAGGGTCAGTTAACCCATTTCCAGTCTTTGGTTAAACCTTAGGATACAATCTCTATGTGTATCATTCTTGTTTGAATTGGTAACCAGTTTTTCATTACAAGTAAATGCCTCAGGTAAAGTGGTCAAGTATGTTTTTAACACCCTTTCAAAAGAATGTAAATCCAATTAGACAGCAAAATGGTCCTCCCTAATAAACCATGTACGTATATGTAATGTCAAACAAGAACATGCTAACCACTATTCTGTTACCAAGTGGGTGCTCATCATATTAGTCATAAGCAGCAAAAAAAAAACACTATGACGATCAAGTTGCTTATACTATACACCATGTAAGAGGCATAGTTAGATAGATGTCCTAAACACCATGTAGTAGCTTATACTATATCCCATGAAAGAGATCAATAGAGTAGACCTAAGCACTAAACCTATTACTCTATTAGTCAAATGTACTTGTGAATGACATCTCATGGTATTCTGGTTAGAGAACACGTCGCCGTGTACCCTGATCCACAAGTGTGTAAAAAAATCACAATAGTGGGTTCAGCAATCATAGAGTACCCAACAGCAAAGACCAACAGCAAAGATGGAGGCGTCGATGTGGACATGAAAGATAATGTGTCCCAGTGGGGGGACCTCAGAATAGAAGCACTTGCCAAGGCTTTCTTGAGGGTGGTATAAGCCTGTTAGCATTCCTCTGTCCACTCAAAGAGGATCACGAGTTCGTAAAGGGGGCATTGGCATATATGAAAATGAAACACCGATGATAGCCAATGTGTCCCATGAAGCACTGGCCTCAAGTGGTGGGTGGGGGCAGCTCAAGGATGAGCCGCACCTTGCTATCGTCAGTGGAGATTCCTTGTTTGGAGACAATGTGTACTAGGATAACTCCATGCCTAATTGAGAACTAGCATTTGAGAGGGTTTAATGAAATACAGTACAGTCTGCATATTTTTAACACCTTCCATAAACATTCAAGGTGTGCTTTCCATGTGGAACTGACATAGAGGTCATCCATAAAAACCTCAAGGAATTTTCAAAGATATTCCTTGTAGGCCGTGCACATCAGACGTTGGAAGGTACAGGGGGCATTGGTCAGTCCAAAAAGGCATGATGTGGGATGTTTTGTGTTGATCCTTGGGGTCAATCAATACCTGATTGTAGTTGGAGAATCCATCCAAGAAGCTATAGGCTTTCTTTTCCATTGACTCATTCAAGCACATGCTTTGTGAAGGGTAAGGGATAGTGATCCCTATAGTGGGACCTTTTTGAGGTCGACGTGCACACACGTACCTTCCCATTCTTTTTGGGTACTATCACTATGGGTGATACCCATTCTATGTGCTCTATTTTGTAGATGAATCTGATGTCAAATGAGTTGATTGATTTCTTCCCGAACCATCTTGGAGTACTTTGGATTCATAGGATAAGCCCTTTGCTTGATCGGCCTCGGTCCATCGACCGTAGGAATAAATCCGACATCAAATGAGTTGATTAATTTCTTCCAAGACCATCTTGGAGTACTTTGGATTCATAGGGTAAGCCCTTTGCTCTCGACGGGTCTCACTCCATCGACCATAGCAATGGTGTGTTTGACTTCTTCGGGAGAGGTACACCCTTCATATTTGTGTACTTCCATGCGAAGCAATGCTGAAATTCTATGAGTAGAGCAATGAGTTTGTCTCTTCCTTGGTTGAGAGGTCATCCCCAATCTATATTGGCCTTAGGTCTTTGCACGGGCCTGCCAAGTTAATTTCCTTCACCTTGGCTTGAGCGTCATATGAGGTCCCTGGTTGTTTGTTGTGGGACTTTTGGGTCGAGTCATATTACACAAATCTATCAGCCACATGGAAATTTTTGAAGTGTTTGGGTACTTGCTTGGTCTCTTCTTCCCTAGCGCTTTCCTCTTCTATCAATTTTTTGGCTTCTTTTTTCACCAGTGCTAACGTCTTATTGCGTACTTTGTGCGCAGAGCAGCAAAGCACGTAATAACTTCTTAGTGTTTGGGCACTTACTTGTTTCTTCTGCCCTAGCACTTTCCTCTTCTATCAATTTTTTGTGTTTGGTCTCTTCTGCTCTAGCGCTTTCCTCTTCTAGCAATTTTTTGGCTTGGGGGTGCAAAGGTGTGGACCAAGAAGGAGTTATTTGTAAACTCCTTTTGCCATATTTGGTTAAAGTGTTCATGTGCTTCAACTGCCCCTAGGTATTCTAGCCAGTGGGTGTCTGAATCGGTAGGGAAAACATAGCATTCTTGGCGAGGGAATCCATCAAGTTTGCGGGTTCTATGTGAGCATGTTCCTGTGATGATGGTTCCACTTTATCGGCCTTTTCAGGTTCATGAGTGGCGACATCAGGCAAGTATACAGTGCTAAGCATGTGGAGAGATGTGATCTCTTGCCCATCCGTTATTGCAAACCTGGTTCTCGTGTGCCTTGGAAGTATGTCCTGAAAAGATGCAAGGGAGAAGAGAGCTTGAGCTCTTGCAAGCACACACACACACACTCACACAAACCCTAGAAGAGAACACACAAGGTGAGAGGCTGAAAATTCTTCTTCTTCTTCACACAACAAAAGAGGTCTACAAAGAAGACAAAGTGACTAACACACATAATAGGGTATATACAAGCGGTCCATAATGGTACACCTGTTGCATAAAACAATGCATAATCAACAGTGGCCCTCAAATACCGAAGTGTGCGTCGCACACTGTCAAGATGTGGTTTGCGTGGAGCTTGCATAAACTAGTTCTTTAAGCCATTGGGCTCTTGCATCCTGCCAAAAGCTCTTGAGAAATAGAGCATACGCAAGCTGCGTTTTCTGTACTTTTGGATGTATCATCACTCAAAATACTTGCATAACTTTCCCCACTAGGGTAAAATGGAAACTCATCCTCTTCTTGGATGAAAGAGTGATCCTCCAAAGTATCATCATGTGCCTCTTCAATGCAACCGTCTCATATTCCTCTACCTCACGATATTTCTTTGAATCATCTTCTTCAATTCAACCATCTCATATTCCTCTTCAATGCAACCGTCTCATATTCCTCTACCTCATGATATTTCTTTGAATGATCTTCTTCATCTATAAGAATTGTAGGAAGTCATCTTCTTTGACTTGCAAACATGTCCGGGTGACCACTTTTCTTTGCATTTGAAGCACAAACCCTTGCTCCTCAACTCTTCAATCTTAGGATCATTCATCCTTTTTGTCCCTTGAGAGGTTGAAAAGTCTTCTTGACAAAACCATTGCCTTTCTTAGCATCATTTTGAACTCCACTTTTGGGCTGTCCACCTCCAATGAAAACCTAGAGGTAAAAGTGGGTGTTGTGGAAGGAAAGATTTTTCCAACATTTGAAGAAGAATTGGATGGTTTTGGAGAGGGTATAATTGGCTGAGATTTTCTTTACTTTGGCTCATAGAGCTCTCCCAACCTCATAGTCTCTTTGATGGTTCTAGGTCTTTGTGCCGATACATCTGCATTGATGCAGGAATCTAAACCATGCACGAACTTCTTTATCTTCATGCCCTCATTGAGTCCATCCATAAACATAGAGCACTTCATGAACCTTTTGATAGACTCTCTAGCCCCATGAGAGTTCATACCATTCTTCATGGTATTGATCAAGAACCAAAGGTGAAACAAATGCCATATTCATCTCTCTCTTCAATTCCTCCCATAGTATGTGGTGTAGTCACTTCTTTGACTAAATGTCTCCACCATTGATGGGCATAATCTTCCAAGTGTAAGGATAAAAATTGCACTTTATTCCTCTCATTGTTTGGCTATAGCTGAAAATATATCTCCATTTTGTTCATCCATTCCTCCAATTCATGGAGGGTTGATGATCCTTCACCGTTGAATTTAAGGATATAGACCTTATCCTTAACATCCTTGGGAAGTGGTGGATGATGCATTCTCATGAGGGTTTGTACCTTTGCATTTGCACATATGATCCCAATAATTGTACCTTTGCATTTGCACATATGATCCCAATAATTGTGCAAAATACTTGTGCTTCCCCTTGAGAAAGTTAGGCATTTCTATCCATGTGCATCATGAGCTTCCCTTTGCCTTTCCGTGAATTACATATGTTCCCAATCATACTCAACCACATCACCATCAACATACAACTCCTCTTCAAGCATAGAAGATTAATTTTCCTTGGGAAGTGAAGATACTCTTTTAGGTTCTCTAAGGGTTGGTTCCAAATGTGTAGACCAAGATGTATATTTCTTTCCATGTAGTTGAGAGAGACCGGCTTGGAAGGATGTAGACTTCATTTCCCTCATGAGAGGTCTCCTAGCCTCCGCCATGAATCCACTTAAGGAATTCTTTGTAGGATTCTCATAGGTAGCCATTGTAAAAGCCTCTTGCTGCATAGTTTTCTTACCTTCCTTGTGACCACCATGATAAGCCTCTTGCATATCTTGCTTGCCTTCCTTATGACTACTAAGAGAAGCCTCACGCATAGGCTACTCCCACGCATACCACCAATAGCATCTTCATGGTGTTACTCTGATTGGTCTTCGATATCCCCAATCTTGGTAGTCATGAATTCAAAACTTGTACGCAAGGTATGGTTGATGACATCCAACCTCTCCATAAGTGGCTTGAAATTAAGTCTTTCCATGCAAAAGGGCATCATTTGAAATGGCTTGTGCACCTTGAGATGTATGCTTATGAGTGCCTCCCATATTTGCCTCCTCTTCAATTTGCTTTGAATCTTGCACTATTGATGGAGAAGTGCTTTTATGAGTGCTTGTCAGAATCAATTTCTCTTCCAACTCCTCCATTGCATCAATGTTGCCATGCTCCACTAACTCCTCCCCTTCCATGTCTTTCGTGAGACCAATGATAGCTTCCCGGGATGACCTTTTGGCTTGCCGGGCCCATAATGGACTATTTTGAGAAAATTGCCAAAAAGTGGAGCTAGGGTTATCTTATTTGAACAAACCAAGGCTCTCTGTAAAGGTAATGAGATGTCTATATGATTAGTTTAAGTTCAGTCCGGGCCCTAATACTCTCTGTTTTGGGTTTTTATGAAACATGCTTTTATCTAAAATTGGTCATAACTCCCTACTCAAGAGCATGATTTGAGCAATCTTTAGCTTGTTAGGATCCTTTTGAGGATTACTACACACCCATCAAGTTTAGTCCACAAGATCACTTTTGGTTTACAAACTGCCAAAACAGGGCAGCCCCATAAAATGAGTGTAACCGCTCACCAATAGCTCCAAATGGTATGCCGTATGGATTATTTGGAAGGTGTTATGATAGGGAATAAAGTGTGGGCATCCAATTTGGGTGAGCCCAAAACTCCTCGGACTGAATTGCACTTTTGTAAAATCTGTAGATTATGCCCAAATGTCAACCGCGCAAGCATCCCCTTTGCATACCCTTGCACCAATGCATTCCGGCATACCCATAGCATCATGTGGCATCCAACTAGCATTCTTTCACTCACTTTTGGAAAATTTTTGCCATAACTTTGTTGCATTTGGAAGCGGATCTCAAAATCAATACAAACCTAGTCCAATGCAATCAAAGAGATCAACTATGTGTCCTTGCATAACCATATTGTGAACTATTTATTGCCAAGTGTCCTTAAAACTATTGCTACTTGATTGGATTGAGAGAAATTTGTCTAGAGGTTTTTAATGTAAGTTGATGTAGAGATTTTGCTTGCCGATCTCCCCGGCCAAGCCTTCTCACTCTCTTACCAAAGTTTAAAATCCAATGGCAAGAGTTAAGGCCATATCTTCACTCCATGTACCTAATCCTCCCATGTACCACTCATGGAGCACACCGGATTCAAGAAATTCTCCCATTGGCCTCTCGACCAATTGCCAAGGTACCCTCACCACATAACTAGCTTTCTAATAGTGCAAGAATCAATGGAAAGCATAGAAATGGATGAGAGAATTAATTGCCATTTTAATCACATTGATGAAAGGAAAACACTCAAATCATGAGCAAATGAGCAATTGTAAGCATTATCCATCACCTTCATAGCTACCAAGAAGAGGGTAGAATCCTGCAGCCAACCGTGAGGTGGAAAGGTGAAGAAGCCATTGCCAAAATTGATCACAAACAGAAGCACATCAGCACCTTATGGCAAGTTAGGGTTTACAACACCGTAAGCAACTAATTAATGTTGCTAGGGTTGAAAGAAGCTAGGTGAGAAATCACACAAGCTGTTGGGAGGGAAGATGCAATAAACCACGTGCACTGAGCATCATGAATAGCCATTAAAGCTTCTAACACAATCATAAGTCCTTGAACATCAAGCAATACCTTGAATCTTGCTCCAATCACATTAGCGATGGATTGCACAACTTCGTGTAAGGCTGTAGGAGAATAAACAGCACTGATTTGCATCATTGAAACTTCAAAACTCATCTATTGGACTCCCAAAGGCCAATCCAAGTTTCAATGATCATGAATGTTGCTCCAAACCTCTCAGATCAAGCACAGAGAAGAGGGAAAAAGGGGAAAATGTTTTGGATTAGCACTAATCAAGATTAGTTAATCCCCCCAATTTTGGTCTTGCCCTTTTCAAATTTTGGATAGACTACCCCAAAAATTGATCCCAATCAAACCCATGGCCCCAAAAAGGTTAGAACAACAAAGATTAAAAGATTTAACCATCCAATTTTCCCATTTTCTTGATCAAGAAAATCAAGAAAACTAAAAAATTTTCAGAAAAATTCCAAGAAAGTGGATCAAAATCAAAGCTCTAATACCAATCAAAATGGATCTAGACCAAATATCAAAGAAATCAACACATTAAGTCCACATCTAGAATCAAACACATATGATAAATCCATGTGATTATGATGAAAAGACAAGAAATCCACATGCACATGTAGCAAAGAAGGTATGTGCATAATGCCTTAGTGGTTTAACCTCTCACCATGAGGATGGCTATCAAGCTTTCCATGAGCCCTAGACCATGAAAGGCCATCTCCACCATGAAAGGAGCCATGAGTACATGTAAGTGTCCAAGATAAGAATGATCAAAAGATCTCTACAATGGAACTAAGGCCCTATTTATAATAGCCTTTCCCATGGCCCATTATTTACATATTTTGGACCTTAGTTTTGCTACATTACAATAGTATTGTGCTGCTATGGTTTGGTCTTGAAGAGTGTAAGCCTATTGCTACACTAGTAGAGATAGGTGCTAGGCTTAGTCTTCAAGATGTAGGTGAACCATTTGATGTATCACTTTATCTCAGTAGGCTGTTGGATGCCTCATCTATCTATATAATATGAGGCCAAACATTCAATTTTGGGTCTCCTAGTTGAGTAGGTTTATACACAATCTCGGGAGTAAGAATTGGCACACTGCTAAAAGCGAAGTGAGTATTCAGATTTGTGCTATGCTAAGGGGGGTTATGTTGAGTCACATGCTTTGATTGATTTATTCTATGCTAAGGGGGTGATGTTCAACCACATGCGTTCATTGATTTATTCTATGCTAAGGGGGTGATGTTCAGCCACATGCGTTCATTGATACTGGTTAGGATGGATGTTATGACATGCAAGTTTCCACTAGTGGCTTTTGATTTTACCTTGGTGATTTATGTACATCATGACTCAATAAGAAACAACAATAAGAAGCAGCAATAAGAAGCAGACAATTTGCCACTTTGGGATGTGAAGCTAAGTACAAGGCAGATTTTACAGCAACTATGGAGTGTGTATGGATCATACAACTTTTGATAGATCTTGGTGTTGGGACAATAGTCCCTCACCTCCATCTTCCTTGATAGCCAAAGTGCATTAGCCCATTACGAGGAACTGAGTGTTTCATGCTCACACAAAGCACATTGAGGTACATAATTATTATTTCAAGGAGAGCTCATTGTAGGAGAGATTAACCTAGATTATGTTTCTACACATGACAATGTGGTAGATATGTTCACAAAGGCTGCTCTCTCATGAGAGAAGTTTGAAGCTTTCACAAATCTTTAGGCTTATTTCCCATTGGAGATTGATGAGTCTCATAGGGTCCCTATACATATTCACATCATCACTACATGGGGGATTTGTAGTCATTTATATGGTAGTGATGTGTGGACATTGTCTTAGGCCGGGGCACTTTTCCCTCTTTAGGAGGGTTTTTCATCAAGCATATGTACGCACTCTTATGAGTGTGTAAGTTACCTTATCATGTCACTTCACTTATACTTCAATATAATCTGTGTGTTATGCTTCCATCTATCTCTTCTCTTGCTTGCTGCATCTATGTGTGTATTGCTACTTTGATCTCCACTTCAACCTCGTCAATGCCAAGAGGTACATATCTGAATAGGAGGACCATGATGGGTGCTGGTCCATGATGGTACAACTCATTACCACATACCTATCACTGGCCATGCCACCTTGACAAGACACCTCAACAAGTTGCCTGACACATTAGGGTTGCCAAAAGGTTCCCATCACTTTACCCTACATTTTGCTGGATTGATCCCAAACTAACCACTTAACCTTGGCCCCACTGCTAACTCCATGGCATATCCTAGTGGACCGTCTACTTCTCGTCGGTAGTAGCATCAACTTGGGTGACACTAGGACATGGTTACCACCATAAGGAAGGGGATATGTTAAACCACTCCATAGGTTAACATGGTTTTGGCCTCCTGACCTACCACCGTAAGGTAATTTGCCATCTTACCCACATGAATATGCACTTAAATTTTGTAGGTACTTTTGTAAGAAGATGGTGCTAGAACATATAAAGCGACCTTCTGATTGATTGGTGTTATCTTTAGGTGGAGGCAGTTACTGTGGTAGGACATATAAAGAAGCCTTCAAATTGATTGGTGTTATCTTCAGTGGAGGTGGTTAAGGTGGTAGGACTGATGGTGGTAAGGGTATGTACCTTATACATTCCCCGTGCATAACCTTGTGCTTGGGTTTCTGGTAGTCTAGAATTTCTAATATATTGGATTGGTGGGTGCTCGTAAAGCTAGAGTTGATCTAGCTGGTACTTGTGCTAAAGTGGGTTAAGCGCCATATCTACACATGGATGTATCGTGGTTCTCCAAGCATCTACAATGTACACAATAGAGTAGTGGTGTGGGTCACAGAAGATAAGGGCACTCCATGCTCATATGATTCTATCTACATATCAAATAGCAGACTAGCTCTCTCCTTGGGGTAGAGATGTGTTTGTGCTTGGAGGTTCCCTTACCTCCTTTAACATGACCTTCTCGAGGATGGCTCTGAGGTCAATTTATTAACCATTATATTTTTTACCTACCTTTCCCTTGTTTCTGACTCATGCCTACTTGACACCTAGGATGGCAAGATGGAGTCTTATTTTCTTTAGGCTACTGGGGGTAATTCTAACATGTTATCTTTGAATTTGATGGCCACCTTGTAGACACATCTAATATAGCTGATAAGAGCACGTCCAATATTTTCTTCAGGCTACTGGGGGTAATTCTAACATATTATCTTTGAAATCAATGGCCACCTAGTAGACACATCCAATATAGCTGACCACCATGATAAGATCACATAATCATGCATTCTTGGATCTCATACTCCCCTATGGAAGTACATAAATAACTTTTCAGTCTATCTCTCCCAAAGCTTATACTAAGAGTTCAAACGTTTGAGATGATGTTTGAGAAGAGAGACACAATCTCTCATAGACTCATGCTCTTGTTGTTTGATATTGTAGAGTCATGCCACTAGGCTCCACTTCATTATCATCACTTCTTCTTTCATAGTTTGGTATAAATACAGTCTTAAGATGAGTAAAATTGACCTTATCTCTGGTCCCTTTATACTCCCATACCCTTGTTGGTGTGACTTCTCACCACCTAACATTAGGGAAAATGAATGGATCTTAGTGAGCTCATCAATGGGTCCACATGTTTCACAAAGTCTAAAATATTTCCACATGTTGGATGGGATCACCATCTCCATTGAAGCTTTACATGGGTTTGCAATGTGGTATGACTTTATGGGGCTTTGTCTTTGGGCATGAACCTGAGTAGTCCCTAACTTCCTTTGCCACCCCTACATATTTTTGTTTCCATTCTTAACAAATCAGATGGGGTTGCTATGGTTAAGACTAGAGGTGGCTCATAAGCTCTCATCTTGTGGAGTGTGTTACTTGTTTGCCTCTTCTCCTCCCTCTTCTTGGGTTAGTTTCTTGATGGTATTTGTCTCTACCCAAGGTCATGAGAAAGGGTGGGATCTCAATGTCTAGTGCATCTTTTCCAAGGGGAACCCTTCTTGTCCTTAACAAAACTAATTGCATCTAGGAGAGGAAATCAAGTTCAGTCATCATTTTATTGATGTATCCTTTGTATAGAGCTATTCTATAGACTCTTCTTCCTTTTCTAGGATGGGTTTTACTAGCTCGTGAAGTGTAGAATTCTCCCTTGAAATCTTCCCTAATTGGCTAGGGTGGATTTCTTGCTATTTCCCTTCTTGCATCTAGTTCTTTTTTATTTTGATTTTGGATTTACATTTTCCCCTCTAGGCCTTTATGAATTTTTTTTATGCCTCCATCTCCTCACTCGCATTGGGAAAAAAGTCTCTCTTGTGATGCCTTACACATACCTATTAATCCTAGGAGTGAAAAAAGATTTGCTTGTTAGGATGAGTAAAAGTTTCCCTCTATGCAAATGTCTATAAGGGAGGTGCTACTTCAGCAAATCCTCTTCCTCTTGAGAACATTTGGGTATTATTCATTTTTTATGACTCTCATCTCAGTAGGGCATCTCAGTAGGGCTGAGTAATTCTCTATCCCTAAAGGGACCCGTACTTTTTATTCTTGGTTTACCCTATCGGATACCAACCCATCTCCCTAAAGGGAGAAACATACTTTGATGTGTGCTAGTGGAAGTATTGGATCCAACACTTCTCTCGTATGAAGATACTTGGTACTTTGATGCACTATCCTCTAGAGAAATTTTATCTCGCATTATTGTTTTAAATCTCAAGTGAATGTAAGAATTTTTTAGTAGGCTAAACCCCACTATCTAGACCCAATTTTTCTTGTTTATTAGTCTATGGCGGCCAAAGGCTAAGTTATTCACAGCGTGAATAACTCTCGTTATTCACATATAAATTATTAACTCACCCTCAAATCCGAGAAGGTAATGTGGACTAGCATTGTTCTGATCGTGGATTGGACTAATCATAAACCACAAGTGAACTAATATAGAAAATAACCATAGCATAAATATCTAGGAGATAGTCATGTGAAAAACTCAAGATGGTCAAGATGGTCAAGCCGCATAAAAGTCTAGTTTTCACATCAAATGGACTTGATCTTTCAAGTGCAAGTTCTTTCCCAATGATTATTGATCTTGACAATCTCAATTGATAAGAATATTCTGACATGATTTTCTCAATTTAGCATGATTTTCTCGAGTTATTCACAACAAAAATATCTCTAGGGGATATAGTCATGTGTGAATATTTATGTGGCTTTTCATGTCAAAATTGCTTCAAGATAAGAGGATTAGATTTCTAGAATAATAATTTCTATTTTCAAAAGGAAATCCCTAAAATCATGTATGGTTTTTAAAACTTTTTTTTTTGGAACGAAGGATAAAGAGGCACATGTATGAAGAGTAAGCAAGTAGCTCCTCTTAACTCTCTCTCTCACATATCTCACATATACAAGAGAAAGATCAAGGAGATAGCAAGAGCTAACTTTTAGCACAAAGGGAGATTGTCCCTTTGCATTATGAGAAAATGTCTTATATACATCTGGCCCTTAAAAAGCTTGGTTATGGATAGATTTTCTCATAATAATTATAACTCTTATAGTACCTTTTCATGCTACTCTCGCATGTGGTAGAGGGATTTTGTTAACCCCAAAATGGGTTAACAAGGGCCTTTTTTTCACTAGGCATGTCCAGAAAGGAAAAGCTTCATTGACCAAAAAATGTAATATTTATCATTGCATACCTCTCTAATAGGCCATAGATGGTGTTTAGTCAAGTTAGAGTTATTGGAACTTATCCATATTTCATATACTTTTGAATCACATATATTAGAAGGCCCCTATACTAGCATGCTTGTAACTTGATAATAGACAAATCTTTTTCAAACTAGGTGGACAAAAGTTTAGGTTCTCAAGCTAGGGTTGCAAAACCTTCATGCACAAGCTATTCACTCCCTCTATGATGACATAAAAATGGGAAGAGAGTAAATGGAATTAAACAACAATCAGACATCAATAGGTGGTAACCCATTTTAACCAATACCCTAAATGAAGCAAAAATGGAAGCTGAAGCCACAGAGGAACTTCTTTAGAAAGCACAGTTGCAACTTGAGGACGTAAACAAGACAAGTCCAAGGCTCCATAAAAACTATGCAAGGTTACATGCATTGAAGCTCTTTAGATGTACATGCATTGAAGCTCTTTGGAGGTACCTACTACAAGGTCAATGGTTCTCCAAGCGATGGGTCATACCATGGGCTAGACTTATGCCCATTCAAGGGCACCCTATCTAAAAATGATTCTCCATGTGATGGGTCGTACCATGGGCTAGACTTGTGCCCATCCATGGGCACCCGCACCCTATCCAAAAATGTACTTGGAGGGTTGGCATTGATGAAGTTTATTGCAGGTGCATGTGTGTGTATGTTTGTGTGTGTATACTATGAGATGCGAGATGTGAAAAAAATTATGATAGTGTTATGGCTCACCCTAACCCTCCTTGAAACACATCCAAAAAGAGATTACCTGATGAGCCGCAACTATTGTGAGGATCTTTCCAATGACCGAGCTCGTAACCCTTGAGGTCTCCAAGCTCTACAACTCCTTGAGAAGCAATTCCACCGCGTCTCCCGTGTGAGCGTTGTCACACTGCCGCGTTGCACTACGGGTCCTCGTCCCTCCTCTCACCTCACTTCACTCACACACACTCACTAGCATGCATTAGGGAGAGAGATTATCCGAAGAGGATTACCAAGATCAAGACTCAATTGCACAATGGGAGAGTATGTTGTATTATGAGAGAAATTCACTTATATACATAAGTGTTCATTTTATGGTTTAAAATAAGCATTAATGGAAATTTTTACCAAAATATCACATATTTTATTGTAGATATTTTTGGTAGAATGAATTTCATAAATTTCTACAATTTTAAGAAATTTTTAGAGCATTTTTATGGTTAAAAATATATTTTTAATGCATTGCGATGATTGACGGATATTCTTTCGATTTTCTACCAAATTTTTGCTAAAATGCAGAGTGGGGTAGTCAATTGATCCATGGAATGCTCTCTCGTGTGTCCTCTTCGTCTCTCAAATCTGAATTTCTCTTCTATTTTCCTACCACCCGTATGAATGCCTCTTAATAGGCATAATTTTATTAAACACTAATCATAATTAATTTTTAATTATGATTAAGCTTGGTTTAATTAAATCTTAATTATCCTCTCTAATTACAGAGGAGGGGTAGAGAGAGAAAGAATTTTTTTGGTTGAGAGAAGTAGGGGAGAAGAGAGGCGAGAGGAGAGGGGAGTCTCCTCCTCACTCTCTCTTGTTGCATAGCGCACGGCGGGGGGGGGGGGGGGGGGGGATTTCGCTCTCCAGGCGGCCACCACCCCGTTACAAAAGATTTTTAAGCCTTAAAAGCTTTTATTTAAAGTTTGCTTTTTTAAAAGAGTTTTTTAAATTAAAAAAACCTTTCAAAAGCTTTTGAAAGTTTTTTAAAAAAGCTTGGAAAAAGGCCAAAAAAAAGAAATATGAAAAAAGCTTTTATTTAAAGTTTGCTTTTTTTAAAGAGTTTTTTTAATTAAAAAAAACCTTTCAAAAGCTTTTGAAAGTTTTTCAAAAAAGCTTGGAAAAAGGCCAGAAAAAAAAAGAAATATGAAATTTGAGACAAAAAATTCTCTAATTTTTTTTGAGTTTATTTTCTTTGAACCCTTTGGCTTTCCACATTCCCGGGAAACCTTTTGGCTTTCTGAATTCCGGAAAATCTTTTGACCTTTCGGATTCTAGAATCTTTTGACCTTTCACATTCTGATTTTTTTTGTCTTTATTTTCTCGAAACTGTTGGCTTTCCGTATTCCGGAAAGACCATTGGGATTCTGAAATTTTTGGCCGTTTGTATTCTTAGGTGATGATTCAATCTCGTAGATGTAGAAATTCCAAAGTAGAATGGCGATATTTTTTTTTTCCTTTCCTTCCCAATTTTTTACAGACAAATTTTTGTATTTATGGAGAGCCAACCTTGAGAGATGTGGAAACGGGGCATCCTTAATTCGTCGACGAAACATTCGAATTGGAGTCTCTGAATGAAGATTCTGACGTTCGGGGTAAATTAAATTTTTTAAAAATTCCTAAGAATTAGTGGAAAATTAGACAAAAGGTTATTTTAAATCTCTAGAAAATGTGGGGTTGGTGATTGGCATGTGGTGTGGCCATTAGGGTGCCCATGATGACCATTTAAATTCCTTTTAAAAATATAATTTTTGGCCTAAAAATTTAGAAAATCCATTAAAATTATAAATTTTCATTGGATTTGAGAATTGTCGGGTGGAATTGGAAATTTCGTGAACGATGGGATTCTTAGGAAAAATTAGGAATTTTCTAGAAATTATTTTTAGAAATCTTAAAAATTTGGTATATATCAATGGTATTTTGGTAAATTTAATTGCTAAAAATTTTCTGAAAAAAATATAGGTTTGGAATGCCATAAGATAGGTTTGGTGAAATTCAAAATTATCATATTTTGAGGCCCTATAAAATCATGAAAAATTAAGAAAAATCATGATAATTTTTTTCTTGAGAATTTAATATTTTCAAGGGTTATTTAATGTTGAAGTATGTTTTCTCGTGCTGACATTAGATATATGTAGGTTATTTGCATATTATTAATATGATTATATCTCGTATTAGTAGATATTTTTGTTTGGATTAATTCTAAACGATGTTTTCATGATTTTTTGCCATTGTTTAGCCATTCTTTTTCGACATGTTCCATATTTTTTATGACTATAATCTGCGTTCAAAGTGTATTTCACCTTTGACACTTTTCCATGATAATTTATTTTGCACTTGTTTAAGTGTGGTTTGTGCTAGACGGCATACTAGGGAGTTTTAAATTGTTAAGGTATGTATGGGTGGTATCATGGTGATATGGGACGCAAGCGATCCCTCACATATATTATCTTATGGGATAATTTGGGCTCAAGATTGTTGCTTTGCTTACATCACTTAGCATGTTGACCTCAACATTCAAAGATAATCTCATTTTTTGAATTCATTTAAAGTTGTTGTGTGGGCATTCTCTAGATAAACTTCTTTTATCTATAGCCTGCATGTATTGATGGGTGTAATCTCGTCGGCATTTTCACTTATTGAAATCTCTTTCTTTAAAGTTCAACGAGTTTATCTTGTTGTGTTCAGATTAAGAAAATGTGGATTTTTCCTTTGTTGGCATTTCTTTCTCTAGTTCCATACTTTAGGTGATTTATACAATCAACCTGATGGTTTACGGATGGAAATATGTGACTCATCGAGACGTTGATGAATCTCTATGTTGATATGGGTAACTCGAGACGTCGATAATTCCATGAGCAGATGTGGGTACATCGGGCCGCCGATGGATACCTGGTTCCTGCTATTATAATGCCATGTTTTCCTACTTTATTCCAAATGGTTTACAAAACGAGAAAAATACTTTGAAGATGAATTCCTCTGATCATCCACAGTCTGATGGGCAAACAAAGCGTATGAATCAGATTGTAGAGGATATGCTTCGTGCATATGTCTCTGGAAAAGCATCAAATTGGGAAATGTAAGATTCCTCCCTCCAGCTTTTGAGGTGTGTAGGTGTAAGAACCTTCCCTTTTGATCTTAAAATTATTCCCCTCTTTGAAATAAAATAAAGATCTTGTTTTACCCTGTTTTGGCCTGGAGAGAGAAAATGCCTAAAGGGAGGTAATTCAAAATTGAGATATTTTTGGATATAAAAATCCTCCTAATGTCTAAAATGGTTTCCCCTGAAACAGAAATTCAAAAAGAACTTTCTAATGTGCAATTGGAATTAATTGAAAATAGGTATAAAGGACCTTAGCCTAAGGGTCCAAATTAATTAAAATTTTTGGATTATGGTCCAATTAAGGTTCCTATGGGCCAATAGGATCAATCCAAGTGTAGGGAGGAGATAAATTGAAGAATAAAAGAAAAACCCCCAAAAATGAGTAAATGCTCACATAAGATGAAGAGTGGACTAAGGACCAAAGAAAACAACTAAAAAAACTAAATTTTGACACCTGAGTGTGGGGATCTCCCCTCATGAAGTAGGTGCCTTTTTCCCATCATTACCCCCAATTTTTAATCAATAAAATGAGATATTTTCATCTCTCCTCTCTTCTATTTCAAAACTAGATCCAAAAAGTAAGCTGAACTAATCCAAAAATGGTCAAAAATCGACCTAACTGATCTGGAACATTCTAGAATCAGTTTGCTTGGTTAGAGGCTCACTTTTTCCTATAAATAGAAGCCTCCTCCTTTGTAAAAGCGTAATGGTGTTTATGCACTATTACTCTACTCCTGTCCTGAGAGAGCCATCTACATTGAATTTTTTAATAATTCAATTATTTTTGGCCTAATCCTCTCCAAAGTGAATTGGTGGCCACTCTTGCTTCAAACAAGAGTAGAGCCCTCAATCCCTCAAGCCAAAGGAGAGCTTACAAGCTCTATGTAAGCTAATTTTCTTACTTTGTTTTCGAATTTTTAATGAAAAATCTATGGTTTTCTTGATTTTTATGTTTTGCAAATGTTGAATTAAATTCAAATACTATGCCTTTGATAAAAAGGCCATCCCCTTCTCTTCTTTACATTCCAACCTTTCTCAATCTTAGAAAGATTAACTATGTGATTAATTAAACTCTTCTTATTGTTTACTCTCTTAAATTTAGAAAATTATGTAGATTAGAGTGCTATAATTCTAAATTGGGTTAATTAAGTTAAATAAAGAAAGATAAAAATGAGAAATAGTCAGCCATACAAAGGAGGTTACGGTAAAATTTTCCAAAATTTTGTGAAAAAAGAAAGTTTGTTTTTATGTTATTCCAAAAGAGTAATTTCCACCATTTTTGCATCTAAAAGAAACATTCTAATTACTCCATGTACCTTTTCACCTATGAATATGCATGGATATCACTGCTCTGATATTAATTATTAAAATTGATTTCTATGCATAGAAAGATGCATAAAGGAATTTTTTTATTACAAAAGTGTTATTCTTATTAAATTTGATTTCTATGCATAGAAAGATGCACAAAGAAATTTTTTTTACAAAAGTGTTATTCTTATTAAATTTGATTTCTATGCATAGAAAGATGCACAAAGGATTTTTTTTACAAAAGTGTTATTCTTATTAAATTTGATTTCTTTGCATAGAAAGATGCATAAAGGAAATTTTTTTATTATAAAAGTGTTATTCTTATTAAATTTGATTTCTATGCATAGAAAGATGCATAAAGAAATTTTTTTTATTATAAAAGTGTTATTCCTATTAAATTTGATTTTTATGCATAGAAAGATGCATCAAGGAAATTTTTTTATTATAAAAGTGTTATTCTTATTAAAATTTGATTTCTATGCATAGAAAGATGCATAAAGGAAATTTTTTTATCATAAAAGTGTTATTCTTATTAAAATTTGATTTCTATGCATAGAAAGATGCATAAAGGAAATTTTTTTATTATAAAAGTGTTATTCTTATTAAATTTGATTTTTATGCACAGAAAGATGCATAAAAGAAATTTTTTTATTATAAAAGTGTTATTCTTATTAAATTTGATTTTTATGCATAGAAAGATGCATAAAGGAATTTTTTTAATTATAAAAGTGTTATTCTTATTAAATTTGATTTTTATGCATAGAAAGATGCATAAAGGATTTTTTTAACAAAAGTGTTATTCTTATTAAATTTGATTTCTATGCATAGAAAGATGCATAAAGGAAAATGTTTTATTATAAAAGTGTTATTCTTATTAAATTTGATTTTTATGCATAGAAAGATGCATAAAGAAGTTTTTTTTATTTTAAAAGTGTTATTCCTATTAAATTTGATTCTATGCATAAAAGGATTTTTTATTTTATATAAAAGTGTTATTCCCATTGAAGTTGATTTTTATGCATAAATGAATAATTAAATACTCTAAGAGAGAAATTTCTATCGTTTTATATTCACACGGATTGTAAAAAGAAAATTCAAGAAATCTATCGAGATCGAAATATTCAGATAAATGATTAATTTATTCCTCATTGAAATTTGTAACTAATTTAGAAATCAGTTAAGTGAATATTCAAAGAAAGAAATTCAGACTATAACCAAGACCAAACTCTTTCGTCAATTTCGAGGAAAATGGTGTGACCAGTTTTAGAAAAATACACTCAAAACTCCGCCAAATCTGAAACTAAGTTTGAGACCCTTCAAATTGATATGTGGATCAAGGTTATAGAATTCGAGGAATTCTGGTATGAAATTCAGAATTTCGATCAAGAAGTTTTGGGGATACTGATTCAAGAAATACTCCTTGTATTCAAAAGAAAATCAAACTAAAAACTTGCTAAGTAACCCTATTTTCTTAAAGGACTGTCTTACGCCAGAATGGATGTGGCTGTGTATGTGAAAGAATGGATGTGGATGTATGTGAAAGAATGGATGTGAATGTGTGTGTGAAGAATGGATGTGGATATATATGTGATGAAAATGGATGTGAATGTGTATGTGAAGAATGGATGTGAATGTGTATGTGAAGAATGTATGTGATGAAAATGGATGTGAAGAATGGATGTGGATGTGTATGTGAAGAATGGATGTGGATGTGTATGTGATGAAAATGGATGTGAATGTGGATGTGTATGTGACGAAAATGGATGTGAATGTGTATGTGAAGAATGGATGTGGATGTATGTGAAAGAATGGATGTGTATGTGTATGTGAAGAATGGATATAAATGTGTATGTGAAGAATGGATGTGGATGAATGTGAAAGAATGGATGTGGATGTGTATGTGAGAAAGAATGGATGTGGATGTATGTGAAAGAATGGATGTGGATGTGTATGTGAAAGAATGGATGTGGATGTATGTGAAAGAATGTATGTGGATGTGTATAAAAGAATGGATGTAGATGTATGTGAAAGAATGGATGTGGATGTGTATGTGAAAGAATGTGATGTGATGTAAAGAGATGTGATGTGACATGAATATATGTGGATGTGAAGTGATAGATATGAATGTATGGATAGATGTGTGTAGTCGTACATGTGAACGATTGGATGGATGTGGGATGAATGAGATGAGATGTGTATGAATGAGATATGATGTGGATAGATGTGATGTGATGTGAATCGGGATGTGAATGAATGAGATGTGATGTGAAATGGATATGATGTGAATGGATGATATGTGATGTGAATGAATGTGATGTGATATGATGTGAAACGGGATAGATGTGAATGAATGTGATGTGATGTGATGTGAATGGATGAGATGTGATGAGATGTGGATATGGGTAGATGCGAGTGGATATGGGTGAATGCGAGTGGATATGGGTGAATGCGAGTGGATATGGGTAGATGTGAATGAATGTGATGTGATGTGAATGGATGAGATGTGAATGAATGTGATGTGATGAGATGTGGATATGAGTGGATGCGAGTGGATGCGAGTGGATATGGGTAGATGCGAGTGGATGAGATCTGATGAGGATAAATGAGGAAAGATGTGATGAGATGAAAATGATGTGATTGGATGAGAACGGGAATACATATGAAATGGATGTGGATTAAATAATGTGGAACAACGTGGAAAGACGAGAGTTCGTTATAGAAACTGTATTTATGTCCTGTTTTTAAATGATTGTTTTATGTCAAAAATGCTGGGGAAGCATTTTGATCGTCTTGTGAATGAGGTCGTGGAGACCTAACTGATAAAGTTGCAACAGCTGACGGAGAGTCAATGGAGGACGTCTCGCATAGCAAGGTCGTTGACCAGCCTCGGTTCGATTTAAATGGTGAGCTTCCGGTACGGTGGATGAGGGACCAAGGAAGCGGCCTACTATGAGTGAAGCGCTAGGTGACCTGCGAAGGATCCCATACGGTGCTGACCATACGGTGCTCGGGCTCTGGGTCACCGAAGATGCCCACACGTGTGTCGTGGAAGATATTGGAACAAGGAGTAAGAGTTGTTTTCTAAATTCGGGCATGGATCTGGTTGATTGACCTTGCTATCCTCAAAACGGATGAGTCCATGGCTCTTTTATATGGATCTATTAGTTGATCTTTTATATGGATCTATTAGTTGATCTTGTTGATCTTCAATGAAGATTCCATTTTGATTTTTATAAGTGAATATATTACCGGGTACTATGAGCTAGGAACTATCGAAAAGGCCCCTAAGTGGACAGGTGGTGAGCGTTCTGGTTGCCAATGATGCCATAGGTACAGCGATGAAAGAAAAAATTAGAAATTAGGATTCAACCGGATATTTTGGAGGATTATGATGATCAGTGATACTATAGCTTCATTAAAACATTGTTTTAAAGACAACTGAATTTGTGAAAAAGGCAATTTCATATTGGGTGTATAAGTGGTGTGACTAGTTCTAAGTTTGCATGAATATCCGGCTAGAGGGCCTGGGAACTCTTTTCCTAGTACCCGGGACAAAACCTAACCAAATTCTTAAATGGATCCCATCACTACAATGGTTGGGTGGTTGGCTAACCCACGAGACTAGATGGGGTTAGGTTAGACTGATGGATCCCTAAAATTAGACTCAATTCTGTTATGGTACGATAGATGAAGTAAATCCCGGATAAAAATTGTTCTATGGAAAAGAATCAACGGCTATGCCTCTCAATGAGGAAAAAAGCGTTGGTCTCTATGATCCAAGTGCAAGTTTTTTTTCTTGATCTGACTATGGGACTTACGGGTTCGGTCAGATCAATTCAAGTAGTTAAGGCTCTTGAGTACGTTAGAGTAAAAATATCCTGGAGGAATCGCCCCTGCTTTTCGGGCGAGGGAAGTTTTTCTGGGTTCGTTTTGGAAGAACCGAGGGATTAGTCTCTTGTCCGGGTATACGTGGGCGAGGCCCCGAGTGAAGGACCCTGTCCCACGCAAGCAGTGCTACTTCCGCTGCTAGCACCCCAGAATTCGTTGCGTGGTGGGGACAGGGATCTTTCAGGAAAAATATCTTCCAATGATAGAATTTGCCTATAACAATTTTTAAACATACGGCTATTGGTTTTAGTTCGTTCATGCTTATGTATGGGTATCAACCTAGGGCACCTATTGATGTCGGTCTTAAGGATATCGAGCTTGATGCATCGAGGGATTTCTTGCGTAATATGCAGGAAATGCTGACCGAAGATTGGGATTCTATCAGGAGTGCTCAGGATAGGGCACGATTCTATGCTGATAGAGGACGCTCAACTTAGTCTTTTGAACTAGGAGCGTTGGTTTATTTAAAAGTTCCTTGTAAGGTCCCTCCCAAGCCATGTATGTATGTGTCTCTTTTAATATAGATTTCAATAAGGAAAGAGAGTGTAATTAGAGAAGAGTGAGACAATAAGCTTAGAAACATTAGAAAAGTGTTAGAATAAAAATATTAGCTCCAAAAATCCTAAAAGAAATAAGAACATAAGAATAGTTCTATTAAGAGATAAGTATTCCCAAAAATAGAATTTCGAGTTTAGGTGATAAGAGGTCATATTTAGAGTACTTTTACACATTTAGAGTCCATGCATACTAAAAATATGAAAAAACAATGCGTTTCTAAAGATGGCGCGTTTGTGGCTATATACAGACGTTTTTGCCTATTCTGCCCGCGATGGCTTGTAGACTAGATGCCTTCCCGTTCTTTTGACTGGTTATACAACTACATTCTGAGTTTTTATTAGAGTTATGGTCGAATAATTTGCTGTTTCTGTCAGGGTTTCTACATAGAGAAAACTGTGAGAAGGCAGCAAGTAGCCTCAAGGTAATCCTAGAGTTTGAGATGTATATATCCCTTCATTCTTATCTAATATCTTAGAAAAGAAGCTTAGATTTCGAAGGAAGAGACCAAAACTCCATAGCTTTTCTTGTAGAGAAAGAATAGTAGACCGTAGTCCTGTAAGAGAAGGCTATTTTGCCATAGACCTTAGAAAGAGATAAGAGTCACAGTATGAGTTGTTGAAATTTGAGCAAAATGATGAGTTATGGTGGATCAAACACTAGAATCAACATAATTAACAAAGTGATTAGCAAGTGATTAAGACGTAATTAGTGAATAATTAGCACATAGATTAAAGTAGGCATGGATACTCAAAAACCAGCAAATTCTCATTAGGGCTATGCCTCAATTTATAGAGTTTACATCAAGCATCAAATCCCATTGATTTCTCCATGATTCACTCCCTGAATATCTCCACCTTTTGCCTGATTCTCTCCACCTCTTCTCTTTTCCCTGAATATCTCCCAGAATATCTCCACACTCCTAAATTCCCTCATGCTACCCATTATTCTCTCCCAGTAGATTCTTCTAACCATTTCACAGGTTCTTTCACAATTACATCTCCTCTTTTACAGCCTCTATCCAAGAGCTTGTTCCCACACACACCCTATTCACTTGTATATTTCAACACCTCCCCTCAAGTGAATAATCCTAACACACCTGGACCCTGTATCAAGTTTCCCTCTTACTTGATAGCCCGCGACCAATGCCTCAAGTCCCTAAACTCCATAGTCCTTGACACACTCTCTCTCTATGTGTCCAAGGCTACTATAAGTGCCCGCGACCTTGACTAAAGTGCTCCAACATACATCTACCACTTGGCCTACATCATCGGTGGCTCAGAGGTGGTTTTACTTTATTGGGGCAGGTTACATTGGGTTGTGGGGTCTCTCTCTCTCTCTCTCTCTCTCTGTCAGAAAAGATGATCCGACTCCACTTCCCTTGGAGCCTCCATGAAGTTTGCCGATGTCGTTCCTTCTTCACTGGGTTTGCTGTAGCAGTCTCTCGCCATGTGTCCTGGCTTTCCACATTTGTGGCAAGTGAAGGTCCTCCCTCCTACTCTGCCTCTTCCTCGTCCTCGTCCTCGAGAGAATCCTCCTCGGGTGAAGAATGCTTTTTCCTCTCCTGCTCTTGAGTCGAGCTCTTTCTTCTCTTTGCCTCTTCTCTCTTGCTCCAGTAGAGCTACTTCTATCTCATGTATCTTCAATTCAGGTACATTCTTTAGTGTTGCTACAATGTTTTCATAATCTCCTTTGTCCACACTCTTCAAAAGTACAGCTAATGCTTCATCATCTTCTACCTTTTTGCCAATAGCTACCACTGTTGCTTAATGCTTTTATATTTGTTCAAGTGTGTGATTAAAGGTTCACTTTCCTTCATGTCCAATTTGTAGAATTGCATTAATAGATTTATCTTGGAATTTTTTGCTTGTGTACCAATAATTTATTAAGTTCATCCCATGCATCTTTTGCCCACTGTATCCCTGTGATATGATGAATGATTTCATCATTTAAATTGAGTGCAATAAGTCCCAATGCTTTTTCATTCCTACTCTTCCACTCATTTTCTCCTCTCTCTGGGCATTCATCTCTCCCTTCAACTAATCCCCACAGATTTTTCCTCATCAGCAAATACATGGTTTTTGTCTGCCATGTATAAAACTGTTCCCCATTAAATTTGGCTATTTCCTGTGCTGAATTCATGGTGATGTGAAGGGGGTCTTACCTCTTGATCCAAATTCAAGATTCAAGGGCAGTGTCTACCCTTTTACAACTCAATCTGGTGTTTAATAGATGATTACAACAATTTTATCAGCATAAAATCACCAGAAATTACATTAAATTGAGGGTAACCAATTTGTACGGGATGGTTGGAGTATCAAACCAACTCTGATTTGCAATCTGAAGCTTTAGGGATCTGTATCAGATACCTAATGGTTAATTTGAACCCTCAATTGCACCAAAGTACAGTGATTAGCACTGATTAATGCTCTGGTTTGTGTGCAGAAAACAGAGTATGCGGGGAGTCCAGATCTGGTGCCTTCCACTTCAAATGAGCTCAAATGCTTTCAAAGGCATCAATAGCAATGAGTCTAGTAGAGGATTAAGCCAAGAAACACAAGATTTGACCAAATAATGAAAGCTTAATCTCTGTTTTACCAAAGTCACCTGCAGATTTGATGAAGAGCTTGGATCTCACTGTAGACTTGATGAAATTGATTTCTGTCTTCACCAGCTTGTAGAGCATGCTTGATTACCCCTTGGGCTAGGAGGAATTGAATCAATTTGAACTGATGAAGTGTAGATCTGCAATTTACTCAGAAAAATCAGCGCTGAAAGAAACGTCGATTTCTCCTCAACGCTTTCGCGTTTTGCTGCGCCGTTTGATGAGCTTGTAGCTAGATGTGTTGGCTAGCTTGTGTTAAGAGGGCAAGACCTAATGTTGACTGTGCATGGAGAATAGAGTCCTCCACTGGCTAGGGGTGAAGGGGAAGATGAAAAACTCACTAAAAATTGATTTTCTTTTGCTAATTGAAGGTATTAGAAGACTCTATTCTCATATGTCAAGTTCTAAAGCTCTTGTTAATACGAGCAAAGACAACGATAAACGATAAATTTCTATAAGGTATATACATATTTTGTTTTTCAATTATATATCATTCTTAGGGGTTGAGGTATGGCCCCGGCTTCTCTATTAATTTTTAATAGTGATCTATTTGATTGATTTACCATTTAAAGTTTGCATTCTTTTAAACAATAGCATATGCCTTAATAAAGAATGTCTTATTGCAATCTCAAGATGAAATGCAAAAATCTTTGTGAAAATGATTGTTTTCTTGAGAAGGTAACATGGATTCTAGTCCTATGGTTTAGTTGAGTAAATGGATTGTTATCTGGTTAAATTAAGGTACAAGTACAACTTCTCCCTGCCTTGACGCTGCCCCGTTCTTGTGCTTGTGTAGCCAGACGGTGGAGACGTTAGTAAGGCTTGGAGTTGGCCCATGGTATCCCTCATACCATTGGGAGAATAAGGTGAGAGTGAGAGTGAGAGACGAGGAGCACACCGACACACACAGTGGAGAGAAGTCAAGAGTTTGGGGATAATGAGTATGTGTGTACCTCCCCAAGCACACAGTCAACCTTTTATATTAATGGATAAGGTTACAACACTAAGTACACCGTACTTAGTGTACGTAGCAATAAAAAAGTACTAACTATACTTAAGTGTACTAACTGTACCAGGGTGGCATTAGTGCCTTTACCCCAACAACCTCCCACTTAAAGGCAATGTGCCCTCAAGTATAAAAAAGAGAAAAAATACAGCATATACACAATGGAGTACATGGCCCAGTAAGGCTCATCCTATACCCATCAAACATCGGCAGTGTGCAAACCGCTCTGTAGGCAAGCCTTTTGTCAACAGATCTGCTGGATTGTCATCCGTATGAATCTTGACAAGCTGAATCAGCTTATCATCTATCACCTCCCTGATGAAGTGATACTTTACATCTATGTGCTTCGTCTTTGCATGAAAGACAGGATTGTGTGCCAACTGAATAGCACTCTGACTGTCACAATGCAACAATGGGATATCTCCTGTAATGCCCAAGTCTCCCACTAGCCGAGATAGCCATAAGGCTTCCTTGCATGCCTCTGTGGCTGCAATATATTCAGCTTCTGTGGTGGACAAGGCTATGCACTGCTGCATCCTTGATACCCACGACACTGCACCTCCTGTGAATGTATAAACATAACCGGTAGTAGACTTCCGGTTATCTGGATGAACAGCATAATCTGAATCAACATAACCATGCACTTTTGCATCCTGCTTGCCAAAGCATATGCACAACTCCTGTGTGCCCTTCAGGTATCTCATAATACCTTTCACTGCATCCCAATGCTTCTTGCCTGGATTTGCCATATACCTGCTAACCACTCCCACTGCAAACGCAATATCAAGCCTGGTAGCAACCATAGCATACATGAGACTGCCACAAGCTGAAGCATACGGAATCTTGGCCATCTCAGCCCTGTCAGCATCTGACTGTGGGCTGTCCATTGCACTGAGTTTCACATATGGAGGCAATGGAGAACTAAGAGTCTTCCCCCCCTCCATGTGAAACCTTTGCAACACTTTGCCAATATATTCTGTCTGAGACAAATACAACAGACGCTGTCCCCTGTCTCTCCGTATCCGCATGCCCAGTATGTGATTTGCATCACCAAGGTCCTTCATATCAAAGGCCTCATGCAATCTCCCTTTTAGATCATCAAGCTCCTTACGAGCCTTACCGGCAATAAGCATATCATCCACATATAAAATGAGAATGATTAAGCTGCCATTTGCAGCTTTCTTTGTGTACAAGCAGTGATCGGTATCACTTCTCCTGAAACCTTGGGACCTCATGAAGGTATCAAATTTCTTATACCATTCTCTTGGTGCCTGTTTCAGCCCATAAAGGCTCTTTTTCAACTTGCATACAAGTGACTCCTTGCCCTTGACTGCAAAACCCTCTGGCTGCTGCATGTAGATCTCCTCATGAAGATCACCGTGAAGGAAAGCCGTTTTCACATCCATTTGGCATAATTCCAAATCCTCACATGCAACCAAAGCAAGTACAGTCCTGAGTGTGGTCATCTTGACCACGGGAGAAAAGATTTCATCAAAGTCTACACCGTATTCCTGCTTAAAACCCTTGGCAACTAATCTGGCTTTATACCGTGGTCTAGCTCCAGGTGTGACTTTTAGTCTGTATACCCACTTGCATGGCAATGTCTTCATGCCCTTTGGCAGCTGCACCAATTCCCAAGTGCCATTTTTATGGAGACTGTCCATTTCGGACTTCATGGCTAGTTCCCATAGCCTCTTATCATGCATTTGCACTGCCTCCTTATAACAGGAAGGCTCTCCACAGTCTGTAAGCATTATAAAATCTGCTCCTGGAACAAATCGGGCTGGCTGCCTCCTTTGTCGTGTGGACCTACGGACCCATGGGTCTTGCTGTCCAGCCTGCTGGTCACCTAAAACAGGTGGCTGTTCCATCAAATCTGGTGGCAAAATAATGCCTGGGAGATCTTCCAAAGGTGGCATGTCCTGTAGGACATCTTCTGCCACTGCTGGCTGATTATTTTGACCTGCTGCAGCATCATTTAAAGGCTGATTACGCTGCTGTAGTGGCTGATTAGCAGGCTGCCTGAATTGTACAGGGTGTTCCAAGTCATCAACATCAATGTCTGAAGCATCAGAAGACTTATTGTCTGCCTTAAACATGCATGACTCGTCAAACAAGACATCATTGCTGCGTATAAGCTTCTTATTTACTGGATCCCATAGGCGGTAACCCATCTCACCTTTGTCACCATATCCAAGAAATATGCATTTTAGAGACTTAGGATCTAACTTGGTTCGATCTTCTCTGCGTATGTGCACGTACGCAGTGTAACCAAAGACCCTTAAGTGCTTATAGGACGGAGGTTTTCCTGTCCAAAGCTCTTCTGGCACTCCGCCATCCAGTCTCTTATTCGGTGACCTATTTATGAGGTGTACTGCTGTCTTAACAGCTTCAGCCCAAAATCCATAAGATAAAGCAGCATGTGACATCACAGAGCGGACCTTTTCCTGTATGGTTCTATTCATGCGCTCTGCAGTGCCATTTTGCGGTGGACTGTAAGGAGCAGGGAGTTCCCTTTGAATACCTCTAGCATCACAAAAGTCATTGAATGCTTTAGACATATACTCCCCACCATTATCTGACCGCAAAGCTTTCAGTGTTTTGCCTGTCTGGTTCTCAACCAAAGCAAGCCATTTCTGAAACACTGTAAAGACATCGCTCTTCAACGGAAGAGGGTACACCCACACCTTACGTGTGGAATCATCAATAAAGGAGACAAAATACCGTGCACCTCCAAGTGATGGACTAGGCATCTCACACACATCTGTATGTACAAGCTCAAGCTGAGCATCCTTATGTCCTATTCTCCTCTTATGAGGGCACTGTAATTGTCTACCATATATGCAATGCTCACAAAACGTAAGCCCATATTATATAGGAGGGCCCTCAAGTGACTCTTGACTCTCCATTTCCCATGTGTGACCCTTGGATACTTGATCCTAACCTTAACCCTTAAGGTTAGTCCTAACCCATGCTCCACTAGAGCTTGTTCCCATGCTCCCATTCTCACAAGCCTAATGTGCGTTAGCCTCCTAATATATATACGCATAATGTGTATATAACATACTTCCCCTCTCTCAAAACATTGCACTCTTGCAATGAAAAGAAGGAGAACTACGCTGAACAATCTCAACCGACTCCCAAGTGAAATCCTCTATTTCCCTATATTTTCACCTAATTTTAACCTCAGGGATTAGTCAACTACAAAGTTTCCTTTCCCTGAAATCAAGCACCTTATCAGGTTCATGTGGAACATAGGATAATTCTTCGACTTCAACGAGTTCTCGAGGAGTAACTGTGTTATCCTCACCTCCCTGTTTCCCTTTCAATCTATTGATATAAAAGACTGGATGAACTCTAACATGTGGAGGTAGTTTAAGTTCATACGCAACCGTGCCAATCCGATGTATAAATCAAAATGGACCACAATATCTAGGAGATAAATTCAAGCATTTTCCTTTTGACAAAGTCTGAGAATCTTTAAAAATGTAAGGTTCCCCCCTTCCGAAAATAGGGGAAACACTTGAGATAGTCCACTAAGTCTTATCTTGGAGAAAATTTCCTATTCATCGACACCTTGACCATGCAGAGATTCAAGGATACGATTCCTAGGTAAGACCTAGTTCTATCCCGCAGGGGAAGCGTGATCTTCTAAACATCAAATCACCCATAGGACAATTGATCATAAATTGGACAACTACTAGACTTGATTTTTAGAGGCAACGCTTTTTTCCTCATCTTATGTAAGGCACAGTCGCCGCTGGCCTAGTCTTCTAGAATAGAGTTGCCCAAGAACCTATTTATCTAGCGTAGGGCTTTCACTTAATCTGTTGGAAAGCTACCCGACTAATCGGGTCCACCCATCCATAGGATGGTGCCGTCGGGGCATTCCATCCTCCCACTTTCCACCCTACTCACGCGTCAATTTGTTTTCTAATTAATCCTACCACACTGTTTGACATATATAAACATGTTCCTTAATTAAGGCCCTTTTCACAAGGTTTGTTAAAACAGCCTTTTTACACAATACAATCATGCCAAAGACAAGATATATATAAAAAAGTTCATACATGAATCAATTCCATACAAGCCAAACCGGCTCTCTTAATCTTTTCCTTTATACCGTCGATGATCTAGAATTCGGCCTTCCAGCCTCTACTTGCTGGGCAAAACCCTACGGGACCATACACCTCATGGCGAGGACTCAAGCCGGCCTGTCGCCCTCTCAGGCTCCATCGCTCGATCCTCCCGCACCTCAGAGGGATGTCTGCGCACTAGGGTGGGCTAATTTACCGCACTAGCCTGGGCCCTCAGCAGAACTAGGCAGCATCACAATTCACTCGCCTCAATCGGCAAACCTCATTCTCCCAATGGTATGAGGGATACCATGGGCCAACTCCGGGCCTTACTAACGTCTCCACCGCCCGGCTACACAAGCACAAGAACGGGGCAGCGTCAAGGCAGGGAGAAGTTGTACCTGTACCTTAATTTAACCAGATAACAATCCATTTACTCAACTAAACCATAGGACTAGAATCCATGTTACCTTCTCAAGAAAACAATCATTTTCACAAAGATTTTTGCATTTCATCTTGAGATTGCAATAAGACATTCTTTATTAAGGCATATGCTATTGTTTAAAAGAATACAAACTTTAAATGGTAAATCAATCAAATAGATCACTATTAAAAATTAATAGAGAAGCCGGGGCCATACCTCAACCCCTAAGAATGATATATAATTGAAAAACAAAATATGTATATACCTTATAGAAATTTGTCGTTTATCGTTGTCTTTGCTCGTATTAACAAGAGCTTTAGAACTTGACATATGAGAATAGAGTCTTCTAATACCTTGTCTTTTGATAGAAATCATCCAATAATCTCCAAGCTTTATCTTCTCTTACTCATACTGTGACTCTTCTCTCTTTCTAAGGTCTATGGCAAAATAGCCTTCTCTTACAAGACTACGGTCTACTATTCTTTCTCTACAAGAAAAGCTATGGAGTTTTGGTCTCTTCCTTCGAAATCTAAGCTTCTTTTCTAAGATATTAGATAAGAATGAAGGGATATATACATCTCAAGCTCTAGGATTACCTTGAGGCTACTTGCTGCCTTCTCACAGTTTTCTCTATGTAGAAACCCTGACAGAAACAGCAAATTGTTCGACCATAACTCTCTAATAAAAACTCAGAATGTAGTTGTATAACCAGTCAAAAGAACGGGAAGGCATCTGGTCTACAAGCCATCGCGGGCAGAATAGGCAAAAACGTCTGTATATAGCCACAAACGCGCCATCTTTAGAAACGCATTGTTTTTTCATATTTTTAGTATGCATGGACTCTAAATGTGTAAAAGTACTCTAAATATGACCTCTTATCACCTAAACTCGAAATTCTATTTTTGGGAATACTTATCTCTTATTTAATAGAACTATTCTTATGTTCTTATTTCTTTTAGGATTTTTGGAGCTAATATTTTTTTATTCTAACACTTTTCTAATGTTTCTAGCCTTATTGTCTCACTCTTCTCTAATTACACTCTCTTTCCTTATTGAAATCTATATTAAAAGAGACACATACATACATGGCTTGGGAGGGACCTTACAATCTCCCCCACTTAAAAGATTTCGAGATGTCCTCATCTGGCGACGAGCTGGGGTAGTATCTAGGTAAATCCTCTTGTCTCTTTCAAAGTGGTGTCCCTACTAGGTAAAAATCTTCTTTTATCTAAACATTGTTCTGAGCCATTTCACACTATAGCTACATGCTTCTGGATTGGAGTTATACATCTTGATGGTATGGTACATCAAGGTAAAGGTATGATGTACTTCATTATAATTCATGTGTGTATCCCTTGGGCTCAGGGGTGAAACACATGTGTGTAGCACTCATTAAAAAACCCCTAGACACAAGTGATCTAGGCAGATCCTGATGAGTCCAAACAAAAATTGGAAAACATCCAATAAAATCCACCAAAACAATTAGATCAACTAACCCATGATAGAATTCATCTTAGGCTTAAGAAATTAAGCATAGGCCACACTTAAACAAGTGCAAAATAAATTATCATGTACAAGTGTCAAAGATGAAACTCAATTTGAATGCAAATTCTAGCCATCATTGAAGAAAGTAAGGAACATGTCCAAAAATATTGGCTAAACAATGGTAAAAAAACATGAAAATATCGTTTAGAATTAATCCAAACAGAAATAACTATTAATCCAAACAGAAATATCATTTAGAATTAATCCAAACAAAAATAACTATTAATCCAAAAAAAATAACTATTAATACGAGATATAATTGTATTAACAATATGCGAATAACCCGCATCTATCTAATGTTAGCATGAGAAAACGTACTTCAACATTAAATAACCCTCGAAAATATTAAATTCTTGAGAAAAAGATTTATCATGATTTGTTCCCAATTTTTCCTAATTTAATAGGGCCTCAAAATAGAGTAATTTTGAATTCCACCAAACCTATCTTATGGCATTCCAAACCTATATTTTTCCAAAAAATTTTAAGCAAATATTTTTGCCAAAATACCATTGATATTTTAAAAATACCAATTTTTAGGATTTCTAAAAATAATTTCTAGAATATTTCTAATTTTTCTTGAGAATCCCATGGTTCACGAAATTTCCAATTCTGCGCCCGACAATTCTCAAATCCAATGAAAATTTATAATTTTAATGGATTTTCTAATTTTTTGGGTAAAAAGATATATTTTTAAAGAAATTTGAATAGTCACAGGCGCCCGAATGGACACACCACATGCCAATCACTAACCCCACATTTTTTAGAAATTTAAAATAACCTTTGTCTAATTTTCCACTAATTTTCAAGAAATTTTTAATTTACCTTGAGCGTAATAGAATACGAATGGTCAAAAATTTTGGAATCTCAATGGTTTTTCCAGAATATGGAAAGCCAACAGTTTCGGGAAAATGAAAAGACAAAAAAAATTGAAATGTGAAAGGTCAAAAGATTCTGGAATCCGAAAGGCCAAAAGGTTTTCGGAATTCGGAAAGCCAATAGGTTTCCCGGAATTCGGAAAGCCAATAGGTTTCCCAAGAGATAAGTAGTCAAAAGACTCCAAGAGAAAATTTTAGAAAAATCCAGAGGATTTTTTCTCAAATTTCGTATTTTCTCCTTTTTTTCCAACTTTTTTTCAAGCTTTGAAAAGCTTTTTTTTTGGAAACTTTTTTTTAATATATTTTTTAAAACTAAAAAATAAAGCTTCTTTTTTAAAGCTTTAATAAAAAGCTTATAAAATATTTTTAAGGGGGGGTGGCGATTTTCGCCTGCTTGCAGAAGCGACCCCCCACCCCCACCCCCCTTTGGTGCGTTGCGCATCAAGATAGAGAGGGAGGAGGAGACTCTCCTCTCCTCTCTCCTCTCTCCTCTCTTCTCCCCTCTCTTCTCTCTCCTCTCCTCTCTTCTCTCCTCTCTCCTCTCTCCTCTCTCCTCTCCTCTCTCCTCTCTCCTCTCTCCTCTCTCCTCTCTTCTCCCCTCCTCCAACCAAAAACTTTCTCTCTCCACCCCCTCCTTCTCTATGATCAGAGAGGAGGATTAACCATTTAATTAAACTCCCATTAATCATAATTAAAGTTTAATTATGATTAATATTTAATCAAATTATGCCTATTAAGAGGCGTTCACACGCGGGAGAGGAAAAAGAAAGAAAATTCAAAATTGAGAGGCGAAGAGGGTCCCATGCACACGGGAGAGCATTCCACACATCAATTGACTACCCCACACTACATTTCAATAGAATTTTGACAGAAAATCGAAAGAATATCTGAAAACCCACAAAAATGCATTAAAAATATATTTTTAACCATAAAATGCTCTAAAAATTTCTAAATAATTAGAAAAAATTTCCTAAAAATTATAGAAATTTAGGGAATCCATTTTACCAAAAATATCCGCATAAAACATGTGGTATTTTGGTAAAAATTTCTATTAAATGCCTATTTTAAACTACAAAAAATTTCTATTAAATGTTTATTTTAAACTACAAAAAATAGAAAAAAATAGCATTTAAACTCACAAAATTCCCCCGCAACATCGATTTGTCCATTGAATAGAAGAAACACATATTCCAACTGCCATATCGACGATCCACATGCAAATCATCAACACAAATCAACAAAATAATATTTTTATTTAGTAAATATTAAAATTTACTTCAAAAAAGCTTAAAATTACAATAAGAAAGAAAAAATAACAACAATTAACTAGAGATTTCTCTGATACCATTGTTAAAACCCTAAGATCTCTCTAGATAATTGCTATGCATAAACATGCATAAATCAGGCTTAAACTCATCCACCCGCGAGCCCAAGGCATGCACACATGAATTATAATGCACACATGAATTATAATGTACATCATAAACTCATCCACCTGCGAGCCCAAGAGATGCACACATGAATTATAATGTACATCATACACCTTTACCTTGATGCCCATACCATCCAGAGGTATAACTCCAATCCAATAGCATATAGCTATAGTGTGAAATGGTAGGTGAGTAGATATAATCCTCTATAAAAGAGAACATCATATCATAACCTAGCCTCAAGATAACACAGTCTTAGCCTCCCTTGAGTGTGCCCCATGCCCCTATTATATAGGAGGACCCTCAAGTGACTCTTGACTCTCCATTTCCCATGTGTGACTCTTTGATGCCTAACCCTAACCTTAACCCTTAAGGTTAGTCCTAACCCATGCTCCACTAGAGCTTGTTCCCACCATGCTCCCATGCTCACAAGCCTAATGTGGATTAGCCTCCTAGTATATGCACACATAATGTGCATATAACAGAAACCTTAGCTTAAACCCCAACAAACAAGCCGATTTGTCCTAACCACGTTAACTGGTTTTCTACTTTGTTGTGACGACCAGCATGCTACCAAATTCAAGTTGTAGACTCCTCTTACTATTGCTAACAAGCTCCTAAAGGGGCTTGCCCAAATTCAAAGTACACGGTGGAGAATGGTGCAAAAAACCAGTCGGTGCTACTTTGCGATTCGTGGGTTGCTGGCATCGAGTTGGCATGAATTGCTAGAGTTGGAGGTTTGCCTAGGCTTGTGTGAGATGACTTTTGAAAGGCTTGGCCAATGGTGGAGAGATTGAGGAGAACAAGCTTGAGTAAGTTTGGACCAAAAGTAGAAGAAGAAGATAAGAATGTGATTAGTCACATTGCTGGCATCAAGGATGCCAAGTTGGCATGGCAGGAACTAAACAAGATTTTCGGCACCAACTCAAAGAGCTCAAAGATTAACCTTCTCATGCAGTTCTACAAGCTCGACAAGAAGGAGATTGAGACCATGGCACAACACATTAGTAAATTCAAAGGTATCAAACAACAACTTAGTGCATTAAAGAAAGTCATTGAGGAAGATGAATCTATTATTGTATTGCTAAAAAGTGTTGACAAAGAACCTTATAAATCAATTGTTGCTACACTTAAAAATGTGCCCAACACTAAACTTCAAGATGTAGATGTTAGAAGTCATCTCATGTCTTTACCAGACACCAGGGCCTCTGTTGTGGGAGTGCCCGCCCTTTGTAGGTGTTTTCTCATTTTTCCTCACTCCCTGTATTTTTTCCCATTTTTATGTGGCGGCTTCGGGGGACAGTCCTGAGCTGGCACGCACACACATCTTTTGGCCGACTGTACCCGACTTCATTCGAGAGCTGGCCGACTCATGTTTGCTAGGGCCGACTGGTCTATGTGGCAGGTCGTGGAGATATTGTGCCTGTTGGCTGCCTCTGGTGGACCCCAGGCCGATGATGGCACGGAAGCGATAAAGCAGTTTACGCCCTTATAGGGTGCCACACTTCCACACACGCATAAAAACACACCAGAAAACCAGACCCAAAAGCATGAACAAGACTTATATTTCAGATCTGGCTGTCACAACTTGTACCGAGACAAACTAAGAAACAAAAAGAACTCTCTGGCATCACCAAACACCAGCCACACAGCTAATCAAGAGAATTTACAACTCTGGCCTGAGTCTCCAGAAGAGGTAGAAATCCACAAAAAACCACACACACACCCTCTCCCTCTGGCTCTCTGTGCTGATCCTCTATCAGCCACACTTCAAACCCAAGCTTTGCAATACTACCAGCCCACCACCAAGCAGCCACACTGTATATCACCAGCCTTTGTCTGCATCCAGCTGTCTTCAGAATCACCAGAGCCACCCCAGCACCTCTACTGCAAGGCAGCTACTCTCTTTGTTTCTGTCTGCAGCTCACCAGAGCTCCTTCATGAAAAGACGCAGGGGGGAAGAGAGCTTGAGCTCTTGCAAGCACACATACACACTCACAAAACCCTAATAGAGAACACACAAGGTGAGAGGCTGAAAATCTTCTTCTTCTCTACTCAACACTCAACACACCATATACAAAGATAAGAGTACACACAATATGAAAGGTACTCAACCAAATACATACACGGGTTCTCTATAGTGTGAACCCGACTAAATGAGCTGGCGCTATAACTATGCCAGTCTCTAGAGTGGCTGTCACACAGCCTGTCATCCCACTGGCCGCATATCACCCAAGATCTCACCAACCATGCCAGTGGTGTAAGTGCGGGGCCTATCCCCCAGGCGGGTCATCAGTGTCCACCGCCTCACTAGAGCTCGATATCTCAACACTCCCCCTCGAGCTCAACTCCATCTCATGTACACCAAGCGAAGCCCTGAATCTGCGGAGCTTCTCTGTACCCAATGCTTTGGTGAAGATGTCAGCTACCTGATCCTCTGTGCTGACATAAACAAGGTCAAGGTCTCCTGCCAAGACCTTCTCTCTGACGAAGTGGTAGTGGACCTCTATGTGCTTCGTACGAGCATGAAAGACTGGGTTCCTGGCCAACTGTATACTACTAATGTTGTCACAGAAAATGACAACTTGTCTATCCACTGATAGACCCAAATCTGCAAGTAGCTTTCTCAACCAAGCTACCTCACATGCTGCCATAGCAGCTCCTCTGTACTCGGCCTCTGTACTCGATAGAGCAACCGTAGGTTGCTTCTTGCTGCTCCAAGTCACAGCAGCACTCCCCAAAGAAAACATGAATCCACTGGTAGATCTTCTATCTGAGATACTACCAGCCCAATCAGCATCTGTGTACCCATGTACACATATCTCTGTCCCAGTCTCATAGAATAGTCCACAATGCAAAGTAGACCTCACATACCTCAGTATGCGTCTCACTGCATCCAAATGCGGTTTTCGTGGAACCTGCATAAACTGACTCACCAACCCAACAGCATAGCTCAAATCTGGTCTGGTGATCGTCATGTAGATCAAACTTCCTACTATGCTCCTGTACATAGTAGGATCCTCCAAGATCTCTCCTGAATCTGCACTCAACTTGCCATTCTGATCCAATGGCACAGAAATAGGCTTACAGCCTGTCATACCATACTTGGACAACATGTCCAAGCCATACTGTCTCTGCAGTAATCCAATACCATGTGGTGACCTAATCACCTCAATGCCCAAGAAATATCTGAGCTCCCCCAGATCCTTCATCTCAAACTTCTGTCTAAGCAAGATCTTTACATCAAAGATCTCTGCATCATGGTCCCCCGTAATGATCAAGTCATCTACATAGATGACAACAAGCACAACTCCTCTATCACCATGTCTCACATACAGCGAGAAATCTGCATTGGCTACATGAAAGCCAATAGTGACAAGATATTCAGAAATCTTGTCAGACCATGCTCTTGGTGCTTGCTTTAAGCCATACAAGGCTTTCTTCAACCTGCAAACATGCTCGGGGTGACCCACATCCTCATAACCAGGTGGCTGCAACATATACACCTCTTCTTGCAAATCCCCATGCAAGAATGCATTCTTTACATCCATCTGATGTAAAGACCATTGCTTTGACGCAGCCACTGCTATCACAACTCTCACCGTTGCCATCTTGGCAACTGGGCTAAAAGTTCCCTCATAATCAATCCCATATGTCTGCGCATATCCTTTGGCTACCAATCTAGCCTTGTACCTGTTTATGCTCCCATCACTGTTATGTTTGACTTTGTACACCCACTTGCATCCAATGGCTTTCTTGCCTTCAGGCAATTGCACTAAATCCCAAGTTTCATTTCCATATAGTGCATCCATCTCCTCATCCATAGCTTTCTCCCAATGCACATTTCCAACAGCCTCATCAATGCATGTGGGCTCAACAACCTGCACAACTTTTGCCATATATGCATAGTGATGTGCCACATAACCATCATATGTAAATCTCTGCACAGGGTTCTTCACTCTCCCTGATCTTCGCAGCTTTTCATTCATGGCTTCCATAGCCTTCTTTACACCAGGTGTTCTCATAGCTGGGATCCCAAGCTCCTCATCAAGGCTCATATCTGAGCCACTGGACTCTCCATCAACATGAGAATGCCCTGCAGAAATGTCAGGCATACCAAGGGGCTCAACCACTTTCTCTTTTCCTTTACGTGATGTACTAATCACATTTGCAGGGCTGGTATTATGACGCAGCCTGCCACTCCATGGTCTATCAACAGACCCACTAGATGAGGACTCTCCTGGTCCACTCAAGGACTGTGATTGCTGACCTGCATTCTGTGCAACCACACTTCCACTCACATCAGCCCCAACAGCTTCTTTTTCAACAGCATACCAGCTGCTCATCTCATCAAAGACAACATCCCTGCTTACCCTCAACTCACGTGTAGCAGGGTTATAACACCTGTATCCCTTTTGCTCAAGGGAATATCCAATGAACACACATTTTTCAGCTTTCGGATCCAGCTTGGTTCTCAGCTCATCTGGCACATGCACATATGCAATGCATCCAAAGACTTTCAGATGAGACAAATCTGGTTTTCTGCCAGTAAACCTCTCCTCTGGAGTTACATCATGTATGGCTGCAGTTGGAGTCCTGTTCATGATGTATACTGCTGTAGAAACAGCCTCAGCCCAATAGCAATGCGGCATATTCTTCTCTTCCATCAATGCCCGCGCAATCTCAGCAATGTGCCTGTTTTTCCGCTCAGCAACTCCATTTTGCTGCGGAGTGTATCTGCATGTGAACTGTCTCCGAATACCATTCTTCTTCAAGAATTCAGAGAACTCATTGGAGAAGTACTCTCCCCCTCCATCTGACCTTAGGCACTTTACATATTTTCCTGTTTGCTTTTCAACCAAAACTCTGAAATTCTGAAAGTGAGTGAACACCTCACTCTTCTCTTTCATGAAATATACCCACACTTTCCTTGTGTGGTCATCAATGAAAGTGACATAGTACCTGCAGCCTCCCATAGACACGGTCTTCGTAGGACCCCATACATCTGAATGCACAACATCTAGTGCATTTTTGCTCACATATCTGTTATGTGGAAACACATGCTTTGTTTGCTTCCCAAATTGGCATGCTTCACATATTTTCTGCATACCTTCCACTTTAAATTTTGGCAGCCCTGTCACAATTCCTTTTGTCTGCATAGACTTCAATCTCTGCACATTTACATGTCCAATTCTTTTATGCCATATGTCTGTGTCTGCAACAACTCCTGAACCATTTGCAAACATCGCAGCACTCATTTCAGGCATGTCTACATCCAACGTAAACATTCTGCCCACTCTGTTGCCTTTTGCAACCAACCTGCACTTGTCTTTAAAGTCTTCGACATAACACCCATTAGGGTTAAACCTAACCTGCAAACCCTGCTCAATCATCTGGCCAACTGAAACCAGATTCTTTGTTATGTTCGGTACATGAAGTACATCTGCAAGGTACTTCACTTTGCCATCCTGCATAGATAATGGCACATCTCCAACGTGGGCAATTGGATGAGCAGTGTCATCCCCTGTTTCCACAAAACCTGGTCTTTCCGGGTTTTTCATCTCCTTGAACCACTCCCCATGACTCGTCATGTGGTTCGAAGCGCCTGAATCCACATACCATACATTATCTTTTTGTGCTGCATCAGCATTTTCAGACATGGCATTCACAACATGCTGCATAACAAACAACCTTTCATTGTCCTCATTATTTCTGCTTGAGGATGCATAGTTGTTTTGCTGCACTTTCCCATTTTGCATGTCAGCCTGCTTCTTATAACATTCTGACTGCACATGTCCTGGCTTACCACAATAGTAGCATTCACGTGCATCATTATATTGCCTTTGCCAATTTCCACGGCCTCTTTGACTCCCCCTGCCTCTGAATTTGCCTCTTCCACCTGCGTGTTGTTGTTGTTGTTGATTCTGGGACTGTTGTTGTTGCTGCTGCTGCTGGCCATAATTCTGATTACCTGTTCGGCCACCTCCTTGACCGCGTCCACGGCCTCCTCTACCTCGTCCTCTTCCTGAACTCGTGTAGAAGGCCTGTTGCTCTGAACTGTTTTTACTTTGTGAAGACTGTTGGTCTTCACCCAAGTTCTTCTCTTCGATAATCAGCATAGACACCAAGTCTGTAAAGTTGGGAATGTTTTCCCGAGTCTGAATAGACGTCTTGAACGCCTTGTATTGTGGCCCGAGACCACGTAGACAGACTTCCACCTTGTCATCATCATCTACTGACACACCAATAGATGCAAGGGATTCCACAATACCCTTTATCTTCAGCGCATAGTCATTCACAGACATGCTCTTTTTCTCCACAGTATGAAGTTCATTCTTCAACTGTATCTTACGTGCCTTGGTATTTGTTTCATACAGCTTTACCAAGGTGTCCCACGCCTCCTTGGGGGACTTGGCATCTTGAATGTGCCCAATCATGGTGTCCTGTATACTAATGGAAAGCCAATACATAACCTTCCTGGCTCCTTGGTTCCAGTCTTTAAACTCTTTTACATCTGCAGCAGTCGGATTTATATCCGGTATCTCCGGTGCCTCTTCATGCTCACCTTCTATGTAGTCCCAATAGCCTTTTCCCATCAGGAAATTAGTCAACCTGAACCTCCAAGCATGGAAGTTATTCTTGTCCAGCTTCTCAGCCACAATCTGTGTTATGCCATCATTAGACATCTTGCCAAACACACAATTTTACCAGAACCTGCACTCTGGTTTTTTTCTGCACAACCTGCAGTATTTTCTGCACAGCGGTACTGTAGTACTCAAATGTCACAACCAGTGACTTCAATGTGCATACATACACCCAATGGCAACTGTAGACCTCTTTGCAGCACCCACAGTGTCTGCACAGTCAATCTGTCTTCCTGCAGTTCTTAAAACAGAGTTCTGCAGAGAATCGATGACTTACCCGCAGTGCTTGAAATCGCCTGCTTTCTGAAAAATGGAGGTCCAGACGCGCCCGAAACGCGTTTTCGGCCCGAAAATTATAGTCCGTAGGACTGTATAGTTGCCCTATTGCTTCACTCCCGCGAAGAAAGCTCCTCAATCGGAGATCGTTTGCCGGTGCCTCCCGTAGAGCTCCCAACAAGGGTGTAGTCACCAACACAATAGGGAAGAGTAGTTGCAGCTCTTACCCTCGTACCGCTTCCTGTGGTTCTCTTGCTTGCAGCTCAGCCCTTAGCACGAACCAGGCTCTGATACCATGAAAAGACGCAGGGGGGAAGAGAGCTTGAGCTCTTGCAAGCACACATACACACTCACAAAACCCTAATAGAGAACACACAAGGTGAGAGGCTGAAAATCTTCTTCTTCTCTACTCAACACTCAACACACCATATACAAAGATAAGAGTACACACAATATGAAAGGTACTCAACCAAATACATACACGGGTTCTCTATAGTGTGAACCCGACTAAATGAGCTGGCGCTATAACTATGCCAGTCTCTAGAGTGGCTGTCACACAGCCTGTCATCCCACTGGCCGCATATCACCCAAGATCTCACCAACCATGCCAGTGGTGTAAGTGCGGGGCCTATCCCCCAGGCGGGTCATCAGTGTCCACCGCCTCACTAGAGCTCGATATCTCAACACTTCACCATGACGAGGCAATCACTCTCTCACAAGGCCTCCACTCTGCCTGTCCCCGCAGCATCTCCTCTACTGTGCCTCTGTGCTAGCCTTTGAAGAAGCCTCTCCACAGCTTTTACAAGGCGGCCCTCTGTACATATCACCTTCGACACCATCTACTGTCTCCAGTCGCCCAGGAACTTGCCTCATCTCTCAGTCGCCAGCAGCCACGAACACACGAACATCAACGCTTCCCTTGTCTCCTTCTTGCAGGCTGCGCCCCAACGCTTCTTTTGCTCTGTCGTCCTCCAGCTACCAGCGGGCTCTCCCACCTTTCAGCTCTTCTCACCTCAACTCCTCCTTCGCTGCTTCCTAGGCGGCTATCCCTTCTTTCCTTCCTGGCGCATAGTCCACTCTTTGCTTGCTCTCCACGCCCGCCTTTTTCTACGCGCTCCCCAACAGCACCTCCTTCTCTGTCGCCAGCACCCGTCGTAGCCAACTGTCTCGGCCACTCACACCAACGTCAACCTCTTGTGCATCCACTTCAAAAAACACCAGAGCCGCCTCCTTGTCATCACAAGGCGGCCCTCCTCTCTCGTTGCAGATCACCCCAGCGGCCTTTACCTGCGTTGGCTACCTACGTTGGCTCTCCAAAAACACCAGAGGCGGCCACCTTCCATTAGCTTCCACACGGCTGCGTTCACCTTCACCCAGTCGCCTCCACTTCTCTGCGCTCCCCAGCTCTTCACACGGCGAACCCACTAGAACCTCTATTCGCCAGCTATCAACTCCTTCCTTCACGCTCTCGCCAGCTTCTGGATAGCGAGCTGGCGGCCCATAATAACTCCACGTGGAAATTTATAGGGTGGCCACTCTACATTATATTTTATTTATAAAGCTCAATAATAATGGCTACCAATACTAAAAGGGCTTTTCCTTTTCTTGTGTTTTTTTCAGAAGAAACGGCGCCCACATATTTCCAACACAATGCTGCCCACAAGCTCATCATCATCAGCACCCACTTACTAAACCCAGTAATTTCCCAGTCGGTGCCCTGTTTTTAGCAACCATTTGCACACCACACTGTTGCCATAAAACTTCCAGATCTCCCGCATCTGCTTCGAAAAAAAAAATATGTGCATATACCACCTTACTGCTAAACCACCCAACCTGTACGCTTGGCAACGCTCTCAAAAGCAAAACCTTCACACACGCCATGCACACGTATGTACACATTACCAACTCCTATTTTGTCCACACACCGACTGCTACCTAGGGTCCATATATAATGGACCCCCACAGCCCCTTGTCGTATCATCTTCTTGTGTATCACTTTGGGATCTTGTTGACCTTTCTGATTTCATCGTTGTCGGGGTTCCACGATCGGAAGCAGAGGAAGGGGAGTTACAGTCAACTAGAAAGGACCACGAGGCACATGCACAGATGTGGGATCGTGTCAATGCCAGGGTCCATTCATTTATCTTTCTCAACTGCACACCACAAGTAATCAATCATGTAAAGCATATGACGCTGGTCGGAGGCATATGGCAGCACTTGGCTTTTCTTTATAACAGGGTATCGCCCATGAAGAGGATTTCCTTGGAAGTACAGATGCGGATTATGAACCCTGCAAAGTCGTCAAACGGTGCAGGAGCATATTAATAAGCTGCAGGCCCTTCAGCAAGAAGTCCTCCAAGCTGGGAAGGAGATATCATTAGAAGATATGGCCATTACTTTGCTATCCCACTTGCCTTCTCAGTATTCCACTTTCTACTCCTCTTTGATTACTAGTGGCAGGCTCAGCACCATTACATGGGAGGAGCTTGTGCCCATGGTCCTACAAACCCTCTTCACATCGGAGGTTTGGAGGCCTTAACTGGCCAACGGTCGAAAGGCCGGAATAACAACAAGGGCAAAGGGAAGGCTTCACCGAAGAAGTCTTCTAAGAAAAATCCTGACACAGATCGAGAGAAACTGAAGGCCGAGAGGTCCTGCTGATTGTGGTGAGAAGAGCCACTGTTGGCGGAAGTGTCCTAAGTGGACTGGGAAGAGTGCTGATTCTTCAACCTCAGCTGCAAAGACTCTAGCATTTGTGCACTCTTCATCGTCTTCGAGCGAGGAGGCAGTTAGCCTCACCGCAAAGGATACCCAGGAGTGGATTCTTAAAAGTGGTGCTTCCAGGCACATGACTCCTTCCCAAGATTTCTTTAAGGATATGAAACGGTAGTCAGGTCGCATCTTCATTGGTGACAACTCCACCATTTCGATACACAGTGAGGGCCGGATGGAGATTATTCTGGACGGCAAGGGGGGTAAGCATTCCTGCTGTGTTCTTTACATCCTTGCTCTTGGTTTTCATCTTCTGTCAGTGCATGAAGTATGCAAGACTGGCTTTTGGGTGGAATTTGAGGAGCATTCAGTTGCACAGGACCGTGAGACTGGCCAGGTTGTTTGGGAAGGCGGTGTGGAGAATGGTATCTACAAGCTCTCCGTACTCTCCTCATTGAAAGGTTCTCAGGTTGGAGATCTGTGGCACTTTCATTTTGGCCACTTAAATGTGGATGCATTGCGGCAGCACACGGAACCCTTTCTGAAGAAACAAGCTTCCAGGCGGGCTTCAAAACCATTGGAGTTGATTTCACAGTGACTTGTGTGGACCTCAGCAGACACCATCATTGGGAGGATCTCTCTATTTCATGCTGCTTGTTGATGACTGTACCAGATTCATGTGGGTCTACTTTCTTTCACAAACAGAAGGACCAAGCTTTTGCACGATTCAAGGATTGGCATGTGATGGTGGAAAAAGAGTCTGGATTGCAGGTAAAGACTCTTAGGGTTGACAAAGGGGGTGAGTTCTCTTCGAATGCTTTCGTTAGATTTTGTGCAGATCATGGCATCAAGAGGGAACTGGCCAATACAAGATCGCCTTTAGAGAATGGAGTTGTAGAACACAAAAATAGGACTGTTGTGGAGATGGCGAGGACCATGGTAGAGCATCGTGATCTTCCTCGTCCACTTTGGTCTGTGGCAACGGCTGTCCATACCCCTCAACCGGTCTCCAACGACTTCAGTACCTAATATGACTCCGTTTGAGGCATACTTTGGCAGGAAACTTGATGTCTCACACTTCCGTGTTTTTGGGAGCGATGCGTATGTACATATTCCGAAGAAGCAGAGGAGGGGGAAGCTTGACTCCAAATCCCGTAAGCTTTTATTTGTGGGGTATAATTCTCTTTCCAAGGGATACAGATTGTATGATCCAGAGAGGAATGAGGTTGTTGTTGTCAGTCGGGATGTGGTCTTGATGAGCATGTTCCAGCATCCACTATTTGAGGAGCCACCACTTCTTGGAGATCCAGAGTAGTCTGATGATGATTCCCAGACCATTGTTCCAGTTGGTCAACCATAGTCATTCAGTACAGGAGGTTGAGCCCGCAACTCGAGTAGAGCCCCCGCAGTAGAAGGAGGCTCCATGATCTGTTCGAGTACCCAGGTGGTTGATGGACACCCTTTGGGAGTTAGGTGTCACGGAGCTACCCTCCGAGTGGACCACAGAGGATGGCCCTCAAAGATCGCATAGAGTCCACGACAAAAGCAATATAGCAGAGCTTCTTCACGTAAACTATGCTTTGATGTCTCATATCATGTGGGACAAGGAGCCCACTTCCGTTAAGGAAGCCCTTTCACACGATACTTGGAGGAAAGCCATGCAGGTGGAACTTGATGCCATCGAGAAGAAAAACACATGGGAGTTGGTACCGAGGCTGTCAAAACGGTCAGTCATTGTTGGTGTCAAATGGATCTTTAAGACCAAATATGCGTCAGATGGGTCGGTGGACAAACACAAAGCCAGACTCGTGGTGGCTAAAGGTTTTGCTCAACGGCCAGGCATCGACTACGAGGATACCTTTGCATCGATAGTAGCAAGGATGACCACGATTCGGACCATTCTTGCCCGTGCTTCTTCTCAGAGGTGGCCTGTGTATCAAATGGATGTAAAATATGTGTTCCTTAATGGTGACCTGTAGGAGGAGGTGTATGTTGAGTAGCCTCTAGGCTTTCTTGTTCTAGGATCAGAAGGCATGGTTTATAGGTTACGTGTAAGGCCTTGTATGGTCTTAAACAGGCTCCCAGGGCTTGGAATCAGAAGATTGATTCCTTCTTTGTTTGGACTGGTTTTCAGAGATCGGTTGTAGATCCCAACCTATATCTCTTTTGGGAATGCGGCATGGTTACGATTATCATCCTTTATGGTTTTCAGAGATCGGTTGTAGATCCCAACCTATATCTCTTTTGGGAATGCGGCATGGTTACGATTATCATCCTTTATGTGGATGATCTCATTCTCACTGGTGGTCATGTGGAGCACATTGGCGTGATGAAGGCTACCTTGTCAAAGGAGTTCGAGATGACCGACCTAGGCTTCCTCCACTTCTTTTTTTGGGATTGGAGATCTGGCAGACCTAGAGGGGTTTTTCACCATTTATTTTCTTAACGAATTTTTCTAACGAGGTCAAGATACTGAACTAATCTTCATCTGAATAAACCAGATAGAAGGGAAACTATTACAGACTTAACTTGAAGGGATCAACGCTTTTTTCCTAATTGAATCAGGCACAGCCGTTGATCTATTCATTAGAGAAGTCTTCAGGCTTTTATTTAACTACTCGAGTTCTAAGCGTATTCCTATTAATCAATTTTATTATTAAAACTCTACTGATTCCAACCTAACCCTATCCGGTGGCCCATGGGTATTAGCCACCGCCCAACCACTGGAATTGGTAGAACCAGACAAGTACTCACCCACCCATAATTGAATGCCTTTCTTAACTTTTACTTTAGAATACAGATATGCACACACTCCTCTTTAAACTTTAACTTATAAAACAATCCATTGATAAACAATTATTGGTTACAGATATCATAACTCAAAATTTTCATCCAGTTCCTTGTTTCTCACAAAACAGTATCACTCGTTGAGACCAGTAGGTCAGCAATGAGATCCAATAAACAGATTATAATAATTTTCTCGTCATCATATATATATATCTTCCACGACATACGCATGGGTTTCCTAAGCACCGCGAGCCCGTGCATTGCCTGGTCAGAACCCTCCAAGATCCTCCTTAGGTGTCCTGGCACTTCACTCAGGGACCGCTTCGTCGGCCCTCACCCATCATACTGGAAGCACACCATTTTTCACCATACCCAGGCTGGTTCAAGACCTGGGCAGGTTTTTACTGCGTGAGCCGTCCTTTGAACACTCCCCACCAGCTGTTGCAACCCAAATTCCCTTAGAAAAACACATATACCAAATGCTCCCTCCAGTATTCTGGCGTAAGACAGTCCTTTAAGAAAATAGGGTTTCTATGCAAGTTTTCAGAGTTTCTTTTGAATACAATGAGTATATCTTAAATCCATATCCCAAGACTTTTTAATCGCAGGTCTGAATTCCAAATAGAATTCCTCGAATTCTGTAACCTTATCCTCAGATCAAAATCAAAGGGTCTCAACTTAGTTTCAGATTCGGTGGGTGATTTGAGTGAAATTTTCCTGAACTGGTCACATCGTCTTTTCTTGAAACTGACGAAGGAGATTAAGTCTTGGTCATAGTCTGATTCAGGGCTTGAGTCTGAAAAGGTTCTCCCTGAACTAACTTTCTCGAAGAGTAATATTTCAATTACTACTTTACTGAATTTCATTCATTGAGTATTTTGCTTAATCGAATTTAAAACTAATCGAATTCCTATGAGGAATAAATTAATCATTTATCTAAAATTTCGACTTCGATAGTTTTTCTGAAATTTTTCATTACTATCCTAGAGAATATGAAACGGTAGAATTTTCGCTCACATAGTATTTACTTATTCATTTACCAATATTCATGGGATTTAAACATAGGATTAAAGAAAACTCTTATTTTGATATAAAAATTTTGTATGCATCTATTTATGCATAAAATCCAACTTCTATGGAAATAATACTTTTATATAAAAGAAAATCCTTTTATGCATCTATTTATGTAAAAAAAACAATTTTGATAAAAGTAACACTTTTATACTAAAAAAATCTTTTATGCATCATTGTATATATAAAAATCAATATTGGTGAAATTAACACTTTTATAATTAAAAAAATTCTTTTATGTATCATTTTATGCATAAAAATCAATATTGGTGAAAGTAACACTTTTATAATGAAAAAATCTTTTATGCATCATTTTATGCATAAAAATCAATATTGATGAAAGTAACACTTTTATTATTAAAAAAATTCTTTTATGCATAAAAATCAATATTGATGAAAGTAACACTTTTATAATAAAAATTCTTTAATGCATCATTTTATGCATAAAAATCAATATTGATGAAAGTAACACTTTTATTATAAAAGAATTATTTCCAATATGTATCTTTCTATGCATAGAATTTAATTCTAATGAAAATCACACTTTTATAATTAAAAAAATATCCAATATGCATCTTTCTATGCATAGAATGAAAATAACACTTTTAGAATACATAAATAGTGGGGATCACTCTTTTTGAATAATAAAAGATAAAACTTATTTCATAAAATTTAAGAAAAGTTTGCCATAACCTCCTTTGTATGGCTGACCATTTTTCAATTTTTTCCATCCTCAAGTTACTTAAAAATTATCCTAAATGATTTAAAGCATTCTAAACTAATCAAATTTCACTTTTAAAAGAGTAAAAATATGAAAAGTTTAATTCTAACAATTTGATTACTTATCTAGGATAAAGAAAGGCTGAATTTAAGAATGAAGAGAGGGGGAAAGCCTTTCCAACAAGGCATAACATCATTTTTTCATTTTAAAGAAAACAAAAATTAGAAAACCATTAAAAAGAAAAAGTAGGATTTCTAGCTTACTTGAATTTCTGTGAGCTTTTCTTTGGCTTGATGGTTTGAGGGATCTACTCTTGTTTGCAACAAGAGTGGCCACCAATTCTTTTGAAGAGGGAAAGGTCAAAAACTAATGAAATTCACTGTTTTTGGCTCTGGGGGGGTGGAGTAGAGTAACAGTGCATAAAACACTATTAAGCAAAGTTACATAAGTGCAAGTGTTTCAATCTTCCAAATATGAGGTTTTCACCATTGAGACGTTTGGACAAGGTTCTCATGTAGGAAGTTATGATGTGCACTTAAAAATGCATCTAAAATGTAAAGTACATCTACAAGATACTTCACCTTACCATTCTGCATAGATAGTGGCACATTTCCAATATAGGCAATTAGATGAGTAGTATTATCCCCTGTTTTAACAAAACCTGGCTTTTCAAGATTTTTCATATCCTTGAATGACTCGCCATGACTAGTCATGTAGTTCGAAGCACCTAAGTCTACATACCATACATCATCATCGCATGTGGATATGTCATTTTTCGACATAGCATTAAGGACATGTCGCATAACAAACAACCTTTCATTGTCCTCCACTACTTCTATTAGAGGACGCATAATTATTTTGCTGCACTTTTTTATTTCTCATGTCATTATGCATCTTATAGCAATCTACCTGCACATGCAGAAATTTGTCACAATAAAAATAGCCTCGTGTGTCATTTTGTTGCCTTTACCAATTTCCATGACCTCTTTGACTGCCCTTGCCTCTGAACTGGCCTCTTCCACCTATGTGTTGTTGTGATTCATGGGACTGTTATTGTTGACTATGATTTTGATTACCTATTCAGCCAACACCTTGGCCATGGCCTCGGCCTCTACTCGTTCTCTACCTACACTTGTGTAGAAGGCTTGTTGGTCTAAATTGCCTTTGTTTTGTGAAGACTGGTCTTCACCCAAACTCTTTTCTTCAATGATTAACATTGAGACCAAATCTGTAAAGTTGGGAATGTTCTCCTAAGTTTGAATAGATGTCTTGAATGCCTTGTATTGTGGCCTGAGACCACATAGACATACTTTCACCTTATCATCATCATCAACAGAAACACCAATCGATGTAAGGGATTCCACAATACCTTTGATCTTCAAGGCATAATTCACAGACATGTTTTTCTTCTCAACAGTATGAAGCTCATTCTTCAAGTGAATCTTTTGTGCCTTGGTGTTAGTTGTTAAAATTATAGCAATGTGATGAGATATGGTGGATCAAATGCTAGAATCAACATCATTAACAAAGAGATTAGATGATAATTAAGATATAATTAGTAAGCAATTAACTGATAGCTTAATGTAGGCATGGATAATCAAAAACCAACAAATTCTCATTAGGCCAATGCCTCAATTTATAGGATTTACATCCCCCAAGCATCCAATCCCCCCCTCAATTTATAGGATTTACATCCCCCAAGCATCCAATCCCACTAATTTCTCCTTGATTCACTCCACCTCTTTTGCTTGATTCTCTCCACCTCTCCCAGAATATCTCCACACCTCCTAAATCTCCTCATGCTACCATTTATCCTCTCCCAGTAGATTCTTCTCACCTTTTCACAGGTTCTCTCACATTTATAGATTCTCTTTTACAGCCTCTTGCCACCCAAGGACTTGTTCCCGCACACACCCTATTCACTTGTATATTTCAACACCTCCCCTCAAGTGAATAATCCTAGCACACTTGGACCCTATACCAAGTTTCCTTCTTACTTGATAATCTGCGACCAGTGCCTCAAGTCCCTAAACTCATAGTTCTTGACACTCTCTCTCTCTATGTGTCCAAGTCTACTATAAGTGCCCGTGACCTTGACTAAAGTGCTCACACATACATCTACCAAATGGCCTACATCATCAAAGGTGGTTTTACTATGTTGGGGCAGGTTACATTGGGTTGTGGGGTTCTCTCTCTCTCTCTCTCTCTCTCTCTCTCTCTCTCTCTCTCTCTCTCTCTCTCTCTCTCTCTCTCTCTGAGATTTTCACATGGCTTCTCACTCTTTGGAGCCTCACATCTTCTCTTGTCTTCAATCTTCTTGTCGTGGCAGCTTTTCTTCACGCGTCCATGTCTTCCTCTTCTTTCAGTCTTCTTGTTGTGGCAGCTTCTCTTCACACATGCATGTCTTCCTTCAATGCTTCCTCTAGCTTTTCTTCTTGGTGTGGATCTTCCTCTTGGAAAAAGATGTTCTTCTTCTTTCATGGCTGGGGCCATGAGCTTGTCCGTCAGTTCTTGCTCCATGTGAGCAACATGTTTTAATGGTTTGACAGTTCTTTTGGGCTTTTGATGTTTATCTTGTGTCATTATGCAATGTAAACCCAAATCTATGTGGGGGGTCTTGCCTCTTGCCTTATTCAGGACAAGGGTAGTGTCTGATCCCATTTTTACACTGATGTAATATGCCCAATACATAATGCATATAGCATTCATTCTTATGCACATTCCCAAATGCAACTCTGGCTATGAATAATCTTGAATTTGAGTGTGATCTGTAGGCATTAACCAAGGGTTAAATGCAAAATGATGATTACCATAAATTTATTAGCATAATTTTACCAGAAATTGCATTAAATCAAGGGTAACCAATTTTACCAAAAATTACATTAAATCAAGGGTAACCAATTTGTACAGAATGGTTGGAGTATCAAACCATCTCCGAATTGTAATCTAAAGTTATAGGGATCTGTAGTATCAGATACCTAATGGTTAATTTGAACCCTCAATTAGACCAAAAAATAGTGATTAGCATTGATTAATCACTAATTAGTAAATTAATCCTTTATTTTGTGTGCAAAAAACAGAGTATACGGGGAGCCCAGATCTGAGGCCTTAGAGTTCAAATGAGCTCAAGTTCTTTCAAGGCCATCAATAGCAATTAGTATAGTAGAGGATTAAGCAAAGAAACACAAGATTTGACCAAACATTGAATGCTTAATCTCTATTTTACCAAAGTCACCTGTAGATTTGATGAAGAGCTGGATCTCACTGTAGACTTGATCAAATCAAATTCTGACTTCACCAGCTTATAGAGCACCCTTGAAAACCCCTAGGGCCAAGAGGAATTAGAGCCATTGCATTTGATGAAGCAGAAATTTCAATTTCTCCTCAAAAAAAATGGCACCTGTAAATTTGCAAAAATCTGGAGCTGTCGTAGGCGGTTTGGCATGCTGATTTTGCTTGGCTGGAGCACAAGTGAAATAGCTATGCACGCCTAGAAGGGCTTGAGCTAATGTTGCTCCTGGATGGAGATCAAGCCCCTCCACTGGATGAGGGTGCAGAGGTTAGTTAAAAAAAGAGGTAAAAAATATTAATTAGCTCAACTAATCCTAATTAGCCAAGTGATTAGCAAGATAATGGGCTCATAAATTGATGGATTCTAAGCTAGGCTCTGATTCCATGTTAAAATTACAGCAATGTGATGAGATATGGTGGATCAAATGCTAGAATCAATATCATTAACAAAGAGATTAGATGATAATTAAGATGTGATTAGTGAGCAATTAATTGATAGCTTAATGTAGACATGGATAATCAAAAACCAGCAAATTCTCATTAGGCCAATGCCTCAATTTATAGGGTTTATATCCAAGCATCCAATCCCACTGATTTCTCCTTGATTCACTCCACCTCTTTTGCTTGATTCTCTCCACCTCTCCCAGAATATCTTCACACCTCCTAAATCTCCTCATGCTACCCTTTATTCTCTCCCAGTAGACTCTTCTCACCTTTTCACAAGTTCTCTCACATTTTACAGATTCTCTTTTACAACCTCTTGCCAAGGGCTTGTTCTCGCACCACACACCCTATTCACTTGTATATTTCAACATTAGTTTCATACAACATCACCAAGGTGTCCCATGCTTCCTTGGGTGACTTGGTATCCTGTATATGCTCAATAATAGCATCCTATATACTAATAGAAAGCAAATACATGACTTTCCTTGCTCCTTGATTCCAATCCTTGTATTCTTTTACATCTGTAGCAGTTGGATTAATCTCAGGTATCTTTAGTGCCTCTTTATGTTCATCTTCAATGTAGTCCCACTAGCCTTTTCCCATTAGGAAATTTGTTAATCTAAACCTCCAAGCATGGAAGTTGTTCTTGTCAATCTTCTCTACAACAATCTAGTTAACCATCATTCGACATCTTGCTTAATAACACAAACTCACCAAAAATAGCACTCTTGTCTGTCGTGCACAAACTGTTGTATTCTCTGTAGGCAGTACTATACTGCACCTAAACTGTCACGACCAATGACCTCAATTTGCATACATACATCCAATGGCAACTGTAAGACCTCTTTGGAGTACACACAGTCTGCAAAACCAAATACCCTTCATGCAGTTCGAAAAATAGAAATCTGCAGAGAATCAAAACTTACCCGCAGTGCACGCGAACGCATGCAAACTAAAAGACAGAGGTCAAGACGCGCTTGAAAGTTTCCCTACAACTCCGCTCCCGTGAAGAAAGCTCCTCAATCGGTGTTCGTTGTCGGTGCCTTCCGAAGAGCTCCCGCGAACAAGGGTGTAGTAGCCAACACAAAAGAGGAAGAGAAGGTGAAGCTCTTACCCTCGTACGGCTTCTTGTGCTTCTCTTGCTTGTTGCTCAGCTTCTTAGCATGAACCACACTCTAATACCATGAAAAGATACAGGGAGGAAGAGAGCTTGAGCTCTTGCAAGCACACATACACTCACAAAAACCCTAGAAGAGAACACAGGAGATGAGAGGTTGAAAATTATTCTTCTTCTTCTTCTCAACAAAAGGGTTTAACCAAAAAGATAAGAGAAATACAACATAAGTACTAAAGTACTATGTGAACACACTAAGTGAGTGACCTAGCAAGATAAGTATGCCATAGCTCAATGGTGAACTAGTAGCTGGTGTAGTCCAGCTGTAGAATCACTGGCGAAGATCTATCATGTAAGCATCCTAGCAAACACACCAGTGATGTAAGCGACAAAAACGGTCACCAAGGCATATCATAAGTGTCAGCTCGTGTTGAGCTTGACATCTCAACATGAAACATTTGTACCAGGTTCAACTATACAATTGCTAGAGTATTAGCATGCTATATGTATCCTATCATTATGTTTGTGACATCCATTAAAAGCCAATACATGAATTTCCTTGCACCTTGGTTCCAGCCCTTGAATGCCTTAACATCTGCTAGAGTATTCTCTTCAGGAAACTGTGGAGGCTCCTCATTGTCTCCTCCAAAATCTTTTATCCACCATCAAGAAATTAGTCATTCTGAACTTCCAAGCATGGAAGTTGTTCTTGTCCAACTTCTCATTGATAATGCGATTGAGTCCATCATATATGTTTGCCTACAGCAACCAAAAGTCTATAAACAGTTAATTTCTCTATGCACCCTGTAACAAAGCAGTATCTCCTGTATCATCACAGTGGTAGTTCATTATAAAACCATGGACCTAAGGCAGCTCATAGCAAGTGATTAAGCCCATGATGAAAAAACTAAGAAAATGCTAATATGAGATTAAGATAAAGGTTAATCAATGATACAATGGTTAGGGCACAAACTCCATAATCTCCTTGCATTAGCTTGATCCAAGTACATGCTCATATAGCTCTTATGGAGCTCCCAACTCTCACAAGATGTGTGCAACCGAGTGCCAATCCTGTGTCCATAAATGCTTACACTACATGTGCTCCCTTTGCACTTTCCTTGTGCTATCTTTTTGACCTTTGCCTTCACCTTTTACAAATGACCATACAAATCAAACTTTGACATTAGACTCTTAGTCTATTCCTTTTTGTAATGTGTATGCTTATTCGCTCTTGTTCATGTGACTCACTCCCTACCTTCCTTATTCTCCATGGCACCATATTTCTCAACACTCTCCCCCCCTCGTGCTACCAAATCTTTGGGCTACTCAAGGTGGTCAGATGTGAGTTTTTACAACATATATTACCCCCTCTGGATGGTGAATTGAGCTCTCTTTGAGGACTAGAGGTCATCTCTAAGAGTGAGGTCCCCCCCTCCCCCCCTTGATAGACTTAACAACTTATCTTTGAGGTCTAGAGGTCTCTTCTAAGAGTAGGGTTACAAATTTTGGCTATTTCTTCTACCTTGGCTACATCATCAGTGTGCCAGAGGGTAGGACAAACACTTTTTGATGGCTTTTACTATGTTGTCCTGGGTAGTGAGGTTTGTTGACATAGCTTGGGTTTTGTTCTTTGCCTTGGACTCAGAGGCTTTATAGGGTTTTCAGTGCAGCAATGGAAAGCTTAAAAGAGGGTTAGAGTTTGAGAATAGGCTTCCTGAACCTAGAGTAGACTAAAGAGGGATAGAGTTTCTATAGCAATGGAGAGGGAGGGAGCTTGAGAGAGGGAGATTGAGAGGGAGATTAAGAGGGAGGGAGCTTGAGAATGAGGGAGAGCTTGAGAGGGATGGAGTTTCTGCAGCAATGGTGAGCCTAGAAAAGGAAGAAAGAGGGAGAGGGAGCTTGAGACTGAGGGAGCTTGAGAAGGAGGGAGAGCTTGAGAGGTATGGAGTTTCTGTGCAGCAATGGAGAGCTTAGAAGAGGAAGAAAGAGGTTCAAAATGAGCTTTCCAAACCTGGGAAAGTTTGAGAGGGAAAACACACTTTTGGGAAAAATTTATTTTTTTTAATTTTTAGGGTTTTTAATCTACGCAATTCTAGGTGGGGAGACCTCTACATTTGGGCCCAGGAGGTAGGGGGACAAGAGTAGTAATTAGGCCCCATTAGCAAACCAAAGCCTAGGCCCCCTAGGGTCAAAGAAGTCAAAAATGTGCACCCAGCCCTCTTCCTATTAGTCCATTCCTAATCAAAAGTTAATCCAAGAGGCCCTCTTTGGGTCCAAAAAATTCCTAGTGCACTATCTGCACTCCCAAATTGCATTTTTACACTACAATGACTAGGTTTTGAGCATAAAGAGTTATCAACTAGAACATCTTGAAACTTTTCGCGAAAACACCTTACAGTGAACTAAACGGAGACCGAAACATGTTCAAAACGTGAATTTGGCCGCAAAACTGTAAGTACAAAGTACTACGCACCATATAGACACCTCTATGCCTATAAAGATAGCTCCTAAATCGAAGATGTGTAGCTCTCAAAGCTACCTAGTAGGTGTCATACCTAAACAAGAAGGGGAGAGATGATGATGCTCTTACACGTGTACCGCTTCCTTTACCTTCGTAGCTTCCTTTTCTTGCCACTCATCTCCTTAGCTTGAATCAAGCTCTGATACCACAAAGAGAATGTGGAGGAGAGGGAGAGCTTGAGTTTCTTGCAAGTAAACACACACACACAAGATAGAGCAAGACATAAGAGAGAGATAGATGGCTGAATTTTATTCTATCTTCTTCTCTTCTCTATAATCATACAACTAAAAAGATAAGAGTACATACTATAAGGGAAAGTACTCTCCTACAATATTGTACCATGGTCAGTCCATAGTGTGAACTCAACTATATGAGATGGGACTATAACTATGCCATAACTCTAGTACTCCAAAGTGGCTGTCACACATAGCCCATCATCCACTGGCAACATATCAACCATGCCAATGGCATTAGTGTAGAAGCTATCACCTAGGTACGACATCAATGTCCGCAGCACTAGTTGAGCTTGATACCTCAAAACCCCTTAGCTATAGTCGTGGTTGCCATTCTAGCAACCGGATTAAAAGTCTCCTTATAGCATAGGAGCACTAGAGTTTTAAGAGGATAGAGAGAAAACGAGGTGAATATAAGAGGTTAGGAGCGTGGAGAGGAAAGAGAGAATTCTACTGGTTCAAACGGATTCGAAAACGGAGTCCGTTTGGGGTAGGAAAAGCTTGTTGGGCTTATGGGTAGGAACGACCTCTTAGCCTAAGTTTAAGTCGCCGCATATGGGGGGGGGATTGAGAGGGTGTCCTTAACTTGGAGAGCTCTTGAGAAGAGTGTACGTCTAGGGAGGCCTAGGGAAGAGTAAGGCAAGGGTTAGAGGAGAAGCACACTTTAAGTCTATTCACACCGGGGGGGGGGGGGGGGGGGGGGGGAGAAGAGTGTAGGACATGTCCTAGAGCTTGAGGGAGGGCTTGCGCGTAGGGCCTTGCTGGGGGCTTGTCTGGAGAAGGGGGCTGGGAGGGCCCTTTTATAGGTGCTGGAGGGTGGACGTCCGGGTGCGGGGAGGTGACACCTGGGTGGTGTACGTTTCCGGGAGAGAGTGTGGGCGTGATACACCTGGGGGTGGAGGTGTCTCGACGAGGAGAGAGAAAGTGTGACACATGGGGGTGGAGGTGTCCCCAAGAGAGAGAGAGCGCGACACCTGTGGATAGAGGGTTCTGGGAGGAGGGGGTACATGTAGGGGTGTGCTGGAGGGTGCGTCTAGGTCATGTACACGCTTGGGTGTCCCGGGTGGATTGTCGGTTTTTTCACGGGCGGCGCCCGTTGTGGTGGGGCCCACACCGGCCGTCTCGTCGTCCCGGGGGGTAAAAGAAATTTTTTGACGAAAATGTCCGGCCTTGCCCCGTGACCATGGGGGCGTGTTCCGTTCGTTGATTAGACGCCTAGATAGTTACTATTTTAGGTCGGAAGTTCGCAGATTACAGGCTTAAAGGCTTAATTAAACCCATTCCGGGTACCAGAAATTTCTAAGCAAAAATAGCTCATTTTCCAAAAATAAAAGTTTTTTTATCGTAAAAATGACAAACTAAGTTATATTTCCCAACTCTAAAGCAAGTACATTGTTATTTACAATGGGTATGTTACATCTTTTTCAACTCTGAAGCAAGTACATTGTTATTTACAATGGGTATGTTACATCCTTCCCTACTAAAAGAACTTGAGATGTCCTCATCTCGGCACGAACTCTGGGTAATTCTTCTGGAGGGTTGACTCTTCCTCCCAAGTGGCATCCTCCTCAGGGTAATCTTTCCATTCTACTAAATGTTCCCTAAGGATTCTATTGCGAAGCACTCTTTCCCTAGAGTCGATGATTCTATTAGGTCTTATTTCAAGGACTCCCTGAGTTGGCATTACAATTTGTTCATCATCAAGAACATGATCAGGATGAGGCACATATGGCTTTAGTAAGCTTACATGGAATACATCATGGATTTTGAGGTGGGTTGGGAGGCGAAGTTTGTAGGCATGTTTTCCCAAACATTTGATGACTTCATAAGGCCCACAATACCTTGGACTCAGCTTCCTAAATTTTCCAAGAGATAAAGAACTTCTCTTTGGCCGCACTCGAAGAAAAACTATCTCATTTGTTGCTGAAAGATTCTTTCAAATCTTTTGGTATCAGCATAATGCTTCTGTCGATCCTGGGCGGCTTTAATATCCTTACGAATAGCTTTGGTTTGTTCTTCCATTTCTTCAAGCATTATCCTGGAGGCTTCAACCTTTAGTGTGGGGTCAGAGAAATTTAAGGGAGACAAACATTCCTGACCATAAAGAGCTTTGAATGGTGACATCCCTATGCTTTGGTGATAGGATGTATTGTAAGAGAATTCCACTAGAGGGAGATACTGAATCCACTTCTTTGGTTCACGCCCACAATAGGCTCTCAGGATGTCTTCTATAACCTGATTAACTCTCTCAGTTTGACCATCTGTTTCTGGGTGGTAAGCTGTACTGAAACAAAGTTGTGTTCCAATAGCCTGGAATAATGATGTCCAGAACTTTGAAGTGAAGTCAGAGTCCCGGTCACTGACTATTCTTTTTGGCAATCCATGAAGCCTAAAGATTTCCTTGATGAAAAGGCGGGCAATATCAGAAGATTTAAATGTCTTCTTTACTGGGATAATATGGGTCACTTTGGTAAGCATATCCACAACTACTAAAATAGAATCATACCCTCCTTGTGTTGTGGGAAGACTTGTGACAAAATCCATACTGATACATTCCCACTTCATCTGAGGAATGTCCAGAGGTTGGAGTTTCCCGGGCATTTTGATTCTTTCAGCTTTAATCCTTTGACATGAAAGGCATTGTCTGATGTATTGAAGGATATCTCTCTTCATTCCAGGCCAAAAGTAACTTCTCCTTAAGGCATTCAAGGTTTTTGCATAACCTGGGTGTCCTGCTATCTACGGGGCTATCATGAGCTTCATACAAGATCATCTTCTTCAGTGCAAGATCCTTGGGAATACATAACCTATGCATGAAGTAGAGGCATTCATCATCGAGGGTGTATCCCTTGATCAATATATTTTCCTTTTCTGTGGGTGCCTCCTTGTGAACTAGGCTTACTAGCTTTTGGTAATCAGGGTCATGAAGTGAAACCTGCTTTACCTTCTCTAGGATGGGGTTATTGGGCATAGAGATTGCACTTAGGAAGGATTTGCGACTGAGGGCATCTGCTACAACATTATCCTTTCCAAGACGAAATTTGATATCAAAATCAAACTCTTGCAGAATCTCAATCCACCTCCTTTGCCTCATGTTGAGATTGGGCTGGGTGAAGATCCACTTTAAACTCTGGTGGTCAGTTATTACAAGCAGAAACTTACGGCCTAGGAGATAGTGTCTCCATAACTTGAAACAATGAACAACTGCAAGGAGTTCCAAATCATGGGTGGCATAATTGACTTCATAGGATTTAAGCTTACGAGAAGTGTAAGCCACAGGCCTTCCTTCTTGAATTAAGACACCACCAAGTGCAAGACCACTAGCATCAGTGACAACCTCAAACTCTTTGGTGAAGTCAGGGAACTGGTGCTGAGGTGAGGATAGTCTTAAGTTGGCTAAAACTGCTTTGGTGGATTGGTAACCATACTATCTTACATTCCTTCTTGAGGAGATCAGTTAAGGGTGCGGCTATCTTGGCATAATCCTTGATGAAGATCCTATACCATCCTGTGATGCCTAGAAACCCACGGATTTCTTTGACTGTCCTAGGGGGTGGCCATTCCAATATATCCTTGACTTTGGCAGGGTCTACTGAGATGCCCTCTGAGGAGACAATGAACCCTAGATATTCAATTTGGGAAGTGAAGAAGGTACATTTGCTTTTCTTGGCATAGAGCTTATGTTCACGCAGTGTTTGCAATACTTTGCGTACATGCTCCTCATGTTCCTCTTTTGACTGAGAATAGACCAAGATGTCATCAAAGAAGACAAGGACAAATTCATCCAAGTAGGGTCGGAAGATATCCTGCATCATTAGGCGGTTGAAGGTGGCGGGAGCATTGGTTAGTCCGAATGGCATGACTGTAAATTCATAGTGGCCATAGCGGGTATTGAAAGCGGTTTTGGAGATATCTGATTCCTTGATCCTAATTTGATAGTAGCCAGACCTTAAATCCATCTTGGAGAAAACTTTGGATCCATAAAGTCTGTCAAGAAGTTCGTCGATGCGAGGAATGGGGTATTTGTTTTTGACAGTGACCTTGTTTAGGCCTCGGTAGTCAATACAAAGACGAAGTGTGCCATCCTTCTTTCTCTGGAAAAGAACAGGCGCTCCCCATGGGGAATTACTAGGGCGAATGAATCCTTGCTCAATGAGCTGCCTAAGTTGTTCCTTGAGCTCTATGGCTTCAGGAAGAGACATTTTGTAAGGCCTCCTTGAAACTGATTCAGCCCCAGGGATTAACTCAATCCCATGATCTACTTCCCGAGATGGGGGTTAGTTTTGCAAGTTCCTCTGGAAAGATATCTGAAAACTCCTGGAGCCAAGAGGGTTCTAAATCTGGGTTGCTTTCTTCTACCTTGTTGAGTTTGACAAGGAAGATCTGTTGGCCTTTGCGCACTCCTTTAAGAAGGCGATTAGCTTTGACCAAATAAAATTTGGGTTTACCTGTTTTTCCCTGGGCTGATACTACCTGTCCTTGACTATTCTTAAAGGTGATGCTTCCTTCAGCACAGTGAATGTCAGCATTGTTTGCAATTAACCAGTCCATACCAAGGATTCCATCATAAATCCCTAATGGTAAGCTTCTGAAATACCCATGGGTTGATTCACCACACAATTCAAATTCAAGATCTCCCACACAATGTCGGGATACTTCTTCTTTTCCACTAGCTAACTCAACAATCATTGCTCGGGATGGTTTTTGATCTAACTGTAACTTACGCAAGAATTTTGGAGAAAGAAATGAATGTGTACTACCACAATCAATCAAGAGCTGGAAAGATCTACCTTGATAAGTAGCCAGAGCTTGGATAACAGAAAACTATTGATTAGGTCCTTGATGTTCTATAGCTGCATGAATGGTGGCTTGCTCTTCTTCTTCCATCTCTAAAGTCGGTTCACCAATCATAGAGCAGACACGGGCAGTCACTCCACGACCTCTACCACGTCCACCACCACCTCGTCCAGCCTGGCGGTTATTAGGAATCCCACGACCTTGAACTACCCGGCTGCCTTGTGGAGCAGCAGTGGCACTAGGATTGAGAGAGGATCTTGCAAGTTTGGGGCATTCATTCCGGAAGTGGCCAACTTCATTGCAATAAAAGCACCTTTGGTCCCCATAGGATTCTGAAGTGGAATTAGCATAACTGCGGGGAATAAAATTATTGGGGTACTGACCAATAGTGTTGTGGCAAAAATTTGATTGGTAATTCCTCTGAAGGCGCCCCCTTGGGTTAGACTCAGGATAGACTCTCTTCTTTGCTTGACCACTCTTTACTTCTTTAGCCAGAGGTTTGGCTCGGGTAAGAGCATCTTGCAAGGTAGTTGGCCTCATTGCTTCAACGCAAGAATCCAAAGGTTCATTCAGTCCTTGGCAAAATCGGGCCACTGTTGAGTGATCGACATAGGTGGAGCATATTTGCCAAGTGTGACAAATTTTGAGTAGTATTCCTCCAAGGTTAAGTTAAGCTGCTTGAGGCTGAAGAACTCGTTCATCTGAATAGATTCATGAGATGGGGGAAGATAACGGCCCTTCACAGCTTGCTTAATGTCACTCCAGGTTTGGGTATCTTCAGTGACACCCTTATCTCGGCACCATTGCTTCCACCAAAGTTTGGCGTCCCCGGTAAGACGGAATCTGGCAAGCATGGATTGATTCCCAATTCCTGTACCAGCAGCCGAAAAGTAATCGTCCATGGCTTCTATCCAAACTTCTGCATCCCTTTCAATCTTTGAACCTGCCCCATTAAATGAGGGAGGTTGCATTTGTTTGAGGAGAAGCTTCTTCTCCTGTGTATCTGTATATAATGCATTGGGAGCAAGAAGTTGACGATCCTGGTTATCAATATGAAGCTAAATTTAGAATCATGTCACTTAGGCAGTTTAATACACATAAGACAATGAGTGTGAAAATCAAAACCTTTTATTCCAAGCTTTAATATTTACAAGTAAACCAAGTCCTTTACAAGGATTGGACTAAATCCAATCTTATTTATTTACATGGTAGTCCTCTAGGGAACCTAATAAAGATCTGCGGTGGTAGCATTGAAAAAGTAGGGGGGTTCTCCCATGGTTTCAAGAACTCGATAAGTCTCTGGTAGGGGAGGTAAACCTCGTCTAGAAAGACGGGTAACAGCTACTCTATCAGGGGATACAACTTGAGTCACCCTATCATAAACCGATCGATTCTGCAACATGCGATTCCCATCGATAGTGACATAGGTGTTACGAGGAGTGCCAATAAACCAGAACAAGCGAACCATCCGCAACATCTCGGCATATCGGATCCGCCTCAAGTCGTTGGTGAGATTGCCGACGTGCTCAGCTCGAATGATGAAATAGGTAGATCAACGATGCCAATACTCAGCTCTGTTCCATCCCCTTTCGATGCGAGTGTAAAGAGGAAGGGTTAGCTTGTCTATGTGCATCATAGTGTCACGGAACTCAAATTCGGAAGAGCGACAAGCAGTCATGAACATGCATTGGAATACCAGGAAGCGAGAATAGGGATCCATCTCGTCCTCCTGCGTCCAGCCGTAACTAGATTAGTTTAACAAGAATTCCTAGAGCAACAAGAGAATACAATATAAAATCTCCCAAGTCTAAACCTGCTCTGATACCACGTGTAAGGACCCCAACCCGTAAGGCGGGGGGAATCCTTTTGATAGGCGGTTAAGTCTCCTGTTATTTTCCGATTGACGACACCTCGATCTCGTAGAAATACGAGGTTACGAGCAAACGGACGGACCTAACTCTATCTCGCAAGGGAAGCGTAGTCATCCTAAAAGAAATTCTAATCCTCAGCACGGAATGTGCGTGGAGATGGAACAAGACCCACACTTGGTTCAAGGAAGCCAAAGCCTTTTTCCCCCGTATTTCATGAGGCACGGCCGCTGGCTCGGTCTCCTAAAACAAGTCTTGTTCGTGACTCTACTATTCCCTAAGTATCGTAAGTTACGACTAGTAGAAAGCTACCCGACTGATCGGGTCCACCCATCCTTAGAATGGTACCGTCAGGGCATCCATTCTCCCACTTTCCACACACTCACCCGTTCAATTGTTTTCTAATTAAGTCCTACCACACTGTGAAACACTTAAAACAAATTCCTTTGTTAATTAATTACACTTGATTCCTTAAAAGAAATCTTCCTTAGCACAACATTGAAATCAACAAACATACTTACAGTGAAAAATATTTACAAAGACCCTGGAACCGGGCCGATATTCCAATCCAAACTTCATGTCCAAACCATAACCATAACCACAATCTAATCACAACCGCAACCACAACCACACCGATGATCTAGAATTCGATCTTCCAGCCTCAACCAGCTGGGTAAACCTCACGGACCGTCGTCAGCCAGCCCCGATGAGGGCCAAGCCGTCCTGTCACCCCCTCAGGTACTGACGCTTGTACCAAACCCTCTCGCTCTTCGGAGGGGACGTCTCCTCATGAGGTGGGGGTTAAGTCACCGCACTAGCCTGGACCCACAGAACTAGGCAGCATATATACATCACCCTGGTGGTGAAAACCAATTCCCAGTGGCATAGGAGGGGATTGCCCTGGGCCAACTCCCGGCCTCGCTATATCCTCCGCCCGGCTACACAGGCAAGCACGGAGTTAGCTAAGGGGGGGAGAAGCTGTACATGCATGTTAGCAATAAACCAGCAGTATATCCAATAAAAAGAGACATAGCCTTATTCAATGAATTCACGTATTAACAAAAACCATCGTTTCGGAAAGACAATGATTCAAAAGCAAGATTATTTTCCTGTAACTTTACTTAAGAGTATTTCCTATTATCTCGAATCTTTGCATTAAGCTTCATAAGAGAGAATTTTACTTAAACTTGTTAAATGACCAACCTGGTTATCGTTTTCATGCCTATTCGCTTCAAGAGGGGCGAAGTCGATTGCAGGGACGCGATTCGCTTCATTCCCTCCTTGGGCAGCGCGTGGTTCTTCAATTCGACGACGTTTCGGCGCCATAGGAGCACTAGAGTTTTAAGAGGATAGAGAGAAAACGAGGTGAATATAAGAGGTTAGGAGCGTGGAGAGGAAAGAGAGAATTCTACTGGTTCAAACGGATTCGAAAACGGAGTCCGTTTGGGGTAGGAAAAGCTTGTTGGGCTTATGGGTAGGAACGACCTCTTAGCCTAAGTTTAAGTCGCCGCATATGGGGGGGAATTGAGAGGGTGTCCTTAACTTGGAGAGCTCTTGAGAAGAGTGTACGTCTAGGGAGGCCTAGGGAAGAGTAAGGCAAGGGTTAGAGGAGAAGCACACTTTAAGTCTATTCACACCGGGGGGGGAGGGGGGGGAAGAGTGTAGGACATGTCCTAGAGCTTGAGGGAGGGCTTGCGCGTAGGGCCTTGCTGGGGGCTTGTCTGGAGAAGGGGGCTGGGAGGGCCCTTTTATAGGTGCTGGAGGGTGGACGTCCGGGTGCGGGGAGGTGACACCTGGGTGGTGTAGGTGTCCGGGAGAGAGTGTGGGCGTGAGACACCTGGGGGTGGAGGTGTCTCGAGGAGAGAGAAAGTGTGACACATGGGGGTGGAGGTGTCCCCAAGAGAGAGAGAGCGCGACACCTGTGGATAGAGGGTTCTGGGAGGAGGGGGTACGTGTAGGGGTGTGCTGGAGGGTGCGTCTAGGTCGTGTACACGCTTGGGTGTCCCGGGTGGATTGTCGATTTTTTCACGGGCGGCGCCCGTGTGGTGGGACCCACGCCGGCCGCCCGCCGTCGTCCTGGGGGGTCAAATTTTTTTTGACGAAAATGTCCGGCCTTGCCCCGTGACCATGGGGACGTGTTTCGTTCGTTGATTAGACGCCTAGATAGTTACTATTTTAGGTCGGAAGTTCGCAGATTACAGGCTTAAAGGCTTAATTAAACCCATTCCGGGTACCCGTTTTTAGTTCAAAAAAAACTATTTTAAGCGTAAAACTACGCGTAGATTCCAAATTTGGATTCAAAATTACAAATTTCTAAGCAAAAATAGCTCATTTTTCAAAAATAGAAGTTTTTTTATCGTAAAAATAACAAATTAAGTTATATTTCCCAACTCTGAAGCAAGTACATTGTTATTTACAATGGGTATGTTACATCTTTTTCAACTCTGAAGCAAGTACATTGTTATTTACAATGGGTATGTTACAATTTAGCTCTTTATATACTTGGTGTAATAACAACTGAGATCCTAAACTCCTCATCAAGGATGTGTTCTAAGCCACTATCCCCATCAACAAATAAATAACCTGTTGAAACATCAGACATTATGAAAATTCTCTTTTCCTTTTCGTGATACATGCGAATTTGCTGATTTTTCAACACCTATAGTACTACCAAACGATGTTTCAAAATTTCTGACATTCTTCTTAAACTTCTTGATCAAGGTTTAACAATAGACCCACTACTAGAGAACTCTATAAGTCTACTAAGCACATGTGATTGCTACTTTCCATTCACTGCGGCCATTATATTATTTACATCAGCTGTACGAAATCCTTCACTCCTGTATACTAGCTACTCATTTCATCAACACAATATCCTTACTCACTCGCATCTCACTTGTACTGGGATTGTTACATCTATAAACTTTTTGCTCAAGAAAACATCCAATAAAGATACAATTTTCTACCTTGAATTCTACTTTGCTTCTCACCTCATCTGGTATATGTACATATGCAATGCACCCAAATACTTTGAAGTGTGCCAAATCTCATTTTTTGCCAATAAATTTCTATTTAGGTGTCATGATATGAAATCCTATAGTTGGGATTTTGCTTAATATGTAAACACGACTTCTATAATATGTATGCTATTCTTTCTAAAACCCCGTCTTAATGTCAAGTGTACCTACATGTAAATTACCTCTTTATTCCATGCTCTCTCAAGTAATCATTGAATTGATTAGAGAAATATTCTTTCCCACTCTATAATTTTAGGAATTTTATGTGCTTGCCTCTCTTTCTCAACCATAGTCTTGAAGCTTTAAAAGTGCATAAACACTTGACTTTTGTTTTTCGTGAAATATACCCACACCTTCTTAGTGTGATCATCAATGAAAGATACATAATAGTGGCATCCTTTGATTGCAGCATTCAATGGTCTTTCACACACATTTCTATCATGTGAAAATACATACCTGGATTGCTTTTCCACATGTTTCATATAGTTTGTGCATTCCATCTACTTTGAACTTCAATAAACCATGCTTATAATCACCCATGTATTATGTGTAAATATTGCAGCTTTCACTTTAGACATGTTTACATCACCTCACTTACAAACCTTACTCAACCATTTCTCCGAATGAAACTATGTTCTTTGTAATTTTTGGAGGATCGAGTATACTAGCCAAGTACTTCATTTTGCTATCATGCATAGGCAATAGCACCTTACTTACATACACAATAGGATATACAAGATTATCACCTTATTTCACATACCCTAGTTTTTCCATTTTCTACATTCCTTTAAATGACCCCTTCTTTACCCTTATCTTTTTCTTTTTTCCTTCATCACTTTTATTGCTTCATCTCCTTATGCCCGTTATCATCAACACGTACTCTCCGTCTCAGCACACCTGCATCTACATGAGTGGACTACATCCACATCACTAAATAGGGGTTTTCTTGTCTACATATTCTCCCTTAAATTATTTGTCGTTGAATGACACATTTACCCACTAATCATGTGGATATGACTTTGAAAAAACTACCCTTTTTAGGTGGATGTGAAATTGATAAAAGCTCACCTCTTTTTTTTGGAGAACAATAAGTATATATTTATATTAATAGGACCAAAGCAACCATTTACAACAAGTCTTTTTAAACTACTACCACATCACTTTCCTTTCTCCTCTGATGAGCATTTGAGTCTTCCTTTCTATCTCATCATACCATCTCAAGGTCTATTATGCACATAAATGTAAAACAAATCACAAGCCCTAAAACTCGATGATCAATTCTAACTTCACATCAACTTTGCTATCAAAATTTAGTGTACCTTCCTATGATTAACTTGCGCTTTCCTTTATCCCACAAAAAAATAAAAGCTTCACTAACTCATTGACAATGAGAAACCATTTTGGTTTTATTATTCAAGTTTTTCATACCTTATGAACGTTCTCTGTTTTTTTTTTTAAAAAATCAAACTTGCTCAATTAGATGTTCTTGAACATAGGCCTATATTTCTAGTCCTCTATCATAACAAAAGATTAGATGTGAATATCTCAAGGAATTCATGTTGTCAAAAACCACTCTGGTTTTCATGCCAAGTTTGAATCTCAAGAAATGTATGATTCACATGATTTACATCTTCTATTACCTTATTACACCAATCTAGCACTATCTTGCATCAAAGTACTAATTTTCATGGGACTCGAGTTTCTACAAAAAACACGTATGAATATTCACCGTGGTTATTTACATCACAGAAGTTCCAAAAATTATATGCTCCTCTAGCCTCCACCCACCATGTAAGTGATCTGTTATATTAACATGCATGAAAAATGTCAATACCATATAATGTTTCAGATATGAATATCTCAAGATATTCACGCTATAATCTCATTTTTCACGTCAAGATATAAACTTTCAAGAATGGTACTTTTCCATAATTTACCTAGAAATGGGGGTGATCTTCCTTGCCCACTCCCATAGAGACTAAGGAATCTCACTCATCCATCAAGCAACACACAATCTTTTTCATGTAATGTCATTTTGTGGAGGAGTTCTCTACATTTTCTGTGCTATTCATTAACTTCAACCGATACATGTTATGTACACCTAGAGTAGATGCATTATCATGGCACATGAAAATCTGTATACATAATTTAAAAAAATCGATATTAATCAAACCAAAAAAAAGTCGGTAGTATTTCGACCAAAAAATAGATTTCATATGCTATGGTCCATGTATCTTCCTCATCCATTCTCATAGGCAAACTACTGGCATAATGCACCTAGACTAGACACTAATATCATGGACTTTTTTTTTCGATAGTATCCAAACCAATAAATTAAATTACGTGCGCTATGCTCCATGCATCTCCATGTGTTTGGAAATCGTGTCTTCGCTATGGGGGAATTGGTCAAGGCACGGACTTCTACCCAAACCATAGCTATAGCCTATGATGGCCCATGTGCAGTGAAATATTTATGACTTAACGCACATGGCAGCACGATTCACCCATTCTATTGTACGGTGTAAAGGTAAAGTTTAGACACGCAATTTTTTTGTATTGGACATTCTCAATTAAGAAAATAGGTAGCTTTTTCAGCTTTCTGTGTATTTTTGTTGGCGAGGCAAAAGCTATCCTAGTCCTTTTTACATAAATGGTGCAGAGCTAGGAGCAGCATAAAGGGATCAAAACTGTTCCACATGCTGTGCCAGAACTAAACTGTCTTTGCTTGATGCTTGATGCAGAGACTCTTCTTCAGCATCGTGGGCAGCGTGTAGCCCATAGCCCACATAGAAAAGCAAGGCCAGCAGAGACCAGGTCCCAAACCTCATGTAGGCCTGCATGTTGAGGGATCCGGCCAAAAAAACATTCACAAATATGGACACAACGGCTAGCCAGGGCATGCAAGGCGCTTGCCAGCTGACCTTTGGTCGGTTTACGCCAGGCACAATGGCCCGAAACGCTGACGTGGACACAAGCAAGCCCCCACCGCAGACAGCCAGTCCTACGGTCTCGCATGCGTGGCCGCTTCCCATTCGCCAGAAGGCCACAAAACCAAACGAGAGTACGCTCGCGCTCACGAGAAAGGCTATGGTCGGCAGAGGGTTTGTAACGCCTACTGTCACGTGCCTTCGGAATATTAATGCGTTTGCAACCATGTAGAAAACGAAGAGGGTTCCGATCGAGATGAGATCCATCAGGATGGAGGAGTCCACAAGGAGCGCAAAGATGGCCGTCAATAGACCTGTTGGAGTACTCGAAAACTGTTAGAAAATATGGTGATCGGGGCCAAAACTTACCCTAATTGTAAAGGAAACGTACTCACGCCGAAGTTTACCTAGAATCACAGAGGAGCGAACTGGTGTCCCTGATGCTTCTTCAACCTTGGCAAACCAAGAAGGAACGAGATGAGAACGGCCTATTGCGCAAAGGTAGCGTGCTTGCCCCAACATTGCCAATAATAGAGAGGTCACAATTCCGAGACACGCTCCAACGCCCACTATATTTGAGGCCCAGCTCCACCCAACCACTGTCTTAAAGGCTGCAGAGAACGGCGCTTTGACGTCTATCTGTTCACAACACAGGCCAGGGTGTCGTAATTACAAAGACTTCATTTACCTACAATTGTGTACTACATGTATAACCAAATGTGTAGTTAAATTACTGCCAAAAGCCCCTACCTCGTCATATGGGAGAAGCATAGCTAGGGCTGTGGCCATAGAGCAGTAGAGAAGTGTTACAAGCACCACAGATCCAGCTATCCCAATGGGCATATTTCGAGAGGGATGCTTCACTTCTTCCGCCATCGTCGACACCGCATCGTAGCCGATGAAACTAAAGTAAACGACAGCTGCTCCGTCAAAAATACCGTGAAGTCCAAAGGGTATAAACCCTGCTTCATAATTAGCATTGCTAGGGTTGATTAAGTTGCTAATTTTTCCGTTAGCAAATCCGGCAGCCACTATGAAGAGAATCAAGGCGAGGTGGAGGAGTGTTATCGCCATGTTCAGGCTAGAGCTGCTCTTAGTGCTAGAAACCGATGGGAAATGTGAGAATTAGTTGCTAAACCATGCAGATAAGATAAGGAAGATTAGGCTAAGTTGATTAAGACGTTTACCTGCAGCAGATGCATAGGGTGAGAAGAAAAACAAGGGCTACCGCCGGAAAATCGAGCATGTAGTGGCCTTCCAAGACGCCAGGAACTTTTATGAGCCAACTTTCTCCGTCATAGCCGAAAACTGTAGCGAGATATGACGTGAAAGTGCGAGCTACTGCAGCATTTGAGATGACATACTCCAGAAGCAGGTTTGCGCCCGTAATGTAGGCCGCAAACTCCCCTGCCGACACACACACACACACACACACACACACACACACAATCTGTCACGACATCATCGCAGAAAGGATGTTTGCCCATCCGACGGACAGATTTCCCGGCAGTTAAATCGTGCAAACATCGAATTTGGACATGACAGGTGAAATGAACGACATATGGCAGGGTGTCACTTCATTTCATTAGTCAATTGGACTGGCATGCACATATCCCACCGCTACCTGTGTTAATGGGAAACTGCATGCTGGTCTTTGGCGCAGCCAAATATAACGTAGGTTCTACGCCGGAGAGAAGCAAATGTCGACGGAAGAACCTCACCTAAGGAGATGCGGAGATAACTGAAAGCGCCTCCTGCTGCCGGAAGCTCTACGGCAAATTCCGTGTAGCAGAAGGCAGAGAGCAGAGCGGAGAAACCTGCCGCCAGGAAGGAGAGGCTGACTGCCGGTCCGGCACGGCACTTGGCGGCGACTCCTGCCGTCACGAAGACGCCGGCGCCCACCATGCCGCCAACTCCGAGACCCACCAGGTCCCGCCATCCCAGCGTCCTCTGCATACAAGCCCCCGAGCGTGACTGCATCTCGGTAAGCTCGTGCTCGGGTGTCCACACTGTGGTAGCGCGCTGGGCTAGCCGTTGCGGGGTGTGCATCAAGGCGGCCAGGTACGAAGACAAGCTGCAGAAGGAGCTACTTGCTGTGGTGTTAGCGGCGCCATATTTGGCCTGGTTGGCAGGCTGCTCCGCCCATCCTCTGCCTGCTTTGCTCGCCTCCAGGGAGAGCGACTCATAGTCCCAGCGGGGAAGCTGGGAGAAGATGGGGGGACTGTTGAGGATACCCGTTTTGTGGACAGTGGAAGAGGGAAGGAAAACTAACAGAGTTCACAGGCGAAGAAGAAACAATGTGCCAACTTCCAAGCGAAGGGAGCTTCAATTGAGGCGTCACGGTGGCACGAGAGCACTGAATGCTCATTAACTGAAGGGTTGCAGCAACACAATCAGAGTCCGCCAGATTTCATTTCAGAACAAGAGGATGATTTGATTTTGGCGGTTTCAGTGGAACTGTGGCGGCTGCTCACACATACCAATATGCTGGTGGGCACTGGGCATACTCAATGCTAGTGTAGCTAGTTGGCTAGTAGCTATCCTGACCTATCGATACTTCAACCGTCAACGATTAGTAGCTACTTGGCACTTGCTCCTTGCTTAACTGAAATTGAGTCCTGACTCCTGAATACTTTTGCTGTTCAAAAGGATCTTTGACTAGTCAAGACACTTGAAAGCTTACCGAAATGCCAACAATGGGCTAGACCGGACAAAAACTGGACGTAGGCAGCCTTTTGTCCAAGACTCCAGCCTGGTATCTAGGGGCCTGTTCATACCAAAGTGTGAACTTGAAGCCCAAAACCTAAGGTCATCGGACCACTGTTCGGGAAGTACCTTTTATTTGGCCGGATTGAAAACCTTCTCATTGTAATTGGAAGAGGAAATTGACCACTTGGAGAAGGCATTTCTCTGTAAATTTTACGAAATATAACTAAAACTTCAGAATTTTGAAGAGGATTCTTCTCCTTCTCCCACAAATGTGAGCACGCTCAACACAAATTTGAACAAGTGCTAGGCTATCTTTTCTAGAACCCTGGTTTATCCAACTATAACTAGGGGCGTGTTCACACCATTCATGTGGAGCCCAGAACCAAAGGTATCCAATGGTTTCATTTTTAATCCATGATAGAAATAATTAATTCAAAACATTGCTATGCTTAATGCACCTTCAAAGCCCTACATAGCAAATCCAAGGAAGTCACGTAAGAGTGGAGACCTATGTAGACTTTGAAAAAATGGCTAAGCAAGTCCTTCTTGGCTAGTCAGTCCTCAACTCTCTACAATAAAAAATAGTTAATTTTTTAAAGTCTCAAGATCATTAACCAATGAAACACATTTTTCTAAAGTCGACTAGGTTGTGTCCTCGTGAGGCTCCAGTCTAAAGTAAAATTCAACATGCGTGACCCTCGTTTTTGTTTAAGCACATTAACATTATTGGACAATGAAAGAAGTTCTCATGGCATTTCAAAAGTCACTACCAATATTTTATGATAGTGAGGAGAGTACATTTAATGAGAAAAACGAGCTCACATGATTAAATTAAAAAAGGCATGTTTTAGATAAGGGCACACGAAATAGGTATGTAAGTGAGTTGGCAATGCACGACTTGTCGAAAATCGACATTATAGATGTCTGCAAGTCCAAAAAGCTTTAAGCCTCAAGGGATCGACCAAGTGGAAGCCAATTGACAAGAGGCCAAACCACAACTGAAGTTGGTGGAGTTTAAACCCAGGGTCCACCATTAGGGGGCGAGAGCTCTACCACTTGCTTGGGCTTTGCCGACTTGGTGGTGGAAGTTGGTGTCAAAATACTGACATTGATCGTGACAAGGAGGTACGTGCAGTAAAAAATGCGACCTTTCTCTACCCCCCTCTAAATCCACCCTAAGTAGGACATGTTGAGAGATGTAATCGTGGTGTTGTGTGTATGTGTGAACGCACCCTAGAGGTGCAAGATATTATGGTATGATAAGAATGCCACATGTATGGTGTGTGAGTGTTGACCAAAAGGAGTGGAAAAGGAGTTGCCACATGGATGATGACATGTAAAGTGGGATAAGGCTAGAAAGCCTATATCATTGTATGGTTCATTATGAATGCAATAAGGTAATAGAATTGAGTATTGAGTGTGCAATCTCTCTCTCTCTTATGGAGTTCTTAGTGTGATATAATCCACCCTAATTATATTGCTTAATCTAGCTCTAATAGACATAGATTAAGCAACATAATTAGGGTGGATTATACCACACTAAGAACTACATAAGAGAGAGAGAGAGATTGCACACTCAACACTCAATTCTATTGCCTTATTACATTCACAATGAACCATACAATGATATAGGCTTTCTAGCCTTATCCCACTTTACATATCATCATCCATGTGGCAACTCTTTTTCCACTCATTTTAGTCAACACCTCACACACCATACATGTGGCATTCTTATCTTACCATAATATCTTGCACCTTTAGGGTCTGTTCACACATACACACAACACCACGATTACATCTCTCAACACCCCCTATCGAGGTGTTCCACAACTTACCCATCACCCATATCAATGTAGCATTGCACAACCACAATCGTTACCTCTCAACACTCCCCCTCAATGATACATTGGAGTGTTCATCAAACAACATGTGTGCGCGTGTCTACCATCTTGGAAACCAAGTCCTTTTTGAGCCGATTTGCTCATAGCGGAACCACTGAGTCCAATTTGAACGTAGACGTTCGGTGGAAACCAACCCATGCGCATGCACCTCACACGTGCATTGCTCATGCACACATCATACAACAACCATTTCGAGCTTCTAGGTGAGCTCGGGCCGGGCAACCCTCATACCATGGGTGATTACAAAAAAATTTAATTTTCACCCATAATTGATGATGGGCAATCGTCCACGAGCTTGCATGCTCAAAACAAAAAAAAAATTATAACCACCCATGGTATGAGGGTTGCTCTGCCCGAGCTCACCTAGAAGCTCGAAATGGTTGTCGCAAGATGTGTGCATGAGCGATGCACGTGTGAGGTGCATGCGATGGATTGGTTCCCACCCGAACTTCTACGTTCAAATTGGACTCAGTGGTTCTGCTGTGAGCAAGTCGGCTAAAAACAAACTTGGTGTCTAAGATGGTAGACACGCGCACACATGTTGTTTGATGGACACTCTAATGTATCATTGAGGGGGAGTGTTGAGAGGTAACGATTGCGGTTGTGCAATGTTACATTGATATGGGTGATGGGTGAGTTGTGGAACACCTCGATTAAGAGGAGGTGTTGAGAAATGTAATCGTGGTGTTGTGTGTATGTGTGAACGCACCCTAGAGGTGAAAGATATTGTGGTAAGATAAGAATGCTACATGCATGGTGTGTGAGTGTTGACCAAAAGGAGTGGAAAAGGAGTTGCCACACATGTAAAGTGGGATAAGACTAGAAAGCCTATATCATTGTATGGTTCATTGTGAATGCAATAAGGCAATAGAATTGAGTGTTGAGTGTGCAATCTCTCACTCTCTTATGGAGTTCTTAGTGTAGTATAATCCATCCTAATTATGTTGCTTAATCTATGTCTATCACCATGATCAATCCCATTTTAAGATTGTTTACACGACAAAAGTTACATAAACTTTGGAGGACACCAAAACTTGCCACCTAGGAAAATACCATTGGTGGTATTTTGAACACTAGGTGGGAGGGCCATATAGAAGTGATTCTACCGCTCCCTACTACGAGACCATCGATGGTATTTTTATAAAGGGCAAGAACATGCCCTCTAAGACGACTCTATGTATCTATTGATGTAATTATATATATATATATACACACACATTTATTTTTGATATACACACACACACACATATAACTAGTGATGATTGCCTAAAATTACTCTAGTGTATCTGCTCATGTGATTTTTGACACACACACACACACACACATACATACATACATACATATATATAGAGCTAGCGATGATTGCCTAAAATTACACTGGTGATGATTGCCTAAAATTTACTCTAGTGTATCTAACTGATGTAATTTTTAATATATATATATATACACACATACACATTTATTCCTTTAAAATCCATTTTTAACCTTGAAAAAAAACATGCTGGTCACAACATGTTTCAGTTGACAAAACTGACAAGACGACAAACCACAACTGAAGTTGGTGGAGTTCAAACCCAAGGTCCACCACTAGGGGGACAACAGCTCTACCACTTGGTGGTGGAAGTTGGTGTCAGAATACCGACATTGAGCATGATAAGGGGGTATACCCGCAGTAAAAAATGTGACCTTTCTCAACCCCGTCTAAATCCACTCTACGTAGGACAAACTTTGGAGGCCTACAAAACTTGCCACCTAGGAAAATACCATTGCTGGTATTTTGAATACTAGGTGGGAGGGCCATACATAAGTGATTCTACCCCTTCCCACGAGACCATCGATGGTATTTTTGAAAAGGGCAAGAACATGCCCTCTAAGACGATTGCCTAAAATTACTTGTGTATTTGTTGATGTAATTATATACACACACACACACACATTTATTCCCAAAAAAAATTGTAGGGTGGTGCGTCCTTTAAAATCCATTTTTAACCTTGAAAAAAATACAAGCTAGTCACTTCTTGTAATTTTGAGGGGTTGAAGCTGGGAGTTTGTGTTGTACTAAATTTTAATTCTATAAATATATAAATATGTTTTCCCAAAAATAAATAACCGGAGCGTACATGTGAACAGGCTCTACGTACGACCTTCTCAGAAAGTAAAAAAAGAGTGGGCCAGGTTTACACCAGACACGAGATGGGACATGCGGGTGGCGATTGGGGATACATCTGGCTTCTGAACTCCAACAACAAAATCATGACATCAACTCCTCCTCCTCCGCCCCGCTCCCAGCGCTGCCTGAGCGTTTACGAGCCGAGGCAAGGGCGTCCGCCGGCGCCGTTGCCCAAGTGCACAGTTAGGTTAATTAACAAGTGTGCAAGGACAACATGAAAGCTTAAGTTCACACTGCTCATAACGTCCGGGCATTGTGTAGGTCAGCTTCTTGTGTGGCAAGAAAGAGTGCCCACACACGTCACCAACCCACGCCCCTTTCGTACTCCTCTCCAACTTCATTTCATTGGGAATTTCCACTCCATAAAGGTTTTCGAGGCGCCTAAATTATTATTTAAACCTTGATGCAAATTGTTATTATCTAGGAACTCTACAATCTCTACCTCCCTTCTTTTGCCCCGGACATTGAAAGGAGTTGGGTGGGTTGGAATATCTTTTTTTTGGGATAGTAAATATATAGAATATTAACAAAGGTATCCCCTTACAAAAAGTTCTCTTACAATTCTTTTCTTAGATACATTAGATTTTAAATCTAGAGGGATCCTCGTCCTCGGGTGGGTTGGAATATCTAACATGATCAGGAAAAAAGTTTCCACCCAAACCTTCAATTTTCAAGCTAGAATGTAATTCTTGAGAAATTCAGGACTTTGCTGATCGCGTGTTAGTGCAGTGGTAAGGAAAGCACTGGAGAGTCCCAAGGTACTGGGTTCGAGTCCTCCCTGTGCAAGCGATGGCACTGGTATGTGTGTGTTCTTTAAATTTTCAGCCAATGTAAAAGAAAAGAGAGAGAAAATTTTAGGACTTTTGAAGGTTTTAATAACTAAAACGAGTCTAATTTTCAAAAGTTTAGGACCTTCAACCTTATTTCTTAAACGTATTTTTCTTTATTTTAGAAGATGGAATCACATGAAACATATGGGTTTTCTAGCATTCATCTATGATCTATAGACTACATTCTCTCTCACATTTCAATAAAGGCTCAAAACAAGCTACCTATACTATAGAGAATAAATATTTAAATAATATTAAATCAATAAGATTGATCATATAAGGGCCCTTGGAGGATAAGGCCACAACCTTAGCTTACAAACAGGAGATCTATTACATAGGGATACACATCTATCCATGAAGAAGGTTCAGGGTGCTTGACACAAGAGTTAGAAGTTAAACCAACATAACCCCAAGAAATGAGGTCCCTTCTAAGTTTTGAACAACCTCCCATAGGTCTAGCAAGTTTGGTCCTTTTTCACTGCAATGTGAGGCAATGTGTCCTTTACTATCATGTACATATATCATGTCCCTAGTCTCTAGGGGCCTTTTTCCCATGTTGTCTATCATATCCAAAAGTCTAGCCTTGACTACCATTGAGTCATGAAAAGCGACAACAAAATCGCACAAACAATAATTTTTTTTCATAAAAAAATATAACTAACTTCTTTTGTAATCAAATAAAACAAAGTTGAAAAAACATAAGTTTCCAAACTTTTTGGTACATTACTTTCACAAATTTCATAAAACATTTTTTTGTATTGAAAAAAGAGGCAATACAATATAAAATCCATTGAAAAAATACAATGACAAAAAAATTTATAAAACAAAGTTGAAAAAATATCATGTTTGGCACAACACTTTCACAAATTTACTTACAATTTCAAAAAACCTTACTTTCACAATTTTACTTATAGGAAACCTTACTTTTTTATTGAAATAAAAACTAAAGAGGCAAAATCCATTTAAAAAATACAATGACAACAAGCATCTTTTTGGCTACCATGCATTAAACTAAGATAGTCGCTTCGCTCTATACCTCAAAACATTAAGCATCTTCTTTTGTAGATGACCATAAACTTGTAGAGTAAATCCACAAACTAGGATTTACTCAAAATATTCACACTCTTCTTTTGTAGGCTGTCAATAGACTTGTAGAATAAATCCATAAACTAGGTAGGATCTCAACATTTTCGTAAATTGATCATTTGTAGTGGTGGTCCTAATGCACCTGAATTGCATTTACTATGTTGTCCTCCTTTAACTCCTTTAAGATCTTTGTAATCCCAAAACGGGTAATCTTTGCCATCATATCTAAATTAAGCATTGTAACCACCTTTACTTCATAGGCTTATCTCAAAATTTCTGCATATTCCTGGGAGGGTGTGGCATCCTGCAATTCCTGATGTAATTCCTTATTTTTCTCTGCTAGTTTCTTAGCCTCCTTCTCCCAATGAGCTGCTTTCCGAGTTGTGGCCTTCAGGCCGCCTTGCACCAAGCTCTGCTCCTCACTTTTTTATTTTTTTCTCCTTTTTCGAAAGTGCTTGGCTTGGGGGACCCTTGGCTTGCAGGTTGCTGCTACTACTGCTGTTGTTGCTGTTGTTGGTGTTGTTGATAGGTCCTTGTCTGCATCTTTGACCTTTTGATCTTTACACGTAATTTGTTCATGTATCTCAATCAGTGCTTCCAAGGCTTGGTCCCACACCTTGCTTAGTCTGGTGTCTTTACTATTTTAGCGTGAAGCGGAAGGCACATTATCTCTTCTTCCTCTTGGTTCTTAAAGGCTTGGACCTCTGTTCTGGGCGACTACAAGATCTTTGTAATCCCAAAATGGGTAATCTTTCTCATCATATCTAAAGTAAGCACTACAACCATGGTTCCCTCACACATTTCATTAGTATTTCTATCCCATGTTTCTTGTTTTTATTGTCAATGCTTTGAAGACTTTCTTGAACCAAGATACATTTCTTTGTTTTTCCATGAACCATCTTCAAGAGTTATAGAATGGGGGATTGGGTATCCTAGTTGCCATGTTCTCATTGTTATTGCTTAATCGACCCTCAAGCTATGCAAATGAAAACATCAATGGTTTCTTTCCATTGTTTATGTTGATGAGGTGTGTTTTCTTTTGAGAAAAAATCATCCCACCATCCTCTGCTAGAAAATATGCATGTGTGGACCATGAATTGTTTCCTTTATCACATTTCTTTTTTGATATTTCAAAATTTCATTTGAAGACTTTAAGAGCATGATTATGAGCTCTCTACTGGAGGCATGGCAACACACAAAGGAAACTCCAATCCCTCACTTAGAAACTAAGTTTCAAAATTTGAGTACTTCTATGTCCAAATAAGAGCATCACCATGCATAATTTCTTTAATCTTGAATTACCAATGAAAGATGGTGTCATTCAGCTATCTAAATGTAGATACACCAATGGTTGCACCTTTTGTAAATGAACGAAAATTAAATGTTTCCTCCATGATGTCAATATTGGGGGTGTATGCATGGTAAGGTGGTACACATTTTGTGCTTTAAACCTCTATTGAAAAAAGCAAAAAAAATGCCAATACTTAAAAGCATATGTAGAGTTGGGTTAAAATTTTATTTTATTGGTAAAAGTAAGAGCATGTATGTTGTAATGTCCTCACATGTAAGTTGTAATGTCCTCACATGTAAGGGCCCTACCCACTCACAAGTTTGAACTTCATTTCAAGGTGGAGGTTGCCAGTACCGCATTTTGAGCCCTACTGCTATTGTGAGAGCTGAGAAGGAACCCTTTCTTGTGCAATGGGCAAAGAAGGGGAGTAGAGCAGCCACTTGCAATCAGGTAAGTCTCTCTCTCTCTCTCTCTCTCTCTCTCTCCCCAATGCTCTGTATCATTCAATTTCTCACCAAAGGTTGTGCATTTTAAGTCAAGTTTGACTTCTCATAGCACCTATAGAGAGCATATTGGCTCGTAACCCCATATTAATTCACAAACCCAGGTGTTCATCCGATAGAGTCGTGGATTCTCTTTGGATGATGACTTGCATGGCTAGGATTAAAGGATTTCTCATCATCATTATAGGATTTCTCATCACCTCTATCTGTCTTTAATGGGTGTGCATGTTGTAAGGCCATCTCTATGTATGTTTGTGTGTGTGTGTGTGTGTGTGTCTTTGTCTATGTGAGCTGGTGCATCTCTCTCTCTCTCTCTCTCTCTCTCTCTCTCTCTCTCTCTCTCTCTCTCTCTCGGTAGCCCAAGTCATATTGTAGACCAATGAAAAACCTACTCTTTTTACCATGTCTATTTGCATGTTGGTTGTGTATTTGCCCATGAGCACTCTCTCTAGCCATGTTGTTAGTTCAACCATGTCTATTTGCATGTTGGTTGTGTATTTGCCCATGAGCACTCTCTTTTTTAGCCCATGAGCACTCTCTCTATTTTGCATGTTGGCAGTGTGTTGTTTGTTAGCTTATACTTGGTCCACTATGTGCTTTGATTTTAAAAGTCATCTAATCTAATATGTATTTCTGGCTGTGTATTTACATGCTGGCTGTGTATTTGCCCATGAGCACTCTCTCTATTTTGCATGTTGGTAGTGTTGTTTGTTGGCTTTTACTTGGTCCACTACTTGCTTCAATTTTAAAATTCATCTTAATCTATGTTGTGTCTCTTGTTTACATGTTATAGTAGGCACTCGCTTTGGCATGCCCCGAAGATTGAGTATCCTCGACAAATGTAATTTTTTTGTACAAGGGAAGAATTTAATAAGGATTATGGGCTCTACCTCATGGGAGAAAATCCATGAAAGCTTGATGATCAAGATGTCCCCGATAGTATGTGGCTATCGGTCTTCAAAGAGACCCACAAAGGGGCCCTGAAGGTCCAAGTGAAGTTGATTAGGGAGGAGTTCTATAAGGACTTGATGCTATTACATCACAAGGTCTACCAGGATCCCCCCATTCAACTACACAATATTGGTTGCATTTGCTCATGGCTTTGTGCTAGAAAATTGCATGCAAATCCAAAAGGAGTATGGCAAAGAAGGGAAATAGTCCAACAAAGAAGTAGTGGGAGAGGCAGATTGTTGCATGAGGTCAGCTGAGTTCGCAGAGAGTGTGGTGGAGAATGTTGTGCAAAAAGGAGGGCTAGACAAGAAGATTGATAGGTGGACATTGCTGAATAGAAGCGGAGGTTTGGGATCATCCTTATCCTTTCTCAAAAAAGCTGTGCATTCAAATCTTGGAAAGCATGTTCCAATTGCAAGGGCAATAGAGCACACAGGGCATGTAGAACTTGAAAGCCATGTTCTAATGGCAAGGGCTAGGTAAGCACTATATCTAAGAGGGTTGATGAGAAGGAGGGGTAGTTTGAGAATCTAACTTAAGGACCTCGATGATGCTAAAGCCCGTATACATAGGAGTGAAGGGGTTTCGAGTGCTATGGTAGCGTTGCAGGAGAAGCCAAGGGCTTCACGTGACCTGACGTGGTCCATAAGCTCAATGCTAACATACAAGAGCTTATGTGGACTCAGTGGATGTGGAGATTTATGTGGCATATTTTGAGGTTTATAGAAGTGGTTCTTGATATTCAACTTTTTGTTCCTCCCATACATGTTAGGGATAAGGTTAATCATTTCTTTTTAATGGGTTTGTTCTATAGTTGGAGTGGGATACCTTGGTAGGATCACTTGGGGAGGTTGTTCATCAGTTGGAGTTTGCTAGGGGATTCTTAGTCAAGTGGAGAAAAATAATGTTTTAACTCTCATTTCATCACCACCACTTACCTCCAACTAGACGACAATAATTAAAATAATTGTTGACAGTGAGATTATGGGTGTTTGCATATTTTGATGTAAATACCCCTACCACCTTTTATGTTTTTCCCATTTGTGTAGCAATCAAGTTAGGTGTTTGCATGTAGGCTACAATGAAGTTGTCTCGGCGGATGCTGCACATAGCATGGTTTTAGGTTGCCCATCTTCGATTGCAAAGAAGGCTGAATTAAAAGGTATGTTAATACATCTTTTATGTACACTTTGTAAAGGTTATCTTTTTGAGGTTGACATTATATTAGAGCTTTCTAGAACTGAGGTAGTGCTTTCTAACAGTGAATCTAGAATTGAGGCAGTGGCTTCTAACATTGAATCAGAGATTTCCAAAACTGAGGTAATGCTTTCTAGCACTGTTTTAAACACTATAGCAAGTGGTAGAAAGCATTGTGCTATAGTGTTTTCTAGCATTGTAAGCAGTGCTTTCAAGCTTTCTAGCACTATAGCACGTGCTAGAATGCATTGTAGAAAGTGCTCTCAAGGATGGTATCATCACTATAGCAAGTGGTAGAGAGTATTATGCTATAGTGATTTTTAGCATTGTAAGCAGTGCTTTCTAGCACTATAGCACATGCTATAATGCATCGTAGAAAGTTCTTTCAAGGATGGTATCATCAACTAGAAAGTTCTTTCAAGGATGGTATCATCAACAAGAAAGCACACCAAATCAACTGAAAGCACCCAAAAGAAGCTATATATTACTTTGTTTTGATGCTTCAAAGCACCCCAAAATAGTAGTGAAGAAAGTAAAATGTGCCTATGAGAGCACCCAAAAATTGTTCATCTGCTAGTACTTTTAAGCACCAACAACCACCTTTCACATTGAAGTCAACTCATGCTTTTGGGTGTTGTAAAAAAGCACCCTAAACCACTACCTAAGGAGAGGGAAAGGTGCTTTCAACCACCCTAAAGTAGCTTTCACTTTGTTCAATATAGTGGTAAGCACCTCCAAAGTAGCTTTGAACAAAGTGAAAGCTATAAGCACATTTATTCAATAGAGTTTTTGATGCTTTTAGGTGCTTCTAAGCACCACCAAAGGAACACTTAAGAAGGTGAAAGCTGCTTTAAAACACCAAAAAGCAATGCTTACAGTGTTCAATTAGTGCAATTAGGTGTTATTAAGCTCCGTTCAGAACATCTTTTTATGGTAGCTTCTAGATGCTTGAAAGCACCAAAAAGCAATACTCACTATTTTCAATGGAAAAAGCAAACGTCACTTTGTTTATGTTATGCATTTGGGTGCTTGTAAGCACCACCAAGGTGAAAGTTGCTTTAATGCACCAAAAACTAGCTTTACAGTGATTAGTTTATGCTATTGGCTTAAGCTCCCAAAATCACCTTTCATAGTAGCTTCTAGGTGCTTGAAAGCACTCAAAATTAGCAAACCATTTTATTCAAAAGACCTTTGGAATGCTTTAAGGCACCCAAAAGCAGTTGTCACTTTGTTCATTTTGTTCAAAAGACCTTTGGGATGCTTTAAAGCACCCAAAAGCAGTTGTCACTTTATTCATTTTGTTGAAAAGGCCTTTGGGATGCTTTAAAGCACCCAAAAGCAGCTGTCACTTTGTTCATTTGGTGCTTTTGGGTGCTGTTAGCTTTAAAATCAACAAAGTGCCAAATGCACTAGTTCAATTAAATGATAGGTAGTTTTTGGTGCACTCAAAAATAACTTTTTATCTTTCTTAAAAAGAGCTTTCTCTATGTGCCTTCTTTTGGGTGCTTTAAAGTACTTAAGTAAGATACCACTTGTCGGCTATTTGCGAATGGCACTGAAAAGAACTTTTAAAAAACCTGCTATTTTATTTTATTTTATACAACCACCTGCACGAGAAAAGCTGTTGGTCCATTAATGGACATTACTTATTCCTATGAGTAGCTAGGTAAACCTAAAATCTATTCAGCTTTAGTATTCCTGCTCATTTAATCTTTTCAAGTGCTAGCAATGATTACCCAAGTGTAGAAGTGCATGAAGCCTCCCAAGCTTGGTTATCTCACAAGCCAATTGAGGTATATAATATTGCGTGCACTAGAGGAGCGGCTAGTTTACCAAAGCTGGACGTGTGTGAGAAGCATCTTAATCAAATCGTTGACCATCTACACAACTGCTTGTGATTTAGTGCTTATGCAACATACGCTCACTGACAAAATGGCAGGTGATGTTTATGGTGAGCCTTGGAGATGATGTGATTCTTCTTGAGATGCTATTCAAAGTTGGTAGGAAGAAGCTGAAGGTAGCCCATGTAGGTGAAGACGTTGAGATGCTATGGTGAGCCTTGGAGATGATGTGATTCTTCTTGAGATGCTATTCAAAATTGGTGGGAAGAAGTGCAAGGTAGCCCATGCAGGCAAAGACGTTGAGATAAGTATTCATCTTACATTGCCACTAATCTAATTATTGGTGTTGATTTAATAATGTATGAACTAAGCCATGTTCTTTCATTGATGTGTGCAAGCTTGCAGACAAAGAAAGCGAAGGGTCTAGATGTTGGAGAAAGTGTTCTAGAAGGGATTGAGAAGACATCTATGGAGGAGAATTCTCCATCACCAGCACACAAGAAAGGCAAGACTGTGGATATTTCTTGCATGCTCGCTAACAATAATAAACCATGTGCATGCAAGAAGATATGGACAAATGCATAGGGTTTAGAATTTTTTGCAAGGAAGTTTACCTTGCTATTGTTGTATGGTTACTTTTGAACTTCTCTTTCAATTATAATGCAAAATTTACTCCGTGTGATTTGTTTTTTTAAACTTTGCCAAAATATGTGTTATCTTTGGTAGAGTGTTGGGATGACGAGAAACTTCTTATGCTATGGACGTATTGTTGGTTGATCAGCCCTAAAGCATGTCGAAAATATAAAAATCACCATGGCCCCCACTTTTGTAAGTATAGTTTGTTTCAAATGACTCTTCTGTAGAGAGTATGTCTTCTTCTTGAAAGGGGAAGCGGTACTCATCTAGGATTTGTATTTTGGTTGTTGTTTTAGGATTGAAATTATGAGGCTTAATCACAACCAGTGACCCTGTAAGACATTCAACCAAGCTAAGAATTCTGTCTTGACCTTGCTTTTTACCAGTAGTCAAGTGTGGGGTGACATGGACTAGTGGACCTATGATTTTTCTCCCCAATGGTGAGTGGCCATGGCCAAAGGTGGGCCTGGCAAGGCATACGCCTCCTCCATTAGAACATGAGTTCATACTCCCCAAGTGTACATGGTCTTCTCGACATGAATGGGGTACTTGTACATATGCAACATGGTGACAAGGTGTGGGCTTGGCCTCATTGGCATATATCAATGTTCCAAGTACATTCATTTGTAGATGGGACAAAATCCAGAGATGAAATGATCACATTTCTTGTACAACCAAATGCAACAATATTTTTGTCCCCAGGAAGCATGTTGGTTTAATGTGTACATATAGAGTTCACAACGTATTGACAATCTAAAACGATGCTTCAAACTCATATTTCCCAACTTGAAACCATTGATTTCAGGTTTCATGGTCAAGAGTACTGTGATGAGGCTCATTCTATGTTTGAAGGTGGAAAGCCCATGTCCTTCAAATAACTTTGCTATTTTTGGGAGAAATATCCCCATTATAAGGGGTTGAACACACTACTATTGGATGACCCCTTATACAAGTGTGCTGGGAATTTCAATGGAGCATACACTATACTCCCCAAGGTTGGATCAGCCTACAGGACAAATTTTTGTTATCATGTGTTGTGCCATGGCTTTGGCAATGGTTGTTGTCACAGGATTGACTACAATCACATTAGGGGACATTTGGTCTCCAAATGTGCCCTTTTAGAGCCCATTAAATAATATAAGGCGAGCCAATGAGAGTGCTTGGATTCTAGATCCATGTAACATGGATATTTTTTGTCTGAGTGTTCCCCACAATTTTAAGCTCAAAAAAGAGGAATAAAATATATTGGCATAAAACTCAAAAATTGAAGAATGTCAGGCCTGAATACCAACTACCAAACCATATGTCAGAAGGAATATTAGGAAAAGAGGCTAGACTGATTGAAAGCTGGTCTGATTGAAGACTTTCTCCACAATTTGAATTTAGTTCTCTTCATTTCTTGCCTCTATAACGTCACTTATTTTCACCATATTTGCTTCATCTCTTTTTCTTCTTCTCTTAGCCTCTTTTTTCTTCCATATTAATAGTCTAGTAAACTTCGTTAAGCTATGTTTACTAATCATGATTTCTTTGTGATTTTATTTTGTTTGTTGTGTTCATTAACCTTCTTGACCATGATGTCATTTGTGAAAACTTATAGGGTTATTTATCAACTCAACTACAAGGAAAATGGAGTGCAAGGTTCATAACATTTCTTTAAAGTTTTATTTTTTAAATTTAGATTGTTGAGCCTAACAAAATGGTAATAATGTTCTTTTTTCGCTTTGTAGACGAGCTCTAAGAGAAAAAACATCTACATCATTGAAAGTGTGGATCTTTTCAATAGGAAGGATGCTGATGGTAGTTGGATCCCTCAGTGGTTCAGGAAGTTAGACTTGATCACATTAAGACCTAGCACTCAGGAGCATTCAAGGTAAAATGAAAAGACATTGGTGAACAAGCATTGGAAGGGTAGGATTGTGGAGTTCAACGAGGCGGACAAATGGTGTAATCGAGGTCCTTGTGTAGCATGTTTATATGCACATGGATATAATGCTACATCACCACGATGGAAGTACACTAAGTAATGCTACATCACCACGATGGAAGTACAAGATCTAAGACAAACACTAAGATTCAATAAGTAGTGTTTATTTTTTTGTTCAATACCTAATTTTTTGTGCTCTATAGCTAAGCATTAAAATTTTCTTATAGCTTTAGAGGAGTGGCAGAATGCTGAGTACACCAGTGTCATGTGCATCATAGATGCCATGGACATTCTCAGGGCCAGATCCAGAAGAGGCAGCCAGATAAAGAGTAGAACCAAGATGAAAGAGTACAGAGCACTTGTGGCAGTGTAGACTGGAGACCGGCGTGGAGAACAAGCTGAAGATCAGAAGTGTGTCGGCTGCAGGATATTGGTGCTGGCTGCACAGAAGGGACTGTCGGCTGCTCATGGAGGTGGTCGGCTGAACCAGCAAGCAAGGGCAGCATCAGGCGCATCAAGATTCAGGAGGAGGACCAAGTCGGCTGAGTTAAATATCATTTAATATATTCAGAACTGGCCGACCAGCAGTCGGCCAGCTCCTACATTGTCCAAGGGACCTATAAATAGGCCCACTTGCTCATTGTTTCAATCATTCTCTCCCACTAGGGGATTGGATCCTTAGAGGTCCCATAGGGGACTGATTTAGGTGTCATCACCTTTTATGTAAGGCAGCCCATGGCTGTAGATTCAGATACCTTTTTGTATCATAGAAATATACTGAATTTCCAGCACTTCTCTCTCTCTCTACTCTCTCTCTATACCAGCGTTTTTGCATGAGATGGTGCATTTTTGCATCAGAAGGTTTCCAAGAGTGTTTAGGCCTGAAAGAAGACTACCCAGAGCTTCCACGTGTTACAACCAGTGGAAGAATCAATGTCTTCTATATAGAGATAGGCACATTGCTATATGATAACCCACCCAGCCATTTAGCAGCACAAGGAATCTTCTTTTATAATTTCATGAATGTTTTGGCTAATGCAAACAATAATGTTGGTTGAATCGAGTCTATCGTGCTATCACCATTGTCTAGCTAAGAATGGGTTTGTTCTTGCACAGGCATCATTGCAGCATGCAAGAATAAGATAAGAACAAATATGCATGCAGTAATGAAACCATCAACAGGTTTTAAGGACATCCATCTGAGTGGGTTTATACCATTTAGCACCTTTGCACAGATGTTTGCATCATGTGGCGGTGTCAAGAAAACAAAGTTAATATATTAAGTGAGGTCCATTGATACTGATTGAATGAACCAATTTTTTGGGGAGGGATGGGATGTAAAGAGGACCTTTGTAGAGATGCCATTAAATGCAAAGTAACAATACCAGATGTTACATTCAGGTGAAATCAAAACATAAAGTTTGTTTGTGTTTGTAGCAAATTCTGTTAGGGTGACATCCGTTACTTTTTAGCATTGATTGTTTTTATGACCAGGTATTTCATTGGGAGGAAAACATTATGCATGCAATTTCGTTATAGAAGATGGCGACTATGGAGAGGCATCTAGCAAAGCTTAGATCAAGACATGCGTGATAAAACTTACTCTTCCATCATAGATATTGTAATCCAATTACAAGAAGGTTGATACTCGTTAGTTGGTCAATCTAGAAAGCCATTGGCCACCATTAGACTTTCTTAGATAAGAGATCCAATTGATGTGTAGTGATGCACCAAGTGATTTCTATTTTTCAGCTAGATGGTAGGAAAATCGGAAGCAAGAGTGAAGCTTCCAAAACCTGTTATGTTTGTATCAAACCACATATCCTAGAGGTTATGGAATCACCTTGAGATTGTAACCTTTCCATCGATAATAAAATTTCAAGAGTTATCTTTGGCCTATATGTTGTTGCATAAATGTTACTTCTTTTTGCAGTTTTTTCTTTCTATTTACTTCAATGGCAACACCACACATCCTGGGCATCCTTGCTCCTCTACCTTGAAAATGTCTAGGTTTCCACATTAAGCCATAATAGGCTATTACTTACATACATTACTTTGAATTCTGCATATAGGTACTGTGGAGAATGAAAGGAACATTTCATGTAAAGATTGTGGAGAATGAAAGGAATATTTCATGTAAAGACCGTGGAGAATGAAAGGAACATTTCATGTCAAGACATTACCATAAAGCAACGTGGAGAATGAAAGCAACATTTCATGTAAAGAAATTACCATAAAGCAAGTTTTCTTGGTGCTACCGACTATATCATAGAGAGAATCATATAACAACATGGAGATACAAAAATGCCTTGTTAGCATTAGGCATGACAAAATTTTGCACATGTTGAGAGTAGTTAATACAAAGATTAATGCCTTCTTACATTGTCAATTATATTGAATTTACACATTGCATCAAACGTGAATGGGCTAATTCAGCGCATTATTGTTGGGTAGGGGAAGCTTGCTCTTATTGTGGGGGAGAGGGATCTTACTGTTAGGGAGAGTCAGTAGCATGCACTTGTTGTGCTTGCTCCCGCTGAGGAGATAGTGAATCTCCAAGGTGGATCCACTCCCTATCGGCGGGCAACGGCATTGGTCTTGGTTGTTGTGGAGGAGGCATAAAAACATATGGCACATCAGGCTCTCATTGCCCAATATTGTTAATTAGAGTTTTAATTGTTGTGCCCTGTATAGTCGTACATCCAAATCTCTATATTTTTCTAACCGTAGATTCTATATATACGAAAAATTATATATGTGCTATGAGCAGTGAATGTACAAAGAAACTGAGATATCATTAGAAGAAGAAGTGCATGTTGACATTTTCTAAGGTGTTGCGCCTAGCGGCTCAGTGGCGACAAAGCACTTAGTCAAATCACCTTCCACATCGTGAGCACCACCTCGGTACTAGACGTGTGAAGGTGGCGGATTGTAACCATTAGAGTAGCTGTTGCCAAGATCAAGAAGACCAAGCTTAAAAGGATGGTTGGTCACTACTGCAAGTTTCGCAGGATGCATAAGTTTGAAGGTTGCAGAGGTTGCATGTTGCAGTTAGCTCACAGAGCTAATAGTTGACAACCAGTAATGTGGAGCCTAACATAGTCATAGTTCTTAGGAAATTGTAGCCTTGTGTCAAGTAGTTGCTTTGTAGCGATCTTGTAATGATTTTGAAAGTAATACAATAAACAAAGAGCAATATTGCTATTCATTATATCTCTGTGTTACTCTCTACAATGTGCTGAATAAGAGTGATGTGTCTCCGTTTTAATAAACATGATGTGCACTTGAAAGAGACTGAGAGTGTTACATAGCAGAGTGAGAGCAAAGTGAGAGTGTGTGAAGTTATAAAGTTGAGTGGTGTTTTGAGTGTCCCCATGACCACTCTAGAGTTGGTGTTTGAATTCAGAAGCTCTGGGCGGGTGGCTACAGGTCTTCCCACATGGCATTTCCTAACTAGGATATTATCTCACACCAATGTCTTGCCAATTCGTGGAGAGGGAAATTAGCTAGAAACACCTAGCGATCCTACTGGGGAACACTCTACTGCAACTCCGCTGGAAAACTTCCTACTAGGGAACACTCTAGTGAAACTTCACTGGAAAACTTCCTACTGGAGGAAACTCTACCACAACTTCGCAAGAAAACTTCTTACTGAGGGAGACCTCTATTGCAACTAAGCTGGAAATCTCTCCTTTTTGGGAAATTGCGACGGAGTGGAAAAATCTCCATTGAGTAGCATTCGGCACCTTTAGGCAAAGGAAACTCTGAAAAAGAAAGTTCTGGTTTTGCTTAAACTAATCTTGCTAGAAATAGATCCCTAAAACAAGTCTATAGAGAAGCCATAGAATGGGGGCAAGCCAGTGCGGAGAACCTTCCACAACATAACCTAACTAGCAAAAATGGAGTCAGGCATGCCTTCCGCATGATTGTGAACTTGAGGATGGAGAGAAGTAATGCCTTCCAAGAAACCCTCTAGGAAGCTTGCAGTTGGGAGTATCTCGCACTGTTCCAACCAGGAAAGATAGTGTGGAAACTTCTACAACCCCACATGAGCAAGAGGGAGTGTTAGATGTCAAGCACAATTTGGACCAAGAAACGGAGTGCCAAGAGCTAGAAGCTTTGCATAATCTAGGTCCAAGAAGTAAGAAGAAGACAAACTATTCTCGATGGGTCTCATCTGCCACGTCCTTTACCTGGTGCATGTTGCTTGTTTTCGGGATCTCTTCCTCCACCCTGGGCTTCATGTTTGTGTCCCAGCGCCACGTCCATCGGCAAACCTAGTGTGTGGTGCATTGCGAGCTCCGAGATCTTTATGGGCTCCTTCCCTTCCACATGCACAATATTTGTTTCAAGAAACTGATTAATCAGCTTGCCCCCATCCTCGGGGTCCTACAAGTCCTCCCACTAGTGATCCATTAGCTTTTTGAAGCCGCACTTCCTCGCCCACTCCTAGTGTTCGTTCTTCCTCATGTTGGGGACCATCATCGGCATGCAGAGGCTTTTCTCTCTGGCCTTTTGTCTAGCTTTAGAGACCACTATGAATTGTTGAGAGTGTGCGTGTTTTGGCTCCTTGTGCTCTTTTTTATGATGCTTTTTCCTCTTTCCTTTCTTTCTTGGGGCATTGTCATTTTTGCATGTGGATTTTTAATGATGGTGTGAAAGCTATCCTCCATGTAGGTACTTATGTCGACATCATGGCCATTAGCATTGTTAACGTGGATCTGGCTGGCGTACACTCAGTTGCTTGCTTCTTTACTCACCTGGCCTTGTTTGGTTATGGAATTGTGATCTTTTGCGAACTGGCCACCCTTGCGGAATTCCTCTGCAGCTTTGTATCTTGGATTTTTTGCATCAATGTCTGCTAGTGAAATCATGCCACAATAGATGCTCCGGAGTAGCTCCTTGTCCTCTCTACTTATTCTTCTTTTGGTGTGACTACCATCGACTTTGTAAGATGTACAGTAGGGCAGCATTTAGCTTCTGGTCGCAATCATTTTTTTTGGCGTTTATGATCTTCTTTAAAATTTTGGTCCAAACCTTGTTGGTAGATTCCGTCTAGCCATTGCACTGTGGGTAATAGGTTAATAGGTTGACTTCTTGTGATTAATAAGGTACCTTTCTACCATTAACCCTTTCATCACCTTGTTCATGAAATGTGTGCCTTGGTCATTTGACTATTTCCATCGGCAATCCATTCTTAGCAATAATATCCTTGAAGAGGAACTTCACCACCTCTTCTGCGGATTTTCTCTTCACAGCTTTCGCTTCTGGCCATTTGGTGAAATAATCAGTTTTTCCACAATGATGTATTCACACCTGTTGCCTTCCGTGGGCGGCTTGCATGTTCCAAAAAAAACCAATCCCCACTTCATGAATGGAAATAGTAGTAGTATGTACGAGGTGCAATCTATCAAAATCACTAGGTTGACCCATCCGCTATAATAGACATCACATTGCTTTGCTTCGATGTTGGCATCCCTATGACCATGGCCACCATAGGCCTGCTTGTAAAATTTTCCAGGCTGTGATTTCTCTGCCCATGTGTCCTCTGGTAATGCCACAGTGTGCTTTCCTTCATACCGCTTGCTGCTCGTTTTTCTGTGAGATAGGTTAAATCCGTGAGACGGGCTAAAACCGTGAGATGGTTTAACCCGTGAATTAATTTTTTTGTGAGATAGGTTAAAGCCTTGAGATGGACTAAAACCGTGAAAGTGCAGGGTGTGAAACCCCTGAGACTATTATTCCATGAGATAGGTTAAAGCCATGAAACAGTCTTTCCTTGAGATAGGTTAAAGGAGTGAAATAGTCTTTCTGTGAGATAGGTTAAATCCGCGAGACGTGTTAAAACCATGAAAGTGCTGTGTGTGAAACTCATGAGAATATTTTTCCGTGAGACTGCAGGGTGTAAACCCATGAGACTGTTAGTGCATGTACCCTGTTTTTTTGAATTTTTTGAGAGTTAATTGGTGAGTTTAGGTTTATGTCATGTTTAGGGCAAAGGAACAAAACACTTGTATGCAGCAATCAGACTTTGTGAAAATGTAGAACCATGAGAGTGCAGGGTGATTGTGGGATTTTGTGAGATGAAAAATGTAGGTTTATGTAGACAAGGGAAGCAAACAAACACACATATGCAATTAAATAAACTCGTGTACTTGTATGACTTTCCTATCATGCAGTTTCGATTATGTTCAAGAAGGAAAGAACCAAAAAAACGGAAAGAAAACATGAAGACAAGGCACAAGCTCCCACCTTAACTCGGATATGTCGATTGCGTAGGTAGACGATCAGTCAAAAATTAAAGGCATGGAGATGCAAGCTCGGGGATCTCACACGATGCAGAATGATAAATGTCGAATGCACAAAAAGGAAAGAATTTTGATTTTATAGCACGGCCGTCGGACTAGGTGGCTGCCTTAATGGAGTATGCCACGTGGACTCCCATGATTGGTCAAAGAAAAAGTGATCGTTTCACGGCGTGAACCATTTAGAAGCGGTTCATCGCGTGAACTGTTTGGATTGTTTCATGACGTGAACTATTTGGAACCAGTTCACGACGTGAACTATTTTGAACCAGTTCACAATGTGAACTATTTGGAACCAATTTAGGACATAAACTATTTTGTATAAAGTGCATGCAAGGTTGATACCCTACATTCCTTTCATGCTCAAACACTTAATTATGCAAATCAAAAGTTGGTTGAATGAAGTGAATGATCATTTTTTCATTTTAACCGGTTTTTACCTTGTATCCACTTTTGAGTAATGGATACCTTTGTACTTTCTTTTGTTTATTTCCATGGGAACCAAGGTGGTTCTTTCGCACTTTTGGGCATTTGTTGTTTGCAATCGTTTTAACTCCGTGTGAGAGTGCTTGATCTTTCCCTCCATCTGACTGAAGAGTGCCTCTATTGAATCTTGTTGATTGGGATTTGTATCTGTGTCCATTTGTTGCACCTTTTCTTTTTTCTTCTCAATAACATTGCCCAACTCCTATATTGTGGTGGGTATAAGTGGCAGGTTTGCTATCTTTAGTTCATCTTGTTGAATTGGATTCTTTCTCCACACCAATGTTTGTGCATTCCTAGCATTTGTTTTAGCCAGGGTTTGGCTTTGGTTGCTCTTACTGTCCCTTTATTTGCTTTTGAATGTATTTGCAATGATGGGCTTTGGGTGGGATTTGGGCAGCCATATTGTTGTATTGCCCTAGTAATAGCCTTGTGCCGCTAGCAATTCCTTTTGAATCCATTGCTCACGAGTGCCTTGTGGAGTGCGGCTTCATTTGGAATACTACCGGCTAACATTTTAAGGCCATCTCTATCCCTTGTCTATAATTTAAACTTTTTTCCTTGATTCCTTAATCACTCCCTTCATTTCATTGTATAGTTAGTTTTTCGGAGTTGATCCTTAGGCACCCACTGCTGAGTACTTGGTGACTTTGTCTATTTTTTGTGTATGGATTGTGGGGTTGATGTCTTCTCTAGTATGTGAGTTGTTACTGTCCTTGGTGTTTTCATACCATCAATCATAGCTTTCTTTCCTTTGTTTATTAGGCTCCATAAGGGCATAGAAATGACATTGTTGCCCTCGTTCAGTTGTGTTGTTAGCTTTTCCCAATGGATATTACAATTACTGGCGTAATCTAAGATCGACTCCCCAGGATCATTTCTTCTTCCATAGATCCTGCATGCATAATAAACACCTTTCTAACCAAGGGATTATTTCTGATGGAAACATTAACACTTAGAGATCCCTTAGCTTTCATAGTTGATAAGTGCACAACTTCGTACTTGTACATTGGTGGCCTCAAGGTGTGGTTTGTTTAGAGCTACCCATGTCTCATAAGAGATCAGATTATGACTTGATCCCATATCTATTAATGCAATGCTCGTCGTCGTATGACTTTTACTGGTAGACTGTGAGATCCCCAGCCCACTCCGTGGTGCCCCCTCCTCCGAGGGCACTGGCGGCGGAAGCAGCGTCAGCCTCTTACATGGGGAAGGGATCCACACTCAGGGCCTTGCCTGCGGATGTCCGAACAAGAGACTAGTCCAGCGGTTCCTCCGAAACCGAGCCCAAAAAAACTTCCCTCACCTGAAAGGCATAGGCGATTCCTCCAGGAAAAATCTTCAAACGGGAGAATTAATCTAATGGGTCAAAGTCTTAACTATTCAAACTGATCCGACCGAGCCTAAAGTCACATGGTCAGCAATTCAAAGAAGAGACTTGCACTTGGTCTATAGACTCACCGCTTTTTTCCTCCTTTAAACAAGGCACAGCCGCTGATTCCCTCCCACAGAACAAGGGTCTTCTCAGGACTTAATCTAACTAACGCAACAATTCCTATCTTAATGGTATTGCAGGAATCCTTTGATCCCCAACCGGCCCATGGATTAGACAACCACCCGACCACTATATTGGTGGGATTCCTTTATAAAGATTTGGTTATGTTTTTTTCGGGTACCTAGGAAAAGAGTTCCCAGGCTCCCTAGCCGACGTTCCATGCAAAAATTAAGGTAGGCATTCCACATACACACCCAACATGAAATTGCCATTTATAACAGATTCGGTTATCTTTTAAACAATCCTTCAATAGAAATCATAATATTACTGATCATCATCCTCGTGTTACTCTCCGTTGAAGACCAGCTGGCCAACCACAGCGAGATCCAATATCAAAATTTGATTCACCAAAATCTTTTTTTTAGTCCATCCCAATCTTCCTCGACACACGCATGGGTGTCCTAGCAATCGCGAGCTCGTGCAGCATCACACCTGGTCAGAACCCTCTAGGATCCTACTTAGGTGTCCTAGCACTTCACTCAGGGACCGCTTCGTCGGTCCTCGCCCATCGTACCAGAAGCACACCATTTTAACCGTACTGAGGCTGGTCAAGACCTCGGCAGGCTTTGCTGTGAGCGACGTCCCTCAACGACTCCCCGCCGCTAGCTATTGCAAACGAACCTCCTCTTAGTAAAACACATGCCAAATGCTTCCTCTAGCATTCTGGCATAAGACAGTCCTTTAAATAAAAAAAAGAGGTTCTATGCTAGTAAAATTCCAAGTTTAAGATTGGTTCCACAAAACCCCTTTTTCCTTAATTCCCAATCTCATAATGAGAATCCTTGATCTTTCATCAGAGTAATCTAACCATCATTTGACTAAGTGTCCAACTAGATTCTTGGTGATTTCGGTCAAAGGAAAACTATTTTAATTCAACGGTAGTCTATTCTTTGTATTTAGGAACTAGAATTGGTCACGAAGTTTTTGCTTGATTCAGATCGAGAGATGGATAAGTAGGTTTACTGTCCGTCCCTCTCGTAGTCTAACCAAAATCATTCGGTTTAGTTCTAATAAGGATTTTCTCAGATAAACAACTACTGAACTTCTAATCGTAAGGAAATTCCAACTTTATAAATTTAATTCTTTCTTTTCCATAGTAGATTAAGAAATGGTTTTATTAGAGAATATTGGGTTTTAATGAAAATACTCTTCTTCCATTTAATCTATTTTTGGGTAAATACCAATTTGCTGATTTAACCACAAAATATCTAAAGATATTCGTTCTACCATTTAATTTCTCAACCTTAATTCCCTAGGTGGAATTATGGTAAAAATTCCTCTTTTGTCATTAAAAATTAATTCAAATATTTCTCTACTTAAATATCATAAAAATTCTTCTTTTAATTAAATATAATTATCCATTTTTTTTAAATAAGCTTAAAATTCCTCTTTTTCTCATTTAATGAGTGTAATCCAAATGTCATGGGAATTCCTCTTTTATCATAAAATAAATCTATCTAAAATTTCTCTTTAAATTAAATAAAAATATTTAATATTCCAAATATACCAAGAATTCCTCTTTTTCCATTTAAATGATTGAATTCCAAATATGATGGGAATTCCTCTTTCATCATTTAAATTTATTCATGCATAAAATAATTTTAACTAAAATTTCTCTTAAAAATTAAATAAAAATATCCATTAATTTAAATATGACAAGAATTCCACTTTTTCCATTTAAATGATTGAATTCCAAATATGATGGGAATTCCTCTTTCATCATTTAAATTTATTCATGCATAAAAATAATTTATCTAAAATTTCTCTTTAATTTTAAATAAAAATATTCATGATTTTAATATACCTATTTTTCTCTTTCTCCATTGAAAATACATGGATCTCCATTATCATGGGAATTCCTCTTTTATCATAAAAATGAAAATACTAAAAATTTCTCTTTTTCTCCAATTAACTATTTATGCATAAATATTAAAAATTAATTTTCCATGGATATGATAAGAATTATTCTTTTAGCATAGGATGACTAATCCTAGAATATGGTAGGAAGTCCTCTTTTCACATTATGCATAAAAATGACTTATGTATTAATTTCTAAAAATTTTACCATAGCTCCACTGTGCTGCTACTATTACTGATAATTTTTAATAATTTTGAAAAGAATAAAACTTAGTAATACAATTATGATAAATTAACTATGAATAGATCTAAATCCAATTTGTGAATCTAAATCATAAGTTCATCATAATTTATGTAACATAAAAGCATTAAAAAGCCATTTCTTTAGCCTCTACCTTAACTAGCATAGAGTTTGATTTTAGAATTAAGAATTGCTCCATGAGAAGCATCATTTGAATAGAGAATTGGTCATAGGAATGACCATTAGAATTTATTAGAGACTTTTATTTGCATTGAAAAACCATTCATTTGAATACTTCTCAATCTTGAGAGGGGTTGAGAAGTGAAAACATTTAGAATATTAGAGAAAAAACCATGAAATTGCATCTTACCTCTTGTTTTGCTTGCTTATCTTTCTTAGAGGAATCCCCCAACCAGTCAATTGGTTAGTGTGTTGAGAGAAAAGCTCCAAGGAAGGTTGAAGAGAGAGAGAAGCTCCAATCTCTCCAAAATGTAGAGGATTTTTAAAGGATAATAGAAAATATACTTATTTTAGTGTAATACTGGCATGGTCTAGTTCACATATGAGAATACAAAAGAATGAGGGTCTATTTATAGGTGAGGGAGGCCACTAACTGAGTCCAACTAAGTTCTAGAATTTTCCAGGTTCAGTTTAGCTGAATTTGGGTAAGATTTGGACCAGTTTAGTTTGATTCAGGAGAGAGGAGAGATAAAAATATCTTAATATCTTAGAGTTAAAAACTCATCCACATGTGTGAAATAGGCACCTCCTTAAAGTATCCCCCCTCCTTACCAAGGTGTCAAAAATGTATCATTATACCAAAATATCTCATTTTTTTAGTAATATCTCATAGTTTTTAACTAATAAACCTTGTACTCAGTCAACTCTTCATCTTATGTGAGCATTTACTCATTTTTGGGTATTTTCTTTTATTCATTGGATTCATCTCATCTCAACACTTGGATTAATCTTATTGGCCCATAGGAACCTTAATTGGACCATAATCCAAAAATTTCAAAAAATCTTGACCTTTAGGCTAAGGTCTTTTAAATCATTTTTAATTGATTCCTAATGCACCTTGGAAAATTTATTTTGAATTTCTGTTCTAGGGAAACATATTTTTGATATTAGGAGAATTTGTTTATCCAAAAATATCTCAATATTGAATTACCTCTCTATAGAATTTTTCATCTCTCTAGGCAAAAACAAGGAAAAATAATATTTTCTTGTATTCAAAAATAGGGAATGATTACAGGGGATTGAAGTAAAGCTTATTCATTATTCAGGCTGAGGAGGAATCTTACATCCTCTCCCACTTGAAAAATGTGAGATGTCCTTATCTCGCTAAGTGGGGGTTATCTTTGGCCAACTCTTCTTCTTTCTCTCAAGTGGCATCTTCTAGAGGGAAGAACTTCCACTTGACTAAAAATTCTCTGAGGACTATGCTCCTAAGAATCTTCTCCCAAACATCAAGGATTTCCTCAGGTTGGAGTAACATCTAGCCTTGAGTCAGAGAGATCAATTGTTCATCATCAAGCACGTGACTCGGGCTTGGTACATATTTCTTAAGCAAACTGACATGGAATACATTATGTACCTTGAGATGGGGAGGCAGAAGAAGTTTATAGGCTAGATCGCCCACTTTCTTTATAACAGCATATGTCCCATAGTATCTAGGAGAGAGCTTCTTGTACTTTCCTAAGGATAAGGAACTTATTTTTGGTCGTGCTCGAATGAAGACCATATCTGATTCTTCAAACTCTCTCTCTGATCTCTTTTTATCTGCATACTGCTTTTGCCTATCTTGGGCTGCCTTTATATCTTTACGGATTGAGTGCATTTGGTGGTCCATGTCATCAAGCATTTTTCTTGACATCTCAACTCTGATCAATGGGTCGGACCAAGTCAACGGTGTAAGGCAACCTTGTCCATACAAAGCTTTGAAAGGACTCATCCCAATGCTTCGATGATAAGAGGCATTGTAAGCAAATTTGACCAAATGCATATGGCTTAACCACATCTTGGGTTCCTTGCCGCGCAGCATGACTGATGAAGGATATCTTCTATTACCTGATTCACTCTCTCAGTCTGGCCATCTATTTCGGGGTGATGGCTAAGATCCAAGAAAGTTCTTACTACTTCGAAGAATGTAGTCCAGAATTTTGATGTGAATTTGGGATCTCTGTCACTTACTATCCTCCTGGGTAGGCGATGCAATTTGAAGATCTCTTTAAGGAAAACTTGGGCAACATCCACTGTGTATGTTTCTTTCACTGGAATCAGATGGGAAACTTTGGTTAGCCTATCAACTACCACAAAAATGGAGTTGAAACCTGATTGCAGTGAAGGTAATCCAGTGACAAAGTCCATACTGATACACTCCCACTTCATCTGTGGAATGTCTAGAGGCTGCAGTTTCCATGGCATCTTGACTCTCTGACACATTAAGCATTTCCACACATCCTTTTTGAGTCCTGGCCTGAAGAAGCTTTTCTTCACAGACATATAGGTTTTTATAAACCCTGGATGTCCAGCTATCAGGCTATCATGGGCTTCTCTCAGAATTCTTCCCTTTATTCCCTCATCATTGGGAATACATAGCCGATTATTATAATACATGCATCCTTTATCCAATTTGTACATAGCTGATTATTATAATACATGCATCCTTTATCCAATTTGTACCCAAGAACTCGACTCATTTCCTGAGGAGTCTTGCTTTCCTGCATTAGAAGGGTAGCAATAGGGGAAAGAATTTGTCCTGCATGATTTTCTCCTTTGCTTCACTGATCAATGGATTTGACACCACTGTAATTGCAATCAAGGAGGCTTTTCTGCTGAGTGCATCTGCCACCACATTTTCTTTCCCCGACCGATACTTAATTTCAAAATCAAATTCTTGCAGGGTTTGCATCCATCTCCTTTGATGCATGTTGAGATCCCTTTGGGTGAAGATCCACTTCACTTTGATGATCTGTCACATCAAGGTGAACCTCTATCCCAAAAGATAATGTCTCCACAACTTCAGAGCATAAACTACTGAGAGTAACTCCAAGTCATGGATGGCATAACTTCTCTCATGTGTTCTGAGTTTTCTGGATTCATAGGCCATTGCATGACCTTCCTGCTGCATAAGAGCACTGCCGCCTACTAAGGCAAACCCACTGGCATCAGTAAAACTACCTCAAAGGGTTTGGTAAATCTAGTATGGTAAATCTGGTAACTTAAGGAAAGGGTTGGTTTACTAAGGCTGTCTTCAGTTTATCAAAGGCACTCTAACACATTGTAGTCCATTGAAAAAGTATACTCTTCTTGAGAAGGTTAGTAAAAGGAGAAGCTATCTGAGCATACCTGGGTATAAAAATCTTATACCATCCGATTAATCCTAGGAATCCTCTGACTTCCTTTACCATCTTGGGTTCTGGCCATTCTACGATTGCTTGGATCTTTGCTGCCGGGGTCAGGAGAAATCCCATCTTTTGACACTATGAATCCCAAGTATTCTACCTGGTCAACAGAGAAAGAACACTTGCTCTTTTTTGCAAAGAGTTGGTGTTTCCTTAGGATTTTTAGGACCTTGCACACATGATCTTCATGATCTGCGACATTCTTTGAGTATACCAAGATATCATCAAAGAAGACGAGAACAAAATCATCCAAGTATTCTCTGAGAATATCTTGCATAAATGTCCTCGGGGTATTAGTCAATCCAAACGGCATGACTGTGAACTCATAATGCCCATGACTGTGAACTCATAATGCCCATAGCGAGTATTGAATGCTATGTTTGGGATGTCCTACTCCTTGATTTTGATCTGGTAGTACCCGGATTTGAAATCTATCTTTGTGACCATTTGGGTCCCACTTAACCGATCCAGAAGTTCATCAATCCTAGGAATAGGATACTTATTCTTAATTGTTAAATGATTCAATCCTCTGTAGTCAATACAGAGTCTTAGAGTTCCATTTTTCTTCTTTTGAAAGAGAACGGACACACCCCAAGGTGAGACATTGGGTCTGACGAATCCCTGCTCTAACAATTGTCTTAACTGCTCCTTAAGTTCTATGGCAGGGATTGGCATTTTGTATGCACGCTGGGCTACTGGCTGAGCTCCGAGGGTTAACTCGATCTCATGATCTACTTCACGAGACGGAGGCATCTCAGTCAGCTCTTCAGGGGACACATATGCATACTCTCTTAACCACTCTGGTTCTTTAGCCGCCTTGCATTTTATGTCTACTAGATTCATCTGAAACGACATAAACAGCTTGCCTCTTTCTTAGCCCTTTTAACAATTTAGAAGCCTTGACTAATTGCAGCACTGGGTATCCGAAAATTCTAGTTCCTTGAACTTTATTCCCGTGTGATGAAGGTCAAGGAAAGAGATGGTTCCTTTGTGATAATGAATATCAGCTTGATTATGGAGCCAATCCATTCCAAGGATTCCGTCATAGACTCCCAAGGGTAGGACTCTGAACTGGCACTCTATTATGTTCCCATCTAGACTGAATAAGGTCTGTCTCAAGGTGTGTGAAAAGAATCTTTCCACTGGCCAATTTCACTGGCATAGGTTTCCCTGATTTTTGATTTAGGACTAACTTACGCAGACATCCTGGGGAAATAAAAGAATGAGTACTGCCTGAATCAATCAAAAGCTTGAATTGCTTACACTGGTACTTTGCTAAAGTATGGAGGACTGAAAATTGACGGTTATTCCCCTGATGCTCTATTGTTGTGCATAGATGTGTCCTTTTTCTTCCTCCACTTCATCTCAGCTTTAGTGACAGCTCTAGCTGCTGCAGTCTGCAGTGGTGGAACTCTCTCTCTTTGGTTACTCCAATTCTGGGAAGGAGTTCGAAGATTGCTTTATATGGAGGGTGCAGGCTAAGTTGGCACTCTTCTGGGGTTGCCCTGATTTTGGCGCAGGGGACCCTGATTGGATTGATACGAAGGAGTCTGTCTCTGAATTCTGGGACCCTGGCTTCCTTGGCCCATAGAAGGAGATGGGCAATCCTTGAGCTGGTGCCCAAACCCCTGACATCCAAAGCACCTGTTCTCACTTTGAAGCTCTTCCCTTTGCATTCTTGAGACAGCCGGAGTTCCTGAGAAAGTACTTCAAGGGAAAGGTCTTCCAACTTTGTGAATTTCATTCTTTCTTTTCCATAGTAGATTAAGAAATGGTTTTATTAGAGAATACTGGGTTTTAATGAAAATACTCTTCTTCAATTTAATCTATTTTTTGGGTTGATACCAATTTGTTGATTTAACCACAAAATATCTAAAGATATTCGTTCTACCATTTAATTTCTCAACCTTAATTCCCTAGGTGGAATTATGGTAAAAATTCCTCTTTTGTCATTAAAAATTAATTCAAACCTTTCTCTACTTAAATATCATAAAAATTCTTCTTTTAATTAATTATAATTATCCATTTTTTTAAATAAGCTTAAAATTCCTCTTTTTCTCATTTAATGAGTGCAATCCAAATGTCATGGGAATTCCTCTTTTATCATAAAATAAATCTATCTAAAATTTTTCTTTAAATTAAATAAAAATATTCAATATTCCAAATATACCAAGAATTCCTCTTTTTCCATTTAAATGATTGAATTCCAAATATGATGGGAATTCCTCTTTCATCATTTAAATTTATTCATGCATAAAATAATTTTAACTAAAATTTCTCTTAAAAATTAAATAAAAATATCCATTATTTAAATATGACAAGAATTCCACTTTTTCCATTTAAATGATTGAATTCCAAATATGATGGGAATTCCTCTTTCATCATTTAAATTAATTCATGCATAAAAATAATTTATCTAAAATTTCTCTTTAATTTTAAATAAAAATATTCATGATTTTAATATATCTATTTTTCTCTTTCTCCATTGAAAATACATGGATCTCCATTATCATGGGAATTCCTCTTTTATCATAAAAATAAAAATACTAAAAATTTCTCTTTTTCTCCAATTAACTATTTATGCATAAATATTAAAAATTAATTTTCCATGGATATGATAAGAATTATTATTTTAGCATAGGATGACTAATCCTAGAATATGGTAGGAAGTCCTCTTTTCACATTATGCATAAAAATGACTTATGTATTAATTTCTAAAAATTTTACCATAGCTCCGCTGTGCTGCTACTATTACTGATAATTTTTAATAATTTTGAAAAGAATAAAACTTAGTAATAAAATTATGATAAATTAACTATGAATAGATCTAAATCCAATTTGTGGATCTAAATCATAAGTTCATCATAATTTATGTAACATAAAAGGATTAAAAAGCCATTTCTTTAGCCTCTAGCTTAACTAGCATAGAGTTTGATTTTAGAATTAAGAATTGCTCCATGAGAAGCATCATTTGAATAGAGAATTGGTCATAGGAATGACCATTCTTTGAGGGGGAGAGAGATATACTTAAAAATTATCCTAAATTAAGCATAAAGATAATCTTTTTATGATTAATCATTAGAATTCATTAGAGAGCTTCATTTGCATTGAAAAACCATTCATTTGAATACTTCTCAAGCTTGAGAGGGGTTGAGAAGTGAAAACATTTAGAATATTAGAGAAAAAACCATGAAATTGTAACTTACCTCTTGTTTTTCTTGCTTCTCTTTCTTAGAAGAAGCCCCCAACCAATCAATTGGTTAGTGTGTTGAGAGGAAAGCTCCAAGGAAGGTTGAAGAGAGAGAGAAGCTCCAATCTTTCCAAAATGTAGAGGATTTTTAAAGGATAATAGAAAATATGCTTATTTTAATGTAATACTAGCATGGTCTAGTTCACATATGAGAATACAAAAGAATGAGGGTCTATTTATAGGTGAGGGAGGCCACTAATTGAGTCCAACTAAGTTCTATAATTTTCTAGGTTTAGTTTGGTTGAATTTGGACAAGATTTGGACCAGTTTAGCTCCCATTTTGATCTAGTTTAATTCAGGAGAGAGGAGAGATAAAAATATCTTAATATTTTGAAATTAAAAACTTATCCACATGTGTGAAATAGGTGCCTCCTTAAAGTCTCCCCCCCTCCTTAGCAAGGTGTCAAAAATGTATCATTATACCAAAATATCTCATTTTTTTAGTAATATCTCATAGTTTTTAACTAATAAACCTTGTACTCAGTCAACTCTTCATCTTGTGTGAGCATTTACTCATTATTGGGTATTTTCTTTTATTCAATTAATCTTATTGGCCCATAGGAACCTTAATTAGACCATAATCTAAAAATTTCAAAAAATCTTGACCTTTAGGCTAAGGTCTTTTAAATCATTTTTAATTGATTCCTAATACACCTTGGAAAATTTATTTTGAATTTTTATTTCAGAGAAACATATTTTTGATATTAGGAGAATTTATTTATCCAAAAATATCTCAATATTGAATTACCTCTCTCTAGAATTTTTTATCTCTCTAGGCAAAAACAAGGAAAAATAATATTTTCTTGTTTTCAAAAATAGGGAATGATTACAGGGGATTGAAGTAAAGCTTATTCATTATTCAGGCTGAGGAAGAATCTTATAGAGACTTTCACCCTGTGCCGTGCTGTGGCTCAATGTCTAGTTTATCCTCATCAAGGAGGGTTAGTGAAGTCATGTTCACATGCAGCAATACTCTCTTCTAGAGTATCTATTTGGCCTTGGCCTCTCTTGCCTTAGCTTCTTCTTGAGCTTGCTTAATTTTTTCTTTTACTAGCTCCTTCCATCATTTTAAAAGATGCCCTTGCACGAGCATCTCTTGGGTTAGTGGTCAAAAATATTTTTTAAGCTTGCTTCCATTGACGTAACCCTCCATTTGTACGCCCTCAATTGTTTCAATTCTGACCGACTCTTGAGGTGTGATTTCGGACACTCAGAAAGGTCCTAATCCTCTGTACTAGAGTTTCTTTTTTTTGGTGCTTCCTACACCATACATGAGGAAGGTCCCCTGTTTCTAGTTCCTTTTGTTTCAAGTTATTGTCAAACCAACGTTTTCTTCGTAATTTTTCGACCATAAGACCATGTGATGCAATTAGTCAAGTTTCATCAAGTTTCTCTAAGTCAACTAGCCTATTGGCTAATGCATTCTAAGTCAATCGTTCTTGCACCATAGTTCTTAGGCTTGGAACTAGGTACTCCATAGGCATTACTGCTTCAACGCCATAAGCTAGATGGAAGGGAGTATATCTCGCCACTACCTTATATGATGTTCGATATGCTCATAAAGCTACCGTTAGTTTATGTTCCTAATCCGTTTGACTTGCTTCTAATGTTTTTGTCAAGATAGTACACAAAATCTTATTTGTACTCTCCACTTGACCATTAGCCTCCTATGGATAATAAGGGGATGACTTTCGATGGACTACAAGGAATCCAGCAAGTATATGATCAATCATCTCATTAATGAAGTGTGAACCGTGATCATTGACTAATTCTAATGGGCAGACAAATCTTGAAATGATTTCTACATATAAGAACTTAGATGTTGTTCGTACATCAACTCGCTTAGAGGCTCTGGCCTCTATCCATTTTGTGAAATAGTATGTGGCCACCAACCATGATCACATATTGGCTTTGTGATGGATGCACAACTGGACTAATAGGTCTAACCAAATTAATTCCCCATTTCTCTAAAGGTTGTCTTACAATAACTAGGGTAAGTGGCATCCTGTCCCTTTATTGCGGCAAATCGTTGACACTCTTCACACCTTTTAAGAAACTCCATAGTCCTGCTTGAAGCATCTTGCAAGCTATAATTTCCCTAGTGAAATGCCCTCTAGCTATCCCTGAGAGTGTGCTTCATCTAATATTGTGACAAATTCATCTTCCTGCACACCTCTCCTTAAGACACATTGTCCTTACCTAGCTTATATAGTTCTTCAGCAACTAATTAATAAGGTGCAGCCAGCTTAACAAGCTGACACATTTTATATTTGTTTAAGGGCCATTATTGTAGAAAAGCATAAGCTAGATAATCTGATATTTCTTCGCTCCATTTGGGCACCATGTCTAGTTTGAACAAACAAGCATCTGGGAGGTCATCATTAACACTAGTTTGCCGGTTCCCATTTGGAATTATCGACATATGATTGGCCAACACATGTTGAGTTCCCGTGATCGTGAGTCGAATTCCAATAGTAATAACAACCATCATGTGGTTTTTCCTGTGGTGTAAGGCTTGTTCACCAAGTATAATAAGATATGATGGTCCACAAAGAATACAAATTTGTTGACCAATAGCCTATAGGTAATGTCGATACTTCTTGATAGCATAAACCATGGCCAACCCTTCTCATTCTGTGGTGGTATAATTCACCTATGCATCATTCAATTGGTGGACTAGCGAAGCAAATTGGGTCGTCTAGTTTGAACTCACTAGGCTATGTCATTATGCATCCAATAGCAAAGTTCGAGGCATCGATGTGCACATGAAATATAAGGTCCTAGTTGAAAGATCCCTTCCCCCTCTGCACAACGAATTCAGGGGTGCTAGCAATAGCGGAAGTAGCACTTCTTGCATAGGGCAGAGCCTCTCACTCAGGGCCTCGCCCACATATATTTGGACAAGAAACTAATCCCTCGGTTCATCCAAAACCGAACCCGAAAAAACTTCCCTCACCCAGCAGACATTCTAATGCACATTGGAAAGTTCATTTTGAACTTTTGTTTGAGGGGAATCCATTTTAGACACTAGGAGGATTTTTTTATCCAAATATATCTCAATTTTGGATTATCTCTCTCTAGGCCAAAAAAGGGTAAAACAAGATCTTTCTTCTTGAGAGAGGGGAATAATTTCAAGAACAGAAGGGGAGGTTCTTACACCTTTACACCTCAAAAGCTAGAGGGAGGAATCTTACACCAGTTAGGTGGTCTCATAATTGGCGCACTAGCCAGTGCTTTCTACAATCTATCATATGCTTCCTAGCATTCTTCAATCCATTCAAAGACAATGAGTAGCTTATATAATGGTATAGCAATTTCAGCATAAAATATTATGAAGCAGCGATAATACCCAACGTGGCCCATAAATCTTTGTACACCTTTGTAATTAGTGGGTGCGGGCAAATCCAAGATCAACCTGACTTTGCCTTTGTGGAGATATCATTCTTAGAGACAATGTGTCCTAATATCACACCGTGTTTGACCCAAAATTGGCACTTTAAAGGGTTTAAAGATATACGATACAATCGACATCGCTCAAACACGTTTCTTAAGCAAGCCAAATGGTCTGTCCATCAAGAGTGTGCACACAAATCACCCAATGAATACCTCCAACCACGTTTGCAAATAGTCTTTGAAGCTGTGCACATTAATCGTTGAAATGTTGCTGGGGAATTGGTGAGACGGAAAGGCATGACTTTGTAAGCAAACTTTTCTCACATTGTATTGAAATTTATCTTATGTTGGTCTTCGGGCGTTATAAACACCTAATTGTAACCTGAAAATCCATCTAACAAGCTGTAAGCTTCTTCACCAACTACTCCCTCAAAAACATGTTCCATATAAGGCAATGGGTAATGGTCCTTCCTAGTAGCTGCATTGACCTTTTTGAGATCGACACAGACCACCATAAGTTTCCCATTCTTCTTTGGCACTATTGTGCAACTGGTGATAACCAATCCCTAGGTTCTAGCTCGTAGATGAAGTCTGCAGAGCAATGAGTTTATCAATTTTCTCCTTTATAATTGCTACATATTTAGGATTCATCTAGTATGGTTTTTGCCTGGTTGGTCTTAATCCATCCATGATTGGGATCGTGTGTTGCACCACTTTAGGTGGTACACCCTTCATCTCTTTGTAGTTCTAGGTGAAACAATCCTTAAACTCCTTAAGAGAGCAACAAGCTCCTTTTCTTCAGTTGGAGTCAAGTCATTAACGATATAAACAGGCTTGGTTTCCTCCCTTGACTTTGCAATATCAATTTCTTTGACTTCAGTTGGTGGGCCATCGTATGATGTGGATAGCCCATCTTCCTTAACCCTTTTTACCATCAATTGGACCAGTTTTTGTTCGTCAATGTGTATGTCTTGAAATGGTCTGGTACTGAAAGCAGGTCTAGTTTATCCTCATCCTCACTTTTTGTTTTAGCCATCACCTTCTTAGCCTCTCACTCAGCTTCTGCCAAAGCTTTGTTTCATTTTTGGTGCCTAGCTTTTGTAAGCTTAGGTGTTTTCGGTTCTCGAAGAGAGTGACTTCCTTACTATGCTTCCCTTCAAGGGATATCTTGCTCAATTCCTCACCCTAATTCTCAGAAAACTCATCGTGTACCTTAGTAGCTTCAAGGTATCTCAGCCACTGGGCATCCGTGGATTTTCTTCATAGAGCAGGGCATTTCATCGAGCGATATACCATTTCTTCTTCTGCCATCTTCTAAGGCCTTGGACACTGGTACGGCCTTGTGATCAAGTCCCTTCTATACTTGAAATTTCTTCCTCCAATTCCTCTTCAATGGGTTTCCAATTGACCATACAAACAGAGGTAGTGGAAACAATCCCAGATTCAATGTATTGAGTTCCTCAAGGTAAGGTTGCATCACATTTATGGTGGCTAGCACATGCATCCAGTTTTCAGTGAAATTCGGAGGAGGAAGTGATGCATACATTTTTGCTTCCTCTTCCTCTTTTGAAGCTTCCATCGTGGGATGGCAAATTTGTACAGATGTGGTCTGCTCGGCTGTGACCGAATCATTACCAAACAATTGCCTTCCATGGGGTATGCTTTTCATGTTCACAGATCTATCTTTAGAATTTGCGAGTCCCTTCGAACATACACATGGTCTAATGTGCCCAATCGTGAACCAATTTGGATTCCCTCATGAAGGGTCTCCCCATGATTATGTCATATGAGTCTAGTTGGCACAAAAAGTCCATTACCACATTCCTCCTGCAGTGTCTAATGGCTTTAGTTCTCCCTCTACCCATTCTTTTATGTTTGCCCATAATTTGGTGAACTGCTAGTAGTTGTCCCAATGGCATTTGCACAGAAGTGGATAGTACAACTGCGAGACTGCCTATGTCTCTAGGATCTCTAGCAAATGAGGGTTCCTTCCATGTGTGCGTCTCATATCCATCCATAGGGAATGAATACTGGGACTCATCCTGTGCAACCTCTTCAAACATTCTTGACATAAGGTTTCCTTGAGATCCCTCTTTCGACTCTTTTGGAATTGGAGTAGGTACGCCCAATTCTCTTTTCCTTATCGCTTCGTTTCTTGGATACATTGTATCCCTAACCTAGTTAGCCCATAATTTGGCTTCGTGAAGTTGTTTGACACTCTTCTACTAGGGCCTTGGCTTCTGCAAGTTTTCTTATCTCTTTTTTAGCATTTGAATTTTCACCAATTCCTTTAGGGGTTGATGGTTTTTCTCCTTGTGCTTCTTGGTCAGGCTCGTTTGGTTTTAGCGCTTGATCCCTCCTCTTCTCTTGATTGAGTGGATCCGGTGTGTCGATAGTATCTTCTTCATATCCATCCTGAATTGTGACCCTGGTGTCACCTTTACCCACTTTTTTCACCCTCCTTCTCCTACCAGTTCTAGAAGTGGTGGCATCTGTTAGGTTCTTTCCTTTGTCCCCTAGTTGGGCTTGGACTCATGTGTCAGGACATTCGGTGGCATGATGTTTCCAAGTTGCACACTTATGGTCTGGATGGTGGCCTGGTTAGAAGTGGAAGCAGAACCACTTGCGCAGTATGGGAAATCTTTGATCAAATGATCAATCCCACATTTAGTACAAGCAAGTACTGGCAGTATGGCATTACTAAGTTTTTCCATCGTCATGTTCCCAACTTGCTTGCTCCGAGTTCCTGTTTCTTGGAGACTCAAAACTCGTGAAGTCGTTTGCTGCCAAAGATATTTTGACATCTTTTGGTTGTGGCAATTACAACATATTGTGTTCATATTCGATTGCTGACTTACAATATGCATCCAGAGTAGCCAGTCGAGCTAATACTAGATAATCATGCATTTTGTGGTCTCAGACTCCTCTTCTCAGAAGCATGGTAATAATTGATCATCATCAATTAGCCTCTCCCGTAGTTTACATCTTAAATTCAAGTGCTTTAACCGGGACAAATAGTCTTGCATAGACTCAATTTCTTTATGCTTGATGTTATGCAGTTGTGCCACAGGACTCCATTTGTCGCCACTTTGGCCAAAGCTTGGCACAAACACATTCTTGAGCCAAGTGAAATTGATCTTATCTTCTGGCTTGAGGGTCCAAAACCATTAATGAGCTTTTCCTTCTAGGGTCAATGAGAAGGCATGAATCATGGTTACATCACTTACTCGCCCACAGGTTTCGCATGTGGACTCAAAGATCTCCACATGTTGGATCGGCGGGTCCCCATCCCCTGAGAACTTTTGTATGAGCTTTGAAATGATGTGTGGCTTCATTTGGGATGGTCTGGATTCTAGAGTAGTGCCTAGTTCCTTGACCATTCCTCTACCCATTTTTGCAGCCATATTCAACAAATCTGTCCTTGTGGCCACATTAAGATCTACATTTGGATTCGCCCTTGGTCTTTGAGGAGCTGCTCCCCCCTACCTAGACCTCGTCCTGGCCACTTCATTCTGGACTAGCTCATCCTTATAGCAGCCTCCATACTACCTAGACCTTGTCCTCTTCCAACGTTGGCTCTTCCAGTCATTTCTGGTCTATAGGTTGTTCTGGCCACTTCATTCTGGACTGGCTCATCCTTATAGCAGCCTCCATACGCCTTTGTAGAATCAAGAGCTCCATGTACTATAAGAATGTGGGATGATTGATCGTTTTCTTGATGTCCTTCTTAGTGTACAAGTAATCCTCTACTTCCCTTGGTAGGTTATCCCCTTCATCCTGGGTCACGAACCCTTCCTCTGCTCTTGGTTCTTCATTAATGAGCTCTAAGTTTGGAATTTCTCCCTCACTCTTGCCCATAACTATTTCTAGTTCTTTGCCACGTGATTGAAATAGATTCACATTTCCCATTTCCTTTTGTTCAGCCCTAGCCCTTTGAGTATCGAGCTCTTGTTTCCTTAAGCTCAATTCTCATAGTTGCCATTCTACTTCAATCCTTTTCAAATCTAATTCCACTTCCTCTAAGGTTGGGAATAATACTTGACCTGTCATGGGGCTATGCTTTCCAAGTCTCTTCTCATTCTGGGGGTGCCAGTATTAGGCAGCCTAGAACTTGAAGGTTGGGTTTGCAATTCTTGCCTTGGACCTAGTCCAGCATTGGTTGACGGACCCTTGCCCGTAGAGGTTTGGAGACCAAAAAATCCCCGGGCTATATCAACGATACCACTAGATCTTGTAGGGGAGGGTGGTTTCTCCTCTTCCCCAAACCTGGAGAACACGCAACCCTTTTTCCATTCTTCACTACTTGTCTCGATGGTGGTTAGATTCCTTAAGACACTCAAATGAGTGCTCACTGATGAGTGGCCTAAACTAACACTCTTTTGATAGGAAGATCTTGGGTGATTTGATGCACTGTAGTCAGGAGTGAGGTCGTCTCCGATGAGCTTTCCAGACCTCAAGTGCATGTGAATGTGATTCGATAAGCTAATGAATTTTGGTAAGGTACTGTCGATCTGATTTTCTTTGTTTTCTGTGGCCGTGATGAGACTATAGATAGCAGTTCATGGCATGAGATGTCAAAGAATTGTTCACATCGTGAAATGGTAAACCGTTCACATCGTGAACTAATTTATGTACTTTTATGTGCTCCAATAATTACTTCGGACAAAAAAATCGACGTTACCTTGTTCTAATTTTACTGGTCTCAAGCACTTCCCTAACCTTAATCTGACAATACTAGGTTTGTGAACTAGATTTGGTAACATTGTGAAACTACAGAAATAGTTCACGTTGTGAAATTGTCAACCGTTCACACTGTGAAAAGCTATGCCGTTCATGCTGTGAGATGTAATTGGTTCACAACATGAGATGCACAAAAACCGTTCACGTCGTGAAATCTAAATCGTTCATGTCATGAACTATATAGTGTTTCACATCGTGAAGCATTTTTTGCTAGTTCACGGATTACAATTTTATCGGACCCGTGGTATCAGAGATGTTAGGATAAGATGACATATTTTTAGCAAGGTAATCCTGTGATTTACGGCACCAATTGTGGGAGCGGTTCACATCGTGAGATAGTAGGAAGTAGTTCACATCGTGAACTATTTTTGTGCAATTTCACGTGTAAAGTTCTCACGTTGACAGAGAGGAGCTTGGGTGCAAATTACTTATCTAGATGCTCCAAAATGATTGTGCTAGAATTAAGGAATGTAATGCAAGTTTAAAACACGACCAATGGCTCCTTATTTTTGTGATTTTTTGTAGATTTTTTCAAAGAAACAAAAATAGAGTATCACCCTGCTTGTTCACGTTCATGAATTTGGTGATACAAACATTAAAATTGAAAGAAAAAAATAGTGGAGCTTTCCTCTAAGGTCACTTGAGTACACACCCACACAACAAAAACGACCAATTTCTCATAAACCTTCACTTCCACTCAAACCTTATCCATTCATTCCATACACAATGCACTACCAGAATGTAAAGGCAATGATGAAACTTGTGTAATGGGAGCTGAAACTCAAAGAGGATGGAAGAAACAAAGGTGTTTCCCAGGCAGCAACAACAGCACCAAAAATGTTATGGGCTACCACACCTCCAAAAAGAAACTCTATGCATTCACCTTTGTAAGAAGCAATAGAACACAATTGTCCGTAAGGGACTTACCAATGATTCGAGCTCATGTTCCTTAAGGTCTCCAATCTCACTTGAGAAGCTCCAATCCTCCAAGCTTCACATGCACGCTGTCACCATAGAGTCACTCACACCACCACACAAGGTTATCACTCTCTCTCACTTCTCCACACAAGCATACAAGCATACAAGCATACAAGTATAGAGAAGGCACATATGCTCTCACTCTCTCTCACATGTGCTAGAGTACTCTCTCTCACGCTCTCTCACTTCTCCATACAAGCATACAAGTATAGAGAAGGCACATGTGCTAGAGTACTCTCTCTCACTCTCTCTCTCTCAAGACAAAAGCAAGAACTCTCATAGCACAAAGGGGGATTGTGTCCATTCATTATGAGTACCTTATATATAATTGGCCCTTATTCACACTTGGGCTCCCAAAACTTACTAACTAAGGCCTTGGGTGGCTAATATCTCATAATGTTACAACTTTTATAGTGCCTTTGCATGACACTTATTAATGTCCTCAATTGGAGAAGCATAATTGTTAATCCTAGTTGGGATTAACAACCATGCACAGCTTCTAGCTCTTGAAACTCCTTTTCTTGGTCCAAATTATGCTTGAAACCTGACACTCCCTCTTGCTCATGTAGGCTTGTAGAAGTTTCCTCACTATCTTCTTGGTTGTTGGAACGGTGCGAGACACTCCCAGTTACGAGCTTCCTAGAGGGTTTCTTGGAAGGCATTACTTTTCTCCATTCTTAGGTTCACAATCATGCGGAAGGCATGCTTGAATCCATTTTTGCTGGTTGGGTTGTGTGGTGAAAGATTCTCCGCACACTGGCTTTTCTAGAAAATCCCTTCCATGTTATGGCTTCTTCGTAGACTTGTTTTAGGGGTCTATTTCTAACAAGGTCAGTTTGAGTGAACCAAAACTTTCTTTTTCAGGGTTTCCTTTGCTTAAAGGTGTAGGATGTTTCTCACCGGAGATTTTTCTGCTTTGTCACGATTTCCTAAAAAAGAGATTTCTAGCTTAGTTGTGCGAGCGGTAGAGGTTTCCCTCAGTAGGGAATTTTCCAGTGAAGTTACGGTAGAGTTCCCTTCGTCTTGCGATTTCCTAAAAAAGAGATTTCCGATCTAGTTGCGATAGAGGTTTCCCTTAGTAGGGAATTTTCCAGCGAAGTTGCGGTAGAGTTCCCCAACAAGATCGCCAGGTGTTTCTCGTCGATTTTTGGAGTTGCAGTAGAGTTTCCTAATAGGATCGCCGGGTGTTTCTTGCCGATTTTCCTCTCAGTGTAATGGCAAGACATCAGTCTGGGATATCAAACTAGTTAGGCAATGCCATGGGAGACATGTAGCCGCCCGCCCAAGCCGATCTTCTAGATTTGAACACCAACTCTAGAGTGGTCATGGGGGACTCTTTGAACACCACTCAGCTTTAGAACCTCATGCACTCTCACTCCATCCTCACACTGCTACTACGTGAGTCACTCACTCTCTTTCACTTACACATCATGTTTATTAAAACAAAGACACATCACTCTTAATTTACACATAACAAAGAGTACACGAAAATAAAGTGAATGGCAACATTGCTCTTGTTTAATGTATTACTTTCCAAAATCAATACAAGTTCACCACCCACAGAGCAACTGCTTGACACAAGGCTAAGACCTCCTAAGAACTATGACTATAGCAAGTTTCACATCACTGGCTATCCACTAGCTATTGTGAGCTAATTGTAGCATGCAACTTCTATAACCTTCAGCTACCGATGCTTGCCTTGCACCATCCTTTTAAGCTCAATCATCTTGATCTTGACAATGGCTACTCTGGTGGTTACAGCCTACCACCTTCACACATGTAGTACCAAGGTGGTGCCACGATGTGGAAGGTGGTTAGATTGAGTTTTCTGCTGCCACTGGGCACAACAGGTTCAGATATGACAAGACCTTATAGCCAGTGAACCACACTAATGCAAAGATGAAAGGTATCCTAGAGATCCCTCTCCTAAGAGAAATATTTATTGTCGTCACTGAAGAGGCAAAGGTCAATCATTCACGTGACACACAACACAACATACAAAAGACCAATAACGAAGCCAGAAATAGGGAGACTGATAAGGAGAGTATATTGAAAGGGCGAGGAGAGAAGTTGCCTTTCTAGAATTGCATGATTCTAACGTTGAAGCTTTGAGGTATTTGGCCCCCTCCTTTGTTGTGAGATTTCTGGTGCAAAACACTTCTCAATACTTTCATTTCAATGTGTAGGAGATTGATGTGTTATCCATAATGCACAAGGAGGTCAACGACAGAGTTATGCAGGCTATTTTAGGTTTTCTATGTCCAATTCCTAAAATTAAATTTAAAGTGTTATTATTTGTCAAAGTAATACGATGTGAATTATCTGTGCAACTTGGTTTAATCAAATCTGCCATGGGAAGCTCGACGCAGGGTATATATTTTGGATTCTGTTGTATCCTCACTTCTGGTTTTAGAGGAGGTTTCCTACATGGATATATGTCCATGGTTTAGGCATGTAGATTTGGACCAAGCCCAAATCTTTGTAATGGCCTACCATGAAAAGTGTCATTGGACCTAAATTGTACTTCTGGTATTCTGACATAGATACTAGATTTACCGTCTTATACTATTTATTGACTTTTGTACTGCACACTAGAGCTTGCTTGTTATACATACTGAGTCGAAGCCTTATTGTCTTACCAATTCAACTGTAGGATTTCATGGCAACCTGAGGTAGTAAGTCCATGCAATCATTTTTTATATTAGAGAGAGAGAAAGAGAGAGAGAGAGAGAGGAGAGTTAGTATTGACAATTGAAAAATGGTGAACAAATCTATTAGGCTAGTATTGAGGCCCTTACCTATAGGAGGAGATTTTAGAGGCAACGGAGATCATTAGATGCAAGGCCCAACAGCAACATGATGGCTTTATCTATGGTTGGAGAGTGTGCTACAACACCATGTTGCTGCCACACTCAATGTTGGGGCTGCCCTTATGTTTCTCGCTAATTTCCCTCTCAGCGGAATGGCAAGACAGTGTAGCCACCCGCCAGAGCTTCTGGATTCGAACATCAAATCTAGAGTGGTCATGGGCACACTCAGAACACCGCTCAGCTTTAGAACTTCACACACTCTCACTCTGCTACATAACTCTCTCACTCTCTTTCAGGTGCACATCATGTTTATTAAAATAGAGACACGACACTCTTATTCAATACATTGCAATGAGTAACACAGAGACATAATGAATAGCGACATTGCTCTTTGTTTACTGTATTACTTCCAGAATCATTACAAGATAACTACAAAGCAACTACTCCACACAAGGCTACAACTTCCTGAGAACTATAACTATGTCAAGCTCCACATTACTGGCTATCAACTACTAGTTGTGTGAGCTAATTATTACAACATACAACCTTCAAACTCGTGCATCCTACAAACCTTGCAGTAGTGACCAACCATCCTTTTAAGCTCGGTCTTCTTAATCTTGGCAATGGCTACTTTGGTGGTTATAGTCTGTAACCTTCACACAAGAAGTACCGAAGTGGTGCTCACGACATAGAAGGTACTGTTATTAAGGTCTGCAATACCCTTTCCGCCACTAGTCATGCCTCCTCTATCTACTTCTAGAGTGCTCTCTTGTACTCTTCCCAATCTCCAGGCCTTTCTCTTTCTGAGTTGATCTTCATTTTTTGAACAATGTTGCATCTCTATTTCTAGCACATTCAGCTTATTGATTGTGTCTATTTCAAACTTTGTGCTCCTCTCAAGCTTTTCCTTGTATTCTTATGCATGTGTATTGGCCTTGTCTCAATCTTCAAAGGTCTCTCTCAAAATTTTTGCATACTCCTAGGAGGGTGTGGCATCCTACAATTCATGTTGTAATTCCTTATTTCTCTCTAGTAGTATCAAGAAAAAGGCACATAATCTCTTCTTCTTCTTCTTGGGTCTTCAGCACTTTGACCTCTGTCGTCTAGGCAATCACCAATGTTGTTATGCTCTCTAGAACTTCTTCTTTTAGCCCTTGGATGGCGTCGCCCCCCAGACCTTGGCTGGATTTTGAGCTTCCACTAACTCTACTCTGAGCTTATCCACCTGAGCTTGGAGCATGTTTTTTCTCACTGGGTGGTGAGGGTTCCGATCTTCCCTTCACTTAGCTCTGGACTAAGGCCTTCTTCACTAGATTTTCTCTTCTTCTAGCGTTTTCTTCTTTTCTGCTTCTGCAGTCACTTCTTGCTTCTGTCTCTCTTCCATTTGTCTTTTTCTTTCTTCTTCTACTTTCTGCTTCTTTACCTCGTCCGAGTCAGGCAATAGTTCTTCGTCTACTCTGAGCTTTCTCTTCTTGTTGGCTTTTTGGGCAATTTTTTACCACTCCTCTTCATCATCCACATCATCTTCAAAGGAGATAAAGGTCACCCTAGTCGGCTTTGAGGATCCTCTAGCTTCACGGTGTGGTCATTTTGTGTAGGATTCTCTAGACTTGAGATCCACATGCCTAGCAACCTATGCAATGGCTCTTAGGTGTGCATGCACCACCATTGGCTTGGCCCATGTGGCTGTTCTTTTTGCCAAATTCGCCTTGTAGAGATGGCAGCCTAGTTGATCTTTTCTCCTGCTTCTGGTGCTATAAGCAGCCTATAGTTTTTGTTTGACATATATTCTAGCTTCCCCATGAACATTTTATTCTGTGCATGCACCACCATTGGCTTGGCCCATGTGGCTGTTCTTTTTGCCAAATTCTCCTTGTAGAGATGGCAGCCTAGTTGATCTTTTTTCCTGCTTCTGGTGCTATAAGCAGCCTATAGTTTTTGTTTGACATATATTCTAGCTTCCCCATGAACATTTTATTCTGTAAGAAGAAGATAAACTGCTCTCGTTGGGTCTCATATGCCACATCCTTTACCCGGTGCATGTTGCCTATTTTTGGAATCTCCTCCTCCACTCTGGGCTTCATGCATGTCTCCAAATCTCCGTCCATCGGGAACCCTAGTGCGTGGTGCACTACGAGCTCTGAGATCTTTATGGGTTCCTTCCCCTCCACAAGTGCGGTTTGTTTCAAGGAATTGATTGATAAGCTTGCCCCCATCCTCGGGGTCCTAAAGGTCCTCCCACTGGCGATCAAGCAGCTTTTCAAAGCCGCACTTCCTTGCCCACTCTTGGTGTTTGTTCTTCCTCATGTCAGGAATCATCATAGGCACGCAGAGGCTTTTCTCTGGCCTTAGAGTCTTGCTAATCTTCGGCATGGCTTTATCTTATGAGAGAGTGTTGCAAATCGGTGAGAGAGCTATGAGCAATAAAGCGGGTTAAGAATGTGTGCGTTTTGGCTGCTTGTGCTCTTTTTTGCGATGCTTTTTCCTTTTTCCTTCCTTTCTTAGAGCATTGTCATTTTTGACTTCCTACTTCTCGATGTGATTTGACTCCTGATTCGTATCATCCCCGCCATCTTGGCGTAAAGGCATTAGAGTTTGCTCGCCCCCTCCCCGTCTTACCATTGCATGTCGAGTTTTAATGATGTTGTGACAGCTTTCCTCCATGCAGTTACTTATGCCAACATCATGGCAATTCACAGCATTGCTGACATGCATCTGGCTAGCTTACACTTGGTCACTTGTGTCTTTTGCTGACCTGGCCTTGATTGGCTGTGGAATTGTGTTCTTTTGTGGATTGGCCACCCTTGCAGAATTCTTCTGCGGCTCAGTTGCTTCTTGGATTTTTCGCGTCATTTTTTGCTAGTGGATCATGCCATAACGGATGCTCCAGACTAGCTCCTTGTCCTCTACTTGTTCTTCTTCTAGTGTAACTACCACCGGTTGGCCTATGTATTTCCTCATCTTGAAGCCATTCACTGTTTCAGAAAAAGGTAAACCATCCAGGCTTTCTAATGTGAAGGAATTTTGATTGATCGGGTTTTCCACCTGAATGGTCCTATCCGCTAAATTTTGAAATTTTCAGGGTGTGTGATCCCAACTTGGAGTTATAGACCAATACCAGGTCTCCTTGCTTGAAAATTTTGTGTTTGAGATGCCTGGCAATCCAAGCTTTTCTTCTCCGCTACACTATCTCTACCTATAGAGAGCTAAGTTGTCTTTCTTCTTCTAAGGCTAGGAGCTCCTATATTCTGTGCTCCCGAGATTCTTCCGTTGGTAGCTTTTCTTGGATTGCCACTCTCAAACTGGGCACCACAAATTCCATGGGCATTATTGCCTCCATCCCATAGACTAGTTTGAATGGTGTTTGCCTCGTTGAGACTTTGTAAGATGTGTGGAATGCCCATAGGCCTTGCATCTAGCTTTTGGTCCCAATCATTTTTGCTGGCATTTATAATCTTCTTCAAGATTTTGATTAGAATCTTGTTGTGGTAGATTCCGCTTGGCCATTGCACTATGGGTAATAGGTTGAGGACTTATTGTGATTCATTAGGTACTTTTCCATCAACCCTTTCGACACCTTGTTCATGAAATGGGTGCCCTAGTCACTGACTATTTTCACCGGCAATCCATTCCTAGCAATAATGTCCTTGAAGAGGAACTTCACCACCTCTTATGTAGAATTTTTCTTCATAGCTTTAGCTTCCGGTCATTTGGTGAAATAATCAGTTTGCCACAATGATGTATTCACACCTGCTACCTTTTGTGGTAGCTTGAATGGTCCAACAAAATCCAATCCCCACTTCATGAATGGAAACATCGGTAGTATGGGCAAGATGGGAAATCTATCAGAATCACCGGGTTGACCCATCAGCTAGACATCACATTGCTTTGCTTTACTGTTGGCATCCCTCATGACTGTTGGCCACCATAGGCCTACTTGCAGAATTTTTTGGGCTATGATTTCTCCACCCATGTGTCCTCCGATAATGCCATAGTGTGCTTCTCTTAATACTTCTTGTTGCTGCTCATGGTCCAGGACACACCTGTGTAAGATCTAGCTCTATGCCTCTTTTGTAGAGCTGCCCGAATCATAGTGAAGTTTTTTCTCCTTAAGGCAATCCTTTTCTATCTACTAGTAGTATAACCTTCCGGGAATGTTCCATCCTCTAGAAATTGGATCATATCATAATACCAATTTTCTTCCACTTTTGTATCTGCTACTGTGAATAGGTTGGTATCCAGGAGTTGATCATCCACTCCATCTAGAGAAGGTCCTCTAGAATCCAGTCTGGACAGAAAGTCCGCCACCACATTCTCTTTTCTGGACAGAAAGTCCGCCACCACATTCTCTTTTCTGGGCGTGTGCTAGATGGTGAACTCAAACTCTTGCAATAGAAGCATCCACCTTGCTATCTTTCCCACCAGAAAGACTCACTAGATAAATGAGGGCTTGATGGTCCATGTGGAAAACAAATTTGTTTCCCAGAGGTAGTGTCGGAACGTGTTCACAGCATAAATCATTGAGCGAGCTTCCCACTTTGTTGTGTTGTAGTTCCTTTCCGCCCTTGTGAGGTCTTTGCTAGCATAATGAATGGGTTGCATACACCCCTCTTACATCTCCTGCATTAGTGCACTACCCACTTCTTTGTTTGAAGCATCTATATATATATGAAATAATTCATTCCTGTCTGGGGTGGTTACTGTGAGGTAGCTCAGGAACACAGGAAGGCCACTATAGCTCGCCAACTCACCACCTTCAGAACACTCACAAGCACAAGGGGCATCACCAGCTTCTCTAGCTGGAAAGAAAATCAGCAACAACAGACCACACCTTTCCTCATATCCCTACTCCTTTACCCTCATCCATTCACCACTATCACACACCACAGGCTCAAATTGGAAAAACAAGACACCTCTATTGCTTAATCTGCAACTCAATCAGCGGAGTACAGAGGGAAACTTACAATTATCCAAACACAAATACAGGAAATAGTGATAGAAGCTTGTCGAGCTACAGCCTGATCACATCAGCACCTATACTGCCAACACACACAAAAAAACCAAGGCTCTCTCTCTGGTCAGCATCCACTCTCTGCCTGCAATCGTCGCCCACACAAAACCAGCTACTCTCTCTTCTGAAGGCGCCCACACCAGCTAATCTTCAACTTCAGCAGCTCCCACTCTCTGTGTGCCGAGACCAGCAGCTTTGCTAACACCAGAGCCTCTCAGCTCGTCAGTTCCTCTCACTCTTCACACTGCAGCTCTCTCTTCCTCTTGTATCCAGCCCAAGCCACATCAACTCAAGGCATCATCGGCTCTTCACGGCTCCCTTCTCACACGGCCCACACCAAACCTGTCAGTTCACTTGCGCAGAGCCCCCAAGTAAAACCACTAGGCGGCCATCTCACTGTTATCCAGGCGTCAGCCACTCACCTCCTCAGTCGCCGTCAGCAGCCAGCCCTCTTTCACATTTGTCCTCTACCCGCTGGTCGGAGCTGCTTCACTGGATCACCTGGCCTTCCACACGGCGGCTACCTAGATTTACCAGCCCTTCCACGATCACCCTTACTTTTAATGAGGCGGTTTCCAACTCAGTCTCGCTGACCACACCAACCGGCTCTTTGCTATACCAGGCAACTCCAGACCTTCTCCAGCACTGCGCCTTCACTCCGGGCCATTGCTCACAAGGTATTTCCACATGTTAACACCTCTCCCTTTGCACGATCACCCTAGGGGCTGCCAGCAAGGCGGTCCACTCTCTCTCTTCAGCGACCCGATCTCTCAAACTTGGCGGTCTTTTTTCCCTCGTAATAGTTGCTGCAGCACCTCTGCAAGCAGTCTCTCCAGCCACCTATCCACGCTCTTCTCTTCCAGCGCGCCTGCAACAACAGCAGTAAGGCGATTCTCCCTTTCTGTTCCCGACGGTTTTCTCTTTGGCGATCCTTTGCAGCACCTTCTTACCCGGTTCCTCTCTTCTCTTTACGAGGCGACCCAAGCTACGAGGGGACCATCCCTCTCTCTCTCTCTTCCTTTGCACTGCACCTACTAGTCTTAATTGCTGTTTTGTATGCCCACAAGGCAGCAGGCAACTCCAGATCCCAATTCTTGCCTTGTTGTTCTGTCACCTTAGATAAAATCTTGATCAATTCACCATTAAAACGCTCATTCAGGCCATTACACTGTGGATAGTAAGGTGTGGTAAAACTGCGAGTGATCTTCATCTTTGTACACAAATAATCCATAAGCTCTGCTCTGAAACCTGGACCCTGATCAGAAAGCAATTCCAATGGCACACCAAATTTACAACAAATATCCTGATATACAAACTTTGCCACCTCCTTAGCAGTAATTTGTTTCACTGCCTTTGCTTCCGCCCATCTAGAAAGGTAATCAACTGCAGTCAAGATGTAGCACTTCCCTTGGCTAGTAATAGGCAATGTTCCCACAGCATCAATTTCCCATTTTTCAAAAACATCATAAGCAAGAATTGTCTTCCTCATTTCAGGCTTTAATATCCGTCTACTGTGAGCTTGGCATTGTTTGCATGACCTGCACCAATGATTAACATCCTTATGTACACTTGGCCATACATAACCTTCCTGTAATACCGTATGCAAGGTAATCTTCGAGGCAAAATGTCCACCGCATGCTCCTTCATGATTTTCCTTAAGAATTTTGTAGATTTCTTCCTTCCAAGGTACCCGTCGCATTATCAAATCAATTCCTTTCAAATACAAAGCATCACCAACCATCACATACCTTGCAGCTTTCCTGATGAAACCATATTTTTTTGATTTGTCAATACCACTAGGAATCATTCCTGTCAACAAAAACTTCTCAACATCTTGTAAATTCTCCCTGCCACAATAAAATGATGCATGAGCTTTAAGAACAAAAACTTCACCAATCATTCCCTGGGCTGCTTCATGAGCCTCCTCATTATGGCCTCGATCCACATGCTTAAGACTCCAAGCTTCAAATTCCTTCAGCAAACCTTTAATCCTGAAACACATCTCTTTGAGTAACATATTCTTTGACTTCCAAACTCCCAATACCTGTTTTACCACAAGCAATGCATCTCCTCGAATGCGAATCCTGTGTACACCATGCTTCAAGCATATTTGCAATCTAACTTCCAAAGTCAGATACTCTGCTTCATTGTTGCTATGTGCATCCACCTTAACACCCTTTTTAAAAACAAGGCAACCCTGTGGATCATAAAGCACCAAACCTCCCGAGGCTGCATCATGGCTTTTCCTGTAGGAACCATCAAAATATAATAAGTGTGCATTCACCAACTCAGCCGCATCCTCAACTGGCTTCTTGATGGTCTCCTCCTTTATAAGAAGAGGACTCTCCTTATATGTCAGTAGATCAGCTAAGGTAGCCCTGGTACTCTCCTCCACCAAGAATGAGAAAGTAAACTCCTGCAACTCAATCACCCACTTCATCATAGCTTTAGATAAATTTGTGCCATTTATCAACTGAGGCAAAAAAGTGTAGCTCGTCAAAAACACAAAGGGGCGAGGCAACAAGTAATGGCGGAACCGCCTACATGCATATAGTACACTAACCATAACAAGTTCCACCTCTGATAACAACCTTTCTCTGGTAAGTTTTACTCTGCTAGCACAGTAGACTGGTTGCATATAATGTGATTCTTTCCCCTTCTGTAACAACATGGCTCCAATTGCATCTTCACCTACTGATACCTGTTCCCAATTAGGCGCTGCATTGTAGGAATAGCTCCCAACACCTCTTTCACTTTCTGAAAAACTACCTCACACTCCTCCGTCCAATGCAAAGGATCATGCTTTGCTGCTTGCTGGAAAGGATACAACAACTGTGAAGATAGAGAGATGAATCGAGCCATATACTTCACCTTTTGTACAAAAGTAGCCAGTTGTCTTGTATTCTTTGGTGTAGGAAGAAGAAGAAGAGACTTGACTTTATCAGGATCTGGATCAATACCATTCTCTGAAACAACATGGCCCAAGAGCTTCACCCTTGGTTGAGCTAAAAAAGACTTTTTTGGATTTAATTGACCACCACACTCATCATAACGTTGAAAAACTGTAGCTAGCCTATCACAATGCTCTTGCTGCCTGGAGCTGTATATACAAAAATCATCAAAATCCTTCACAAACTTGTTCAAAAAAGGAGATAATACCCAATTTGCCCTTTTTTGATAGTAGGCTGGTCCATTCATCAATCCAAAAGGGAGAACTTTGTAGCAGAAACATCCCCACGGTGTAATGAAAGTCGTCTTGCGCTGATCTTCTTCTGCAATCTTTAACTGGAAATAACCTGAATACCCATCACAAACACTATACCTTTCATATCCAGCTACAGTATCCAAGATCTCATCCAAAAAAGGTAGGGGGTAAGAATCCTTCTTTGTAGCAGCATTCAAAGGCTTGAAATCCACACATATATGCCACCTGCCATCCTTCTTTGGACTCACCACTGTAGGACTTACCCACTCAGCTGTATCCACTGGTGTAATAAAACCTGCACTCAACAGCTTATCAACTTCCTCTCTCAGGGCCTGCATTTGTTCTCGTCCCATCCTGCGAAGCTTCTGTCTAACCGTTTTTACACCTTCTTTTAATTCAATCCTCAAATCTGGCCCTTTAAATCCTCGAATCTCCCTATAAGAAGTGATGAACAATTCTGGAAAATGAGACAGCATATTAACATATCTAACCTTTTCTCCACTCGAGAGATCCGGACTCAGCATTCCTTCAATCAGCTCCTGCTTCTTCTTCACTTCTATCTTTGGCTGCAGTAATTCCTCGATCACTTCATATGACCCTATAGTATCTTCTCCCTCAGCACCCACTTCTTACACTTCTTTATCTTCATTGCCTTGTTGCTTTGATATTAGGAAAGCCACATCTGCCTCTTCTCCACTAGAAGCAGTGGTCGATGAATCCATCTCTGATTCAGAAGAAGTAGTAGTAGTTTCCTCTTCACTTGAATCCTGTGGCCTCTCCCACACATCATTCAAAGATCTCCTACTATGCATCTCAAAAGATTTTTTATTACCCTGCTTATTATGCAAAGAAATGGTCCCATACCTCCAATCCTGTACTGCACCCACCACTCGCAACCAGGGTCATCCAAGAATAATTGGAAAAGCACCAAGACCCGCAGGCATCACATGAAAATCTACAGTAGCTTTGACATTAAAAGCTTCAATTTCCAATTCCTTTATCATACCAAGACATTTTACCTTTTCATGATTAGCCATTCTGATTCGAAAACCAGAAACCCCAGACACTCTCAAGCCTGACTGCTCCACACATGATTGGGTAATCACACAGATTTGAGCTCCTCCATCTATATAGGCCTGACCAAGGTTCCTACCTTTACTCCACACCTTCATAATAGGGCAAATATCTGGAAGCTCTTCTAAAGATAGTACTTTGACTGACCTCTTCTGTGACTCCTCTAAAGATAGTACTTTGACTGACCTCTTCTCTAACTCTTCTAAAGATAGTGCTTTGACTGACCTCTTCTCTGACTCCTTTTCCATTGGGCAAATATCTGGAAGCTCTTCTAAAGATAGTACTTTGACTGACCTCTTCTCTGACTCTTCTAAAGATAGTACTTTGACTGACCTCTTTTCCATTGGATTCACCAGTCCCTTCCATTGCCTTCTCAATTTCGGCACCATCTCCACCAACTGCCCAAAGGTGATGTTTGCCTTCCTGTTCACCAAATCAGATTTCAAGTCATAGCTGGTTTGCCCATCCCCCCCAGTGGGAAGTCTGACACCTGGAACCTTCTACGAGGCTTCCGTTTCCTTTTAGCTTTCACATCTTCTCCTTCCTGCTGCTTCCCCTTCTTACGGCTGGGTCCAGCCATCCCTTTTCCTTCTCTTTCAGCTGTTGTGCGCTTGCCAACATGCATCACATCCCCTTCTTCTCTCACCTGAACATTCTCCCGAGTAACAACATTCATAACCTTTGCCTTCCCCTTCTCCTCAGCTGTGATTCCACTAGGGCTTGCTTGATCCCTGATATCAATACCATAATCATTTGACCTGTCAGGTAGCTGTGAAGGTAGTGGGTACATATCACCACCCATTCGCTGAGGCTTATCACAATCTGTACTCAAATGACCAAGCTCACCACAGTTCCAGCATGTAGGGATGAAACGACAGCCCCTATCGCGACCACGTCCATACCCTGCTTGTCCATCTCCCCCTTCATGATTATTGCCTCGGCCTCTACCACATCCACCACCTGTATTTCCCATTAAATTTAAACTCAAATTCTTCATAAGATCAACCATCTGTTTCATATCCTGTCGCAATCCCTCATCAGAACCTGCAGGAACCATAGGTACTCCTTGACTAGCTTGTGGTACCATCTACATAGCTTGAGCTTCAGTGGGCTTCATCCTCTCAATCACTGCATTCATGGGTGTAGCCTCCACTCTGCGAATCTCCGGTTGTGCTACAACTGGAATCATCCCTAGCCGATTCATCCGCTGTAATTTCCAGTCTTTTGATTTAGCAATTTCCACTGCATCCTCATAAGACCTGGGCTTTTTCAATTCCACTTTCCAGCGAATACTCCTCTTAAGCCCGGCTACAAACTTGTTTTTCTTCATCATGTCAGGGGGTACCTGGTCTTCCCCTAAAGCCCTGCATAAAGTCTCCCATAGCAAAGAAAATTTCTTCATATAATCATCTAATGATTCAAACTCACCTTGTGTCAGAGCTTGCACCTCATGCCAAACTTTGTCGGGGTTTTCCACCTTCTTGAACCTGTTGCTAAGTGCTGTCGTTAATCCATTTTCAGTCATATCAAGATGTGGAACTGCAACCCTCAATGACTCCTCATAAGTCCTGTACCAGGTCCTTGCATCCCCTTTCAAGCAAATGCTCAGTAGCCGCAACACCTGTACCGACTCATTAATATGGTTGCTTATGCATGCAACCTCCATCCTTTCCAAGTAATCTGCCACATCCTCATTAGGGCTACCATAAAACTCTGGATAAGACATCATTTTAACCCCCAAACTTCACCTCGAAACCCAGGAAACACCTTCCCTAAAACTCTCAATTCCTAGGGCACACACCCTGATAAACTGAAGAAAATAGCAGAGCAATCCTCAGTCAGACAATGCCAGAGCAACTCCTCAGTGGGGGCACCAGAAAGATGTGAGGCAGCTCAGGAACACAGGAAGGCCACTATAGCTCGCCGACTCACCACCTTCAGAACACTCACAAGCACAAGGGGCACCACAAGCTTCTCTAGCTGGAAAGAAAATCAGCAACCACACCTTTCCTCATATCCCTACTCCTTTACCCTCATCCATTCACCACTATCACACACCACATGCTCAAATTGGAAAAACAAGACACATCACAACCTATACTGCCAACACACACAAAAAAACCAAGGCTCTCTCTCTGGTCAGCATCCACTCTCTGCCTGGAATCGTCGCCCACACAAAACCAGCTACTCTCTCTTCTGAAGGCGCCCACACCAGCTAACCTTCAACTTCAGCAGCCCCCACTCTCTGTGTGCCGAGACCAGCAGCTTTGCTAACACCAGAGCCTCTCAGCTCGTCAGTTCCTCTCACTCTTCACACTACAGCTCTCTCTTCCTCTTGTATCCAGCCCAAGCCACATCAACTCAAGGCATCATCGGCTCTTCACGGCTCCCTTCTCACACGGCCCACACCAAAACCTGTCAGTTCACTTGCAGAGCCCCCAAGTAAAACCACTAGGCGACCATCTCACTGTTATCCGGGCGTCAGCCACTCACCTCCTCAGTCATCACCGTCAGCAGCCAGCCCTCTTTCACGTTTGTCCTCTACCCGTTGGTCGGAGCTGCTTCACTGGATCACCTGGCCTTCCACACGGCGGCTACCTAGAATTACCAGCCCTTCCACGATCACCCTTACTTTTAATGAGGCGGTTTCCAACTCAGTCTCACTGACCACACCAACCGGCTCTTTGCTATACCAGGCGACTCCAGACCTTCTCCAGCACTGCGCCTTCACTCCGGGCCATTGCTCACAAGGTATTTCCACACGTTAACACCTCTCCCTTTCCACGATCACCCTAGGGGCTGCCCCAGCAAGGCGGTCCACTCTCTCTCTTCAGCGACCCGATCTCTCAAACTTGGCGGTCTTTTTTCCCTCGTAATAGCTGCTGCAGCACCTCTGCAAGCAGTCTCTCCAGCCACCTATCCACACTCTTCTCTTCCAGCGCCTGCAGCAAGGCGATTCTCCCTTTTTGTTCCCGGCGGCCCTTTCTCTTTGGCGATCCTCTGCAGCACCTTCTTACCCGGTTCCTCTCTTCTCTTTACGAGGCGACCCAAGCTACGAGGCGACCATCCCTCTCTCTCTCTCTCTTCCTCTGCACTGCACCCCCCACTTGCAAACTCCCAGGCGGCCACCACTTCATTCTTTTTTCGCAGTGCCTCGCCACCTTCTAGACTTTCGTGTTGGCAGCCAACTGAGCCTTCACGTAGCTATTTTTAATTGGCCATGTTATATTATATTTTTTTTATTTTTTTTATTTTTAAAAGCCTCAAAGCCACAAAATAATGGCCACCCACATGCTAAAAAACTCTCCTTCTCCTTTCTTCAGATCATCACGCCGCGCCCATAACTTTCCAATACCAGAGCTGCCCACAGCCTCGTCATCAGCATCATTATTTCCAAACACATCCACCATTGTCCAGTCGGTGCCCTACTTTTAGCAACCATCCGTACACCACACCGTTGCCATAAAACTTTCAAATCCCAGCATTTGCTCCCAAAAAAAGACACGTGCATATACCGACTCACTATAAAACCACTCGGCCTGTACACTTGCCAGGGCATTCAGGGCAAAGTTTTATTGCACACCACACATCCCATATGTACACGGACTCAAAACATCTTTACAGAAAAACACCTGACAGTTACCACTGGTGCAATTGATACCATTCTCTTTAGCCATTGGAATGCTTTTTAACACTGGATTCCATTCATACTTTGCATATTTCTTGGTAAGTGCATACAATAATTGGTTAGCCACATGTGCTAAATATTTCAAAAATCTAGCATGCCACTTAACCTTATCAAGGAACCTCTCTAGTTGCTTAATATTATGAGGAGTAGACATTATGGATATGGCCTCCGCTTTAGCAAGATCTATGACCAATCCTTGGGTTGACACTATGTGTCCTAACTATTGAAATATACAAGTGAATAGGGTGTGTGCGGGAACAAGCCCTTGGCTAGAGGCTGTAAAAGAGAATCTATAAATGTGAGAGAACCTGTGAAAAGGTGAGAAGAATCTACTAGGAGAGAATAAAGGGTAGCATGAGGAGATTTAGGAGGTGTGGAGATATTCTCGGAGAGGTGGAGAGAATCAAGCAAAAGAGGTGGAGAGAATCAAGCAAAAGAGGTGGAGTGAATCAAGGAGAAATCAGTGGGATTAGATGCTTGGATGTAAACTCTATAAATTGAGGCATTGGCCTAATGAGAATTTGCTGGTTTTTTATTATCCATGCCTACATTAAGATATTTATTAATTACTCACTAATGATGTCTTAATTACTCACTAATCTTATCTTAATTATTTACTAATCACTTTGTTAATGATGTTGATTCTAGTATTTGATCTACCATAGCTCATCACATTGCTGTAATTTTAACATGGTATCAAAGCCAAGCCTAGAGTTCATCAGGTTTATGAGCCCATTATCCAGTTAGTTAGGATTAGTAGATAATTAGAAAATAATCAAATTGTTAAGTTATTTTCAACTAACCTCTGTACCCCCAGCCAGTGGAGGATCTCCCTCTCTTTGCACACTCAAAATTAGCCCAAACCCTTCTAGCCATAGATAGCTAACTCAATGGTGCCCCAGCCAGTGGTGGAGGATCTCCCTCTCTTTGCACACTCAAAATTAGCCCAAACCCTTCTAGCCATAGATAGCTAACTCAATGGTGCTCCAGCCAGTCGAATCAGAAGCGCAAACCGTCCCTGCGCATCTAGGAGAAATCGCGTTTTTTTGCAGCGTTGTTTTTTTTAAGAGAATTTGATATTTCTACTTCATCAAATCAAATTGGTCTAATTCCTCATTGCTCCAGGGGTTTTCAAGCATTCTCTACAAGCTAGTGAAGTCAAAATTTTATTTGATCAAGTCTACAGTGAGATCCAAGCTCTTCATCAAATCTGCAGGTGACTTTGGTAAAACAGAGATTAAGCATTCAATGTTTGGTCAAATCTTGTGTTTTTTGGCTTAATCCTCTACTAGACTAATTGCTATTGATGGCCTTGAAAGCATTTGAGCTCATTTGAAGTCTAAGGCCCCAGATCTGGGCTCTCGCATAATCTATTTTTTGCACACAAAATAGAGGATTAATTTGCTAATCAGTGCTAATCATTGTATTTTGGTGCAATTGAGGGTTCAAATTAACCATTAGGTATCTGATAGAGATCCCTATAACTTCAGATTGCAATTCAAAGTCGGTTTGATACTCCAACCATTAGGTATCTGATAGAGATCCCTATAACTTCAGATTGCAATTCAAAGTTGGTTTGATACTCCAACCATTCCGTACAAATTGGTTACCCTTGATTTAATTTCTGGTAAAATTATGCTAATAAATTTATGGTAATCATCATTTTACATTTAACCCTTGGTTAATGCCTGCAAATCACACTCAAATTCAAGAATATTCACAGCCAAAGTTGCATTTGGGAATGTGCATAAGAATGAATGCTATATGCATTATGTATTGGGCACATTACATCAGTGTAAAAATGGGATCAGACACACTGCCCTTGTCCAGAATAAGGTAAGAGGTAAGACCTCCCGCATAGATTTGGGTTTGCATTGCATAATGATACAAGATAAACATCAAAATCCCAATATAACTGTCAAACAAACATTTAAACATGTTGCTCACATAGAGCAAGAAGACCTGTGAGACGAACAAGCTCATGGCCCAGCCATGAAAGAAGAAGAACATCTCTTTCCAAGAGGAGGATCCACACCAAGAAGAAGATCTAGAGGAAGCATTGAAGGAAGACATGGACACGAGAAAAGAAGCTACCACAAGAAGATTGAAAGAAGAGGAAGACATGGACGCGTGGAGAGAAGCTGCCATGACAAGAAGACTGAAGACAAGAGAAGCTGTGAGGCTCCAAAGAGTGAGGAGCCATATGAAAATCTCTGAGAGAGAGAGAGAGAGAGAGAGACCCCACAACCCAATGTAACCTGCCCCAACAAACATGTGAAGTGTCAATCCCATGTGTAACTAGGGATGTATGACTAGCCAAATGATCATGACTAGTCAAATGCCCATCAAGATCATGGAATGCATCACTATGGTCATCTAATGTATCCCTATGATCACTAGGAATAGAGATAGGTAGCTCTACGATGCTCATAATGCTCGATGTGCTTGCTTCCATCCCTGATCATGTCCACATGATCTAACTCACACACATCACTATCACTATCACTATCACTATCACATAATACATCATCATGTGGATATGTATCAGTGGCATCATGTGCACATGTATCACTATCATCATGTGTATGTGTCTGTGATACATCAATATCATCATGTGTGTGTGTGTATGATACATCATCATAGGTATGTGGGTGTGATACATCAATGTCATCACATGTGTGTGTATGACCATCACCATGTGTACATGTGTCAACATCAATATCATCATCAACATGATGATCATCTTCACTATCCACATCATCATCCACTGAATGCATGTCATAATGATATCCATACTCACATATATAGTCATCTCTACTCACAAATGTAGGGCACTCAATCAAGTCCCCACATACATCATCCCATGCAAGCAATGCCGAACCATCCATGTAAAGATAACCACATAGATCCTCAACAAAATCACCATGCATAGAACATCTAGACCATCTAGCACAAAAATCCTCCTCATCAAATAAGTGTCTAAACTGGCTATGTAACAACATATGAAGCTCAAACAACATCCATATATGTGACATGAATATAATGTGTCATCATAGCATGATGTCGGTGAAGAAGGATCTAGAGGTCGAAGTCACGATGTGCCAAATGATGTATGAACTCAAAAAATGATATGCATCTCCTCACATGAAATGATATGCATCTCCTCACATGAAATGGCAAATCAAGATGACATGCATAAAGCCAGAGTGATAGGACATGAGCAAATGTCGCACGATCAGTGTTTGGGATACATAGTGGTGTCGATGATGATGATGGTGGGTAGCATGGTGATCGTAGGCAGGGTAGAGGTAGTAATGGATGCCCATGTCGTCTCGCCAATGCCCAAAAACGTGGAAACACTCCCAAATGTGCTCAAGAGTCCCACACCGCATGTGAAAAAGGCACCAATATGCTCAAATGGTCACCCGCACGTGAGCAAAAGCCAAAGCAATGACTAAAATGCTCAGAATGATGACCCGTGAACAAGGGCCAAGATGCACATGTGAACGCCCAAAATACACTAAACAAAGGCCAAGATGCACGTGTGAACACGCCCAAAATACACTAAATGGCCAAAAATGTACGCGTGAATTTCCGAGATGTACCGAATGCCCAAAATACACTAAACAAAGGCCAAGATGCGCGTGTGAATGCCCAAAAAATATATATAAACAAACCATGTGAACAATCCCCCAAAAAAAAAACAAAGCGTGCAAACACTCTCCACTGATGAAATACACTTGGCCTCAAATGCATCCCCTCAAACACAAATAACAAGCAAAAATATGTAGAAAAGCATAAAATCTAAGGAGGTGTAGGTGGGTAATGAAGAATGAACAAGGAATCGGTGGAAGAGGCTAGTCTAGAGGCAAGGGATCCAAACAGGCCGAGGTAGTTGGCAAAGAAATCAGAGTGCAAAGAGTATAAAGTGCTATTGTCGTGGCAAACCAGGTCACATGGCAGAGGACTACTTTAAAAAGCACAATGACATTAAAAGTGAAAAGTTGCACTAAGGCAACTATGCATCATCTAGTGAATAGGGTCGTAAATGAGACAAAAGTGAGCAGCTATTTGTGATGCAACACAGTTCCACAACAAGAGATGTGTCAGGAGCTCAAGATATATGATATGTAGATTCTGGCACCTCTAACCACATGAGCAGTCATGGTGAGTGGTTTAGAGACATGTAGAAGATGGAAAAACCAGGTTATGTAGAAACAAGTGATGATACTTGGCATTCCATTATGCATGTTGGTAAAGTGCCATTGTTTATACATGATAGCAAAATGAAGTACTTGGCAAATGTACTTCATGTTCCAAATATTATAAAGAACCTGGTTTCTATTGGACAGATGGTTGAGTAGGGTCTGCAAGTAAGGTTTAATCCTTATAAGGATGTTTTGTGGAAGACTTAAAAAATTAGTGTCACTTGGTTGCAAAGGGTAACAAAAATGGCAGGATGTTTACTTTGGATGTGAACATGTATAAGGTAAAGGTATCCATGTTTGGGCATGGAAGAGGTATCATTGTAGATATTGATATATGGCACAAGTGCATTAGTCATGTGAATATACAACAGCTAAGCAGGTCCAAAATATTGTTGTAGGTTTGTCAAAGTTTAAGATTGATGGTATGCATAAAGTATGTGAAGCATGCCAGCTTGGTAAGCAAGCCAAACATGCATTTCCACATGAAAACCATGTCAAGTGCAAGGCCATTAAACCATTCAGATGTGTGGGGACTGATCAAGACTTCACAACAATTGTAGGTTGCAAGTATTATGTTACATTCATTGATGGACCACACTAGGAACATGTGGGTTTACTTCATGTGAAGAAGAAAAGTGAGGTGTTTGCTCACTTTTAGAGATTTGAAGTCTTTTTCGAGAAATAAAAATACATAAAAATAAATGCATGAGATCAGATGGTAGGGGAGAGTATTTCTCCAATGAGTTCAGGGATTTCTTGAGAAAGTAGGGAATCAAGAGATAGTTTACATGCAAGTACACTCCACAATAGAATGGTGTTGCAGAAAGAAAAAATAGGCATATTGCAAAAGTCGCACATGCCTTGATGGGGCTGAAAAGAAATGCCACATTATTTTTGGGCAAAAGCAATAGTAATTGTTGTGTACATTATGAGCCGGACACCCACTCCAGCTGTTCACGGTATGATGCCTTAACAGAAGGATGTGTGTCACTTGAAAGTGTTTGGGTGTATTGCATATACGCATGTTCCTGATGAAGTAAGTTCTAACAAAGTTGGTTCCATTGGCAAAGAAATGTATCTTTATTAGTTATGCTTTAGAGTAGAAAGGTTATAGATGTTATAACCCTACCACTTTGTGAAATGTGAGTCTGGTATGCAATAGTAGGTAAGGCAATAGAAGATGCAGATGTGAGAAGTGTTGATGTTGCACGACATGTAGAGTAGAAATCACAGGTGCTTAGTAGACCTAGAGAGTCCTGTAGTAGCAGTGGATCCAAGGTTATGTTATAACCGTACCACTTGTGAAATGCGAGTCTGGTATGCAATAGTAGGTAAGGCAATAGAAGATGCAGATGTGAGAAGTGTTGATGTTGCATAACATGTAGAGTAGAAATCACAGGTGCTTAGTAGACCTAGAGAGTCCTGTAGTAGCAGTGGATCCAAGGTTATTCCATGGTCAGGCCGGTTGAGGAAAGATGTAGGTACACATGTATCATGGAAAGGGAAGGAAAAGGTAGATCAACATTTTGTGCCTAATCTATCAACAAGTCACTCATATGTGGATGGTGACTCTAGCAGCTCTAATTAGAGCCTTGGTAAGGAGCTTGGCATTCCATATGCGGTTACTCTTGGTGTAAGGACTATTGAAATATACAAGTGAATAGGGTGTGTGCGGGAACAAGCCCTTAGCAAGAGGCTATAGAAGAGAATCTGTAAATGAGTGAGAAGCAGTGATGAAAAGGTGAGAGGTATCTACGAGGAGAGAATAAAGGGTATTTTGGAGTGCTAGAGTTATGGCATAGTTATACCAGCTTATGCAGTGGTGTTCTCACTATGGATTGAACACTATATGTTATTGTAGTAGAATACTTTCCCTTTATGTATGTACTCTTATCTTTTAGTTATATTGTGGTAGAGAAGAGAAGAGAAGAAGATAGAAGAAAATTTAGCCATCCATCTTTCTCTTGTGTCTCGCACACTCGTGTGTGTGTGTTTGCTTGCAAACAAGGAACTCAAGCTCTCCCTATCCCTCACATTCTCTTTACTATGTAGGATGTTACAACTAAGTGCAACAATTGCCTACCAACCTTGCTCCCACCACTGCTTTCATCACGTGACTCAAATTTATTGCCCATGTCACGGGGGCCTTGATCCACTTGTACTGTGTGCGTAGCTACCAACATCGGGGGATAGCTCATGTGTGAGAAGAATCTCACCCAGCTAGAGTTTAACGCCACCGAGTTTATTAGAAAGGTGAATGTTTTGGTATCCAAGGTGTCGTCATCCTGTCTCGCCGGAGATCTTCTCAATGTGGGCTTGTATTAGTGAACCAGCTCTACTTGCACATCTTTATTTGTGCACTTACTTCAGCCTTATGCTGAGGATGTTCATCCACTCTCTACCATGGAGTTCCACCCACCGTGGATGCAAGAGCTGCAAACCCTAACTCATGAAGCCCTCATCGTCTACAACATCCATCATTAAGCTCGATCAAGAATCCAACGCTTAACGAGCAATTGACATGTGTCAGATTGGAGAAGTTTTTTTAGTTGATCGTTTGTGTAATCACTTGGATCTACAATCTTCTGCCTATCCAATCATCATCAGATCTTCGACCATGCTGCTCTGCTCCAATCAGTCACCTCCAATTGGTGCTTTGCGAGACGATCAGTGTCACTCCTGCAATGGCCGATCAATGAGATGGCTCCAATTGTCAATCGTTGGCTCCAAACGCCGATCGCCACCTGCAAAATGGTGAGTTCTCCAACTGTCACAATCGGCGGATGATCCAATCATGGAGCGCCACCTCTAATTGATTCTTTTATGATCGCGGATTGTCGCCTCCAATCGGCTCATCCTCACTGCTTCTTGCAGTTTCACACCCTCTCTGTGTAATGATCTGATCCGTGCATGGGTCCCAAGCCATGGCACCTTGGTAATGACATTGCAAGAAGGAAGACATCATTGGGGATTCTACCCTAACTTTGTGTCGGGGTTCTTTTCCCAGAATGTCCCCCAAATCTGAATTAAAATAATCCCCATGTGTACATCACTGGCATCGAGGAGAAATTCTACCCTAACTTTGTGTCAAGGTTCTTTGCCCAGGATGTCCCCCAAAATCTGAATTAAAATAATCCCCATGTGTTTTTTCTCTCTTCAAGCCTATGCATCTTGTGTGTTTGTGTCATTGTTCTCTACCCAGCATGTCCCTCGAAATCTAAATTAAAATAATCCTCGTGTGTGTTTTTCTCTCTCTTATATATGTTTGCAATACCTTGTTTTATAAAAGGCTAAATCATTTCCTATTTATCCCTATTTAGGTCCAAGGGGGGTGTTTTGGTAAGCTGATGTAGGCTATCTCTATTTCACAAGCAAGGCCTGACCTCTGAATCTTTTGCCCAAGACCATGCTTGTTAAGCCTCCGACTCATGCTCATTTAGCCTCTGAGTCTTTTGTGCCACGATCAGTAACCTCTGAGTCATGCTTACTGGCCTCTAAGCCTAAAGCGGGGAACATGTCTTGTTCCTTTACTAGTGTTGGAGTACATGGACTATTGAAGGCCATCGAAAACATCTCCACCTTCACTTTGAAGGGGGGTTTGCTAGATATTTTGGAGCTTTATGTGTATGTGTTTGTGTGTTTATGTGTGTAAACCCACTCTTATGAGTGGATAGGATGATAAGTGTGCTACTGCTACATGGCATCCAATGTGTGTGTGTGTGTGTGTGTGATTTCTTTGGGTTAGAAGAAGACAAGGATTTTAGCCTAAAGAAGTATTGTATTTGGTGAAGATTATACATCAATCTAATCCATGATCATTTGAGCCGTGCAATCAATGTATTTCTATAGAGCTCATCTCTCTCTCTCTCTCTCTCTCTCTCTCTCTATATATATATATATATATATATATATATATATAATATATATATATATATATATATAATATATATATAATATATATATATATATATTATTGTACATCAATGGAGATCACTGATCCACCATAGGTGTGAAAACTCTACCATGGATTTTAACATGGACAATCATTATATCTCTCTAGAACTCATCTCCTATTGTTATACAACAATGGAGATCACTAATCCACCATAGGTGTGAAACTCTACCATGGATTTTAACATGGACAAAGGTCATCCACATAAAGGATGATCAACCTGACCATGCCGCGTTCTTGAAAGAGATATAGGTTAGGATCTACAACCGATCTCTGAAATCCAGTCCGTAAAAAGAAGGAATCAATCTTCTGATTCCAAGCCCTGGGAGCCTGCTTAAGACCATACAAGGCCTTCCGCAACCTGTAAACCATCCCCTTTAATCTTGGAGCCTCAAGCCGGGAAGCTACTCAACATACACCTCCTCCTACGCAGGTCACCATTAAGGAATGCATTTAACATCCATCTGAAATACGGGCCACCGATGAGAAGAAGCAAGGGCAAGAACGGTCCGAATCGTGGTCATCCTCGTTGTCGGTGCAAAGGTATCCTCATAGTTGATGCCAGGCCGCTAAGCATAACTCTTAGCCACAAGTCTGGCTTTGTGTTTGTCCATCGACCCATCTGACATATACTTGGTCTTAAAGACCCACTTGACACCAATGATAGACCGTTTTGATGGCCTCGAAACCAACTCCCAAGTGTTATTCTTCTCTATGGCATCCAGTTCCACCTACATGGCTTTCTTCCAAGTATCCCATGCAAGGGCTTCCTTGACGGAAGTGGGCTCTTTGTCCCGCATGATACGAGACATCAAAGTATAGTTTACCTATTGTCTTTTGTCATGAACTCTATGCGATCGTTGAGGTTTGTCCTCTATGGTCCATTCAGAGGGAAGCTCCATAACACCTAACTCCCGAAGGGTGTCTACCAACCACCTGGGTACTCGAACAAAGCGCGAAGCCTCTCCTGCTCTGCTGCTGCTCTGTGGGGGCTCATCTCTCCAGCTACGGGCTCAACCTCCTCAACGAACTAAGGCTGTCTAGCTAGAACAATCGACTCGGAATCATCATCAGAATCCTCTAGGTCTCCAAGAAGTGGCGACTCATCAATAGTGGAAACTGGAACATGCTCATCAAAAACCACATCCCTACTGACAACGACCTTGTTCCTCTCAGGATCATACAACCTGTATCCCTTGGAAAGAGAGTTATATCCCACAAAGACAAGCTTTTGGGACTTTGAGTCGAGCTTCCCCCTCTGCTTCTTTGGAATGTGAACATATGCATCACTCCCAAAGACACGAAAATGGGAGACATCAGGTTTCCTGCCAAAATACACCTCAAAGGAAGTCATGTTCGGTATACTGAAGTCGACAAAGAATGATTGAGGATATGGAAAGTTGTAGCCACAGCCTTTTCCCAAAGGGGACGAGGAAGATCAACGATGCTCTAGCATCTTCCTCGCCATCTCCACCACAATCCTGTTCTTACGTTCAACTACTCCATTCTTTGATGACAAACCTGTATTGGGGCCAGCTCCCTTGATGCCATGTTCCGCACAAAACTACATGAATGTATTGAAAGAAAACTCTCCTCCTTTGTCAGCCCTAAGAGTCTTTATGTGCAAGCCAGACTCTTTCTCCACCATCACATGCCACAACCGAGCAAAAGCTTGGTCCTTCTATGAAAGAAAATAAACCCATGTGAATCTTCTACAATCATCAACAAGCAGCATAAAGTACAAAGAACCTCCCAAGGATGCTGTCTGCAGCATAGGCCCACACAAGTTAGTGTTGTGTACCAACTCCAAAGTTTTCGAAGCCCATCTAGAAGCTTGCTTCGAAAAAGATTCCTTGTGCTGCTTTCCACGAATGCAAGAACTACAACGTCCCTACCTACTGCCAACATTTGGCAAGCCAACCACCATCTGGTCTCGGAAAGCTGGCCGGTGCTTCCACATTCAAGTGACCAAACCGAAAGTGCCACAAATCACCAATCTGAGAACCTGTCAAAGAGGAGAGTGCAGAGAGTTTGTATATACCATTCTCCACTCTGCCTTCCCAAACAACCTCGCCAGTGTTGCGGTCCCGTAGAGCAATAGAATGCTCCTAAAACTCCACCCGGAAGCTAGTCTTGCACACCTCATGCACTGACAACGGATGAAAACCAAGTGCGGGGATGTAAAGAACATGAGAGGAATGCTTCCCCCCTCTGCCATCAGGAATGATCTCCATCCGGCCCTCACTGTGAATCGGTATGGTGGAATTGTTGAAAGATCCATGTCCCCTCCGCGCAACGAATTCAGGGGTGCTAACAGCGGCGGAAGTAGCACTTCTTGCACGGGACAGGGTCCCTCACTTGGGGCCTCACCCACGGATATCCGGATAAGAGACTAATCCCTCGGCTCTTCCAAAACCGAACCCGAAAAAACTTCCCTCGCTCGAAAAGCACGGGCGATTCCTCTAGGATAATTTTACTCTAACGTAGTCAAGAGCCTTAGTTAACTAAACTGATCTGACCGAACCCATAAGTCCCATAATCAGATCAAGGAAAAGACTTGCACTTGGATCATAGAGACCAACGCTTTTTTCCTCATTGAGAGGCACAACCATTGATTCTTTTCCATAGAACAATTTTTATCCGGGATTTACTTCATCTATCGTACTATAACAGAATTAAGTCTCATTTTAGGGATCCATCAGTCTAGCCTAACCCCATCCAATCCTGTGGGTTAGCCAACCGCCCAACCACTGTAGTGATGGGATCCATTTAAGAATTTGGTTAGGTTTTGTCCCGGGTACCGGGGAAAAGAGTTCCCAAGCTCCCTGAAAACTTAAAACTAGTCACACCACTTACACACCCAATATGAAATTGCCTTTTTCACAGATTCAGCTGTCTTTAAAACAATCATTTAATGAAACTATAGCATCACTGATCATAATCCTCCAAAATATCCGATTGATTCCTAATTTCCAATTTTTCCTTCATCGGTGTACCTATGGCATCATTGGTAACTAGAATGCTCACCGCCTATCCACTCAGGGGCCTTTTCGATAGTTCCTAGCTCATAGTACCTAGCAATATATTCACTTAAAAAAATCAAAATGGAATCTCCGCCATTGAAGATCAACAAGATCAACCAACAGATCCATACAAAAGAGCCATGGACTCATCCGTTGAGGATCAGCAAAGGTCAATCAACTAGATCCATGCCTGAATTCAGAAAACAACTCTTACTCCTTGTTCCAATATCTTTCACGACGCACGTGTGGGTATCTTCGCCGACCTAGAGCCCGAGCACCATATGGTCAGCACCCTCTAGGATCCTTCGTAGGTCACCTAGCGCTTCACTCATAGGCCGCTTCCTTTGTCCCTCATCCACCGTACCAGAAGCTCACCATTTAAATTGAACCGAGGCTGGTCAAGACCTCGGCTGACCTTGCTATGCGGGACGTCCTCCGTTGACTCTCCGTTAGCTGTTGCAACATTATCAGATAGGTCTCCACGACCTCATTCACAAGATGGTCAAAATGCTTCCCCAGCATTCTTGACATAAAACAGTCATTTAAAAATAGGTCATAAATACAGTTTCTATAAGAACTCACATCTTTCCACATTGTTCCACATCTATCCACATTACTTAATCCATATCCATTTCATATGTATTCCCATTATCATCCAATTACATCATTTTCCATTCTCATCCAATCACATTATTTTCCATCTCATCACATCTTCCCTCATTTATCCTCATCAGATCTCATCCACTCGCATCTACCCATATCCACATCTCATCACATCATTTTCATTCATATCACATATCATCCATTCACATCTATCCCAATTTACATCACATCCATTTCACATCACATCTCATTCACTCACATCTCGATTCACATGACATCACATCTCATTCATTCACATCACATCACATCTCATTCATTCACATCCCGATTCACATCACATCACATCTATTCACGTCCATTACATTCATTTACATCACATCCATTTATATCCATCACATCACATTCATTCATATCCATCACATTCATTCTCATCACCATCCCATCACATACATTCTATCCACATTATATCACATCACTTCTATCCACATCATATCTCATTCATACACATCCACATCCATTCTTTCACATACATCCACATCCATTCTTCACATACACATCCACATCCACTCTTCACATACACATCTACATCTACTCTTCACATCCACATCCACATCCACATCCACCATTCTTCACATACACATCCACATCCACTCTTCACATACACATCCACATCCATTTTCACATACACATCCACATCCACTCTTCACATACACATCCATTCTTCACATACACATCCACATCCTCTCTTCACATACACATCCACATCCATTCTTCACATACACATTCACATCTATTCACATCCCGATTCACATCACATCACATCTCATTCATTCACATCCCGATTCACATCACATCACATCTATGTTCATTCACATCACATCACATCTATGTTCCCTCCAACATTCTAGCGTAAGATAGTCCTTTAAGAAAACAGGGTTTCTATGCAAGTTTTCAGTTTGATTTTCTTTTGAATACAAGGAGTATTTCTTGAATCAGTATCCCCAAAACTTTTTGATCCGAATTCTGAATTTCATACCAGAATTCCTCGAATTCTATAACCTTGATCCACAGATTAATTCGAAGGGTCTCGAACTTAGTTTCAGATTTGGCCGGAGTTTTGAGTGTATTTTTCTAAATTGATCACACCTTCTTTTCTCAAAACTAAAAAAAGAGTTTGGTCTTGGTCATAGTTTGATTCAAGGTTTGAGTCGGATAAGATTTTTTATGAACTATCTTTCTCGAAAAGGTTTGGTAATTCAGTTACTATTTTACTAAATTTCTTTCTTTGAATATTCACTTAACTAATTTCTAAAATAGTTACGAATTCCAATCAGGAATAGATTAATCATTTATCTGAATATTTCGATCTCGATAGATTTTTTGAATTCTCTTTTTACAATCTGAGTGAATATAGAACGATAGAAATTTCTCTCTTAGAGTATTTAATTATTCATTTATCAAATACTCATAGAATTTAAACATGGAATTTGAGAGAATTCTAATTTTGATATAAAAACTCTTTATGCATCTATTTATGCATAAAATCAAATTTAATAGGAATAACACTTTTGAACTAAAAATAATTTCTTTATGCATCTTTATATGCATAAAAATCAAATTTAATGAGAATAACACTTTTGGAATAAAAATAATTCCTTTATGCATCTTTCTATGCATAAAAATCAAATTTAATGAGAATAACACTTTTGAAATAAAAATAATTCCTTTATGCATCTTTCTATGCATAAAAATCAAATTTAATCATTAATATCAGTGATATCCATGCATATTCATAGGTGAATATGTATATGGAGTAATTAGAATATTTATTTTAGATGCAAAAATAGTGGGAATTACTCTTTTGGAATAACATAAAAACAAATGTTCTTTTCCACAAAATTCTAGAAAATTTTGCCATAACCTCCTTTGTATGGCTGACCATTTCTCATTTTTATCATCCTTTATTTAACAAATTAACCCAAATTAGATTTATAGAACTCTAATCTACACAATTCTCTAAATTCAAGAGAGAAAATAATAAGAAGAGTTTAATTAATTCTTTAGTTAATCTTTCTAGGATTAAGAAGGCTGGAATGTAAAGAAGAGAAGGGGGTGGCCTTTTCCTCAAAGGCATACCAATTGAACTTAATTCAATCAACTGTAAAACATGAAAATCAAGAAAACCATAGATTTAAAATTAAACAAGTAAGAAAATTAACTTACATAGAGCTTGTAAGCTCTTCTTTAGCTTGAGGGATTAAGGGTTCTACTCTTGTTTGAAGCAAGAGTGGCCACCAATTCACTTTGGAGAGGATTAGGCCAAAAACAATTGAATTATTAAAAAATTCAATGTAGATGGCTCAAGACAGGAGCAGAGTAATAGTGCATAAATACCATTAAGCTTTTACAAAGAGGGAGGCTTCTATTTATAGGAAAAAGTGAGCCTCTAACCAAGCAAACTGAATCTAGAATTTTCCAGATCAGTTTGGCCAATTTTTGACCATTTTTGGAAGTTCAGCTTACTTTTTGGATCTAGTTTTGAAAAAGGAGAGAGGAGAGATGAAATATCTCATTTTATTGATTAAAAATTGGAGGCAATGATGAGAAAAAAGGTGACTATATCATGAGGGGAGATCCCCACACTGAGGTGTCAAAATTTAGGTTTTTTATTGTTGTCTTTGGTCCTTAGTCCACTCTTCATCTTATGTGAACAATTACTCATTTTTGGGGGATTTTTCTTTTATTCTTCAATTTATCTCCTCCCTACATTTGGATCAATCTTATTGGTCCATTGGAACCTTAATTGGACCATAATCTAAATTTTTTTAAAAATCTAGACCCTTAGGCTAAGGTCCTTTATACCTATTTTCAATTAATTCCAATTGCACATTGGAAAGTTCTTTTTGAATTTTTGTTTCAGGGGAAACCATTTAGACTCTAGGAGGATTTTTATATCCAAAAATATCTCAATTTTGAATTACCTCCCTCTAGACATTTTCTCTCTCCAGGCCAAAACAGGGTAAAACATGATCTTTCTTTTATTTCAAAGAGGAGAATAATTATAAGATCAAAAGGGGAGGTTCTTACACCTGCACACCTCAAAAGGTGGAGGGAGGAATCTTACATCCTACCCCACTTAAAAAAACGCGAGATGTTCTCATCTCGCAAACTAGAGGACAACTCTTTCCCTTAAGATCCAACTCATTCTGGGGTTAATTATAATCTAGTGAACCCAACAGAATCCTGGGATAAAGGATCCCTTATATAGAACTCATCATCAGATAAAAATTCATTTAGATCATATCATTCATATCCTTAACACAATAATGGTCCATTAGACCAAAATTTCCATCTGAACATTCCTCTATGGGAATTTCAATTATACAGGTTTTTAATTTGTCATCCCACCTTAACTTGATCCACTAGGTCAAGTGTTAACAGTAGCAATCTGTCAGCACAATCCACTAATCTCATAGTGATTTGCTAAAGTCATTACTGTCATTCCAAGTTATGAACATCATCACAGGGACTCGTCCCATTCATCCTCATTGTGGTTTTGCTCAGCTTATCGCTTTTCAACCAAAATTCAGGAATCATCATTTTTCAATCAGAATCCAAATCAACTCATCAGTTCTCAACCAAAATTTTAAAATCATATCAACCACATTCGAATTCATCATCAGGATAGCATTTTTGCTTATAATTTCAAGGTCTTAGATTTACTCGTATATACTGCTAAAGAGCTGCAGTTATACCCTCGGTATATATGGGTAGTCACGGTCCTTGGAATTTTAAGGTAAATATCATCATGTCTAGGCCTCAAGCAAGTCAAGGATTCCATACAATTGCGGTACTTCCATTTGAAGACCCAATTACCTATTTATGAATCTTCATTCTAAATATTAATTTGTATGAATTTCATCACACAATAACAACCTTTTACTACTACTTCATAAATTTTTGACATTTCTGGCTTCTCGGTTGATTCACTTTAGCCAATTTGCTCTGATATCAGCTGAAAGATCCCTGTCCCCTCTGCGCAACGAATTCAGGGGTGCTATAGCAGAGCGGAAGTAGCACTTCTTGCGTGGGGCAGGGTCCCTCACTCGGGGCCTTGCCCAACGGATATCCGAACAAGAGACTAATCCCTCGGTTCTTCCAAAAACGAACCCGAAAAAACTTCCCTCACCCCCGGAAAGCACGGGCGATTCCTCCAGGATAATTTTACTCTAACGTAGTCAAGAGCCTTAATTAACTGAACTGATCTGACCGAACCTGTAAGTCCCATAGTCAGATCAAGGAAAAGACTTGCACCTGGATCATAGAGACCAATGCTTTTTTCCTTATTGAGAGGCACAGTTGTTGATTCTTTTCCATAGAATAATTTTTATCCGGGATTTACTTCATCTATTGTACTATAACAGAATTGAGTCTCATTTTAGGGATCCATCAGTCCAGCCTAACCCCATCCAGTCCCATGGGTTAGCCAACCGCCCAACCACTGTAGTGATGGGATCCATTTAGAGTAAACATAGTAACAGTGCATAAACACCATTAAGCTTTTACAAAGGGGGAGGCTTCTATTTATAGGAAAAAGTGAGCCTCTGACCAAGCAAACTGATTCTAAAATTTTCCAGATCAGTTTGGCCAATTTTTGACCATTTTTGGGTCAGTTCAGCTTACTTTTTGGATCTAGTTTTGAAAAAGGAGAGAGGAGAGATGAAATATCTCATTTTATTGATTAAAAATTGGGGGTAGTGATGAGAAAAAAGGTGCCTACTTCATGAGGTAAGATCCCCACACTGAGGTGTCAAAATTTAGTTTTTTAATTATATTCTTTGGTCCTTAGTCTACTCTTCATCTTATGTGAACATTTACTCATTTTTGGGGGGTTTTTCTTTTATTCTTCAATTTATCTCCTCCCTACATTTGGATTAATCTTATTGGTCCATAGGAACCTTAATTGGACCATAATCCAATTTTTTTTGAAAATCTGGACCCTTAGCCCTTTATACCTATTTTCAATTAATTCCAATTGCACATTGGAAAGTTCTTTTTGAATTTCTATTTCATGGGAAACCATTTTAGACATTAGGCGGATTTTTATATCCAAAAATATCTCAATTTTGAATTACCTCCTTCTAGACATTTTCTCTCTCCAGGCCAAAACAGGGTAAAACAGGATCTTTCTTTTATTTCAAAGAGGGGAATAATTATAAGATTAAAAGGGGAGGTTCTTACACCTGCACGCCTCAAAAGTTGGAGGGAGGAATCTTACAATTGTCGCCAATAAAAATGCAACCTGACTGTCGTTTAGATCCTGAAAGAAGTCACGGGAAAGAGTCATGTACCTGGAAGCACCACTATGAAGAATCCACTCCCAAGTATCCTTGGCAGTGAAGCCAACTACCTCCTCTTGAAGAAGATGAAGCATCGGTGTCCAACATCTCCAAGTGCGCAAAGGCTAGAGTCTTTGCATTAGTAGTTGAAGCAGCTGAAGAATCAGCACCCTTCCTAGTCCACCTTGGACACTTCCTCCAATAGTGGCCTTTCTCGCCATAATCATTATAGGTCCTCTCGGCCTTCAATTTCTCTCGGTCTGCTGACTCAGGCTTCTTCAATGAAGACTTCTCCAATGAAGACTTTCCTTTGCCGTTGTTGTTGTTGTTGTTGTTTCGACCGTTGGCCAGTCAAGGCCTCAGAACCTCCACATTGTGGTGGATTCGTGAATTGCTCTTCCTGGTCCAAGACCATGGGCCAGCCAAGTCATAGGACTCCAAAACAGATTCCATCATTACCTTTCATATACCGTAGTTGTTCCCGTCTAGCTCTCGGTCCACTGGGAATGTGGGGAGTGTTGGGATCTTCACATGCTTCTCAGCCATCTCAAGGGTTCACAAGGTCTTGTGAAAGGGTGGGTGGGAAAAAACAAGAAGAAGAGGCTGCAAATAGAATGCAAGGTGGGCTGTCCAACGGTGATGACTGTCTTCTACCCAATCTCCAAGTCCCGTATACAGCCCAAATAGTCTCCAATCAGCACCTTAATCAGACGGTCCCACTGTCTCCAAGCTTCAAGCCTCCTAGGGCTTTAATACCATGTCAGAAGGCACAACGAAAATGAAGACAAGTGCTATAGAGAACAATACACAGATGAAAGAGAGAGAGAAGCTTGTGTAACTCTGCTATATACACCAATAAATCCCGGAATAATACAATGAAGGAGTGTGAGGGCAAGGGGCCATTTTATATGGCCCGTCGGCTAGCTCAAAGACAACCGACACAACCCACAACTAGCAAATGCATAGTCGGCTAGCTCAAAGACAACTGACACAACCCACAACTAGCAAATGCATAGTCGGCCAGCACCAAAAATAGTTAGGCATCACCAAATCAACTGGGCAGCACAAACACAGTTGAGCCAGGCATCTAGGGGCAGCTAACAGCTGACACACAACTCCCGAAAAAATAGGAAAATTTACGAAGAGTGAGGAAAAATAGGAAGACACCAAATAATACAGGCGGGCACACCCACAACAGAGGCCCTGACATAGTGTACAAAACAAGAGATGACTGCTAACATAATTAATATTCTTTTTTTGAGAGATAAACCACAGAATATTATTCGCTGAAAGGATTAAATTAATCCTTAATTTAGGGTCTATTTTAAGTTTTAAAATCTACATGGTTCTTATTTAAATTAAACTTAGGCACACATCCATATGAAAGACGTTTGACCTTGATAAATTTCTAAGGTTTTTACATTTCTATTGATGTAAAAACCATTTAATCCAAATTATATCATTTGATATTTAATTTATATTAATTCAAATTAGACCAATCAAAAGCAATAAAAGGTGATCAATTTTTAATGATAAATATGAGTTGTACCTCTTTGGGATTAAATTTTACTTGATGTAGATGCAAAATTTAATGAAGACGACTTGTGCAATACCCTAGAAGTCCACAAATTTTTCTTCTTCTTCTGAGGTTTAATGGCTAGAAAGAGGGTTTAATAAGATTTTGGTAGTTTTGAAGAGGTTTAATGACTAGAAAGGGGGTTGCACTAGTCTAGGTGATGTACTTGGCACAAAAAATAATAAAATGGACTCACAAGGTTCAAGAGACGTTTCTCTTGATGAAAGGGGATATTTATACTAAAAATTGATGGTTGGGAGCCTCGACATGATATTAGTCCTCTAGAGGTAATGTTATGCCATACTACCATGAAACTCATGCACACCATAAAAAATGAACTAATAGAAGGTGCACAACTTTGGTTTAATTGCATAAACCATTTACCATAAACCATTGACAATTACCATGGGTAGATAATACCTACCATGCAACTCATGCTCACCATAAAAAGTGAACTAATAGAAGGTTCACAACTCTGGTTTAATTGAATAAACCATTTACCATAAACCACCGACAATTACCATGGGTAGATAAACCACTACTATCAACCAAATCCACCTTGGCTTTTCCAAACCATGCTTTTCTAAACCTTAGAGAAATTCCCCTTAGTCCAACTAGATCAATTATTGTGCACACCCACACACACACATGGGTATGCATATTTATTTAATTGGAATATAAGTAGCACTTCTTGTGCGGGGCAGGGTCCCTCACTCGGGGCCTCGCCCACAGATATCCGAACAAGAGACTAATCCCTCGGTTCTTCCAAAACCAAACCCAGAAAAACTTCCCTCACCCCCGGAAAGCACAGGCGATTCCTCCTGGATAATTTTACTCTAATGTAGTCAAGAGCCTTAATTAACTGAACTGATCTGACCGAACCCGTAAGTCCCGTAGTTAAATCAAGGAAAAGGCTTGCACTTGGATCATAGAGACCAATTCTTTTTTCCTCATTGAGAGGCAAAGCCATTGATTCTTTTCCATAGAACAATTTTTATCCGGGATTTACTTCATCTATCGTACTATAACAGAATGGAGTCTCATTTTAGGGATCCATCAGTCCAGCCTAACCCCATCCAGTCCCATGGGTTAGCCAACCACCCAACCACTATAGTGATGGAATCCATTTAAGAATTTGGTTAGGTTTTGTCCCGGGTACTGGGGAAAAGAGTTTCTAGGCCCCCTAGTCGGATATTCATGCAAACTTAAAACTAGTCACACCACTTACACACCCAATATGAAATTGCCTTTTTCACAGATTCAGCTGTCTTTAAAATAATCATTTAATGAAACTATAGCATCACTGATCATAATCCTCCAAAATATCCGGTTGAATCCTAATTTCCAATTTTTCCTTCATCAGTGTACCTATGGCATCATTGGTAACCAGAACGCTCACCGCCTGTCCACTCATCAGGGGCCTTCTCGATAGTTCCTAGCTCATAGTACCCGGCAATATATTCACTTTTAAAAAAATCAAAATGGAATCTCCGTTGAAGATCAGCAAGATCAACCAAAAGATCCATATAAAAGAGCCATGGACTCATCCGTTTGAGGACCAGCAAGGTCAATCAACCAGATCCATGCCCGAATTCAGAAAACAACTCTTACTCCTTGTTCCAATATCTTCCATGACGCACGTGTGGGTATCTTTGCCAACCCAGAGCTCGAGCACCGTATGGTCAGCACCCTCTAGGATCCTTCGTAGGTCACCTAGCGCTTCACTCATAGGCCGCTTCCTTTGTCCCTCATCCACCGTACCGGAAGCTCACCATTTAAATCGAACCGAGACTGATCAAGACCTCGACTGCGACCTTGCTATGCGAGACGTCCTCCGTTGACTCTCCGTTAGAGCTGTTGCAACATTATCAGATAGGTCTCCACGACCTCATTCACAAGACGGTCAAAATGCTTCCCCAGCATTCTTGACATAAAACAGTCATTTAAAAACAGGTCATAAATACAGTTTCTATAAGAACTCACATCTTTCTGCATTGTTCCACATCCATCCACATTACTTAATCCACATCCATTTCATATTTATTCCCATTATCATCCAATCACATCATTTTCCATTCTCATCCAATCACATCATTTTCCATTCTCATCCAATCACAAAAATATGACAAAAAATATTATCCCTCCTAAAAAATCAATTCTACTATGGCTCATTATGCATAAAGGAATTTGGACCAGCTCTAGAGCCAAAAAACTAGGGATTGGAGATGGTGTATGTTCCCCATACTCCTAGGAAGAAGAGGCCATCCCTTATTTATTTATTACATGCAAACAAATGCATGTTGTACATTACAAGTAAATCATCAAGGATATCAACATAATAGGATGCATAGAGCGTGACCAACTGCTATCAGCACAGGAAAACACAATGGCTACACTCTCTTCAAGTAATGCATGACCCATGGTAGTAGAGAAATATGAGAAATTGGTGTTGCTAAGACTAATTTAGAGCCAAAATAGGCTCAACAAAGGATGTGAGCACTGTGGATAACAACAATGTATAAGCTATTGTCAAAATCCACTGAATGCCAATACATTTGAAAATAACCTAGGTCAATGGACAAGCCGACAAGGTGTAATCAACAATGGAAATGGAATATTTTAGTAAACTTGGCCAGAAATGCTGATATAACAATCTCCCAATTGGGGGCAGTAGGGCATACATCTAGCTAGATAATGAGAGTATAAAACAACCTCTCAATATGGCAATGTAAAAGGGATGCATAATCCCTAATAGATTGATGTAAAGAAACCTTGAATTATGCATAGTGACAAGGAAACCAAGCTGACAATGTAACAATATGACTCCATTAGCATCCATGTCAATGAGCTATAAAGGCAAGGCAACTCAAACAAGGTGCATGTCAATGAGCTGTAAAGGCAAGGCAACTCAAACAAGGTGCAGGTCTAGGATAAGTAATACATCTCATCATGTAAAACATTACTACATATAGGTATGTCTCCAAGACATAGCACAACTGAGGGGTTAAATGCATAAGTGACCAAATACATCACCAAAAACAATACATAACTTGTGTCGCCCCTCAAATGCAACTACCATAGAGACAACTCTGCTGACAATTGCTATAAAGCATAGTTAGTTGAGGACCGATCATACCAGGATCAATGTCAGGCATAGCAACAACTAACAATCTTGATTCAGAATAAAGATACCAATCAACATCTGCTAAGGGAAAAGGAGGCAAATCACTGCATGTGACTGTTAAAGCGTAGCCATCATGTGTGAAATTGGTTTCCTCTACACTGTCAGCTGTAGTGGGCAGGCAAGACCTTGCTGCTTCTTTTTCTCCTTACTCTTTTTTTGCTTATAGCAATCCTTAATGACATGACTGAGTTTTCGACAATATTTGCATCTCTTCTTCTTAGATTTCTCCCCTTCTACCTTAGAAGAATCTGAATCGATTGGTGCCTTACCTTGAGGTTTAGCATGAGAAGGAGCCCCATATTTTTCTTTGCTATAGTGGGAGGCAGCAAAAGCCTGATTGAAAGTAGGCATATTGTTCTAATTAGAATGAGACCGCTCTTCCTGACAAAAGAGCAACCAACTCATCAAATGTGTACAAATCTATATTCCTCTTTGTCTCAGGAGGCGAAGAGTGGTAGAAAATCCCTGATAGGATTTAGGTAGGCCATTGAGAACTGAAGAGAAAAGAGAATTGTCAAGAATAACCTCATCAACATTGATCAACTACTCTCTCAAATCCTTCACACATGTAAGAAATGAATCCATAGATTCACCCTCAGTCAAATGCTCGAACTCAAGCTTTTTTCAGAGATAGGCAACTCGAGCTTCATTACAGATCTGATACAGAGAGGCAAGGATATCCCATGGACCTTTAGTAGAAGTATATGAATGAATGTGAGAAATGTCTTTCTGTTTACAAGAAACAACAATCAAGGCATGCACGTGTGCATCTTTAGCATCCCATCTAAGATGTTCTATTATAGAAGGAACGGGTGTAGGCGGAATAATGCCACTCAGACTCACTGGTTCCAACCAGTGGATACACCAGATGTGCTGACAATAGGTCTAAGGCTAGCAGGCCTTAAATCAGCACCAAATACAGAGACCCACAAGTTTTTTTGCCCCACCAGCACATGCCTCATCATGTATGCCCACATGGGATAGTTGGTGCCATCCAACTTATCATCAATGGGCAACATGCCAAACAAATCACTGGTATTTCTTTACATTTTACACAGTAGAGGAATGTGTAAACTGAAGATATCTGACATAAGCAATAGCTTCAAGTGACTCATATTACCCCAAATGCCTGCACAATACATATGCAAACTCACCAAATTAGCAATCTATAGGTTGGAAGATGTAGGCAGAGTCAACGGATGTGAGTCAGCGCATGTGGTGCGAAATCAATAGGTGTAGAATTCAATGAAAAGGAGCATTATTCCTCATATTCACTCATGTGAAACTGTGAAGCATGTTTGGGATGCACTTACTGTGCTTTACCAAGTGTGTAAATGAAGCAAGAGTAACCTACTTATGCAAGCAATTAGAGTCCAAACATATGAATGAGGGAGATTTAATGGATGAGTTCCTCACAAGGATTGAAGATCTTAGGGAGTAGGATGAGGCATATTTGGGTAGTTCTTTAGTGTCTATTGTTCTCACAACTCTACCAGATTCATACTAGGGTTTTGTATCTACACTTTGGCTTATGATGAAGGGTATCCCCAATGCCCTTACTTTTGATGCATTGGTTGAGAAACCCCAAAAAAACCAAACTAGTATGGATGTGGGAGATCAAGCATTTGTTGCCACTTAAAAAGGTAAAGGTAAAGCCTTTTCTCAGAGCGGCTATAAGCCAAAGAAGAATTGGTCCACTCTTATAGAAAGGATGCTAAGAAGGGGGTGATAAGCCTAAGAAGAAAGGTAAATGTAGCTACTATGAGAAGCCAAGCCATTATATCAATGAATGTAGAAAAAGGCTAGAGAAGGAGAAGAAGAAATAGAGGCATGGATGTGGTGGCTGATACATCAATACCAAGTGATGAAAAGAAGGAGTCAACAAACTATGCATAGGATGATTGGATATTCATTATGAACTGCAGTTATGATCCTTCTATCTATGATGTACGCATGTCAGTGGATAGATCAACATGTATGGTACTTTGATAGTGGTGCTAGCCAAGCACATTACTTCTTAGCATGATTTATTTCCTCACTTGAGTTTTCTTCTCGATGAGGCATATTTACATGTGCAAACAACTCCTCGTATCCAATAAAAGGAGCTAGTAAGATTGTTCTCACTACTGCAAATTGTGCAACAATCATTCTCTCATCAAAAGTCTTATTTGTGCAAGGTACTAAAAAGAATTGTTGTTAATCTCTCCATTGGTAGGACAAGTCTAGTGCTTAGATTTGTTAATGATAAGTGTATAGTTATGTTAACCTCAAAATTTGTGCAAAATTTGACACATTTCATTGGTCTACATCGAAAATATTTTAGCATTTTGGTAATTACAGTTCGTAATTTTATGTGTTTTCTAGTGTAAAATCAATTGTAAAAGCCATGCTAAGTCACCTAGAAATCACCATCATTATCGACCATGCCGGTTGGCTATTGTTCATGGAGGAGTAGAAGATGAAAAGAAGATGATGCACTAGTGCCTATGATTGTCATGTATTATTGGTCGCATGACACAATAGACTTAACTACCCTCGACTGTAATTCTCCATAGCCATGCGTTGCCTCCTTTACTCTTAGAGCTTCCATAGGCTTATCATGGGCACAACATGCTTTGTAAATGCCTGTAAATTTCACTTGAAGCTAGCTTGTCATCTTATCGCTTTGTGCATTGATTCATAATAGCCACCACCCAATTGCAGAGAAGAAGATAAAATTTAATTATTAAACCTTAATTTACAAAGTTTTGAAAATCGAGTGGTGTAAATGGTTTCCCATAAGCAGCTATTTCCAAAGGTAATTTTAATCTCTCCCTCTAGCCTATGTTCATATGCAGTCCTTTTCCATGCTCTCTTGCCGAGAAAATTCAACTCTCATAATAGTAATATCACCTGAAGAAGAACCCTTAGTTAGGCATTTATTTTTCGTATGATAAAAATCTTTTTCTCTCTCAAAACTAAACACGCATAATTGGGTGGAGCTCTTCATGACACATCATTTGTGAGGTTGTTCTTATTGCTTGATCTTATGTGGGAAACTACCCATGGCTTTTTCCATGTGCATAGAGGTGCTTCATGTTGTTGGGTGGGTATCTTTGTTGTTTTTACCAAAGTTGTGGGTATCATTGAGTACATTTGGGGAGGTTATTCTGCCTTGTTCTTTTCAAAGTAAAATTTGTCAACTTTTTAGAAATGTTGGTGTTGAGGAACCAAGTGAAGTTGAGAAGTGAGCAAAGAATAAAGAGGGTAGATGTGTTGGATAGGTACCGATTGAGCTGGTCCAATGTGGAGTGACATGAAGTGATAGAGTGCTTGTGGTTTCTTCATCAACATGTTTGAGATGCTTATTCCAAGGCAAAAGGTGTTTTCTTAATGTTTGCAGGATGCTCAGAGTTTAAGTGGAGGAGGAATGCTAGCCTCCAAATTTGTATAAAATTTGGCACATTTCATTGGGCTACATCAAAAATATTTTAGTATTTTAGCAATTATAATTTGTAATTTTATGTGCAAATCAATTGTAAGAGCATGGCAATTTATAGTGGGCAGGTCCACACAAATCAGTACTATAACCTTGTATGTGTGTGAGTTCTCTTTTGGAAGTTTATAATACTTTTTCAATTGTTAATAATATCAAGAAACCAAAAAGGAGGTGGTTGAGGAAGTTGTGCATGACTCCCTTCTCATGAAAAGGGAGTTGTGTCCTCTTTCTTTTGCTGTCTTAGTTCTTTGCAACAAAGTACTCTCTCTCTTGTGCATTTCTTGTTGTTTCTTTAATGGAGGAAGAACGTGACAAGGATGATTTCTTGTTTCTCTCTTAATTGTTGAGTGTGTGTGGGTTTGTGTCTTCTTGGTTGTGAGAGCATTGTTCTTGCTAGTGTTGTGGCCATGGCAAGCTTACTTGCAAACTCGATTCCTAGTTTTGGTGGCAATTTTTGGTACCATTGTAGGTTCTACCTGTGTTTGTGTGACAGAAATACACCATGGTAGGATACGCACCAAAAATGACCCAGGAATACTCTACTCCTAAATAGCTCTCTCAATATGGTTCTACAAGACACCAAGTATTAGGCTATTGTTACAGTAGAAAAAAGGGTAATAATGTGGTAATTATGGTCTAGTTTCTTCTAAATGTTTCACTTATACATAGTCCAAATAATTTACTCTAATAAAATTACTCCTCACATACATTTAATAGAACTCCTCAATTTCCCTTTATCTCCTTAACTACTCAAATGATACACATGTTATCTCAATATCATGTATCACATTCATTTCATGAAGTACATACATAGAGAACACATTATTTAACACTTATAATTTAGTGACACACTCTTTATGTTAAAAAAACACCTTTCTTTTTTAGTTATGTATATATTTTCACTAGATATTCAATTATTAACCCTTAAATATTCCTTAGTTACAATCATTTTACAAAGCAACTACCTCCAAAAAAATCCATTTAGCCTAACATTTGTAAGGATAAAAGAACACATAAAAATAAGGAATTTGTCTTCACAATACACTCCCAAATTATTTTTCTATTCCAAACTAATTATCCTCCACCGATTATTTCATTAAGGCCATTTTACAAAGGAAATACACTTTATACTTATTATTTCAAAAATTCCTTTTACCTAAAGATTTCTCATAGAAAATAAACCTTAGTTTCTTTTCAAAGCATCTCCAAATTCTCTTTCCATACTGATGTATTAAATTTCTAAAAACACACTAAAAAAAGAGAATATTAAATAATATTAATTTAAAAATAATTATCTAAAATTTTAAAGCATTATATTATTTTCTCATATCAAAAAAAATATTCTAAATTTTTATAATTATTTCTTTTTTATTCCTTATTTTTAACTTTTAAAAAAATTTAAAAAATATTAAAATAATAGAGCAAAACATGAAAGAACACATTTTATCCATTCCTCTTCACTAATTTCATCAACTAAGTATGTTTCTTGAAATAATGGTTAGAAAATAGTGTATTTTGATAATTCATCTTTAATTAACAAACTGATTCCAATAACTATGAAAAAATAAAAAACAAATTTTAAACTATTATTTCTATATATTTGAATAATATTTTAATTTTTTTATTAAAACATATACTCTCTTTATTAATTGACATGCAATTAGAATTAATAAAGTAGATTAACTAAGCCTCTAATCATGTTTAAGCTGAGATATATAGCATGCATTCAATCATTCTTAACATAGTCTCTCTTTTATTCATCATTTCATTAATTATGTATTAGATTTCTTAAAATTCACTAATTATGGCCATTTCTTACATAATTATGAAGGATTACCTCAAGAATTCTTTAACTTTGGTTGCACGGTTGATAGCAAATGTGTTGCCAAGCCTCTTAGGTCTGAACTTCATCCTTCTTTGTTCCATTTTTAGCCAATGAATAAATTCTCTCTCCCTAATCACTAATCACCCCTTAATTATCATAATAAAGTCTCTCTCTGTAATCACTAATCACCCCTTAATTGCCATAATATGATAGAGAATGAATAGATGAAGGCTAATGATGATAGATAATAGGTTGAAGGTCAACAAGCAAAATCACCCCTTAATTGCCATAATATGAAAGAATTCATGATAGAGAATGAATAGATGAAGGCTAATGATGATAGATAATGGGTTGAAGATCAACAAGCAACCCTCATGCACCTAATCTCTCCAAAATCAACCCTCCTTCTCCATTTTTCCTTCGTGCCTCCGTTCTTGATGATAACTACTTCAAATTCACATGAAATGCCATGTCTTTTCACATCTCTTATGTCTGAGTAGCCCGAGTTTGGTCCTAAATACTAAAAAATAGCTTATAAATGATGTATCTATGCAATCCTATTGGCTCCCCATGAATTCTAAATCCTAGCAATGCTTGACAACATATGGAGTTTTTGCATCTACCCCTTTGGTCATATATATATATATATATATATATATATATATATATATATATATATATATATATATATATATATATCTATATCTATATCTATATATCTATATATCTATATATATCGATTTGATTGATATATTGATATTGGCTCCCCATGAATTCTAAATCCTGACAATGCTTGACAACATATGGAGGTTTTGCATCTACCCCTTTGGTCACACACACACACACATATATATATATATCAATTTGATCGAAATCGAGAAGAACGGGGATCAATAGGACCCACAAAACCCCACTTCTCAAAAGGACTCATGGCTAAGATTGGTGTCAACAGAGTAGCAAATTATTTCGTTAGTCGGCCAACTCGCTAACATTTATCACATTTTCGACAATATGATAACCATCCTTATACAAGGTGGACCACCAATACCCTGCAAGGAGTACCTTCCATGTTGTTGTTTCAGTTGCAAAAAATGTCCCCCCACATGGTTCTCCTGTAAAGCTTTTAGTATAATAGGAACCTTGTCATCTCTTACACAACAATGATAAATTCCTTCTCAAGGAAGATATTTATAAAGGTATCCACCCAATAAACTATATAACCTTGATTGTAATAAAATATTTTTCTTTTCCCTTCTATCTACCATAGGTGGGTATTGAGCTATGCTCAAAAAATTAACAATGTCAGCATACCATGGAAATTGATCCGCCCCAAGACATGCAATTTTTCTGCTTAGTCACCACTCAAAAATCAAACTCTTAAAACAAGAGTATCCATTTGATAATGCATCTAGCCAACTCCGGCTTGCTCAAGAGATACTTCAGAGCCTCGTGGTCTACATAAAATATGAATGTGTTCCCCAAAAGACAATGACGAAATATCTCAACTGAGAATACCATTGAGATTTTTCATTGTTATGTAGCTACGTTCTGTATCACTTAAAGTTCCACTCGCATAATATATAGGGTGGTCCACCTTATTATCATCGACGAATTGACACGGAACAACACCTACGACTATCATGGAAGCATCTGCATGGATATGAAATTCTTTAATCCAATTTGGAGGTACCAAGACTAGAGCTTCTACCAACTTTTACTTGAGAAGCATTTGCATGGATATGAAATTCTTCAATCCGATTTGGAGGTACCAAGACTAGAGCTTCTATGAACTTTTACTTAAGAAGTGCAAAAGCCTCTTCACATGCACCTAGCCATATAAACAAATTATCCTTCCGTAATAATTTAATTAAAGTACACAAAGTTTATAATAAAATGTTCACAATAGTTCACAAGGCCTAAAAATCCACATAATTACTTTAGATTTTGTGGAAGTGGCAACTCACTAATTTTTTGTGTCTTACTAGTATCCATAGCAATATCATCTTTAGATACCACATGGCCTAAGTGTTAATCCCATTTTGGATTAACAAGCATGCTCCTCCAATTGAAGACATTAATAAGTGTCATGAAACAGCACTATAAAGTTGTACATTATGAGATATTGGCCACCCAAGGCTTAGTTAAGTAAGTTTTGGGCACCCAAGTGTGAATAAGGGCCAAATGTATATAAGGCATTTTCTCATAATGAAAGAACACAATCCTCTTTTGTGCTATAGAGAGCTCTTCTTTGTGTCTTGAGAGTGATGGAGAGAGAGAGCATTCTAGCATTGTGCCTCTTCTATGCTTGTATGATTCATGCTTGTGTGGGGGAGTGAGAGAGAGTGATTGCCTTATGTGACGGTGTGAGTGACTCTACGGTGACAGCGTGGAGGTGGAGGTGGAGCTTGGAAGTTTGAAGCTTAACAAGTGAGCTTGGAGGCCTCAAGGGACTTAAGTTCGGAACATTGGTAAGTGCCCTACGACGATTGTGATCTATTGCTCATCCTTTAGGTGAATGCATTGAGTTCTCTCTTGGAGGTGTGGTAGCCCATAACATTTTTGGCGTCGCTACCAGGGAAACACCTTTGTTTCTTCCTTCCTCTTGGATTTTTAGCTCCCATTGCATAAGATTCATGATTGCCTTTGCATTTTGGTAGTGTATTGTGTAGGAAATAAATGGATAAGAATTGTGTGGAAGGTGTATATGTGTGGTGGAGTGGTCTTAGAATAGAGCTTCACTGTTTTTTCTAGTTAATTTTGATATTTGCATCATTGGAAGCGTCCAGGTGAATGAGCAGGTTGGTGTTCTATTTTTCTTCTTTTTCAAAAATCTAAAAAATAAGGAGCCATTGACTGTGCCTTGAACTTGTATTCCACTCCTTAGATGTGGCACAATAATTTTGGAAACCACTCTTACGAGTGGATAGTGCACCACGTGGCATTGTTGTGTGTGTCTGTGTGTGTGTGATTGGTTTGGGTTAAAAGATCAAGCCTCTAGATTCCAAAAGTATTACACTTGGTGAAGATTATACATCAATCTAATCCATGATCATTTGAGTCGTGCAATCATTGTATCTCTCTAGAGCTCATCTCTCTCCCACCCCCCCCTCTCTCTCTCTCTCTCTCTCTCCCTCTTGTTGTACAACAATGGAGATCACCTATCCACCATAGCTTTACCATAGATTTTAGCATGGTATCAGAGCCAATCTTATGATTTTGTTGTCACCAATCTTCTGATCTCTATGTTAACCTCATGGTAGAATATCCATCCATTGAAGGAGCTTACTACACCAAACAAGACAAGAGACGACCATTCAAATCACACTAAACAAGTCAAGAGATGACCATTCAAATCAAAAGGCAAGCTGAAGTGCACCTAGTGCAAGTAGGACTAATCACATCGACAAAGACTCTACTACAAAAAGGAGGCATAGGAAAACCTTGTTGAAGGAGAATAAGAAGCATTAACCAGCCTCTACATCAACTGAAGCAACCAATATAGTCCAAGATGATTGGGAATTCTAAAACATTTTGTGTGAAACCTTAACCTAAATCATCCCACTTTTTATTATATTCCTAAAAAGCTTAAATCTTCGTTGGTAAACCCATCATAGAAGGTAAATCCAAATAGGTCTCAAGGGACATCATTTGGAGGGGGGATTTGTTGGGTATGTCCAAAAGACGCCCACTCTCAACTAGGCTTCGCATTCCCACACAGAGAATTAGATGTCATGTTGATGCTTTGGCCAAATTTCTCTTGCAAAATCTATACGTTGTCGTGCCATGGCACGTCTATGGTGTGAAACCATGCATATGAGGCCATTAAATGCAAATCCAGATGCATGGGATTAAGTGCCATGACTTGAGTCATTATATGATGCCTAAGTACATATGTTCATATTGTAAATGAGGTTCAATAAGACGAGCTGAGACTGAGTTAGGTCTCAAAGCATGTGTACATAACGGGTGTAGTAGGTGTTTTAACACTTGGATAGTGTGATGTTTTTAGTGGAGGAAAAGGGCAGTCTTTTGCTGTGCAGATGCATGCTTGAAGGCCAGGCAAACAGTGGAGAAATGTGTGAGTTTTTGTGAAGTGCACAGGCTAATAAGGAGCCATTTTGGAGGGCAGATAGCAGGAGCTGGGAGTGCCTGATGGATATGTGATGAACTGAAGAGCTGTGGTCAGACATGCTATGAACAACTTCCTAGAAGGAAATTTTTGCAGAGGAGCTACAGTTTGAGATCTTTTTAGCACCCAAGGTGGGTACTTTTCATCCGGAGTAGCTACAGATGATAGATGGCTAGTTTGAAGCGGCTTTTGTGTGCACATGATGAGCGTGCTGTGGTGAGACCCAGGTGTCTAGACATAGGTGGTCATCATGGACTTGGCATACTTCTTCTGTTCAAAGAGAAACTGGCCATATCTTTTATGAATATCATCTTCCTTATTAGCTCTAAGAGCAGCATTCTCTGGTGGTAGAACTTGCATTGTATGATCAGATAATGTAATCACTTGTGGACCACTAGCTACAACGTGGATACCCATAGGTAGCAGCTGCATCTCTCTCAAAGAGATCATTTGTACTAAGGAGTATGGAGGCTGTAGATACCTAACCTCAATGAAGCGGGATAGCCAAGTAAGGGCATATTATACTCGCGCTGAATGTCAAGACACAAGGTGGCGGCTGCATGGCAATAACACGAAGGGAATATCCGAGTTTTATGCTAAAAAAAGGGAGGCGCAAGTGTATTTTAATCTTGGGAAAATTCGAAATTCTAGCTGCAAAAGGCGAAGGGGCCCGATTCTCTTGCGGGAAAGAAATGGGAAATGAGAGAAAAACCAGACAGCAACGCATACTGGAGGGGGAGGTGTGCAAAAATCAGAACCAGAGCGGCATACAACCAGAGATTTTAAAATCATGATGGCGGCTACTGTATGGGGCTTCTTGGGTTTAGAATTAAAGAGAGAATAAAGTGCTATCAAAGGAGATGATCTTCAAAAAAATCACACAATATATGATGTATTCTGATCTTGGCGCAAACGGTAGTGAAGCAGCCGTATGGGGATAGCGAAATTCAAAAAAAAATTCGCTTTTTTTTTACTCTCAAATAAGTGAATTTTTTGTTTGTTGTTACTTACAATTTGAAAAATCGTATAGTCTAGGAAACCTTTGAGGTTTTGGAGAATGAGAAGGTTTTGGGAAAAAGTTTTTTTTATGGTTTTTGAGAGTCTTGGAATAAGAAAGCATCAAAATACAAAGAGATTCTTGGGATTTGGGTTTTATTTTCTACTCAGTTGGATTTTGGAATGATAGACATGGAGTTTTCTAAAATCACATGAATATGTTGTACATATGCCATATGCCATCTTTTGCTTTGTGAGTTCTTGGATTCTGAAAGCAGGTTTTTTATGAGATCAAGAGTCATCTTGAAATGGTGGAGTCGGCAATATATGAAACATGTGATGTGAATGGACACATGTATACGGAAATCTTTTAAAGATTGTGCTATGCCTACATGTGTTATGTATGAGGCACTTGGACAAAGGGACAGGTGATCTATGATTTGAGTTAATCAAGCTCTTGGTTCGTGACTTGTGTGCAATCATCAACCTATAATTGGGCATGTTTGAAGTGAATTGCCACATGTACATGTTATCAAAAAGGGAGATGTCTTATGCTCCTTGAAGAGCTATCTGTTTTGTTTCCTTACTGGGATTTTTTTTTTTAAGCTACTCTCACAGCCAGAAGTCTCGCACTTTCTTAGCGACACCGCCCACGTCACGACAGCTTTGGTGAACCCGACGTGAAACTGCTGGGGTGAGAGTTAGTGGTGAAATACACAGTGCAAGCTATGGCTTAGAATCCTGAGGGACAGGGGGGTTCATTTTTTCAAAGATGGGAAAATCCACCTTACAGAGACTGGTCTTCCATTAAGCACAAACTTTGGAAAAGGAGGGATGAAAAAGCTGGTTGAAGACATGGTTGCTGGACATGCCATCTCTATGGTTGAGGCAGCAACCTATGGGTTAAAGGTTGGTCAATCAAAGCAGGAATTTGAGAATGATGAAGATTATGAGAATGAAGATTTTTGGCCATCAACAATGGAACTAATTGCATCAAAGAAGGTGTCTAAGCAGGCTTTGCATGAGGCAAGTGACTGTATACGTCTTGAGACTGGCTAGGAAGAGCCTATGGATTCTTTATCTGTTCATGCCTACATTGCAAAATGCCAGAATAATGAGGCACAGGTAGAGGAAAAGCGTAAGAGAGAAAATGAGGAAGGAGGGCCATCAAAAAGGGTTACCCGTGGTAGTGAAAAGAAGGATCCTGGGCCATCACATATGCCTCCACCGCATAGCAGACCTCCACAGGAAGTATCAATGGAAGAAGTGCCAGCAAAAATGAAGCATGAGAAGGAGAAGGGTAAAGGGAAAAGTCCACTCTACAAGCTTCAATCTGATATTGAAGCCACAAAACAGACCTCAAAAAGGTGCTTGAAGAGAGGATTTTAAACAGTAGGGTGGAATTTACACTAGGCGAAGTCTTGGGGATTGCAAAGAAAGAATTCCATGATGAGATAATTGATATTATACGAAGGAAAAGGCAGTCCATAATTGAATCTATTCCATCACAAGGGGAGGCAAGCACTTCCAAGACTCATGGAGTACAGGTATAACAAAAGGAAGAGAGAGAGAATGTGGTGGAATGTAATCACTCTGCTGAAGGGGCACAACAAGTGCGCTTTGTGGATGAGGACGATGAAAAAGAAGTTCTTACAAAGAGTCATTACTCCAGGAGCCATTGGGCAAGGGCAACCACTGAAACCCTTGTCAAGATAGGTGACTTGGAAGAGCCGTATGTTGCTCTAATTGATCATGGGTCTGAAATAAATCTTATGGCTAAAAATCTCTACAACAAATGTAAGTGGCCAATGGATGTAGATCATGGGTGGATGATTAAAGTAGCTAATAACTCATCTGGAGAGCTCTATGCAGCCTGTCCAAATGTAAGGGTAACTATAGGGGATGTGAAAGATGATCAGAACTTCTTTGTTCAGGAGATGTCATCGTATCCCCTCATCCTTGGGCAACCCTACATTACAGTTGTGAGGATGGAAATAAAAGTTTTGGATGATGGCTCGGCATATGCAAGAATAAGGAGTAAAGATAGCAAGAAAGCTGTCCAGTTCTTGACAGTTTGCATTAACCATGAAAGGAACCGTGAGTCTCTTCGAGCACAGTCACTCCCAAAGATAAACAGAGAATTCATGAACTACAGGGAGATGAGGGATTTTGGCCAGGTGCCATTGTAAAGCGGGATTCCAATGGTACAAGGGAAAATGAGTTCTCGCAGGACTCAATCAATGTAAATAACTTTTCAGTAAATTTTCAGGGATTTTCTAGCTATGGGTCACTGGTCTTTGTAAAAAGCAAGGATTTGAAGCGTGGCATGCGTCGACATGTACAAAATGAACAAAAAAGTCTTGAGCAGTGTGGTCTTTTGGAGAAGAATGAGTTTATTTAAGGGGTGCTTGATGAGGTGTCATTTGTGGATACTATGGATGTGCTTTTTGCTATGGAAAGAGCATGCTTACAGGGTGGAAATGAGATGATAGAGGTGTCATCTGTGGGGATGTTTGATATAATCCGGGAATTTGAGGGGATGGAATGTAAAAACATGAATTGTGAGATGGATGCTCATGTTGATACAAAGTATAAAACGGTTGCAAAGAAGGTGAAACCAGTTGCCTTGCCCTTGCCACCAGGAAGCAAGGAGAAAATAGATGAAGCCTCTATGCAACCGAATCTCAGAGATCCAAAGAAATTTGGGCATAAGTTTACACAGGAAACCCTAAAAGAGCTGAAGATTGGTGAAAAGGATTTTCTGTTGCCAGTTGAAAAGGAATGCTTTGAGGAGATGCTTGTAAAACATGGGAAGGCCTTTGCTTTTCAGCCGCATGAGATAGGCTGTGTTGATCCAAGCATAATAGCACCAATGGTAATCTTCACTGTTCCACATGTGCCCTGGAACCTGCGGCGGCGGCCGATTCCAGTACCAAAGGCTCTCTTGCCAAAGCTGATGGAATTACTAAAAGAAAAGATCAGGATGGGAATTTTGGAGCCATCATGCGCTCCATACTCCAACAGATGGTTTACCGTGCCAAAGAGGAATGGAACATTGCGCTTCATTCAAGACATGCAACCTGTAAACAAGGTCACAATCAGGAATGTGGGAGCAGGTCCGATTGTGGACGAGTTTGCAGAAGCATTTGCAGGGAAAGCTATATACTCTATGGGTGATCTGTATTCGGGATATGATCAGTTCCAGCTGGATATACAAAGCAGGGACTTGACCACAATGAAAACCCCTTTTGGGATTGGTAAGGATGTGTACCTTACCACAGGGAGCCACCAACTCAGTGGCGCATATGATGAATGGAATGAATAAAGTCTTGCGAGACTTCATACCACAAATAACTATGCCTTTTCTGGATGATGTGCCAATAAAAGGCTGTGATGAGAAAGATAAAGATGGGGATTTGGATTCGAAGGGGTGCCGCAAGTTTGTGGCAAATCATATAAAAGATTGTGATATGATTCTATCTAGGCTTGAAGAGGTGAATCTTACTTTGTCTGGATTGAAATCAGTGTTTGGGGTTGGTGAAGTGCTAATCGTGGGGCATCTTTGTAGTACTAATGGACGCCGACCTTGTCCAGCCAAGATAGATGCAATACAAAGAATGAAAGAGATATGCATTAATGTTACAGAGCTGAGGAGATTTCTTGGTGCATGTGTCTTTTATGTTATATGGATCCCACATTATGCGCATGTAGCAGATCCTCTTTATCAACTTTTGAGGAAAAAGCAAAAATTTTTGTGGAGTGCAGGACATATTAAAGCTATGCAGAAGCTGAAATATTTGCTCCAATCATCACCTACTCTAAGGAAAGCAGATTATGAGTGTGGTAGGCCTGTGATTGTTACAGTTGATACTAGTCCTACTGGGATAGGATGGGCAGTGGGGCAAGATGATGAGGATGATCACAGGTATGTAATCAGATTTGGAGCAAAGGTATTAAGCATTCGTCAACGAAAATATCCGCAGATCAAGAGAGAGTTATGGGGAATAGTCACTGCTCTAAAATGTGAAAAAGAATATCTTATTGGGGCATCTGTACTTGTGAAAACTGATTGCTTGTTTTTTGCCACTCCTTGGGATGATTACAAGTTGCACCACTCCAGATATTGCTATGCTTAGGTGGATTGCCTATATCAAGTCACTAAATCCTGAGTTTGAGCATATTGCAGGAAAAGATAACCCAGTTGCAAATATGCTATCAAGAGCCAGGTATGAAGATGAAGAAGAGATGATTAGTGACATTGATGATGTAGGTACAAAGTTCTACACTACTGCATATGCAAAAGGGGACCATACTTGCCTATCAAATGCACTTGAGTCTTTTACTAAGGAAATGTATGAAGGAGATTGGTTGCTTATTGGTCAATACTTGAGTACTCTGACAAGACAGGAAAATTGGTCTGACTCAGAATTTAAGAGGATCCGCAGAAAAGCATATGGGTATTTTCTAAAGGATGGGTACCTGTGGAAGCATCCTAAGCAGAGGAATGCTATGCCACAGAGAGTCATATGTGATAAAGAGACTCAAGGGAAGCTCATGAAAGAATTCCATGAGAGTCTCTGGGCTGGACATCAAAGTGTGTGGGCCACCTTTACCAAAATAAAGGAAAGATATTGGTGGAAAGGAATGTACAAGAATATTTCCCAATATGTGGAAACATGCATGGTATGTCAAATGTACTCAAATGTGCGACATCGTGATGGCTTGCAACCAACCTACCCACCTGCCATGCACTACAAATGGGTAGTGGATCTAGTTACAATGCCCTTGGGAATTTGGCAGATGCGGTACATAGCACTTGCAAGAGAAGATTTGACAAATCGGGTAGAAGGGCGTGCTCTTAGAACAAAGAGTACGGAAACAGTATGCAAATTTCTCTTGGAAGATGTGATTTGCCGGTATGGTTGTGTTGGGAAAATAACAGCTGATAGGGGTGAGCTAGATGTTGAAGAAGCAAGGGAATTCTTCTCTAGAATTGGCATCAAACTGTCCCTAACATGTGCTTACAACCCTGAGGGTCATGGTAAAAGTGAGCGAGGACATCCTCCAATCATTAAAGCTTTGGCTAAGGCATGCAGAGAGAATGCGAGAGTGGCCAAAGCTGCTACCATATGCTTTGTGGGCTGACCGTACAACTCATAGCTCAGTGACAGGATACATGCCTGCAGAATTAATGTATGGTCAGAAGCCAGTAATGCCAGTTGAAGAAGTAGTTCCAACTTGGAATGTATTACCCTGGGTGGAAGGATTGAACAGGGAAGACCTCCTTGCATTGCGAATAAGGCAGCTGGAGAGGAGGCCTGAAGATGTAGAGCTTGCTAAAGCTCGTTTGAAAGATGCAAGGTTGAAAAATAAAGAAAGATTTGATAGAAGACACAGACTCCGGCCAAAACCTATTGAAGAAGGTGATTGGGTCTTAATGTATGATAGTAGCCTTGACAACTAGTTCACTGTTCAAAGAAAGTTTGCAAAAAGATGGTTTGGCCCTTACATTGTCAAGCATGTGCATGGAAATGCCACGTATACCCTGTGTGAGCTTGATGGAACAGAGATTAAAAATCTTGTAGCAGGCAAAAGGATCAAGATGTTTAAAAGAAGGCATGACAGTGATCCTTTTGATTCACAGGAGACTCAAGATGAGAGGCTTGACAGTGATAGTATGGATATGGTTGAAGAGGAAGAGGATGATCTTCCTGGTAATGTAGAAGATGAAGACGACATCCAGATATATGTGGATCCTGATGATGATTTGGCACATACTAGAGGATGTGTAGGTTTAGAGGGGGTGGATGTCGTGCCATGGCACGTCTATGGTGTGAAACCATGCATATGAGGCCATTAAATGCAAATCCAGATGCATGGGATTAAGTGCCATGACTTGAGTCATTATATGATGCCTAAGTACATATGTTCATATTGTAAATGAGGTTCAATAAGACGAGCTGAGACTGAGTTAGGTCTCAAAGCATGTGTACATAACGGGTGTAGTAGGTGTTTTAACACTTGGATAGTGTGATGTTTTTAGTGGAGGAAAAGGGCAGTCTTTTGCTGTGCAGATGCATGCTTGAAGGCCAGGCAAATAGTGGAGAAATGTGTGAGTTTTTGTGAAGTGCAGAGGCTGATAAGGAGCCATTTGGAGGGCAGATAGCAGGAGCTGGGAGTGCCTGATGGGTATGTGATGAACTGAAGAGCTGTGGTCAGACATGCTATGAACAACTTCCTAGAAGGAAATTTTTGCAGAGGAGCTACAGTTTGAGATCTTTTTAGCACCCAAGGTGGGTACTTTTCATCCGGAGTAGCTACAGATGATAGATGGCTAGTTTGAAGCGGCTTTTGTGTGCACATGATGAGCGTGCTGTGGTGAGACCCAGGTGTCTAGACATAGGTGGTCATCATGGACTTGGCATACTTCTTCTGTTCAAAGAGAAACTGGCCATATCTTTTATGAATATCATCTTCCTTATTAGCTCTAAGAGCAGCATTCTCTGGTGGTAGAACTTGCATTGTATGATTAGATAATGTAATCACTTGTGGACCACTAGCTACAACGTGGATACCCATAGGTAGCAGCTGCATCTCTCTCAAAGAGATCATTTGTACTAAGGAGTATGGAGGCTGTAGATACCTAACCTCAATGAAGCGGGATAGCCAAGTAAGGGCATATTATACTCGCGCTGAATGTCAAGACACAAGGTGGTGGCTGCGTGGCAATAACACGAAGGGAATATCCGAGTCTTATGCTAAAAAAAAGGAGGCGCAAGTGTATTTTAATCTTGGGAAAATTCGAAATTCTAGCTGCAAAAGGCGAAGGGGCCCGATTCTCTTGCGGGAAAGAAATGGGAAATGAGAGAAAAACCAGACAGCGACGCATACTGGAGGGGGAGGTGTGCAAAAATCAGAACCAGAGCGGCATACAACCAGAGATTTTAAAATCATGATGGCGGCTACTGTATGGGGCTTCTTGGGTTTAGAATTAAAGAGAGAATAAAGTGCTATCAAGGAGACGATCTTCAAAAAAATCACACAATATATGATGTATTCTGATCTTGGCAACGGTAGTGAAGCAGCCGTATGGGGATAGCGAAATTCAAAAAAAAAATTCGCTTTTTTTTACTCTCAGATAAGTGAATTTTTTGTTTGTTGTTACTTTACGATTTGAAAAATCGTATAGTCTAGGAAACCTTTGAGGTTTTGGAGAATGAGAAGGTTTTGGGAAAAAGTTTTTTTTATGGTTTTTGAGAGTCTTGGAATAAGAAAGCATCAAAATATAAAGAGATTCCTGGGATTTGGGTTTTATTTTCTACTCGGTTGGATTTTGGAATGATAGACATGGAGTTTTCTAAAATCACATGAATATGTTGTACATATGGCATATGCCATCTTTTGCTTTGTGAGTTCTTGGATTCTGAAAGCAGGTTTTTTATGAGATCAAGAGTCATCTTGAAATGGTGGAGTCGGCAATATATGAAACATGTGATGTGAATGGACACATGTATACGGAAATCTTTTGAAGATTGTGCTATGCCTACATGTGTTATGTATGAGGCACTTGGACAAAGGGACAGGTGATCTATGATTTGAGTTAATCAAGCTCTTGGTTCGTGACTTGTGTGCAATCATCAAGCTGTAATTGGGCATGTTTGAAGTGAATTGCCACATGTACATGTCATAAAAAAGGGAGATGTCTTATGCTCCTTGAAGAGCTATCTGTTTTGTTTCCTTACTGGGATTTTTTTTTTAAAGCTACTCTCACAGCCAGAAGTCTCGCACTTTCCTAGCGACACCGCCCACGTCACGACAACGTGTCGATTTTGGCAAAGTTGGGAATTAATTACAAGTTTTCTTATAGAAAGATTCTCCTTCCATAGCCTAGTTAGGTGGGCCGTGGGAACCCATGCTAGTTAACTTAGTTTTAGTTATTGTTTATACGCTACCCAAGCACACAGGTGTAGTAGGCAAAGGTCAAGCGACTACAAGGCCTAGGTGTTGTTATTGGAGATGTTCAGAAAAAATGTTCTTTTTGTGAGGCTGCTCGAGCCTCGTCAAGGTAATCTTTTAGGTAGACACATGCTGTGAAATACGTGTCTAGACTAATATTAGAAAAAAAAGTATTTTTTCTCTTCTTGGATTTGGTTGAAATTTCTGCTTGTTGAGAAAAATGTTTTTAAGTGGTAGCGGGTCGAAGCGCGACGAGTGACAAACGACCGGTAGAAGCGGGTCAGATAGCGTGCTGTCCTGGTGTTTGGAAACTGGGGCCCTGGCGCCGACGATGGCGGAAGGGCTCAAGCCAGTCAAAGGCCGTAACGTTTGAAATGAAATGGAGGCAGGCGGGGCTGGCATTTCTCCCTTTCCCATAGCCAGTGAACAGAGGAAGTTGCCGGGCAGCCTTTCTCTGATGTGGCACAAGTTACAACCCAGAAGCTTTGGGAGTTAGCTTCAATGGCGAGCTTGACTCCGGGAGTGCTGCTGAAGTTGCTTCAGCACATGAATTCCGACGTTAGAGCGGGAGAGCATCGCCGGTCCGAGGCGGCGCTTCTGCAGGTGATCAGCATAGTGCCCGCCCTAGCGGGCGGCGAGCTGTGGCCCAACCACGGCTTCTATCTGCGGGTTTCCGACTCCTCGCACGCCATCTACGTTTCTATGGCCGAAGAGGAGGATCACGACCTCATCTTGAGCGACAAGCTGCAGCTCGGACAGTTCATCTATGTGGACAGGCTGGAGCCGGGCTCCCCCCTCCCCCTCCTGCGCGGCGTCCGCCCCCTCCCAGGTAGGCACCCCTGCCTTGGTTCGCCCGAAGATCTTGTCACTACCGCCATTCCAGCCCTGCAAATAGAACCTCCTGCTGGAAAGTTTCCTTCAACCGCTCTGCCGGAGGGTTTGTCGTCGGAGGATGCAGAAGGTCTTTGGTCAAATCCTTCCGCATTTCAACAGGAGGCGCAGCATGCCGGGAAGATTCCGTCAAATCCTCTTCTAGAGCCCTCGCAGATGACCGAGCTTGCAGGGAAAATTCTGTCAAATGCTTCTCTGCCTTGGTCGCAGGCCGCCTTGCAGGTGGAGCATGCTAGAAAGGTTCCGTCGATTCCTTCTACATTTCGGACACCTGAGGCCTTGCAGACCCAGCTTGTTGAAAAGATTCCGTCCAAGCCCTCGCTAGAGACAGCTAAAAATCCATCCAAAATGCCTGAAGTTCCATCTGTTGATACCCGAAAACTTCCTTCTACGGCCCTGGAGATGCCTGAAAAGCTCAGGATTCTGTCGCCTCCAATCACTAGCACTGATGCTTGCACTCCAAGGTTATCTCACAATGTATCCACTCTAGGGTTACCTCAGAACACGTTGACTTCCAAAAGCGTGGCAGAGAAGTCAGGCCCTTGCCCTACACGCTCTTTTCCCTCGGAAAATCCTGAGGGAGAACTAGTAGATGGAGTGCAGAAGAAACAGCTGGCCATAGCAAAAGTACTGCAGGAGTCTCGGATCAGTTCTGCTCTGTCACGTTCTGTTCCCGGTTTGCCCGCAAGCTCTATTGTGCTTTCACGTTCTGCAGGTAAAGGCTCACCACCGCTAGTGAAAGCTTCTGCCTCAGAGAAAGCTGGGATCAATGGCAGTACTCCATATTCAGAGGAGAAAAGAGCTCCATTGAAGAAAGCTACTTCCAACCTTCCGTCCAAATCTGAACATAGTGCCAAGGTCTCCACGAGCACCGGACATAAAGGTAGCATCAGGGACTTGCCCACTGCACTTTCAACAAGCACAGGACATAAGACTAGTATCAGGGATATGGCAAAGGCCGCTGAAGCTTCTATCAGCTCTGGACAGAAGAGCAGCATAACGAATGTGACAAGGCGGACTTCCTTGGGCAGTATCATCACGGCTGCTTCCAGTGCCTCAAAAGTAGGGGACTTGCTCTCAGTCAGTGCCAGAACACTGCGCAGGAGCTGGGAAGGGGCTGCTGGAATCAAGGAGCTGAAAGAGAAACTGAGTCCCAAGTCAGTAGAAAAGACGGAAGTCAAGACTACAGCTTCTACCCCAGTATGTGCCCCTCTTTTCTCTGGTTGTTGGTGATGAAGGATATGGCCCACTCTATAGTGTTGACTTGCCTTGTCCGCTTTGTCATGTCTTAAGTCTCTTTCTTTCAGGATGCCTACTATATAATGAAAGAGACTTGTCTTAAGTCTCTTTCTTTCGGCATGCTTACTATATAACTTTAGAGAGTATTTTTTGCTAGTGATGAGCATCATACTATACATATGCATGAGAGATTGAGGGCTATCTTGGTAACAACATAATTATGTATGGCACAAGGCGACATGATCGTCCTTCTCTTGACCTCAAAACTTCAACTACCTTGGCAGGCATCAGCGGTGAGAAAATCGAGTGATGCAAATCTCCAAAAGCTGCAAGAGGCTCCTAAAGCAACTTCTTTGAAGACAAACACTATTTCTTCGAGCGTGGGATCTGCAAAGACAAAAAGTGTGCCACCTATGGATTCCAACACTGGTGACAAACTGCTCAAGGCTTCTGTTGATGACAGAAGGTTAATGCATGGGAGCGTTACTTGGGATTGCCTATCATCAACTTTAGCAACACTTGGAAAGGTATGCAATTTTTACAGTGAAAGCAAGTTGGCTATGTGATATAAGACTGCACAGGTAGGATTGGTGGATCTGAAGTCTCATTTGGCTGCTTCTTTGTTTTGGCCAGGATGCTGTACAAAGGAGAGATGCTGCTTCATCAGCTGCTGCAGAAGCTTTGAAGGAGGCATCAGCTGCTGAAGGTGTTATACGAAGTTTGAGGTATCTTTTTCGATTAGTCATAGAATAGATGTTTGGATTCGCATGCAGAGACTTTAGGCTCTGATTTGGAGAAGTTTTTCAGTATTCAGTTTATATCCCTTTTTTCCACAACAGATTTACAGCGTCATTCAAAGACATATTTATCTTTGAACTAATAATTGAAATGCAAGCATCATGCCAAGAGATAACTTCATGGCATGGTGTGCTCATATTGCACTTTCTTTTCGACAATTACCCTTGAAAAAATGATAAAACTTGTCAAAAACACAAGATGGAAACTCTACATCTTTGTTGTGTAGGCATAGGCAGAGCCATAAGGTTTGAGTGTGTGCATACCACAACCTCGGACATCTAACTCCACATTATCCCCATGAAAGGTGGAAGGTTGTGGCATCACACATCTGAGCTGTTGCATGGATAGTTGCCTAGGGCCTGTTGCACTGCAGCTGATGTGCTTTTTCCAGAGTTTTGAGGAGAGTATAGTGCCTGTGGTGCCACCTGTGAAAGCTGTCTAATCTGTCTAGGGGGCTCCTCAAAATCCAGTGGGCTGTGAGGCCATTTCCTGATGCTGCTGTGTTGTACTATCAAGAAGAAGCTCGTGATATGAGGCTGTGAGGCTCTCCCTCTCTGTGAGGAGAGATTTGTGTCTGCATAGCTCCATCCCGAAGCACCGCTGGTCCAGGATGTCCGTAGTGGGCCAAAACCCTCCCGGAAGAAGAGGCTGTGAAATCTCTTAAATCTCATAATACACTGGGCACCTGCACCTGCATATGGAGAGAGAGAGAGAGAGAGAGAGTTATATTATTGTCCTCAAAAGACCCAATGTGTCTATGAGACCAAAAGTAGTGCGTGCGTGTGCGTGCGTGTGTGTGTACACGTGTGAGAGAGAGAGAGAGAGAGAGAGAGAGAGAGAGAGAGAGAGTTATATTAACATCTTTGGAATGCCCAAATGGCCTATGAGACGGAATACACAATATGAAGACTATGAAGGTCTTAAGCCAAATATCTGGTCTAGCAAAAGAAAAACTTCAAAAGAAAGAAAAGTCTTGCTAATCATCTAATAAACCTACGATGCTGTACAGTCACCTCAACTCAAAGTTGGGTTAGCTTTTTGGGTTTGGGTTTGAGGAAATCTTCATAATGGCTTTGCACTCGCGGTAGAGTGCCCAATTTCCTTCTTTGCGAGCTGCACAAACATTGGCCAGCTTTGCAAGCTTCTACTTAAGTTGCATCAGAGTCAGATTGTCAGTATTTCTACGATCTTGAATGCGATTGCATGACCTTATTGGTTTAGGACAGCACCTATGCAATCCCCACTTGCATTACATTCCATCGTGAATGGCTTGTGAAGGTCGAGCACTATGAGCACTGGCTTGGAGGCAATGGCATCCTTCAATCCCATGAAAGCATTGCTTTTCAGCTGTAGCCCACTTAAAACATTGCCCTCTTTTTCATAAGAGCATGCAAAGGAGAAGCCAAGTGAGCAAAATGGTATATAAATCTTCTGCAGTACGCTCATAACCCAAGGAAATTGTGTACTTCATTTACATTCTTAAGCTTCATTGCTTGCACCTTTGCCATTAATGTCGAGCTTATTCTTTCTCAACTTTTCAAACACAATGGCGAGGTGCTTTCTCTACTCCTCATTCTTGGAGAACACCAGGATGTCATCAAAGAAGGTACGTTTGAACTTCATGTGTTCCCGGAATATCCTATCCATCAACCTATTAAATGTGGCAGGCGCATTTGTAAGCTCAAATGGCATTACCAAATACTCATAGAGCCCAAAAAGTTGTCTTATGCACATCTTGGGGTGCCACCCGCACCTGGCGATATCCACTTTTCAAGTCAATCTTGCTAACATGAGGCACCCTGCAACTTACCCAAGATGTCATCAATCCTCGGTATAGGGAACCGATTCTTTATAATGATCTTGTTTAGGGTCCTGTAAATCAACACACGTACGGAAAGACCCATCTTTCTTTTGCCCAAGGAGCACGGGAGAGCAAAAGGGTCATGAGCTAGGTCTCACCAAGCCCTTCTCAAGAAGAAGCTCATTCAATTCCGTAATCTCTTCTTGCTGGCTTGCACTAACCCGATAATCTGGTCGGTTAGGTGGTGAGCCACCAAGAATCACATCAATGATATGGTCTTCTGGCCTTGCAAGTGGCATACTAGCAAGTAAAGACTCAACAAAACAATCACCAAACTTAGAAAAGTCAGCCTGCTAGCATCAAGTGAATCCATATGCACATTATCATGTTCAACATCACGTGCAAAAATCAAGTATGAGGAAACACCATTCTTCATAGTTTTACTGATTTGAAATATGGGATACTATTCGCAGGAGTGCCTGCATTGATCTTTACGCCTATGCGCAAACACAATCTTCTTGTTTTGGTAATCCTTTCTTGAATTCAGGCATGTACGCCAAGGCATCCCCAAAAGTACATCACATCCATGCAAAGGGGCAATCAAGAAGTCCTTATGATCCACATACATGGATATGCGTATGAAGCCAAGGTTGAAGCAAAGAGTTCCTAGAAAGTAGCAGAAGGATAAAGCTCCAAGCCATCCTAGTAGATGGGTCGTAGGCCGGCTTCAAATTTACTCATCTTCTCGTCTTCTGAGATAGATATGAAAGATAGAGACTTCGAGACAACTTTCCAAAATCGTGCATGATATGTGGAATGGATCTAGAGTTAAAGATGAAATCAAACACATAAAAGATGAATTCTAGCATCCATTCCACATGAAATTAGCATTTCCAAGCATCATAGCCAAAGATGAACAAGAGAGAGAATCCATATGTGTATGTAGTAAAGAGAAAGATACACAATGGCCTAAGTGTGTTAACCTCTCACCAAGAGGATGGCTTGAAAGCTAGCCATGAGCCTTGACCATAGATGGCCATCTTCGTAGTAGGAGCCAATCTCCATAGTAGGAGCCAAAGGTACAATGGAATGTCCAAAATTAGTAAAAGTGACAAAAGGTCCTATCCATGTGCCCAAGGCCCTATTTATAGTGTTTTACCTATGGGCCCATTTACATGTATGCTATAGGTTCATGACAAACCATTCCTTTCCACAAAGGTTTCGTTCTTGAAACCTAAATACAACTAGCCATGGCATAAGCATCTCCCGAGTAAGGCACCGCCATGACAAGAGTGATCCGAGAATGATGTAGCCTCTCGGATCAAATGGTAATGTGATCCATATGTCCATTATCATGAAAACCAGTAGAGTACTCGGACCATATGAAATGAGACATGTTAAAATCTACCGGGATCCCAAGTATGCCTCATGTGGATAACCATACCAACATCACATGGAAGAATAAGACCATGGTCCCCCGAATGCAAAACATCATGCCCACGCATAACCGTACAATCCATGAGTATCCATGTGAGCTTCAAAACTGCATCATCTACCCATAGGAGTCCTTGCGGATCATGAGGCATGTCAACATGATGATCCACAAAAACATAGTAGGGAATTATCTCCCCAAAAAGCATATCACCAAGTGGATAATCCATCAAATGACATGTATGATCAAAATTCGGCCCATCAAAACAAAATACTTCCACATGGGCATCCCAAATATCCACAAAAAATGCATCCTTCATGAGAGTGAGTACTTTTTGGTCCTGTGTGGACGGCGCCTGTGAACGGGCTAGTTGGATGTACAAGATGTAAGTTGGAGATTTCATCCACTATGTTTGTGCACCAGCATACGTATGTGAGTTGCACATGCATGGATGACTTGTTTTTGATGCCTGGACATTGCTTGGTATTTTGCCTGAGTGTCATGGCCCTGTGAAAATGGAACAGCACAAGTGCGGGCATGGTGGTTGCAGAGTTAGAATATTTTATGATTCACATGGGGGGTGCCCGGACAGAGTTTAAGATGTGTGGACATCCCTAGGTGTGAAGGGGGGAACTAGAAACATTAAACTTTAATGTTTCTTAAAGTTTGCCCCTAGGCCTTAGTGGCCCTAGGGACTTATTAAAGTTTGGGGCCCTAGGGATTATTTTGGGGAAGAGGGCCACTTTTGGAGTGTTTCTCTCTCTTCTCTCTCTCTCTTCCCTTTTGGGAGTCGTGGAGCAAAAGTGAGAGTACATGCGTGGAAAAGCTGAGGAAACTGAGGCGGCTGCTGTATCTGTGCTGTAGCTGCTGTTTTCTGTGTGCTGTATGCTGGAACAGGCCGTACAACCATCGTACAATGCTGTACGAACAGCAGGTACTGCTGTGGACAAAGAAGCGCAGGGCTGTGGGACTGAGAAAGGCGCCTGCGACTGCTGAATACAGGCTGTACAGTGTTGTACGACTGCAAGTACAGCTCTGTACCTTCTGCAGGTACACTGTACGGCCAGTTCTAGGGCAGGTACAAGAGCTGGGCAACACTGTTGCAGTCAGCGCAGGTGACCAACAGCAAAATCCAGCAGGCGGCTACTTCAGGTTCACTGCAGAAACAGCCCGTACCGCCAAGTACAAGCAAGTACCGTCAAGTACAAGCAAGTATAGTCAAGTATAAGCAAGTACAGTGCTGTTTTTCAGATTTGTACTTTCAAAGACAGCATAGAGGTGAACACAAGGAGGAAGGTACAGGCAAGTACGTGCACATATGTGAAGCAGGGTTGTGGATACAAGTGCCTGTAAGTACAGATTGGTACCGTTGCTTCCTCCCGTGCTGTTTCACGAGCTGAATTTGGTAAGCTCTGTTTCTGTTCATCTATCTCTCTTTCTACTGCTTGATGTCTGTTGCTTGCAGATATGAGTTATCTGGCCCCTTGTGAGAGGAGGGGTATGGCAGATTGACAAGGGTTGAGACAGAGTTTGGACAGCATATGTATGTATGAGCTGAGATGATGTATCATGCACTTGAGTTATGCCAGATGTATGCCCATGGCTGGCCTGCTTAGTGGTCTTGGCTGATCAGAGGGAGGCGCAGTGTGTTATTGTGGAACACAGATCTGTGTGCATAGATCCTCTGTGCTAAGAAGGATTTGTGGGCCGTCAGATTGGACATACAGGTGTAAACTCTTGGCTGATTTTTGTTGTACTCAGCCATTCATATTATTATTAATTGAATAAAGAAATACCGCAAGGGGCGCCAAGCTTTGGGGCCAACAGGTGTCGCCTTGTTTTTAGATTTGGGCACTCTAGCTCCAATCTATTTTGTTCACATCTAGACTACAAGTGGACGGGTGACTGCTAGTCTACCGCACTCTGGTTTCTATTAGAGGCCGGTTTCAAGGTTCCGTTGCCGGGACCAATCATCAACTTTCTGAAGGGGGTGAGCTCGTGGTTGCTTTGAAGAAAGCCATCGCTGAAAATTCAGCAAATATGTTTGATACAGAGGATGAGTACTTCTATCATGAAGAAGAAGAGCAAGAGACTTCTCCTGAGAGAGATGTATCTGAGGATATTTTTGCAGGAGAACAGGCTGCAGATGTTGAGCCTTATGAGGATGTAACACAGCCAGAAGATGTGCATGGTAAAGAGGATGATGATGCTCGGTTTAAAGATCGTTTGGCTAGTGTTATGGATACTTTTATGCAGCTCAGACAGAGTGAGAGATTTGCTGAATTTATGAGATCTCGTACAGAACCCCGCATAGAGCCCGAGAAAAAGAAGAAGAAGGTTCGTTCAAAGAATCTTCCACAGGGTCATAGTGGTGCCATCCCACAGGAACCATCTTTTGGCCAGTTTCCGAATATGCAGCATGCTTATGGTGCAAACTCTCAGAGTTCCTTCTATGGACAGCCACCTATTCCTCAGCAGAATATGCATCCAGGTTATTTTGGTGGTGGCTCGGTGTTCCAATCCATGACTGGGGGTTACCCTCAGGGAGGCATGGGTATGTACGGGCCTTTTGGAGCCAATTTTCAGCCTGGCATGCAAGGGAATATGTATGGTGATATGCAGTCCGGTATGCAAGGAAATATGTTTGGAGGCATGCAACCTGGGATGCAAGGCAATATGTTTGGTGGTATGCAGCCAGGTATGCATAATGGAATGTTTGGAAACATGGCTGGAATGTATGGTATGCCTGGTGTGGGAATGGGAAATGTTGACCCAATGATGGGCATGAATGTTGGGGACAGCAATCTTACGAAACCACTTCCATATGATAATCTAACGCCTATGGGAAAGGCGAAGGATTACAAGGGGGAGCTGCAGTGAAGTTTGACACTTTTAGTGGGGCCAAGGATAAACTTAAAGCACTTACCTTTTTACAGCAGTTTGATGCTGCTTTTTCTGGTGGGAATTACACAGAGTCCTCTAAGGTGAGGAAAGCTGCCACTTTTCTCAAGGGCAATGCTTTGCAGTGGTGGTCTACTCTTCTTTTGCAGGGCATAGCACCCACTACATGGGTCCAATTCAAACAGGTTTTCTCTTCCGTATGGCTCACATCTACTTTTGAGGTGGATGTTATGACCGCATGGCACAAGCTGGATGCTTCAAAGTGTGATAGTTTGGAGGATTATAACAAGAAGTTTTGGGAAGCTCTACTCCCGGACCCCGGTGACTTCTTATCGTGCCGTGCCATTATCTGAGCAGGTAGAGAAGTATTGTTGTGGGCTGCCCAAGGAGGTACGAGATTATTGTATAAAGATGAGTAACGAACATGTCACAGGTGATTGAAAATGCTATGACAGCTAATGCGTTACTCACAGGTGGTTCATCTGGGTTTAAAGGCATTAAGAAATTGAGCAAGAAAGCTGAAAAATTTGGGCATGTTTCTCGTGATGCTAAAGGGTCTTCCGAGACAAAGTATAAGAAGTTGCCAATGCCCAAGAGGACTTCTGAGGAAAGACACGCTTTGAGAGATGCTCAAAAGTGTTTTTACTGTACTGAAGAGGGACATATGTCATTCAATTGTCCCAAAAGAAAGTCCCAAAAGGACCCTGACAATAAAGGAGAGCCCAAGCCAAAGAAGCAAAAGCCTTCTGCAGGCTTAGTTCCTGATCTTGTGGGGGAGCAGCTAGGTGGTGAAGCTACAGAGTTGTGCAGGGCATGGGGCAAAGTGAGAGATTAGAATGCTTTGATCTTCTTTGACACAGGTGCTAGAGCCAACTTCATTTCACCAGATTTGGCTGGCCGATTGGGGATTCGCGCAGAGGAGATGAGGCCGTTACATGAGGCTAATTTGGCTTGCCCAGGGTATGCAGAACCCGTTACTCCTATTATTGGGAAGCTTCGGCTTCATTTGCAGGGTTATGTGGACAGCGAAGAGTTCTTCATCATGCCTTTGGATGGCTGTGATGTTTTGTTGGGGATGCCATGGTGCCACAGGGTACATGCGGTAGTGGATACTTACAATAGGAAAATTACTTTGACTCATAGAGGGAAAGAGCATGTATTGGATGTAAAACTCAAAGGGGAATCTGTTCCTATTGTATCTGCTTCGGCGATTTCATCAGTAATGAAAAAGCATCTTTTCGCGTACTTGATTTATGTAAAGGATGCACAGGATGATGAGTCTAAGTCTAATTTGTCTATGTTAGATAAGGACAGGACTGATTTCTTAAGTGGGTTTCAAGACTGTTTTTCCGAGTCATTGCCAGGAGAATTACCTCCTGAGAGGCCAGAAGATCATGTCATAGATCTGATTCCTGGTAGTACTCCACCGAATAGACCGCCGTACCGTGTTAGTGCAGCCCAACAGGAAGAGATTATGAGTCACGTGCAGGAGCTTTTGAATAAGGGGTTGATACAACCTAGCTCATCACCCTTTTGCTCACCTGTGCTCTTAGTGCAGAAGAAGGATGGTTCTTGGCGCATGTGTATTGATTACAGGACGCTGAACAAGAATACCATCAAGAATCGATTCCCCATACCAAGGATCGATGACATCTTGGATCGCTTACAGGGCTCCACAATTTTTAGTCGTATGATCAGTATGTGGAGAGCTTGGATGAAGCTTATCGGAGAGTTAAGTTGGCCCTCCAGAAAACTCAGCAGAAGCAAAAGAAAGCCGCAGACCGTTACAGACGTGATTTACAGTTTGCATTGGGTGATTGGGTTCTTTTGCGTTTTGAAAAGGCTAGACTCAAGAAGATGAAGGGTAAAGAGCGCTTATTCCCTAAGTTGAGCATGCGATATTATGGGCCTTTTCAGGTTTTGGAAAAGTTTGGTGAGGTAACCTATCGTTTGAAGTTACCAGATCACTGGAGGATTCACAATGCTTTTCACGTGAGTCTTCTTAGACCTTTCCGTGGGGATGTGCCTGAGGATGTATCAGATGAGGCTCAGCCGGAAGTTGAGGAACTTGATGAGGTTCTGATTCCAGAGCAGATACTGACACATAAAGAAAGGAAGGTACGAGGTAAAGTTTCCCGTCGCTATCTTGTGAAGTTCAAGAACTATTCACCGATGGATGCGAAGTGGATGGAGGAAGGTGACTTAACAGATTCACCTCAGGTTTTGCAGCTTTATCTCGATGCCTTTGAGTTAGAGCCGACTCTTACTGTGGCTCATTCAGGTTCAGCAGAGCATGGGTCTGGAGCATTACCTGATGCTCAAGAGGGGGGTAGCACCTCCACTCCCTTGATACAGACAGGCTCCGATGACATCTAGAGGTCGCTTGGTGCAGTTTTTATCTCACCCGAAGGTACTGAGGCTGACAGTACATCTGTTTATGGGACTTCTATGATATATGTGTACTAGTCACATGGAGATTTTTGTGGATATGTATGGTTCACAGTGGTATACAACTTGGACTATTACTATGCCATTGGTTTGCAGTGAATGTTGATACATGTGTATGGCTTAGAGAGATTGGGACGCTGATCTTGCCATATTGTATATTTCACTTTGGATATTTTGATGCATCACCGGAATGCAATCGAGGACTCTTGCCATTTTTCAAGAGGGGGGTATGTCATGGCTCTGTGAAAATGGAACAGCAGAAGTGTGGGCATGGTGGTTGCAGAGTCAGAATATTTTATGATTAACATGGGGGGTGCCCGGACAGAGTTTAAGATGTGTGGACATCCCTAGGTGTGAAGGGGGGAACTAGAAACATTAAACTTTAATGTTTCTTAAAGTTTGCCCCTAGGCCTTAGTGGCCCTAGGGACTTATTAAAGTTTGGGGCCCTAGGGATTATTTTGGGGAAGAGGGGCACTTTTGGAGTGTTTCTCTCTCTTCTCTCTCTCTCTTCCCTTTTGGGAGTCGTGGAGCAAAAGTGAGAGTACATGCGTAGGAAACTGAGGCGGCTGCTGTATCTGTGCTGTAGCTGCTGTTTTCTGTGTGCTGTATGCTAGAACAGGCCGTACAACCATCGTACAATGCTGTACGAACAGCAGGTACTGCTGTGGACAAAGAAGCGCAGGGCTGTGGGACTGAGAAAGGTGCCTGCGACTGCTGAATACAGGCTGTACAGTGCTGTACGACTGCAAGTACAGCTCTGTACCTTCTGCAGGTACACTGTACGGCCAGTTCTAGGGCAGGTACAAGAGCTGGGCAACACTGTTGCAGTCAGCGCAGGTGACCAACAGCAAAATCCAGCAGGCGGCTACTTCAGGTTCACTGCAGAAACAGCCCGTACCGCCAAGTACAAGCAAGTACCGTCAAGTACAAGCAAGTATAGTCAAGTACAAGCAAGTACAGTGCTGTTTTTCAGATTTGTACTTTCAAAGACAGCATAGAGGTGAACACAAGGAGGAAGGTACAGGCAAGTACGTGCACATATGTGAAGCAGGGTTGTGGATACAAGTGCCTGCAAGTACAGATTGGTACCGTTGCTTCCTCCTGTGCTGTTTCACGAGCTGAATTTGGTAAGCTCTGTTTCTGTTCATCTATCTCTCTTTCTACTGCTTGATGTCTGTTGCAGATATGAGTTATCTGGCCCCTTGTGAGAGGAGGGGTATGGCAGATTGACAAGGGTTGAGACAGAGTTTGGACAGCATATGTATGTATGAGCTGAGATGATGTATCATGCACTCGAGTTATGCCAGATGTATGCCCATGGCTGGCCTGCTTAGTGGTCTTGGCTGATCAGAGGGAGGCACAGTGTGTTATTGTGGAACACAGATCTGTGTGCATAGATCCTCTGTGCTAAGAAGGATTTGTGGGCCGTCAGATTGGACATACAGGTGTAAACTCTTGGCTGATTTTTGTTGTACTCAGCCATTCATATTATTATTAATTGAATAAAGAAATACCGCAAGGGGCGCCAAGCTTTGGGGCCAACAGGTGTCGTCTTGTTTTCAGATTTGGGCACTCTAGCTCCAATCTGTTTTGTTTTCACATCTAGACTACAAGTGGACGGGTGACTGCTAGTCTACCGCACTCTGGTTTCTATCAGAGGCCGGTTTCACTGTGAATGTCCACGGGCACTAGGGACGCCTGGACAACCCGTGGATAGGTGTGTGCACACCTGTTTGGGACTCATATGGTTTCCTTGTGTGTTTTGCAGGTGGTAAGTGTGCACACTTAACCCAATTTATTCATTATTTCATGTCACTAAGGTTTATTGGGTGCAGGGTTCACATTCACTGGGCAAAACACTTATAATTTTATAAGTGAGTTCACATCAAGGTGGACTATTTTTAATGAACTAAGGCCAAATATGAGAGATGGGCACCCAGGCCCTCCCAAAAAGCTCCACGAGTTGCTATTGTGGGTGTGGGAGGGCCAAAGTGGGCAAGCCTTGACTTGTAGAGCACTCAACTGGAAATCGTGGGCTATTAGGAGCTGTGTGGACAGGAAAAACAATGCGAAGTACAAGGGTCCCAGGGCTGGCTGGCTGCTATCTCTCTCTCTCTACAGGGCAGGTCGACTTCATCCACAGGGGCTGCAGGCTGTGTGGACAGGAAAAACAATGCGAAGTACAAGGGTCCCAGGGCTGGCTGGCTGCTATCTCTCTCTACAGGGCAGGTCGACTTCATCCACAGGGGCTGCAGGCTGATTGATTTGGCTCCAGGAGCTTGTGTATGGCTGTTGGGACTGTTTTTGGGCTTCTCTGCTGAGAATAGGGCTTGGACGGAGTGAGTAGAGCCTCTACAGGAGCTGGCTGACTGTTATAAGGGCCATTATTGGCTGTTTTTACAGGTTTGCAGGAGGTTTCTCATGACGAAACTTGAGCAAACATGTCCCTAGACAAGTACCAAGCTTGGGGATGTGATCTGGTGGAACCTGTGGGTGGCCAGTGAGCCAAAACCATGGCTGGTTACTGTTTTGCAGGTTTAGGACAACACTTTGTTAGAGGGTTGGTGACCGCTCTATCAAAGTATAGGAGCGGTTGGTGATCACTCTACCCTGGTTGGTGACCAAGGGTGTTCTACAGGAGCGGTTGGTGATCGCTCAACCTTGGTTGGTGAATGAGGGTGTTGCAACAGGAGTGGTTGGTGACCGAGTTGCAGGTAATGTGTTTACCTATGTTTCCATAGTTGGATAAATCTGGTGTTGGCTGGATGAGTGTGTACTCTTCAGGCACCCGCATCTTGTACATATAAATACTTTTGTTGGTAATAAAGATACCTCAAGGGGGGGCTGGCCCAACTTCAGCCCCTAGTGCTGTGTCATGTGTAAGTTGGTTTATGTTTGCAGGATGTATACGCTCATGTAATGTTTCACAATTATGGTAATCATGTATATGCCAGGAATGGTTGATGTATGTATGCTGTTTTGGTAGTGAATTGATTCCGTATACACATGCCCGTGTGTGACACGATCAGGAAGAAAGATGGTTCTTCTTGATTGTTTGTCGATTATCGTGCACTCAATAAGATGACTATCAAAAGTAAGTTCTTGATGCTTCCAATAGATTATATTGTTGAGAGGCTGAATGGGACCAAGGTGTTTACGAATCTGGACTTGAAGAATGGATACCATCAGGTGAGGATTGTTGAGGGGGACATCCCTAAGATAACCTTTCGTACCGAATGGGCTCACTATGAATTTGTGGTCATGCCTTTCAGCTTGACGAACGTCCAAGCCACATTCAACCGCATGATGATGGGTGTTTTCAGGGACTTGATTTTACATTGTGTTCATATTTTTGGATGACATACTGGTATTTTCCTGTACGGTTGAGCAGCATGACATTGATCTGGAGAAAGTCTTGAAGTTGCTGGAAAGCAACGACCACAGGGAAGAGTTGGATGGGCCTCAATGATAGGCACAGAAGGATTGTTAGGTAACTGACAGATCTGAATGAAGGCAGAGGCTTTCCCCCGTGGATGGCCTCGTTTAGGCATTTGTTTCTTCTTCTTTCTGGAGGAGTAGCTAGAATCAACCTTAAATGTGACTTGAGCGATATTGGCCGAGGGGCCGGGATGAGGTGTAAGGGAAGACCAGTCAGACATCTCTTTAGGGGTGGTGAAAGAAACTGACTGGGAGGGTGGGGCTTGAGCAACCTGACCAATGCATCGCCACTGAGAGGAACACGGCCAAGTAGAACCATTGCCTTGTTGTTGGATCCTTGGCGGGAAGCCCGATAGAGTAGGTGCTGGATTACTAGCCCCCTGTGGATCTCCGATTTGGGGCAGTGCTACCACCTTGGTTGTTTTGGCGGGTGGAGGTAGTGGGGTTGGAGGTGTTGCCTCTATTTTCCTTGGCTTTAAAAACACACTCATCATCAAAATGTCCAGGCATTTGGCAATAAGTGTAAAATCTATTTTTTTTGGGAATATTTTGCTAGTGGGGAATGGGTGTTCAGGCAGGGTTTTTGGAATTAGTATTGTTGCCGGGAGGTTTCCCTTGATTTCGTGAGTTGCTGTTTCCCTTCCCTTGCTGTCCTTTTTGAGTAGAGGTGGTATTGGACACAAGGGCTTCCTCTTGAGAGGATGACTTCTTGGGATGAAATTGGTCATGCAACCGAGCGAAGCGCAAGAGTTGGCACTCACACTCCTGGGTTAGGCATAGGTTCTAAACTAATGGTCTGTGTGACAAAAGTAAAGAAACTAGGCGGCAACTTGTTTAGTAAAGTGATAACCTGGTCTTCCTGTGACTTGGCAGAACCAGTGGTGGCATACTTGGCGTTAAGGTGTCGATATTCAGCAACTTTGACGGTCAGGTCATTCCCTTCTTTGATAGAGAAAATTTGAATTTGATGCTCAAGATCAATGTGACGCGTGCAATCACATGCGGCATATCTCTCTGCAAGGTGTGCCCATCTGTCAGAGACATAGGGGAATTGCTGGAGTTGAGAATGAAACTCGGCACAAGGCCTTGCATGAGCTCCACTATAGCAGTGGCATTTCTAGCTTCCCAATGGCTGATGACTTTAGGAGGTGCTAGGGAAGGGTGGGGTTTTGGTTCAAATCCTTTTACTAGGTTCCAGGAACCTTGGGAAGTAAAAACTTATTCCATAAGATTAGCCCAGGTTGTATAATTAGACCCCGTTAAAACGAGTCTTTTTTGTGAAAGCATTTCTAGACATAGAAACATGAAAGGAAGTTTGTGGGGGAGTCTAGGATGGCTGGTGCCCATATCCAGAGTGTAAGGTTTAAGGAGGGAAACCAGAAAATCCACCAGGACCAGGCATAGGTGTAGGACCTGTCGAGGGTGCTCCTTAAGATGGAATATAGGTTTGGGCACTCAGCATAGGTGGAATACCTGGTTGAGACACAAATCCAGGAGGGGGCAAATAATTAGGAAAAACGCTAGTGCGAGAGATGGGTTGGTAAACCACCTGATACCTCGGAATGTTGAGTGGCACCACAGTGCCAGAGGATAGTGTGTTGAAAGATACCTGGGATGGGTAGAACCCATACGCAGGACCCAAAGGAGGTGTAGGCGGTGATGACTGGATGCCAACACTAGTAGGAAAAGATACGGGTTGGGTGGGAGGGTTTTGTGCTTGAAATCAAGGAGTATTCCATAACACATTAGGAGTAGGGACAGAAAGTGAACCAGAGGAGAAAACAGTGTTACCTCCTTGAACACCAGAAGTCAGAGAGTGAATTATACTCCTAGACCCTCCTCTGTTTGGGTTCACAAAATGCCAGGGATCGAGGGTAGTTGATGGTACGGTTTTTTGAACCTGTGTTACAGAAGAAGATACCTAGGTAGAGTTAGAAGATACTAAAAGGCACATACGAACCTGATGTGGTCATCGGCAGAGTTGATGATGATGGATCTCTGCACGACCGAGGAGGTACGTGTCCTTCTTGAGAAAAAGTCCCATACCGAAGTCCAGTTTGTCGGCTAGAATGAGAAGCAGGGCTCTCCAGTTGAGGCTGAATACTTGGGTCCAATACTGGCACACTGGCTATGGGCATGTATCCTCCTCTGGATGTAATGGCTGATGAGCTCGAAGAAGAAAAACCATATGGTAGAGGGCGAGTGGGTAAAAATAGGCTGGTCATCTCCCAATGAAAGACCTCGAACAGGGCTCTCTAGTGAATGAGGAGTCCCATCCTCCGTACTAGATAGGCTGATCCTCCGGAATCGTGGGTAGACGATCCATGCTGTGTGCTCTCAAGGTCTTCAATCCTTTTACTCACGACGATAGCTCTGATACCATGTGAGGGCAAAAGAGACCAAACAACCAAATATATGAAAGATCAGATCAAATCACACAGCATGCAATGGTGATATGCATATAAATGATAAAGTCCAGTACAGGAGCTCTATGTGAGACTCCGAATGAGTAGAGAAGGCTGCTGTCCCAAAAAACGCAGATAACAATCCCGAAGTAACCCTGATGTAAGCGCCGATATATGCCTGATGTAAGGCTGATGTGGGCTGAGATGTAAGCGCTGATGTAAGCACAGATGCAAGCGCTAATGTCCTGATGGCTGCTGAAGTAAAAATGCAGAAGTATACTGAGATGTAAGTGCTGATGTATGCGGCCTGTACCAGCAGCAGCAACTCGAGAGAAAAACGCTGAAGATCACCCCTGATGTAGGCGACCAGTTCAGCAGCAGCAGAGAAAGGTTCCACCTGTCGTAGCGGCCTGTACCAACAGCAGCAGCCGGAGCAGAAGAACGCAGAGGTGCAGTCCTGAAGCAGGCAACCAATCCAGCAGCAGAGAGGAGTACAAATGCTGAGGTGCAGTCCTGAAGTAGGCAACCAGCAGGGAAGTACTCGTGATGGTGCAGTTCATAAGTAGGCCAAGTAACAACAGTATCCACTCTATCATTCCCTGGTGATACAGCCACCTGAGATTGCAAGGGCCCCAGTAAAGATTGCAGTAGTGTTAGCTCTTGCCTCCTTTTCGAAGCATGATGAATACCATACTAACGAGCAAGGCATTGAACATTAGACAAAAAGCAATCCCAGGCTGACATTCCCTGCTGTATAAAACATAGCTGAAAATTATTAATCAATTGTAGCATGTATCCATGGAAGACCTCATGATCATGAAAGCTGTGATTGAAGTGCAAAGGCGGCTCCCAAGCAAAGTTTTATAAACATCCACAGGCTGATGCATTATGTCCAAGACCATTGGGAAATGATCCGAAAGAACATGCTGCCTCTCCACAACCACTTTCAATATCTCTGGCAAAAATAAATCATGTGCATAACATACATTCTATCCAGCCTACTCCAAGTACCAGGAACCAGGATACTGGCGAGACTGAAAAGTAAAGCCAGAATCGTAAGGATGCAGCGAGGACCAAATGAGGACTAGAGACATAAAAGAGTCCCAAACCCGCCTTTCCGGATTATCCATTATAGAGTGAGGCGAATTAGCTTGATCAGTAGAAGAGCAGATCCTATGAGAAAACCTGGTTTTCCTAACCTCAAACATTGTTGTAGATCCTGCCAAAGAGAACAACGAGCCCCTATTGTATGGGGAGCATACACACCAACCAACCAAAGAAGTTGTTCTTCATAAGTGATCTCCACAACCATAAATCTACCATGTACATCTTGATACACAACAGAAGGCTGAAAACGATCATGGACAATCATCATCACCCTTGATTGGATGGAAGGGTGTCCATTGAAGAAAACATGAAAACCTCTATGTTTAAAGCCACCACCCGACTGACTATGTTGTTTGTGCTCAACTGCACAAAGAACATCCCATTGATTAGACAACAATGTTTGCCACAAAACATACTGCTCCTTATAGGAGGATATCCCACGCACATTCCAATGAACCAGCTTCGTAAAGACAAGAAACATAGTCAATGAGAGCGAGGCTGCGGCTTGCCCTGCCTTTCATTAGCAGCCAACATTGCACATACATCACCCATATAGTCACCCAGAACTGCAAAAGCATTTTGCAAAACCCCAGAAGATGGTTGACTGGATGAAGAGGGCTGATTCCATTGTTTACCTCTTTCACTCGTATACCTTATATCCCAAGGGGTGACAACACGGCCTTGTCTATCAAAAGTTAGAGAAGAAGAAGGCTCATTAGCCTTGGTAGATCGAGGGCGCAAATTATATTGCATAGGAAGTGATCCACGTCCCTGATAGAAGGCTGACGGTCTCGAGAATGAGCACCACTCTGACGTGAAGTAGCCCGGTGACCATAAGTAATAGGAGGATTATGCAAATTTTGGATTTCCCCTTGGCCGGATGATTGATCCATCTTTTTGCCTTTACGACTAACCACATCTTTCCAAGGAGCCTCCTCTTGAACTACTTGTTTTCCTCTATCCTCAACCTGGTGTACATCAACATGTTGTACATAAGGAGTATTTCTTGTGTCCTCCACAACCATGTAAGAAGCCTCCTTGCCCACTTGAGACTCCACCTCAACAGGCACCCCCTGATCTTTGTCATTGAGCTTGCACTCAGCCATGAAATGCCCCAATTGACCACATTGAAAACAATGTCTAGCGAAATCTCCCCAACGGAGCTTGAAATGCATACACCTCATTCTTGGTGACTTAAGGCGCAATCATGGAGGACGGGGACGAGCAGTATTCCATAACATACATAATCTATTCCGATTGTTGGACCTAGGACGGTGCAGAACCAAGACTTTTCCCAAAGATTTCATTGCCTCATGCAGCAGAGGCCAATACATAGTAGACAATTCTCCACCTCCACCGAAATGGGACATTCCAGCTTAAGAACTTCCTGAAACTCAGCCAAGGGGCTCCATAGGATAGCATGCACCAACTGGCCCTCAAAAAACAAAGGCACTTTTTGAAGCGCCAACTGCCGAGCTTTAGGCGTTTTAAACATAATTTCAAAAAACCCCCTGGGTCCATCAAAAATTTCATCTACCACATCTTAATGCAAAAGGGAAGTCAACCACTGACAGATCATATGCATTGGCGGCAAGCGCCATGTAAAAAAGAAAATTGCAGTCTCTAAGAGGTGGTTCACATGCACAGGTAAGACATTGATTCCAACAATCCCCCCCCCCCCCTCATAGTGTGTCTAGGATAAATCTAGGCTCATGGTTTCTCATGCCAGTTTTCCTAGTCAAAGATAAATCACATGGCTCTAGTTTCACAGGCCAATTATGGGATCTAAAGGGTAGAGTACACATAGGATCAAGTCACAGACTCACGAGTCACAACACAACACAATTGAAAACAACAAAAACTTGGGACTTTCAAAAAGACTATTCATCATTATAGTAATTTGCTTCCTCTGGAAAGCTCTTTCTTCTCAATGATGTTGGCATCTACCTTTTTGTGAAAGGAGTACTATTGATTGTGGTTGTTGTTCCCACAATGTTTGTACGGCTTCTTTGAGTAACAATCCTTCTTTGCATGGTTGTTCCTACCACAAAGGGAACACTTGATACCTTTGTAGTTCTTGGTGAAGGAGCTGTCCCCCCCTGCTTCTCTGTTCTTCATCTTCTTCTCCTCTTCCTTGAGGAGGTTATGACTCCTTCCAAGGTAAGATTGGGTAGGTTTTTCAAGGTGGTGATGAGGTTTCCGTAAAGCTCATCTGGCATAGACTTGATTAGCACAGCTACGCCACATCTTCCTTAACCTTGGCTTTGAAGCAAGCTGGTACATTAGGGATTTCATTACTCCCTCTCCAAACCGCCTCCCAAAACCCTACGTGTAGAGGGTGTGTCGAGTAGGACTCACTCCTTCCATTCATAGAGATGTGGATAGTTACTTGAGAACCTTCACGAGATGGGTGGACCCCATTTCCAGAGCCCGAGAGGGGTTCTTTGCCAGAGAGGATGTAACAGGAGACTCAGTGGACATCTTATTCCTTCACCACCTCTTAGCAGGACACGCTCGTAGAAGGGGGAAAGTCTTGGGTTTCCCTCGGAGAGTAGCCAGCCATGGAGGGAACGACCCTGCCGAGTTATTACTTGATGATCACTTTCAAGGGTTTTGAGCATAGTTGTTACGAGGCGCGCGTCTAACCGTTAGAGGCGTTCGAGGTGTACGAGTCTTTTGAGGCATTTGAGGCTTTGTTCGAGGAGTCTGGGCATAGTTGAATTTTTGTTTTGACCGTTTCTAGATTCTGCCCGTTTCCGTCCGTTTGAGTCTCTAGACGGGGGCTATAAGGGTCCCTCTAAACTCTCAAGACTCACACACACTCTCTCTGGAGTCTCTCCCTCTCATACACACTCTCTCTCTCCCTCCCTTAAGGCTTAAACCTTGCTCATGGCAACCCCTCTCTCACACACTCTCTCACTCTCTCTCTCACACTCTCTCTCTCCCTCTCTCACACACACCTAGGTGATACCCTCTCTCTCCCTTGGGTCTCCCTTGGGTCTCCCTCAAGGCTCTTTCTCTCTCTCTCTCTCGGACCCTTTGTTGCTCACTTCTTTAATAGGGCACTAGTGGAGGGCCTACCAGTTGAGTGCACTATGCACACCATCGTGCCTCTCCACAAAGCGGGAGACATGCTAGACCCCAGCAACTACAAGACTATCATGATTGGTCATACATTGGCCAAACTTTATGGCGCAGTGCTCGAGGCAGAGTTGAGCTCATATGCAGAGAAGGAGGGACTGCGAGCACCAGGGCAGGTTGGATTCCGACGAGCTTTCTCCTTTATTGACCATATATTCACTCTGAGATGTCTGATTGACCAGGCTAGGGCGCGGGAGAAGAGATTATACTACTGCTTTGTGGATTTCCACAAAGCATTTGACACGGTGACACGAGGGAGACTCTTCCAGCGCCTAAAGTCATTGGGGATCCCATCAGAGATGGTTTGGGGCATCTATGCTTTATATGAGCAAGTCCTCGGGCGCATACGATGCCTCGGGGGGCTATCTGATGTTATTCCTACTAGCACCATAGGTGTGAAGCAAGGATGAGGTGGCTGACTTCATTGGTCACGGTGGTGGGGATGGGGTAGACATCTCAGGTACCACAATCCACACTATGCTATATGCAGATGATATTATTCTGGTCTCTAAGTCGTAGATGGGACTACAGCACCATCTCCATGCACTCGACGACTTCTGCACACAGAGGAGGCTTATAGTAAACCTTGGGAAAACCAGAGGCCATGATTTTCCACACCTCAGGGCCGGTTCGACAACAGGCCACCTTCACACTAGCAGGAGGACAGGTAGAGGTGGTAGACTCATATGTGTACTTGGGGATTACATTTACGACTCCGCCAGGAAGATTTACTATGGCACAGGCAGCCAGGGATAGACTCACACGAGGGTATGCAACTCTGGCCATGCTAGAGAGACAGTGTCACCAGGCACACTTCCAGGAGCCTCGCACGAAGGGGTGGTTGTTTGACACACTAGTCACCCCTGCTTTGATGTATGCTGGAGCAGTATGGGCACCTGGGCTCGCCACCTCCACATGGTCTCAGATAGAGAGGCCTCAGATTCTCATGCTCTCACGGATGATCTGCAACAAACCCTCTGTCCCACATGACATTGTTCGGACGGAGTTGGCTGCACCTCCTATGCTAGTAGAGGCCCTCTTCCAGACGATCTGCTTCATACAGAGGATCAGAGATATGCCATCAGATCGACTCTCACATAGAGCTTTTGAGGCATCCAGGCAGCTCGTAGAGAGTGGAGATAGGAGATCATGGTATTCACAGATGATACACTGGCTCACTCAGCATGGTCTTGACATAGATCACCTGCCACCTTTCTAGTATAATATACATGCACCACACATCCAACTCTCTCACAGTGAGAGGAACAGAGTCCTTCGGCAAGATTTATGGCAACGATACACTCAAGAGACTTGGGTTACACCCAATCAGCCTCTACTGCCGAAGATGCTATACTACAGAGATCAGTTTATGCGTATCTCAACGGATGGATTCATACAGAGACTTGGATACATGGATGTGTACATGCCTCACAGTGCCAGAGTGGCGATTGGCCAGCTCAGAGTGTCATCACACCAGCTTGAGATTGAGGCAGGTAGGGCAGCATGGATCCCCAGAGCAGAGAGGATATGCAGTATATGCCAGGAGGAGGTTGAGAGTGAGGAACATTATGTATGTAGATGCAGAGCATATAGTGTCATTAGAGAGAGATACACCACCATCTTCAGTGGACATCCCACTCCGCCAGATCATGGAGTCCGCAGACCAGCGCAGATTTGGCCAGTTCTTGCTAGAGACACAGCGCCACAGAGAGACACTGCTACGGACTCATACCATAGGGAGAGGTGGGCGACAGCTCCAGCTCACTGATTTCTTCTAGAGATCTATCCCAGTGCCTACCTTGACACAGGAGGGGGTTACACTTCAGCGCGCTGCGGACCTCCGAGCCAGACGGAGACCGAGAGCACTAGGCTACTAGACTCCCAGACTACATCAGAGGGAGATCACAAAGATACGGGCTCAACATCAGCACCAGATCCAGGAGCGGCTAGCTCACTTACACTCACACGCGAAGATCATGCTCCGAGGTATTTTTGCCTCACCATCGCCTATGTATCACATATTACACCCCCATTATGGTACTGGTTGGAGCTAGACAGATCTGCATTGCATTCTTGTATACCCTACGCATATAGGTTGCATACGGAGCCTCTAGCAGTAGTGTTCCATCCATCACACCTCCCCACTAGCTCAGTACTTTCATAGTTTATTTCATGTTCATTTTGTCCTTTGTTTGCTGGACATCCAGAAGACATTGACAGTTGTACATTGATTTGTCTCATAGGTCGAGTTCGGCCTCTAGTAGACGTTAATACAGCTTTGAGACAGCAGACCAGCGCATACTGGGGAGATACATTCTAGACATACAGCGCCACAGAGAGACATTATTACAGGCTCAGACAGCTCCAGAGGGGGGGCGACAGACACAGATTACTACATTTTTTCAGAGATCCATACCCCTCCCAGCCCCTACACGGCAGGGAATTACTCTTCAGAGAGCAGAGACACTTAGAGCCCGCAGGAGACAGAGGACACCTGGCTTTCGGACACCACGCCTATACCAGAGAGAGATGACAGAGATCAGAGCTCAGTTTCACAGAGAGGGTGCAGAGCGACTGGCTCGCTTCAGAGCACACCCATGCATGTTCTTCAGGGAGCTGTGGACACCCCCTTCACTGATGCATACCATTTTATACCCCCAGTATGGTATAGGATGGAGCTAGCTAGGTTGCATATCATGATTGTATACTCCATGCATATAGCTTTGCATTATCCTAGTAATAGAGCTCCATCCCCTGCACACCCAGATTCAGCTTTTTTATTCAGTACTTTTTCATTTTGTTGGGATGACAGAGGATACCCCATACAGGTACTCCGATTTGTCTCATAGGCCGAGTTCGGTCTTTTGGAAGACGTTAATAAAATCTTTCTTTCTTTCTTTCTTTCTATCTATCTATCTATCTATCTATCACTATCTATATACTATGCATAATGGAGTTGATAGTTATATAGTCTTGTGGGTTGACTACCATGAGTATATAACATGCACGTTCCTAAAAGGTGAATTTGGGCATGTTCTTGGATTCATCTAGGTATATAATTTAGCCGTATTAGTGGACATGCAGATTTCACATTGTGAAGTTTTCGTCCGAGTTGCGGCCAGTTGATATTGTGCTAATTCTTTCTATCTTTAGCGGTGCATTTTCCCTATCAACTACTTATTTGCTGTACTAATTCTTTCTATTTGCTACTTCCCTTAGTGCTAGGCTTCATTATGGCTGAGTCTGCCCTGCTTCTCCGGAGGTTTGACAGAAACTCAGTACGAAGGGCTTTGTGTGAATATATGCTCTTATGTGTGTGTGGAGTGCGTGTGTGAGAGCATATCTTGATACAGAGTTCTACACCCACTATTGGGCAATGATGACGTTATGGGGATGTTAGTGGGGATGTCGTAGTATCTAGTCCATACTATGCATAATGGAGTTGATAGTTATATAGTCTTGTAGGTTGACTACCATGAGTATATAACATGCACGTTCCTAAAAGGTGAATTTGGGCATGTTCTTGGATTCATCTAGGTATATATATATATATATATATATATATATATAACAGATGCCTCTAACATGCCTAACGTCTCTAAAAAATACGAGTCTTTCGAGGCGCATACCATACCTGCCTCGCACCAAATTCCTCTGACACCTCTAACAACCGTGGTTCTGAGAATGTACATGTAGCCTATGGCTGTTTGTTTTAACTAATAGAAGGATCTCTTTCCCATAAAAAAAAAACTCTTGCTCACTTTGTGAGAGTGAATCTGCAATGAAACTAGTCTCGATGCTTTGAGGTTATTCTTGCTTATTTACGTATAATTGTGTTTATCATTATTATGAATTTGCTATGGTCTTCCCTAGCTGGTTAGAACTTGAACATAAAGAGCAGCAGAACTACCCTAAAAGAGTAGCGACCTAGCCTTTAAAATCATTATGGGCAATAATGATTGAGGAAGATGAGTCTAGAACATCTGTTGCAACATTTTTGGCAAAGGACAACAGAAGGTCTCTTGCTGTATTCTCAGCCTTTACCTCAGATTGCTCGTACAGGGAGGGGAGGGGGTATTGATCCTTGCATGTTGCATGCAATGCATGTAGAAAGTGACCATTTTAGGGACAGGAACAACAAACTTAATTGGCCAGATCCTAGGTAAAGACCAGCTACACAAATTACCTGACATATTTGTGCCAATTTGTCCCTTGGCTTGTTTGTATAGATTTAGGTGAAAACTCTGCGTTTTTCCCTCTCTTCTCTCCATTTCTTCTACATGGTTGCATCTATATGTTCCAAGGAAAGGTGTTTAGGAATGAAAGAAGACAAAAAGCTTTTGTGCATGTAACATTAGTATTAGAGCTTCAGGCTGGTTTTGAGATATTTTTGCCGCCCATGTCCCACACACCCTTACTGCATTGTGCATGGATGAAACCATTGCCCGTGTCGATCTTTTGGTGGCGTGGTGACTAGGCAACATTGTATCAGCATCAGGTTCATCGATGCTAAGCATTGATGGTGTCCCAAATCAAGGTGTAGAGTCCAAGGAGAGTAACCCAAGACGTTAAAGTTCCCAGGAGGTTGGTTGGTAGTGTTCTACAAGACCCAAGGGGAATGGGCACTGTGAATCGGATGCCACTTGGGGCATACCAAGAAAGGCTTTTACGAAAACGGTTCCAAGGGATGATGATCATCCAAGGGGTGGAGTGAGGATGTCAGACTCAATACTCAGGAAAAGAAGACCAAAAAAAGTGTTTAGGGATAGGGCATGAAGGGCCAGGGGACAATTGGAACAGATGCACAGATCTACACTAGACTTTCGAGTGGAATAAGGGTATGGCAAGGTTTTCAGTAGGAAGGTTGCTGGGCTAGAGGGATGACAGTGGGAATCCACGAGGAGACAAAGGGATGATGACAGTCATCCATGGTCAGAAGGTCGTCATCAAGTTCAGTAGGAGGGGATGTCATATGCATGCTAATCTAGAGTTGCAGCCAAGATTTAGGACATTGTTAGGGCTTGATTAGGCTCAGTAGAAGACACAAAGGACTCAGTTGGCTGGTCACTCAGACTCACACGTGTGGAAAACCCCTGCATTAAATGCTGGATTATGGTGGACAGAACTGGCCGACAACAGTATAGATGACCGACTGGCAGATTTTGGGCCTGTATAAGCCAAGGCACATTATTGTGTTGTTCATCTCATTCCTATCTTTGGATTTTATCATAGACTAGGACTTTTGAGTCAAGACCACCTTTTTGGGTGTGCCCATGGCCACCAGCTTTTGTATATGCATACATACTTTTGGTATTATTAATATATTGTAGATTTAGGTGAAAACTCTGCGTTTTTCTCTCCTCTCTCCATTGCTGTGTTCCAAGGAAAGCTGTTTAGGGCTGAAAGAAGACACAAAGCTTCCGTGCATTAAGTCTCCATGCCAAAACCTTCGTCTTGGGGCTTGTGGGACGGAACTGCATTTGGGCTTCCATTTCAAAAATGGCGCATTACAGGTGTCGTCTCTGCTGTTTCCCCCACCGCAATGGGATTTTGCTAGTCCTGCTCCAGAGTTAAAGGTTCATTGGCGCTTTACCTTAAGGGTCATGGAGGTAATGAAGATGTCCCATTGGGCACTCACATTGGGACTCGGTTAAATGGACACATGTTGAAGCAAACAAGTTAATGAGTGCTTACTTCTTGGTTTCAACATTGCCGAAGTGTATGAGATTTTGTATAGATTTACTTGTTTACAACAACTACAAACTATAAAAGCAATGGTTTCAACTGTTTATAGTTTTTGACTGGCCCTTTGCAGCATGTTTGCTGAGCTTTGTTCTGCAGCAAAAGTAGAGCATCCCGAGCCTTCCATCGAGCAGTTCCTGGAGCTTCAACAAGTGTTGGCTCAGGCCACAGCTGTTGCAGGTGCTTTGGCTGGTGTGGAGAATCTGTATAGAGAAGCGGATGATGATGCAGAAATCAGGCACATAGATTTAGAGCAATTTCGAAGCATTTCTGTGGAGAAAGCAAGACGGGCAAACTTGTGGGTTAATGCAGCTTTGTCAACTGATATGGCTGCCTTCTCACTAATGACAAGACAAACCTGCAGTTCAACCAACACGGCTTTCAAGAAAGATCTTGCCAAAGGAAAGGCAATGTTGGTGCTGGAGAGAGCCTCTGTCGTGCCCGGAGTTCAATTAATCAGTGCGACATCTGGTGCTTTGCCTTCAAAAAAGGGAGCTACATTGGTTATCCCTTCGCAAACCAATGGGCTGCAGCCTTCAAGCCCCCATAATGGAAATGAGAAAAGAAGCATGAGTGCAAGTGAAGTAGCCGAGACAAAACAAACCAATTCATCAAAGACAGCACAACCGACTTTGAGGCGTTTACCAAATGGGGTGTCTTCTAAGATAGTGAACACAAAACCTGCAAACAAATCGGATTGGGACTGCCATGCTCAGGGTCCACCTGTGCCTCTTGTTTGCGGTTGGGTCAAGGGTGATGGTTTGCAGGAAATGACAGAGCTTGCAAAGAAGCTCCAAAGAGAATCTCAGAGCTGGTTTTTGAGGTTTTTAGAGGGGGCGTTAGACAATGGGTTTCAGATTTCCAGTGCAATTGAAGGCGCCGGGGATGCCTCTGCACAAAAACCTGCACAACAAGATAAAACTCAAATTGCAGCTATGCTATCACAGTTGAAAAGGGTAAATGACTGGCTAGATCAAGTGGATACTGGGAAACAAGAGGCAAGTGATACTGAATTGGTGGAAACAGTGGCTCGGTTGAGGAAAAAAATCTATAATTATCTTCTACAACATGTGGAATCGGCTGCTGTTGCATTGGGTATTCAGGCCAGTCATATGACGTGATGATGTAATGCCACAGGTGTAAGCTAGGGCCATGGCATACATCACCTCAGCAAAGCCCACAATGAGGTAGTGTGAGTTACTTGATCTCTACTGGATGTCCTCTATGAAAATTTCCCTTTCAGCTTATCCCCTCCAAGTTATCGTCACTGAATGACATGCCAATTGGTAGCACAATCTGAAGTGGGAAGTTTCTTGGACAGGTTTAGTGGGTATGATCAAGTGCTTATTGATCCAAAGCAAAGCTACAATTTCTGCACCAGAACGAGATACCCTTCTTGTTGTAACAAATGGATGACCTAATTTTTCTTTAACTTGGTATTGTGGTCCTTGGACCGTTTTGAAGATTCTCAATTGCTATGGAAACTGGATAAGCTGAAGGCTCCGCATGGGCATGTGAAAAATATCATGCCTTACAAGTTGGCTAGCATTTGAAGGTTGGCTTCCCTTATTTAAGTCTCTGCAGAGGCTGCAGGCTATTCTTTCTTGTGGAAAGTTTATAAGACAAGACATGAGGTATCTGACCATGTATCAACGGGTTACCTTCCTATCATGGAATCTATTTTATCTCCTTGGGTGAGCCTGCAATGTACCCATGTGTACCATACCAGCATGCCCATCTGACCTCAAGCTTTGAGGCTGCTTCTTTCACTTGTCATGTATTTGCACCGTATGTTTCAGATTGTAGATACTTGCTGTTGTCATGAGAATATAAACACGAATAGAGGATCTTCACCTTTTTTTTGGGGGTTTTTTTGGGAGTTCTCAGTAGGACGAAGCCATGGATCTAAATGGACAAAGAATAATTACATATTTTGGTGAATGATGCATGATGCCGTTATAACATATTTGTAGTGTATTGTAAGGTCATGGGTAAAAAGCAATCTCACATTGCCCATAGGCAAATCAATATAATGTTGGAGTTCCATTGTAGTTCCACAGACTTTAAAGTGTAGCTTTGGCTTTCATGTTACCTAGGACCTCCATAGAATGTGTGAACCTTCTAATTGCCTATAACTCTCCAAGGATATCAAGGACGTAAAATGATTGAAGAGGCAAAAGTTTAGCGCTTCCCTCTCTCCAGTAAACGACCGACAACTTATCTTATGATTCAAATGCTAGACTCCATGGCCTCCATAAAATGATAACTCATCTAATCTTGCACTAATACTCTTACTATTTTGCCCTTGCCACAACATTCACACACGTGTCACTTTGTGACCATCTCATTTTACCATGTGTAAGAAGGGAGAGTTAAAGAGTGCAAGATAAAAGCTTTATTCCCATTTCAAATTCAAATTTTGGTTTAAAGTGGTTTAAAGAGGGAGGCATTGTTGTAGGGACGTCGCTTATATGATGAAAACCTCTCTTTCTCTCTATCATCATTGTTTAAATATAGAACACCCAAGCTGATGGGAGTATAGTTGAACTGGTAGAACATGAAGAGGATTTGGGTTTGATGCCTACGAGCTATACGAGGGCAGCACACATCTCGTACAAATCCATCATCCCAATAAAAAATAAAAATAAAAATAGAACACCCAATCATTATATGTAAGGTGCATCTATTTGAGGATATAATAAGTGAGCACCTTACCACATCTCCACCAATGAAAAAAATGTAAATGCAATAACCTAATCATTTTATGTTTAAAAAATATTTTTTCTTAACAAAAATTCTACATACATGTACCCATACATATACACACGTGTATCCACACACACACACACATGCACACACTCTCATGCGCTCTTGGGAGTTTTTTTGAGCTTGGTTTTCTGGCATATATGGATATGGATGCATACTCATACAGCACTTGAATGCCCAATACCCCACTCATTGTGGTTGGCAAGAACCACTTTTGTACATAGATGGCAGGCACTTGCATTGTCTATAGAGTTTCTTATAGTTCTTGGTTTGCTTTTTTCGTTTCGGATGGGTTGGAGCACCTCGAATGAAGTTTGGCTTGATTTGGAGCAAGAAGGTGTACAGTGGCACATGCTATCTTGCTTATGGTTATATATAGGAAGCGACAAATATATTCTCTATGCACAATTCAATTGGACCTTCCTCTCGTGTTTGGTTTTTTCCAGATCTTTGGATAAGGCCATGCAGAGTATGACATTAGGTGGTTGCATGGAAGTTTGGGATAAGGCCGTTACGTGACGATCACGTTGCCAACCTTGGAAGATGTCAAAAAAGGCATTTACATGGTATGCACTGTCTATGCGAGAAGGATGGAGGGAATTGAACAGTCACGCCGCCGCTACTATCAAATTGGATTTTCGCTACTACTCAAGGGCCCATTGTGAAGCTTCGGGAGGCCATAACTCCCTCATCTGGAGTCAGAATCGCGCAACCCAGGACTTGTTTATGAGGTTTTGGAGCGTTCCGGTCATGATGGTGTACAAAAAATCACCCAATTCATCTTAGATAAGTTTTTTTAGAGTGATGCGTGTGTATATACCTATTTTTACAGCTGTGTGAAAAGGGTAAGGTTGAGTAGGCTGCTCACAATAGCCTAGAAATGCCTACAATTAAGAGTGAAAAAAGGAGAGAGGTGGCATGTGTAGCCCTCCTTGGCCTTTTGTTGGTGTATAAGGTTGTATGAAAGCAAATAGATACTCCCTCCATCTTTTCCATTTTGCAGGCAGGTGTTAAGGTTGCTTCTTGCAATCTATGTCTGTTGGTGTGTTGGGCATGTGCCCCTAAGAGATTGATGTATTTACTTTGTTTTTTTTGGTGCTCCCATGTTGTTTTTGGTTCCAAGGTTGGGGGTGAGAGGATATAGAGGCAAGGTTTTCTTTTCTTTTTCTCACCCCATAGCTTTTTGGTGCCCCCACTGAGGAGGCCCAAGCTTTAGTTAGCCTACTGAGGGTGTATGCCCCATTATAGGTGACCTTGGAAAGAGTGTTTAACAGTTTTTTTCTAATCAAGCTTTAACAGGAAAAATTGCAATCAAGATGATGTCATATCCAGAGTTTTTTGGAGGGCAGAGATGAAAAGCAGGATGAGGAATCTGGGTCAAGGTTTGAGACTTTTGCGGATAAGGAGTTGCTAGTGGATTCTTCTTCGGATGGGGACGTCATGGCTGTACATGACAGTGATCTGAATGACATGCATGCACATGGAAGCAAAGAGGATGATGCCTTGGGATTGGCTGATGATAAGAAGGAAGAAGAGCTGGATACAGAATGCTTTGAGGATGATTCTTTGCCAGATTCTACAAGGGAGGAGGATGGGGTAGAGACTTGTGGTAAAGTGAAGATGGTTTGCAATGCGGATGTGGAGAGCATGGAGGAAGATTCTATTATTATGGATTTTCTTGGACAGCTTGATGGTGGTCTGGTACCTGCGAGATGAATGAAGTGGATGTTTTTCCAATTGATGCATTATGTGCTAGATGTAGATTGGGCTGATGAAGAGCATTGTGATGAGAGTATTGTGCTTGAGGATGATATGTGGGAAGTTGCTAGCCTTGATGAACAGGAGCCAGAGATGGACATGGATGTAAATATGGTCGAGAGTGTAACAAAGGCTTCTTTGCGTGTTGCTGAGATGCTAAAGGAAAAGTCCATGGATGACAAGGATTCTGAACCAGCTGAGTTGTATGGTTGTGAAGAGATACCTGTTTTACAAGAGCTGGAAGTGCTTGTGGACACTGCTGTTGGAAAGGATGTGGATCTTTGTGTGCAGAAAGGTCAAAATGTTGGAACTTGGCCTTCACAGGTATTGATGAATGGGATGCTAAATGCTGCAATGCCACAGGTTTTGAAGACGAGGAGGTTTGTTGTGGGTGAAGTGGATGTGTAAATGATTTTGTGGTGCATATGGTTGATGTTTGGTATATAGTGATGCAGCCATGGTGTTTCACAGATATTGGGAAATGGGATGGTCAATTACAAATGTTTCCTTTTGATCCTGGTGGATAGCTATTAGAATTTATCTTTTTGCTGCTGAGCATGAATGCTCTAGCAGATGGGGGGGTTGGCAAAGTATGTCAGGTGTTTTTCTGAAAGGTGTTTTTGGCTTGTGTACATATGGATGCATGGCATGTGTGAAGACTTGGCCTTTGAATGCGTTGGCAGATGTACAGGGTGGATGGGTGCAGGCCTGTCCGGAACGTAATCTGTTGGAGGTGATATCAGCCACTTGGTAGCTCTGGATGTGTACGCATCCCAAAAAATGGAAATGGGCACTCGAAGCTGTATTTGAGAGTATGTGGAGGCATGGGTAATTAAAGGTTAAAGGGGCCAATGTTGCCTTTAAATTGGTGTGAAATGGAAGGCGTGAGGGTGGCCATCCATTAGGCTTTAAGCAAAATAAAATAATAATAATAATATTGACGTGGCCCATAAAACAAAGACGACGTGGAGGTTATTTACGCTGCCAGCGTGACCTCTAGAAGCTGGCGAAGAAGCGAAGGGTGGTCGCCTTGCTGGAGTTGGCCTAGAGATAAAAGATGCCGCCGCGTTGATAAGGTGAGGGGCTCTCGGGTGCAGCCGTCGCCGTCGCAGACACACAGAGCAGGGGAGGCCGCCCTTGAGGTGATTCGCAGCAGCTGGATGCACAGGGGGGCTACCTTGCTTGGGCTCTGGTGATAACAGGTGGTCGTCTCTGCAAGCGGAGAGCAGAGGCGTGGTGAGAGACCAGAGGGAGGCTGCCTTTGAAGTGGGTGGCCTGGCGAAGGCGTCGAGGGGAGCCGCCTTGGGGTGAGCTACTGAAGCTGCTGGGTCGACTGGGCTGACGGCGGGCAGACACTTGCAGGGGAGCCGCAAGCGTGTGGCTGTGGAAGTACCGATGGGTGCTGAAATCAGGCAAGACAAGGGTGGCGTCAAGGCTCGGGGGGGGAGGGGGTCACTCATAAAAAAATGTGAATATCACGTTCGTTCAACAGAAGCATATTTTTAATTTATGAAACTTACAGAAATATATTTACATAAGGGTATGATTTAATTTTTTTTTAAATTTTACATATTCATAAAGAAAAGGGTATATTATATAGATAAAAAAATTCACAGATAAGGGATTTAAAATATAGGCCTTGATGAACGCACGCGATAGGGGTATTCTACATATAGTGACCCCCCCCGAGCGTCAAGGTGACAGGCTGGTAAAGCGTGGGCTGGTGTGGGCCACGTAGGTGAAGCCGAAAGTGGAAGCAAGGGCAGGTGCTGAAGACCGTAGGCTGAAGCCGACAGTGGACAGCGTGAGCGGGTGGTGCGAGTGAAGCAGAGAGAAAGACAGAGGTGTTGCTGCTTGGCTGGTGGGGCCGGTAGCATTGCAGAGGAAGTGAGTAGTTGGCAGAGGATCAGCACAGAGAGGAAAGAGAGAGAGAGAGAGGTGTTTGGGTAGCTGATGCTGGCGACACACACAGAAGTGATGGGCTGCAGAGAGAGTTGAGGGTTAGCTGGTGGGGCACCCTCTGCAGAGAGAGAGTGGCCGGGTTCTTTCTGGTGTGATTGGCACAGCAGGCAGGCGAGAGGTTCGCGGTGATTGAGGATGTGGTGTATCCTCGGCAGTGAGACAGGTCAGAGTGTTGATGTGTTTGTGGTTTCAAAGGCTTGGTCGTCAGACGCAAGGTCATAATTCCTGAGGTGGTGTGGCCGTGGTGGAATTGGCAGTAAATCCAGGCCTGAGTGTTTGTAAGTTGTGTGAGTAAGGCTTCTGTGTCGGGAGAAGCTTGTATGAAGTGTTGTGATTGGAAATATATTGCTGGGTGTTTGCTTTGTCTATGGTGCCCCTGTTTTGTGCTGTCTTTCTGGAGTGGGTGGTGTAGTGAACTGTGAGAAGTGTTCCAGCCTGTGGGGCTGGTGGTGCCCCCGTTGGTGTTAGTGTTTCCAAAGTTGGGAGGTGAAGGGCTATAGAGGCATGGTCTTTCTTTCTTTTTTTCACCTCACAACAACAACCCTTCTAAAGAATCTCTTAATGACATTGCACTCTTGATCTTGGAGACTTTGATGGTATACGATGTCATGCTTTGGGGCCTGGGGCATACTTGCATACTTTTGGTGCTCTTGGTGCTCATAGCTATACACCACCACGGTTAAGGAAGTTAGTTAGTGATTACTATTTCCAATTGTGATATTTGGGTTGTTGTAGACTTGTGACCAAGGGTATATTGTAAAGCCAACAAGCCTCTTTGCAGTGTTTCTCTTCAAAAGATTGTATCACCTCTCCTCTTACTCTCCTGCTATCATTATGCCTAGTGGGTGATGTGAATAAACTGTGGGTGTGTTAAGTGGCTACTTCAATTGAACAACAAAAAACCATGTACTTATCTCTTGCACTGGAACCCTGGGTGCGATGTATAAGAAGTGAAGGTATTCATATGGATGTAGTTGGCTCATTTTGACCGGAGTTTGAGTGGTTTGTGTTGATCATGCTTCCTTCATGGATGAGAAATGTTACCATTCCTTGGGAGTTGCCTGAGGGAATCATAGATGCCAAATTATATAATGATGATGAAGTAGATTGATGCCTCCTTTTGTACTTCAACCACCCATCCATCTTGATGTTTTGTATATAAATAAACACTTGTTGTTAGCTCATATACTCAGGGTATCTATTGCAGTTTTATAAATCCACTTGAAAGCTATTACTTTAATTAAATATAGCCTGTTTCCCTATTCATGTCTAAGTTATGTTGTGATTTTGGGAGGTGGAAGTGAAAGACCATTGATTGTATATACCTTGTGAGCTAGGTGTTGTGATTCTATTGATGTCCAAAGTGTAAGGCTGGGTTTGCTATAGAGGCCCTAGTTTTTTTTTTGGCTCAACCTAACAATGTTGGCATATTGAAACCAAATGCACCATTGCACTTCCAATGGTTTCGTGTGGACATTGTTCCCAAGAGTGACCATTTGTATCTTGCCAACTCACTACTCCAATTTGTCCATGTGCCATCTTTAAGAAAGCTTCTACATGCCTAGTATCAACTCCAAAGCTATTTCCAAGAAAGGCTAAATGAAGAGTTTCAACAATGAATACTGAAAGGCTTCTAATATGAGAGATATCTGGATGCTCTTCTTGCAATTTACAATTGAGAACATTTAGCTCTCCAATCACATTAGCAAAAAAGTGTAACAAAAATTGCATCTTGTACATTAGTGATTGAACATTCGAACTTCATGATTGTCAATAAGGCTGGCATAATCTTTATGGTTTTCACTATGACTTTCCCTTTCAAGAGCCATCTCACATCATGCATTTTTGTAATCTCACTTTTCCATGTCTACTGAGACTGAATTCCTTCACAACATCAACGAGAATCACATGCCTTTTGGTGGCTTACTTGGCTGCCCACTCACATAAAGCATTTTTGCTATCGTATCTATGAGCTTGAACTCTTTGAAAGCCATTAAAAGAATCTCCAACTGCAAGGGCCTCTTTGTGTGTAATAAAATGGAAGCTCACTAGATGTGGAATATGGTTCTTCAGCCTTGTAACCAAACTTGTACTAGAACCCATCATCACACTTGCTCCATCTGTGGGGCAATGACAGTCATTTTTGACAAAGGTAAACCTATTTCCTATAAAAAGCTTATTAAAGCATTATGTAAGTCCTCAACTATTGCATTTTGGACTTGCAAAAGATCCACAAACTTTGTAGTGATTGACCCATACCCTCCCTCCTTAATGAAAGTTATATAGATAATCATGTATTGGCACATGGTGATGTATGTGCTTTCATCAACCTGAATGGAGTAAAAGGGGATGTTATTGATCACTTTCTTCAATCTATCCCAATATACTAATTTGATTACCTTTGCAAATTCTTTGCTAGCATCTGTACTTGTGTAAGAGGAATACTCGCTCACTATAGGCATATTTGGCGTCCTTAGAAACTGTCGGAGGTCACATTCATCATCATGAAATTCTTCCAAAGGCAAACATCTCTTCATGACATACCATAAAGTATACATTACTATTATGATTCTTCCCTTTTCATCATCTTTCGTAGCTGCAATATGCTTTTACATAGGCACAACTAACCTTTTCTCATGTTCTCTCGACATTCCCTTTGCCTCATTGTGTTCTTCAAAGTTGTCACGCACATATAGTGCATTATTATGTATCCACGAAGACCCTTTTTTTACAAAAGGATTTTTATTTCTACCATCTACACCTCAAAATCTACACCTCAAACGTTCATTTCCCTCATATTATGTTGTGATCACATAAACCCAAGGATACACTGTTTTCCAACTCTCCAAAAACACTCTGATTTATTTTTATTTCCAACAATATCTTGTTGTGGGCAATCACTTGTTTTTCAACTCTCCAAAAACACTTTGATTTATTTTTATTTCCCAACAATCTCTTGTTGAGCAATCGCTCTACTGAAGTTTCACCCCATGACCATCAATTGTCCGACTTGCATCAATGCTTCCATATGATGGTAAAGCATGCAGCCCAAGCATTTGTTTAAATTCTTCTTTTTACTCTTCTTTAGGTGTACAATATGTGCCATTTTGCTGTGGCGCAAAAGAAAGGCTATAACAAAAGTTGAATGGGTCTCTCAATGAAGAAGGCACTCACGCAATAGTCTCATACAACATCAAGTGCATGTTGTGGGAGCTTCACCACACATCGGAATCAATGCCAAAGTGTTGTTGTGCAATTTACACATGCATCCACTACTTTGATATGCTTGTAATATTTTAGCAAGGAAACCACACCCATCTATAAGTTTGGAGAGATAGCTTGCTACCTCCAAGGAGAATTTGCTTGCAAGTTAGGAACCAAGAGGGGGAATACTCAACAAGCCTCTTAATAATGCGGGGAATGTTGGAGTCGTACACCAGAACCAGTGTGATTCATGATGATGACCTGGGAGGTGAAGTGGGTAAATTTCCTAGTAGGGTCATAATTGGTTTACGTTAAATTTTGGGGTGCCTGCATACGTGGCACCCCGCGAGCCCCAGCATGAGCGGTCATCTAGACGATGACCGCCTTGGTCCTAGACAATGGTGCAAAAGAGTTATGGACACACGTCCGTATGTCCGTGCATTTGCTCAGATTCGAACCTAGGTCCCTACCAAGGGATGCACGGACACACGTCCGTATGTCCGTGCATTTGCTCACATTCGAACCTAGGTCCCTACCAAGGGAGGCAAAGCTCCTATCCACTACGTCGCATGCATACTCGTGATGTACACACATGTCCATAACATCTTATGGACATATGTCTACAAATGGGCCCGTCTCATCACCGGGCATTGACTAGGTGATCGGGCCCGTGGGGTGCCATGTATGTAGGCACCCCAATATTTAATGTAAGCCCATTATCAAGCATGCTGCTACAACAATCTCACACATATCAAATCCATGTGTGAGATTGTTGTATCAGCATGCTTGATAATGAAGCCCTTATTATCACTAGGCAAAGCCTCAACCAAGGCATCAAGTTGATTAGCCCCACCGACTTGGTATATTTGGTATATGCAACTTGAAGTGGTAGAGGGAGGAGCTGACAAGAGGCAACAAATGCTAATAGCAGACGGTGGTGGAGATGTAGAAGATGGTTGTGGTGGAGACAGGCGAGACGACATTGGGGCCAGTGGTGCTAGTGGCTAGGGCATGAGGGTAGAGATAGGCATCTACGTGTGGGGCCAATGGTGATGAAGGCAGTGAGATGAGAGAGGGAGGCCTATAGGTGCACGTGGAAAGATGAGAGAGGGAGGCCTATAGGTGCACGTGGAAAGAAGAGAGAGGGAGGCCCGGTGCGTGGATGCAAGAGGGAGGGGGGTAAGGAAACAAGGTTTCCAAATTCCATTATTTATTAAAAATGGAACCATAGATGATAAGGCCAAACCATAGAATTAGTTTGGACAAACATTTTTTAATATTTCCCTTCCATTAATGTTTTTGGCTATTTTCTTACAATTCTTTGAAGATGGGATTTTTCACATTTTGCTTTTAAAATGAAATTTTCCATATTAGCTAGAAGCTCTCATGTGTGGGTTATAGAGATGGCTATCAAATCCTATCATTGTACACCACTCCTAATGTGACCCAGCCAATACAAGTGTACTAACTGTGTTTATAATTGTAAAACATAACTAAGTCATCATCCCTCTCATCCTCCATGGATGATGAACTAGAGTCTCCACTAAGGCATGCACTAAAGAATCCTTGAGAATGACGGCTTTGAGAGATCCTTTTTTAAAAATGCATAGATGCATAGAGGCAATGAAGCCTCTTATGCATTCTCTATGAATAGATGCATAGAGGCAATGCATAGTAATAGAGGGCTCTTGTGCATTCCTAGACATCTATGTATCTATGCATAGATGCATAGAGGCAATGCATAGGAATAGAGGCTGCGTTATGAATTCTCTATGCATAGAGGTCTAGAACGTATAAAGTGGCTTTACCTTGAGCTTAATTTCAAATAGAAAAAGTCTAAGAACTTTGTGTGTATATTTATTTAAGACTATTAATAGAGGCCCTATCATTTTTAAGTTTGGTCAGTCTAGTGTGAAAACTAGTTACTTGTACATAAATCATTTTTGACACTCAATCCCTTATATAATAAAATGCTTGTGAGCTCTCCTTATTCCTTATTCTTGATTACTTGTGCTCTATTGAATCTTGCATGGTAATTAGTGAATGCTTGCTAGATATGTTTGTTTGTACGTTTCCCTCTTACATGAGCTTCCTTTTCTTTCCCCACCTTTTGTGTGAGAGACAATTGGGAAGGCTATCTCTTTTTGCCTCCATCTAGGCATAGAGACCTCTATCTTCACTCCATTGGGGTAAAGGAGATTTTGGGTGTGAGAAAGTGTGAGGACGTGATGGTGGATGAGATAGTGCACCCACATCAAGGCAACTCTAAGGCAAGGCCCAATGACACATAATTCAGAAAAGCTAAGGTAAGCACTTGACTTGAACATATTTACATGATATGAAACCACTTGATTATGAGAGTGATGCGTATCTAGATTTTGTGTGCAGGTTACAAAAATCTTGCAAATCACCATGAAAAAAACGTATTCTTTACATGCATCTGATGTAAAGACCAACCCTTCATTGTAGCCATAGCAATAATATCTCCTATGATTTTTACCATTATCAACTGGGCTGAATGTCTCCTCATACTCAATGCCATATGTCTACATAACCCTTGGTAATCAGTCTTGCCTTATATGTGTTTATAGATCCATTTAAGTTACTCTTGATCTTGTACACCCACTTACATCCAATTTCCTTCTTATCCTTAGGCAAAGGCACTCATTCCCATGTTGCATTTATATTCAATGTTTCTTCTCTCATTGATGACATCTTCTCATTTTTTATTTCCAAGTGCATGCTCAAAACAAGTGGGATCTATCTCCTCTATTGCTTTAACCATGTAAGATAGTGATGGGCCGTAAATCAATTATATCTTAATATGTCAACGTGATATCTAACCTGAGTAGACATCGTAGACTTGGATAACTATCTAGCATCCTCAAAATTACCTTGGTTCTCTATGCACCAAGAGGAACCATTGATGGAATGCCAAGCTCCTTATCAACACTCTGTTTGGAGCCACTAAAGTCACCATCCACATAAGAGTGACCTGTTAACAAATCTGGCACAAAAGATTGATTTACCTTTTCCTTCCCTTTGCATGATACATGTGTATCAATATATATATTACCACGAGATGATGGGACATATATCAATCATATCGCAACCTGTCAGCATGGTATCTAACCCGAGTAGACACGTGTACACCTGGATCACTAATGAGTGTCCTCAAAATAGCCTTGGTTCTTCGTGTACTAGATTAACCACTCACAGAATGCTAAGCTCCTTATCAAGGCTCTGCTTGGAGCCACTAGACTCCCTATCCACATAAGAGTGACGTGCTAATAGATCAGGCATGCAGCACAAAAGGTTGGATCTACCTTTTTCTTCCCTGCGCATGATACATATGTATCAGCATTTGTAGTACCACAAGATGATGCATCTACATTCCTTGCATCTTTCCTCAACTTACATAACCATGGACTAACACTAGATCCACTACTAGAGGACTCTCTAGGTCAACTAAGCACCTGTGTGATTACTGCTCTACATGTGGAACATCATCATTACTTCTTACATTTGCATCTTCATTCGCCTTCACTGGTGCATATCATCTACTTATCTCATCAAAGACAACATTTATGCTTACTTTCATCTCGAGTGGTGGGATTATAGCATCTATAAACTTTTTGCTCTAAATCATAACCAATGAAGATGCATTTCTCTGCCTTTGGATCCAACTTGCTTCTCTTCATCAAGAACATGCACATATGCAATAGATGTAAATAATTTTAAGTGAGACAAATTTGGTTTTATGCTTGTAAACTTCTATTCAAAGCATCATGCCATGACTAGCCAGTGGGGGTTCTGTTCATAATCTAAGCAATAGTTGTCTCTACTGCTTGAGCCCAAAAATAATCTGGCATATTATTTTTAGACATCAAGGCATGAGCAACTTTTGTAATGTGCTTGTTTTTCCTTTCTACAATACCATTTTATTATAATGTACCGGCATCTAGAGGAGTTCACTATATGTAAACTCTCTATATCACGTGCGTTCAAGGCCTAATTTAGAATATCTATAAATTTTTCATGAATAAAACACACCCTTTTTCTATTGAATCTATAAATACCCCCTTTAAATGGTATCTTTCTGTATGTAAAAAATGTGTTAAAAAGGGATTTAAAAAACCCCTTCTATTGAACTCACGTGCTATGCTTACATATTTATGAGTGACCCACCCCCACCCCCACCCCCCCACGCCCCCACCCCCTGAGACTTGCATGTGAATTACCTCTTGATTTCGTAGTTTCTCAAAGAATCATTGAACTCATTAGAGAAATATTTCCCCCCACCATCTGATCTTAGGCACTTGATTTACATACCTTGATTCCCTGCTTTCTCAAAGAATCACTGAACTCATTAGAGAAATATTCTCCCCCACCATCCAATCTTAGGCACTTGATTTACATACCTTGATTCCCTGCTTTCTCAAAGAATCACTGAACTCATTGGAGAAATATTCTCCCCCACCATCCGATCTCAGGCATTTGATATACATCTACATGTGAATTGTCTCTTGATTCCATATACATACGATCTTAGGCATTTGATATACACCTCCACATAAATTGTCTCTTGATTCCATATACATACGATCTTAGGCATTTAATATATACCTCCATGTGAATTGTCTCTTGATTCCATATTTGGAGAAATAATCTCTGCCCACCATCCAATCTTAGGATTTGATCTGCGTACCTTTTTCCTTCTTAACCAAGGCTTTAAACCTCTGAAAATGAGTAAACATCTCACTTTTCTCCTTCATGAAAGAAAAACCACACTTTCCTAGTGTGATCACATCAATGAATGTAACATAGAACCTACAATCTTTTTTCCCTGTTTCCTTTGATTCACATACCTTCTTCCTTCTCAACCAAGGCTTTAAATCTCTCAAAATGAGAAAAAATCTCACTTTTCTCCTTCATGAAAGGAAACCCACGCTTTCTTAGTGTGATCACATCAATGAATGTAACATAGAACCCACAACTTGCAATTGTTGTAGCCTTGATCGGTCCCCATATATATGTCCCATACTTACCACCTTGGTATATAGAAGAAAATAATGTGGATTCAGTAGAATATGGATATGTAATTGTTGAAACCTTATGTGACATTTCATCTGGGGAAGAATTGTTTACTAATTACAAGTTCTAGTGACATTGTACAAGTAGCAAGATTGATTAAAGGATTATTATCACTCCATTAGATCGCTTTTCTTTATGTTTTTTTTATTTTTTTATGTTGTGAGAAATAATTTTTAATCAACATTTTATCATGTGATAATTCTCAATAGAGACAATCGTTTTTTCAAAAGCATATGTCTTCATTTTTATTGTGAATTTATATTCCATCTAAAAACTTTTTTGATTAAAATCGTGGACGTAGTAAACAGATTCAAGAAAAATGTGATCATGCATTTCAATCTTGCTTGCTTACATCAAAAGTATGTAATTTTCAATCAAGTACATAAGGGTTGAAGTATTCTTAAAAATTATAGGGCTCATAATTGAGCGACTACAATAAGATTTAGTTTTGCATCACATTCTTACTTGCTCAATCTTTTGTGAGATCTCATGATGTGGGGACTCCCCAAAGATTTGGATTTACACCCAAATCTTGCTTGCTAGGATCCCAAGTTCCCTCCAAGGACATGAGGGTTAGAGGCTTCTCAAGAGTTGTTGGGCTTATGATTATAAGACCACATCAAGATTTGGTTTTGCATCAAATTCTTACTGGCCCAATCTCTTGTGAGAGATCATGATGTTGGGACTCCCCAAATATTCTTACGGGCCCAATCTCTTGTGAGAGATCATGATGTTGGGACTCCCCAAATATTCGGATGTGCCACCAAATCTTGGTTGCTTGATTACATGCCAAGTAAGTAGATGCTCTACAAGGACATGAGGGTTTGTGGCTTCCTAGGAGTTTTAGGGCTTATGATATCAGGATCACAACAAGATTTGGTTTTGCATCTGAATCTTTCTTGGTCAACCTCTTGTGATCTGGGTACTCCCCAAAGATTTGGATGTGCATCCAAATCTTGCTTGCTTACTAGGATCCCAACAAGTAAGTAGATGCCCTACAAGGACATGAGAATTGGATGCTTCTCAAGAGTTGTTGGGCTCATGATTTTAGGACCACATCAAGATTTGGTTTTTGCATCCAAACCTTGCTTGGCTTGCGAGAGCTCATGATGTGGGGACTCCCCAAAGATTCTGATGTGCATCCGAATCTTGCTTTCTTGATTACATGCCAAGTAAGTAGATGCCCTACAAGGACATGAGGATTTGTGGCTTCTCAAGAGCTGTAGGGATCATGAAGAACACAACAAGATTTGGATTTTCATCCAAATCTTTCTTGCTCAATCTCTTGTGAGAGCTCATGATGTGGGGACTTGCATCTAAATCTCCTTACTTATGTACAATTTCATTAGTAACAAAGTAAATGAAACCATGTAAACTCAAGATACTGATTTTGTTTTCTTGTGAAGTTATTAAATTAAGAAAATGAGTCCTCACAATGGATTCAAAGTTTTTACCTAGAATTAATTTTTTATATGTGCACAATTCTTTAGACCATTGTAGTCAATGTTACAAAATATGTCTACAAATAATTTTCTTATCTTATTTTTGCACATTGATAGTTATTCAAAGATATTTTTGCACATTGATAGTTATTCAAAGATATTATCAAAGTCTCTCAGAATCTAGTACAACAATAGAGAAACAGAAGCTTAATATTAAACTAGCCTTGAATGATTTGTTGCTGCTCTGATCTTTTACTAAATCAAGCATGCATCAAAACATAAGGTGTGGGAAGGGATGTATTGCACTTTGGCCAGGCTGCACTGAATTTCTAACTATCTTGATGAAAAAATAGAACATTGGAATATCGTCTACAATGCTCAGACGAAATGTGGAGCCTCTAGTTGAAGCTTTACAAAATCATTCAAAAATCAGGCTTTCTTTTTTCTTTGTATGGTGTCAAGACAAGTGCAAAGCTTACTCTAATGGAAAGATATATCAACGAGATAAATTAGGTGTGGAGGCCATGTTTAAACCATTATCATTAGTAGGTAGTGTGTTTAAGTGTGATGTAAGGCAAACAATTCTAATTGATGAATCTCCTTACAAGGGTAGCGTTCTCAAGAGAATTGTATATATCCACCTACTTTTAACATTTTGAAGGAGTATAATATTTTTCTCAATGATCTTCTTCCATATTTTCTTATATTGGATAAGTCTATACACATACGAACTGTAGTGAGAATGGATCATTTTGTTTGGCGAAGATGCAGTGATCGTTGGTCACCCATGGTATACAACTGTGGAAAAAATGATAAGTGAGTACACAGTAAAGAATTATGCGTGGTCTAATTTGGAGTATAATATTTGCATTGAGAAGGTGGAGGAAAATGCAAACTCAAGTAAGGAACACGTTGAAATGCATGAGGATGTGGAGAAGAATGCAAGTATTGATGGGACTAGTATTATTTTACCAAAGGATTTGGGGGGGGGGTAATACCTCATGTAGTGATGTTGGAATAAACACCTTGTCAGCTTACTCAAGCAAGCCTTTATTGGAGCTCAATAAGGAGCAAATAGAACTTTTAAAGAAAGTCCCTCCAAATAATAAACTTGCAATTATGTATGCTACTACATAGTTAGCTTACAAGTTTGCTCGCAATGTGGAGTACGAATATCCCTCATACAAAGGTGTCCTTGCCTCTCTATGCAAGGTTTCCTCCTCTTGTGACATTGGAGCTCGCTCACTATCATCTATGACCTCCCTTCCAAAGAAGTCATTCACCATGTTGTCCATGATGAGATTCTCTTCCTCCTCATGTGGCAATGGTGGAGGCACCTCATTCATTGGTTGGGGAAGATGAGTCTCAGCCATGCTTTCCATATGAAGCCTTGCCATCTTTCGCACTCTACCCGATGTCACCGAATGGTATGGCATGTTACCTAGAACTCTCCTATGGTTCTCCTCCATGTCATCATCTGCACTTGGTCGTGCCACTGCCTTATGACCATATGTTTGGACATGCTCAATTGTTTTACGACATTGTCGTATATACTGGCCCTTGTATCGATCACACACATATCGAATGTTTTCTCTCAACCATGCCTCCGATCAAACTTCCGACCCTTGATGATCATTGTCAGATATCTTTAACCTATCTAAAACTGATTTAGGATTCATTCAAAACACACAACAGCATCTGGTACTGCAAATAGAAATTTACCCAGGTTTTCCTTGCTAGACAACAAAAATACGTTGCTTAGCAGTGAAATTTTGCTACTTACCAATGAAGCCAGCAGCGAAATTTCACTGCTCACAACAGCGACCTGCAAAACTGTCACTCCCGCCTAAGTTGCCACTGTGATGGCTGTCAATACCTACCTACTTTCCTATTGCTACACATGTACAGCTACGCCTGCAGCACAAGTTTTTCTCCCACCTCAACTCATCTCCCAAGGGTTTTGAATCAATCAAGTCTCCCTCTCCAAGGTAAGCACTTCTTGCTTTCTTCCCTCTTTCATGGTTTCATGTCTTCTTCCAAGCTTTAATGAAAAGCTTGGAAATAGTTATATGTGAGCTTCTCTCCTTTTCTCCCTTCCACTCTCTTTCCTCTCCCCTAACCCTAGCCTAATACATATAGCTCTAATAGAGAGCTTTGATGGAGAGCTCTCCATCAAAGCTTAATATTAAGCATTCATACATTATGCATAGGTTTAGGCTTAATATAAACTAGTTTTTCCATTCACTTATGCATTAAGAGTAGGGTTTAGGGCACTCACCTCTTTTTTCTCTTGTTCTTCTTCCTTACTAATGTGTTAATGAGAACTATTTTTTTAATTATGTTTCTTTTTTGTAGGATTATTCAAATGAGCAAGGTTTTGGACATAACCTCTCATATAGTAAGCCCTCTTTCTTCATTTGCACTTCTTGTCTTTGTGTTTTTGCACCCTTAGGTGCCGGGGATTAGTGTTAGGTCAATAGGCTAGGACTATATGCATAACGGCTAGGCTATGCATAGGCCTCTTTATGCATAAAGAGGGCTATGCATAGCCCTCTTTATGCATAGGGCTATGCACAAGGGGGCTAGGCTATGCATAGCCCTCTTTATGCATAGGGCTTATGCATAGGGCTATGCACAAGGGCTAGGCTACGCATAGCCCTCTTTATGCATAGGCCTTATGCATAGCCCTCTTTATGCAATAGGCCTTATGCATAGCCCTCTTTATGCATAGGGCTATGCATAGCCCTCTTTATGCATAGGGCTATGCATAAGGACTAGGCTATGAATAGCCCTCTTTATACATAGCCCTCTTATTATGCAATAGGGATTTTGAATAGCCCTCTTTATACATAGCCCTCTTATTATGCAATAGGGATTCTGCATAGCCCTCTTATGGGCTAGGCCATGCATAGCCCTGTTTATGCATAGCTCTCTTATGCATAGGGCTTATGCATAGCCTTATGCAATAGGGCTTTTGCATAGCCCTCTTATGCATAGGACTTATGTATAGGGTTTATGCATAGCCTTATGCATAGGGATTATGCATAGAATTATGCAATAGGACTTATGCATAGGCTATCCATAGGCCTTATGCAATAGGACTTATGCATAGCCTTATGCATAGGCCGTATGCATAGGCCTTATGCATAAGGCTATGCATAGCCCTCTTTATGAAATAGCCCTCTTTATGCATAGCTTGCTTACTGCATAGGGCTTATGCATAGCCTTATGCATAGCCTTATGCATAGGGCTATGCATAGCCTTATTATATGAATAAATCCTATTATGCATAATGAAGTAATGTTTTGATTTATTATGATAATCTTTTGTAGGTCTATTCAAGCGAATGACCTCCAAGGGCATAGGTCACACATACTATTTATATAGATTTGGCAGCTAATAGAGGTAAGTCCTCTTTGCTTATGCTTCTTATCTTTGTGTTTTTGCACCCTTGGGTACCGGGGATTAGATTTATGTCAAGAGCCGTATGCATAGTCCTTGTGCATACGGCCTATGCATACGGCTTATCATAGGCCGTATGCCATAGGACTTACGCATACGGCCTATGCATAGGCCGTATGCATAGTCCTTGTGCATACGGCCTATGCATACGACCTATGCATAGGCCGTATGCATAGGCCTTATGCTTAGGCCTTATGCATAAGCCCTATTATGCATACTGAACTAATGTTTTGATTTATTATGATAATCTTTTGTAGGGCTATTCAAGAGAACGACCTCCAAGGGCATAGGCCATGCATACTGTTCAAATGGATTTGGCTGTATGTAGAGGTAAGCCCTCTTTGTTATGCTTCTTCTCTTTGTGTTTTTGCACCCTTGGGGGGTGCCGAGGATTAAGTTTAGGTCAAGAGCCGTATGCATAGGCCTTATGCATATGGCCTATGCATACGGCATCATACAGCCTATACATAAGCCTTATGCATAGGCCGTATGCCGTATTCATAGGCCTTATGCATACGACATACGGCCTATGCATAGGTTGTATGCATAGGCTATATGCATACGACCTATGCATATGGCATATGGTCTATGCATACGGCCTATGCATATGCATAGGCCGTATGATGCCATAAGCATAGCCCGTATGATGCCATAAGCATAGGTCGTATGCATACAACCTATGCATACGGCCTATGCATAGGCCGTATGCATACTGCCTATACATACGGCTTATGTATACAGCCTATGCCATCTAGAATGCTGCTTATATCAGGGTAGGAGTGGTTATCCGTGTGAGTAGGTGGTTATAGTGGGGGAGGGGGAGCCCTCGATCTTCTCACAATCCTTCTCTTACAAAAGAGGAGTTGCCTTTGGCTTTAATAGTGGGGAGCATGTGGAAAGTCCTCAATAGCTATCATCCGAAAGGGGCACTATCCACCCTACTTATCTAAACAGTATTGTAGGAGGTCACAACAATGCTCGAATATCACAAGTTATATTTTTTGTCTAAGCTTGTGTTGTTGTTTTCGCTTGGTTGGCTTGACATATGCGAGGTAAGTGGCCTTATTCATTCAACCTCATGTTTATAGCACCCTTGGGTGCCAGGTTCAGGAAATGGACTTATGCATACAGATATGGGGCATTGTTATATGCCATCTAGAATGCTGCTTATGTCAAGTTAGGAGTGGTTATCTGGAGTAGGTGGTTATAGTGGAGGGGGAGCCCTCGATCTTCTCACTATCCTTCTCTTGCAAAAGAGGAGTTGACTTTGGCTTTAATAGTGGGGAGCGTGTGGAAAGTCATCAGAAGCTATCATCTGAAAGGGGCACTGTCCACCCTGCTTGTCTAATCATGCTTGTCTAATCAGTATTGTAGGAGGTCTTAACAATGTTCTAATATCACATGTTGTATTCTTTGTCTAAGCTTTAAGTATGGCTTGGATTAGATCATCGTGTTTTGTTGCCTATGCATGTATGAAGAAGCAAGAATGTCGATGGACCCATCTCACAAGATCATGATGTGGCCAATCTTCTGCTGTCCATTATAAATGAACGATATGGGCAGCAAGCTTGGTCGCAGTTTACATAGACACAGGTATGGTTCCATCAAACCTTTTCACATACACAAAATTAATCTTTTATGCATTTTATTTGTCTTATATTTTAATCTTATATGCAGGCGAGCTTACAGTCAGGCCAGTCGATGCCAAAAAGACTACCCCACTTGGCTAGTCGACACCATGGGAGCAATCTATCCCACTTGCTCAGTCGGAGTAGACCACGCCTTTGATAGGCGCGCGGCCGAGTGTGACGCGGGGATGAGTGGTGCAGACCCATCATGATGATATGGTTGTAATGAGCCTACACCACCTTCCTCTACTAGACCCACCCCCGCTCCCTCACATCTGTTCTTCACCACGACGATGACGTAGTAGAGAGTCTAGGGGATAGTAGACGTGCTAGCGGGGGGGAGTATACTGCTTTTGGTTTGGCAAAAGTAGCACTAGGTCTTCCAATGCATTTCCCCAACAGGGAGGTCATCATATACACAGTATAAGCTAGCCCCTAGGAGACCCATTCCACCGTTCGATCCACGTCTCTTACCATACACTGTGGATGCGGATGGTGCCCTTGTGATGGATGCATAAGGAAAGCAAGTCATGAATCGTATGTACTTGCGAACTTGGAATTCATGAACTCCTTCAAAAAGTGGAAAGCACAAGATGAACTTTCTAAGCAATATGTTATCGATGTGCTTAAGTCAGAGGTCCCCGTGCCACATGCGAGTTTGTGTTTCTCCGAGAAGTGGATGAAGCGGCGCATCAAGCATTTGATCTCTAATAAGAGAGCAAATATTAAGAGAGCAGTGAAAAATAATTTGGAGAAGCCTAGCGTGTGTACGGCCGAGGAGTGGAGGCACGCACACAGTTTCGTCAGAAAGCACCCAAGTGCTTTTTAACAGCGGTAGCAAGTGCTTCCCGACTAACGAAAACGAGTGGCTTCACACTTCGGCTCCGATGGGAAATCCTTTTTTCTTGCTCGTTTTGTAAGTATCATTTATTCTCTCCTTTCATTTCGTTTTGTACTATATTGTTTTCTTGAAATAATTGTATATTTTCTTAATTGTTTTTAGTAGAGGAAGGTTGTTGGCATGACTCAACAAAGGAGGAATATTAATATGGGTATAGAGATCCCCATCTGTAATTGTGGGCGTGGATGTGTACGCGAGATGTACGCTTGGATGAGTCTATATTGGGGACTCAAGTTGATGAGGTAATGTGTTGCCTAAACCATTCTCTTTTCTACATCTAATTGTATTTTGATGAGGTAATGTGTTGCCTAAACCATTCTCTTTTAAATGCTCTTGCTTACCTTATGCTTTGATGGCATGTATGCAGGATGAAGGAGAAGAATAAGAGGAGGATTCAGATTATCAGTGTGAAGCAAGTGAAGAGGACGAGGAATCAGATGATGCAGATCACTTGGAATCCAATGACGATTCCAGTTAGACACCCACCTATTCATACCTCTTCATTGTAAAAACTTTATGTATATATAGCCAAAGGCCAACAATTTCTGAAATATAATAACTTTTTGGGCTTAATTGCATTCTCCACAATGTATGTGTTTCTTATATTTGTGTTTGTGTTACAAATCTGAAACTATGACTGTTTTAATTTTTTTTAAAAAGAGCTGGGAGGAGAGACTGGGGAGTCCTGTGGTACAGACTCCCCAATCTACCCCTCCCCAATCTACCCCACTCCCCAGTCTGTCGTCTCCTAGCTCTTTTTTTGCTGTGCAAAGCATTCGTTGGCTGAGAAACGAAAATATGTCGCTGTGCTGAGCAATGCAAATAGCAACGAAATATCGCTACTAAACAATGATATTTTTGCTACTGAGCAGTGAACCCGTTGTAACGAAAACAACACTATTTTTAGCAGTGAAAATGGCCCAATACCTAGCTACCCTTCTAGTTATAAAAACGCTCCTATTTTGACATACCAATAACCAAATCTCCAGTTCATTGGTCGTTGCACGCAATACCTAGCTACCCTTCTAGTTATAAAAACGCTCCTATTTTGACATACCAATAACCAAATCTCCAGTTCATTGGTTGTTGCATGCAGCACGCAGCACGTCTTTGGCTGTGTTTCACTATTGTCCACAAGGCCTTGAGCATTAGATCTCTCGCCACTCGGCCTTCCTTCCATGCAAGCCTCTGAAAACTTATCGAAAAGAGACCGGCAGAACCTGCCGAATCTCGCTGATAGGAACTTTACTTTATGGATGCGGACACGAAACATGTTTAATGGACATGGATTGGTTTAAGCACGGGGCTCTCCCCTTGTTGTCCACAAGGCCTTGAGCATTAGATCTCTTGCCACTCGGCCGTCCTTCCATGCAAGCTTCTGAAAACTTGTCGTCCACAAGGCCTTGAGCATCAGAGGCAAGCCGCAAGATCATGATGAAGGAGTCCAAGGAGATGGATAAGAAAGGAGGTCACACTACTCAGGCGAAATGGATGAAGGCCCAAGGGGAGTCTTCGATTGGGACTCGAGACTTGTGTGTGGCACGCGCTCCAGAGTCCATCTCTCTCCGCCTCTCTATATGCTGGCGGCGCTTCGCACTTAGATCATCAGCTTTTGCACTGCCAAACATTGGAAAGCCTCTCTGCCATGTACATCCTATAAGCACACGAAATGCATTTACTTTGAAGGGGAGTCGAGAAAGTTGGGGGTGAAAATTGATGGGGCCATGGCCGCGTGGTAGGCAGTGTGATTGGGGCAGTCACCCGTGGGCAGTCCTCAGGACTAAGTGCCACGGGTTTTAAAGACCCTTGTCAGGTGATATCAATGGATGATATTGATCCAAATCGTGATGCCTTTTTTGGACCTTCAGATAAAGTAAACTAGGGTCAGTAAATTAGAGGTGAAAAACATAGAATATAATGACTTGAAACCACATGGTTTTGTTGCTTGAAGGTATAGTTTGGTGATAACATGTTTCCGATGGCGACCCGAGGTCTTGAGTTCATATCCTCTTTTGCACATATCATTTTGCTCCAAACTTTTCTAAGTCCCAAACCCAAATTCACCCTCATTCCATGATGTAAACTAAGAAATAAACTATGTCCACTTAGTAAACTAGGATCACTTAATAAAAAAAAGTAAACTATGCCTGTTTGGTAAACTAGGAAGTAAACTATGATTACTTAGTAACCTAGTTTATTGGACCTAGTTTACTGACCCTAGTTTACTTTATTCAATGGCCCAAAAAAGACGTCGCGATTTTTGATCAATGCCATCCATTGATATCACCTGACAAGGGTCTTTAAGACCCCGTGGCACTTAGTCCTAAGGGTGGACAATATACTGCTATAGTGTGGCTTGCTGGCAGCCTGGCACATTAAAGAGTCAAGACTCAAGACATTTAAAATTCAAATTTAAAAATTACTAATTAGTACTAAGTAGTATTTATCACTCTTAGTACTAATTAGTATTACTAATTAGTATTACTAATTAGTACTAAGTAGTATTTATCACTCTTAGTCTCTTATTAAGTTGTATAGTAGTTATTATCCGAGAAATTAAGGTGTATATTAAATGTTATCCTAGAAACTAAGGTTTATATTAAACCTAATCCTTAAAATAAAGATTCACACATCAATTGAATCCTTTGTCTTTAAGGGTGAAAATTTTATTATCCGGGATTTTTCAATTTGCGCCAGGAAGTTTACAATGCGAATCAAGTTTTGTGAGCACTGGGTAGGATATGTATTTGTTGGGGGAAACAACAAGAAGTGATCTAGTGAGGCACCCCCACTAGCTACTTTCTAGCATTGGAGGTAGGGTATATATTGAGAATAGGGTAAGATGAAGCTTGTACTAATAAGTAATAGCTACCAGCCTACCATGTATTATTTGTACTAAATATGACACCTAAATAGTGAAGTTGTGTTTATGAATTTAATTCCTACACAGAGAGTAGTTTTGATAGAATTGGATGGTTTTTTGCAAACTAATGCATAGTGGTCATGTGTGTGGCTCCTCTCTCTCTCTCTCTAGAGTTACACTGGCAGCAAAACACACACCCTTTCTCTCTATGAATGACTTCCATTATAAGATTCATTCTTTGAGGATCATCTCTATATGTTGCCTCTTCTTATTCATATAAATTTTTAAGATGGTATTGATTATGGGGCAAGATGATATTGTTTTTACTAATAAATAATGTCTACCATGCTTTTTCTTATCAAGAACCAAAATGGAGATCTTTTCTCCACACACAGAGACATAACATATGGTAGGGTATGTATTGAGAGTATGGGGTAAAATGATGTTATTTGTACTAATAATAATGGCCACCATAGGAGCACCATAGTAGCCTCTCTTCTATATATAAAGAGTTATATATAAGACTATCTATGAAGGAGTATATAGAAGACTGCTTTTGCCCATGCCATGTGGCAAGAAAAGATGCAAAATAAAATTTTCTCTATAATATCACACTAGAAAATTTAGCATGAGTTCTTAGCTGGCTACATTGGATTGTAAAACATGGACTCCTCTCCAACTCAATCATTGAGAGAGAGAGAGAGAGAGAGAGAGAGAGAGAGAGAGAGAGAGAGAGAGAGAGAGAGAGAGAGAGAGAGAGAGAGAGAGAGAGAGAGAGAGTAGATCAAATGTTATCACAGGTAAACTTGCATGTTGTTTTTTCAAACGTGGGTCCTTCCCCCACTACACACACCCAAGTACCATAAGGGGCTACCACCCTTCCAAATATTGATCAATTTTTATTACATAGTGGCCAAGCCTCGAGACTAATTAATCCCACAAGGAATCACTCGGTAAAGTGGCCAAACAACCTACAAGGTTAGAAAGAAACCATGCACCCATGGCCACGATAACTTTTAAATGCTCCAAATCTACGCCCCCATTCGAGAGTGTCAAGATTTAGGGACGATCGAATCACTCCTGTGACCGCCAAAATCATTGAGTTGAAGCAATGGTGCGAGTAGTTCCTTGGGGGATTGTAGTCAATGATGGCAAGGGAGTGTGCAGAATGGCGAACCTTCAGGTCCACCTACATGAGAACACACACCCGTGTGAACCCCTCTCAAGAGGGGGTGTCCTTACCCATGTGAACCCCTCTCAAGAGGGGGTGTCCTTACCCATGTAGAGAGAGGAAGGATTGAACTCACAACCTCGTGGTTGCAAATTCAATGCCTTACTACTACAATACGATGAGAAGGATCGTGTACTTATATTTTCTCTCTTTGTAAAGATGAACTTTGTATTTCTCTCTCTATCTCTCCCTCCCTTTGTTTGTTTATTACACTCTCTCAAACACACCCACACACACACACAGTGCATGCACACACACGAGGTCTCACCTATACCGGTCCTGCATACATGCAACCTATATCATGCTTTAATTACAAGCAGATAGACACCCAAATGTCTATGTGTGTGTGTCTGTGTGTGTTTTCAGGTGGTAGCTCTCTCTCTCCATTCTAGACAGCCCCATGGCGGAGATACTTGATCTAAGGAGAGGGCAACACTTCAACTGATCAGCATACATGGATCTACTTGATATACATTTTTCAGTATTTTCTACTCATCAGTATCATCTCGGAGTCTTACAGTTCTGTTCTTATAGCTATAGAACAATCAATTTATTGTACTTTTTAGTCTCATTTAGTTGTTCTCTTTGATGAGACACCAACTTCAGATGTACTCTCAGTTTTGGTCTCATAGGCCACTATGGCCTCTTAGAGACGTTAATATTTCATTTCATTTCATTTCATTTCTCTCTCTCTCTCTCTCTCTCTCTCTCTCTCTCTCTCTCTCTCTCTCTCTCTCTCTCTCTCTCTCTCTCTCTCTCTATCACACACTCACCATTATCTCACTCTCCTCTTTTCTCTCTCTATAATTAACCACTTTCTCTCTCCCTCTCCTCCCACTCTCTTTTCTCTCTTCTCTCTCTTTACCCCCACTTTCAATTTTGTTTTATTTATTCTTTTTGTTTAATATTATTTATGTATATTTATTTATTTATTTTATACTCTTATTATTATTTTATACTAAAATAAATAAATAAAACATTTTCTATTCATATGTTACATGTTACATCATATGTACTATCTTGAGGAGATTGTCCCTCCAGGGTAGTGTAAAAAATAATACAATCTTCTTGGACTCTCCTCTTAAAAAAATTTCAAGGAAGTCTAGATGAATAAATTAGATGATCTTCAAATATTGATTTGTTTTTGGAGCACCATATTAGCCATAGAAACCAACATTTAAATTATTTCATGATGATATGAAGGTGCTTATCTTCAATGTCCCAACTTCCAAAGGTGACACTAAATCTTGAAATTTTGTATCCAAAAGCAACATACAAATGTGTAATAGCTAATTCCGTCATTCCTTAATAGTGGGGCAATACTCAAAAGCATGTTTATATGATTCTTTGCATTTACCACATCTAGCACAGATACCATTTGTGAATTTTTTGCTCAGCAATTGATAGCCCAAGGGAAAAGCAGTAATCATGAATCTTCACAAGAAACACTTTAACTTAAGTGATAGCTCAAGGGAAAAGCAGTAATCATGAATCTTCACAAGAAACACTAACTTAAGTGATATAGGTAGTGACCAAGAGCCATGCATTCTATTTACCCATAACTTCTGAGATTTTGTAAGGCCCAAAAATTTGCTACATCTTATAACCTCTATAGTAATCTAAGATTTAAGCATCATGCAAAAATTCTTTGTTGAGTTAGTCCACCAATTGACCCAATAGTTGGGGAGAGACCAATCTCTGAATCTGTCTGTCATGTTTACAGCATGAGGGATTTGTACTCTGTGTAGATGATGGTGCAGAGAAGGTGCCATGCATTTCTATAAGCATTCCCAATTTGATGAGATCTTCTCACTGCAAAAACAAGACACAAAATCTCCCTTAGAGGCCAGAATTTGAAAGAGTGTGTTAATTCCTTTTTTATAAAAGTATTTACTATGAGAGCCAAGAAGCAAAGCTGGAGGCTTTTTAAAGATAAAGCTTTAGAAATTTTTTTAAAGCTGGAATTGAATTTCCAATATATTTGATTCTACCATTCCAAATAAGTTTTGCACAATGTTCACAATTTCCAAGTAGATACAAGTGTTTGTATAGTTCTGAAGCCCGCTTTCAAAGGTGCATGTGAGAATAGTTCCTCCCAATTTCGAAGATCCCATTTACCATGGAAATAAACATGAGTATCATGAATCTATTGAGAGATGGTGTTATGTGTATGTGGGGAAAGCATCCTAGAGGTGCAAGATATTGTGGTAAGATAAGAATGCCACATGTGATATTGTATGGTGTGTGAGTGTTGACCAAAAGAGTGGAAAAAGGAGTGCCACATGGATGATGATGTGTAAAGTGGGATAAGGCTAGAAAGCCTATATCATTATATGGTTCATTGTGAATGCAATAGAAGAGATTAAGTGGTTGAGTGTGCAATCTCTCTCTCTCTCTCTCTCTCTCATGGAGTTTTTAGTGTGGTGTAATCCACCATATGTCTTATGCTTAATCTTCTGTTTATCAATCCTTTTGTTTTGCCTATCACCATGATCAATCCTATTTTAGGATTTTAAACATGGTGGCTCTTGGTCATGGTGAATACTTATGCATAGTTTATTGGTTATGTGTTTATTTGATTAAGCATTATTTTTAGTTTATTATGAAAAACATTAACACACTCATTGCCATTATTATTGCATTTGGAGAGAGATTATGCTCATGGAGATTATGCTGCTGCCCAAAGAAGCTCAAAATGGAGATTTCAACAAAGATGAAGTCTTCGAAGCTGCCTCATCATCAAGGAAGGCGAAATTGCAATTTTTTGCAACATATATCACACTTATGAATGAGGCAATGGCATATGCAAAGAGTGAGATCAACATGACTCAGGAGACTGAGTTACCTTTGGAAGGTTCTAATAATGAAAACCCAGACAATCAGACGAGCGAGAGGGTTTGAAAGTTAAGTTTTCCCTCTTTGAGTGTCCAATCTAAGAGAGAGATATGGTGGCTTGGGGCATTTGAACTACTGAAGGAGACACATGAAGTGCTAACTTGGATGTTTGATTGGATACCATGGATTACCAATGTCATTAAAGCACAAATTCAAGGGAAAAATTAGAAGTGGAGGGTAAGGGCTCTTATACAATAGACTGGCATTTAGGAGGTGACTTGAAGACAATAAAGTGCCTTCTTGGGTGTCCACAAGGTGCTAACGCCCCAAACCCTTGTCCATGGTGCATGAGAATGGTGAGAGAAAAAAAAAAGAAGGCAGGAAGGAAGAGGAAGCTAGAGAATCAAGATGATGAGAATGACACAGTGGATGATAATGTTGGCAATTGGGTTGGTGGTGTCTTGTCTGCTAACATGCTAGCTGAACCAAACAGGCATTTGAGAGACCTCGAATGGAATCCTATAATTACATTCGAACTCAAGAATGTCCACTTTTTTACTTTGCATGCATTCATGCATGTGTTTGATTGTCTACTCAAGCGTCACATTGATTATGCATTTACTATGTAAGGAAAGACAACATGAAGCTCTTCAAAAAGTAGAGGAACTACTGAACTCAATTGGATTCCATGGCGGCAATGTGTAGATTACTGTTAATAAGAAGACCTCTAGCATTAATCATGAAGTGGCCCAACAGGTGTCAATGAGTGGATATAAGGCAAGACATTTTCTAGAGAGGCTAGAAAAAGTAAAGAACTCAAAGTCATGGGACTTGTGGAAGGATTTGTGTAAATTCACAACATTTGACTGCACCAATCCAAGCCTTGTAGTTCTACATGAGAAAGTTTGGTCAGACTTCAATAAGATAATTAAATTAATAAGCAAAAGCAGGACGACTATAGAGGAGCACCAAAAATTTCAAGAAGAGCTTCAAAATTTTACAAAAGCCATGGTCGATACATGGGGTGATACCAACATTACGCATTACATGGTTCTACTCATCAATTTGAATTTTGAAATGATTATAAGGTATAAAGTATAGCTTCTGAATGGTCGTGTTTTCTTTTGTAGAACATTTTTTATGAAGATGGTGCATACTTCATGAATGAATATGGTTCTCTTGACATGTGGAGCACACAAGGAATCGAGAAATCTCACTACCGAGCTAGAGGAGTATATTTCAAAAACACCTGACATGGAGGAGCAGACTCGTACAAATTACCTCAAAGAAATGTTCAATTGGTTCTACAGATATACTTTTGGTGGGCGAAAACTATCAATGGAAAAGGCTCGTACCAGTGATTTAGCAAAGGCAGCACGAAATCAAGCCAAAATGAGGACATCACTAAAGTGGAAAGCTAGAACAGGACCAACATGTCATGTGGCATGGAGATCATCAAAGAAGATGAGAAGGAAGAATTTGGATTTAGTGTATTGAAATTTTATATTATGCAAAATTTATAACATTTTGAAGTGTTGTAAACATTTTTGTTTAATATACAGACTTGTAATTAAAACTTATTCATATCATTTCATTACGTAAAAGATATAACAAAATATTTACAATGACAAGATAATTAATTGCTCTTGAGTCTCTTCTCTACTTGCTCTTCCTCTTCACTAGTCATTTTTCCTCTATAACGCAAAAACTTCTTGTGCGACTATAACCCTTCAGTGCATTTACACCTTTTGGTCTAGCACCTAGAGCATAGCTAGCATAACAGAGGAAGAATATGGTTCTGGAAGGCCAAAATCATGTTATGTATCCAAAGATACGAATAGCAGCACACTTATCAGCATGACCTTATGTTTATTGTAAGGGATAAAGGAATACCCCATATATCTAGATAGTGCCTTGAGTGTGAGAAGTGGAATTTCAGCATCACTAGAACATTTTCTATGGTAGACAATAAATATTTCTTTGGAAAGAGATGGGATGTAGTGTGCAAGAGCAGCATCTTGGCCAACTCTTGCACAGGCAGCACCTCCACGTCTAAGGAAACCATCGACATCATCAAGCTCAATCTGAAATAAACAAAGAATAAGCTTTCACATAAATTCAATCAATACCAAAACATAAATTCACTCAAGAAAAGATAAATTACCTTTTGGTTCTCATCCTCTTCCAACTTTGATACATCCCAAAGGTTGATGGAGCCTTCTTCATTTCCTTGATCAAGGGTGGGCAAGGACTCTCTTCCTATTTCAGTAATTCCTAACTCCTCTTGAAGATTTTGAATTCTAGCTCTGTGGGAAGAGAAGTTTCAGTTTCCTTGGCTTTTTCAAAGCACAATGACATGGCTCTAGGGGCTTCAATCAAGTTCTCTATCACTTCAGTGTCCAATTTCATAAACTCCTCTTTATGTTCATTTTCTAAACCCCTGGCAGCTTCCCAACCATTTGCTATAATTGCATGGCAATAATCCTCCCTTAAATTATAAAGCTTTTGTATGTGGGAGAGAAGAATAAAATTCTTGCCATTAATAAGAAAGGAGGGAAACCCAGGGAGGATGAAGTTTGATTTCAAGTGTTCTCCATGCACGGATGATCCCTCATCAATAACAGTGAATGCCTTAAAATCTGCCACATCAAAACTTGTGCTTAGAAGCTTCTCCTCATCAGATTCAATCTCTGTGACAAATGAAGCTTGTGCAACCTTTTAACCCTTATCTGAAGTTCCAGTTCATCCTTTGTGTAGTCCTCTTTGTTTGCATGAAGAAAAAGATAAGCCACAAATCCAAAGTAATAGTCAAGAAATTTGCACTTTTTCTTGTGAAGAGGGCAGTGTTCAAGACATATCTTTATCCTCTTATCTTTTGAATAGGCATCCCACCTGCCTGACATGCTCTTCTTTTCAGATGAGGATAGGGGAAAGCTAGACGTGTGAACATATTGTGATGATCCCTCACTTATCATCTCTATACTAACAAATTTACTATATGCCTCCCACTCTTTCTCTAACATGGAGCTTGCCATGTCCTTAACTATTTGTTCTAAATTAAAGGGCACATTAAATATAGGCTCAACATCTGGAAGACGCTCATCGCCCAGCTCTCCTTAATAAATCAAATAGGTTCTCATTGGCACTAGGCTCATCTTTCACCTCTTCATCAAGTGCCTCTACATCTTCCAAAGGATCATAGGAGTGAACCACTTAAACCACCTGCTCCATGCTGGCCACGACGCGATGATAAATAACTAGTAAGAAGTAAAATTGTCTATCGCACGGTGTACTACACATGAGGGAAGCCAATCCACGGCGTGAGGACGAAGAAACAACTATTAAATAAACCCTCTTATCGCATGGTGAACAGAACTATAAAGCGCGTGTGTAAGGGGCAAAGGACAGAAATTTAAAAAAATAAATAAACAAGGCACGAATATATATAGATCTTATTAGGGCTGGTGTCATACATGTACGATGGAAGTGTAGGGTTGACGTCAATAAATTGTGCCGTTGTGCCACATGTAGGGCTGACATCATCATAGGAGTGCCATGTGTAGGGCTAACATCATCATCAAAAAGACACGTGTAGGGCTGACATCATCACCAGAGTGACACATTGTAGGACTTACGTCACACTTGCAATGATGATGTCGCATTCTATAAAATGGATAAAATATTCAAAAAAAAATTATCGGCGTGAAAGATTTGTTAGGTACCATTCCGTAATCTCCATCTACGGCTCTCCATCTATGGCATGAATACTACCATCCATCAGGCACTCAGCATGCTTTTTGCACCGTGGACAGCGTCCTCCCTTGACGGCATGAATAGCTTCATCAGGTAGGTTCCAATCACGCATTTCGCATCGTGGACCATGTCCTCCCTTAGAAAAGCGACCTCCTCCCAAGACGCGAGTAGACATGAAAGATCCATGTCCCCACTGTGCAACGAAATCTAGGGTGCTAGCAGCGGAAGTAGCACTTCTTGCGTGGGGCAGGATCCCTCACTTGGGGCCTCGCCCACGTATATCCAAACAAGAGACTAATCCCTCGGTTCTTCCAAAATCGAACCTGGAAAAAACTTCCCTTGCCCGAAAATCACAGGCGATTTCTCCAAGATATTTTTACTCTAACGTAGTCAAGAGACTTAACTAACTAAACTGATCTGACCAAACCCTTAAGTCCCATAGTTAATCAAGGAAAAGAGTTGCACTTGGATCATAGAGACCAACGCTTTTTTCCTCATTGAGAGGCATAGTCATTGATTCTTTTCCATAGAACAATTTTTATCCGGGATTTACTTCATCTATCGTACCATAACAGAATTGAGTCTCATTTTAGGGATCCATCAGTCCAGCAGAGCCTAACCCCATCCAATCCCGTGGGTTAGCCAACCACTGTGGTGATGGGATCCATTTAAGCATTTGTGGTTAGGTTTTATCCCGGGTACCAGGGAAAAGAGTTCCCAGGTCCCCTAGCCAGATATTCATGCAAACTTAAAACTAGTCACACCACTTACACACCCAATATGAAATTGCCTTTTCACAGATTCAGTTGTCTTTAAAACAATCTTTTAATGCAAACTTAAAACTAGTCACACCACTTACACACCCAATATGAAATTGCCTTTTTCACAGACTCAGCTCTATCTTTAAAATAATCTTTTAATGAAACTATAGTATCACTGATTATAATCCTCCAAAATATCTGGTTGAATCTAATTTCCAATTTTTCCTTCATCGGTGTACCTATGGCATCATTGGCAACCACAACGCTCACCACCTGTCCACTCATCAGGGGCCTTTTTGATAATTCTAGATCCATAAAAAAGAGCCATGGACTCATCCGTTGAGGACCAGCAAGGTCAATCAACTAGATCCATGCCCGAATTCAGAAAACAACTCTTACTCCTTGTTCTAATATCTTCCATGACGCACGTGTGGGTATCTTCAGCGACCCAGAGCAGCCCGAGCACCGCATGGTCAGCACCCTCTAGGATCCTTCGGTCTTGCAGGTCACCTAGTGCTTCACTCATAGGCCACTTTCTTGGTCCCTCATCCACCGTACCGGAAGCTCACCATTTAAATCGAGGTCTCAAGACCTTGGCCGACCTTGCTGTACGTGAGACATCCTCCATTGACTCTCCGTTAGCTGTTGCAACCTTATCAGTTAGGTCTCCACGACCTCATTCACAAGACGGTCAAAATACTTTCCCAGCATTCTTGACATAAAACAATAATTTAAAAATAGGTCATAAATACAGTTTCTATAATGAACTCTCGTCTTTCCACATTGTTCCACATCAATCCACATTATTTAATCCACATCCATTTCATATGTATTCCCATTCTCATCCAATCACATCATTTTCATCTCATCACATCTTTCCTCATTTATCCTCATCAGATCTCATCCACTCGCATCTACACATCCACATCTCATCACATCACATTCATTCACATCTTATCCATTCATATCTACCCCAATCCACATCACATCCATTTCACCTCACATCTCATTCATTCACATCTATCCCGATTTACATCACATATCATTCATTCATTCATTTCACATCACATATCATTCATCATTTCACATCACACATTCATTCATTCATATCCATCACATTCATTCTCATCACCATCCCATCACATACATTCTATCCACATAACATCACATCACATCTATCAACATCATATCTCATTCATACACATCTCGTCTCATTCATTTCACATCACATACATTCTATCCACATAACATCACATCACATCTATTATCATATCTCATTCATACACATCTCATCTCATTCATACACATCTCATCTCATTCATTTCACATCACACATTCATTCATTCATATCCATCACATTCATTCTCATCACCATCCCATCACATACATTCTATCCACATAACATCACATCACATACATTCTATCCCATCATATACATTCTATCCACATAACATCACATCACATCTATCAACATCATATCTCATTCATACACATCTCATCTCATTCATCCACATCCATCCAATCGTTCACATGTACGACTACCCACATCTATCCATACATTCATATTTATCACTTCACATCCACATATATTCATGTCACATCACATCTCTTTACATCACATCACATTCTTTCACATACACATCCACATCCATTCTTTCACATACACATCCACATCCATTCTTTCACATACATCCACATCCATTCTTCCACATCCATTCTTTCACATATATATCGACATCCATTCTTTCACCTACATCCACATCCATTCTTTCACATACATATCCACATCCATTCTTTCACATACACACCCACATCCATTCTTTCACATACATATCCACATCCATTCTTTACATACACATTCACATCCATCCTTTCACATACATCCACATCCATTCTTTCACATACATCCACATCCATTCTTCACATACACATTCACATCCATTCTTTCACATACATATCCACATCCATTTCTTCACATACATATCCACATCCATTCTTTCACATACATCCACATCCATTCTTCATTCTTTCACATACATCCACATCCATTCTTCACATATCATCCATTGACATCCCATATCATTCATTTACATCCCGATTCACATGACATCACATCTCATCCATTCATTTACATCCTGATTCACATGACATCACATCTCATCCATTCATTTACATCCTGATTCACATGACATCACATCTTGATTCACATGACATCACATCTCATCCATTCATTCACATCTATCTGATTTACATGACATCACATCTCATCCATTCATTCACATCTATCTGATTTACATGACCATGTCATCACATCTATTCACTCACGGACCGCTTCGTCAGCCCTCGCCCATCGTACCAAAAGCGCACCATTTTTCAACCATACCTAGGTTTGGTCAAGACGAGGCTTTGCCGCATGAGCCGTCCTTTGAACACTCCCCACCAGCTGATTGCAACCAAACTTCCCTTTGAACACTCCCCGCCACCAGCTGACCGCAACCAAACTTCCCTTTGAACACTCCCCGCCAGCTGATTGCAACCAAACTTCCCTTAGAAAAACATATACCAAATGCTTCCTCCAGCATTCTGGTGGCGGCGTAAGACAATCCTTTAGGAAAACAGGGTGTCTATGCAAGTTTTCAGTTTGATTTTCTTTTGAATACAAAGAGTATTTCTTGAATCAGTATCCCAAAACTTCTTGATCGAAATTTTGAATTTCATACCAAAATTCCTCGAATTCTATAACCTTGATCTAGAGATCAATTTGAAGGGTCTCAAACTTAGTTTCAGATTTACTGGTTTTGAGTGTATTTTTCTAAACTGGTCACACCTTCTTTCCTCGAAACTGACGAAAGAGTTGGTCTTGGTCATAGTCTGATTCAAGGTTCGAGTCTAATAAGATTTTTCCTAAAATATCTTTCTCGAAAAGGTTTGATAATTCAATTAATTAATCATTTATCAGAATATTTCGATCTCGATAGATTTTCTAAATTTTCTTTTTACAATCCGTGTCAATATAAAATGATAGAAATTTCTCTCTTAGAGTATTTAATTATTCATTTATCAAATACTCATAGAATTTAAACATAGATCTAATTATTTAAGAGAATTCTAATTAAATACTCTCTTAGAGTATTTAATTATTTATTTATCAAATACTCATAGAATTTAAACATAGAATTTAAGAGAATTCTAATTTTGATATAAAAATTCTTTATGCATCTATTTATGCAAAAAAATCATTTTCAATGGGAATAACACTTTTACAAAAGAAATCCTTTTATGCATAAAATCAAATTTAATAGGAATAACACTTTTAAAATAAAAAGAATTTCTTATGCATCATTTATGCATAAAAATTAATTTTTATAAGAATAACGCTTTTATAATTCAAAAAATTCCTTTATGCATCTTTCTATGCATAAAAATCAAATTAAATAAGAATAACACTTTTATAATAAAAATTTTCTTTATGCATATTTCTATGCATACAAATCAAATTTAATAAGAATAACACTTTTGTAATTAAAAAATTTCCTTTATGCATCTTTCTATGCATAAAAATCAAATTTAATAATAATAACACTTTTGTAATAAAAAAAATCCTTTATGCATCTTTCTATGCATAAAAATCAAATTTAATAAGAATAACACTTTTGTAATAAAAAAATTTCTTTATGCATCTTTCTATGCATCAAATTTAATAAGAATAACTCTTTTATAAAAAAAAGTTCCTTTAGGCATCTTTCTATGCATAAAATTCAAATTCAATATAAATAACAATTTTATAATAAAAAAAATTTCTTTATGCATCTTTCTATGCATAAAAATGAAATTTAATAAGAATAACACTTTAATAATAAAAAAATTCCTTTATGCATCTTTCTATTATGCATAGAAATCAAATTTAATAATTAATATCAGTGATATCCATGCATATTCATAGGTGAATATGTACATGGAGTAATTAGAATATTTCTTTTAGATGCAAAAATGGCAGGAATTACTCTTTGGAATAACTTAAAAACAAACTTTCTTTTTTCTCAAAATTATGGAAAATTTTGCTATAAACTCCTTTGTATGGCTGACCATTTCTCATTTTTATCTTTCTTCTCTTAACTTAATTAACCTAATTTAGAATTATAGAACTCTAATCTATACAATTTTCTAAATTCAAGAGAGTAAACAATAAGAAGAGTTTAATTAATCATTAGATAATCTTTCTAGGATTAAGAGAGGTTGGAATGTAAAGAAGAGAAAGGGGTGGCCTTTTCATCAAAGGCATAACATTTGAATTTTATTCAATCATCTGCAAAACATAAAAACCAAGAAAACCATAGATTTTTCATTAAAATTCATAAACAAAGTAAGAAAATTAGCTTACATGGAGCTTGTAAGCTCTCCTTTGGCTTGAGGGATTGAGGGTTCTACTCTTGTTTGAAGCAAGAGTGGCCACCAATTCATTTTGGAGAGGATTAGGCCAAAAACAATTGAATTATTAAATGGCTCACGACAGGAGTAGAGTAACAGTGCATAAACACCATTAAGCTTTTACAAAGGGGGAGGCTTCTATTTATAAGAAAAAGTGAACCTCTAACTAAGCAAACTGATTCTAAAATTTTCCAGATTAGTTTGGTCAATTTTTGACCATTTTTGGGTCAGTTCAGCTTACATTTTGGATCTAGTTTGAAATAGGAGAGAGGAGAGATGAAAATATCTCATTTTATTGATTAAAAATTGGGGGTAATGATGAGAAAAAGGTGCCTACTTCATGAGGGAAGATCCCCACACTGAGGTGTCAAAAATGCATCATTTTCTCTAAATATCTCATTTTTTTAACTAATATCTCTTAATTTTTAACTAATAAACCTTGTACTCAGTCAACTCTTTGTTGAAATATACAAGTGAATAGGGTGTGTGTGGGAACAAGCTCTTGGATAGAGGCTGTAAAAGAGGAGATGTAATTGTGAAAGAACCTGTGAAAAGGTTAGAAGAATCTACTGGGAGAGAATAATGGGTAGCATGAGGGAATTTAGGAGTGTGGAGTTATTCTGGGAGATAATCAGGGAAAAGAGAAGAGGTGGAGAGAATCAGGCAAGAGGTGGAGATATTCTGGGAGTGAATCATGGAGAAATCAATGGGATTTGATGCTTGATGTAAACTCTATAAATTGAGGCATAGCCCTAATGAGAATTTGCTGGTTTTTGAGTATCCATGCCTACATTAATCTATTTACTAATTATTCCTTAAATACACCTTAATCACTTGCTAATCACTTTGTTAATCATGTTGATTCTAGTGTATGATCCACCATAGCTCATCATTATGCTCAAATTTCAACATGGTATCAGAGCCATGCCTAGAATGAGCCAGATTTATGAGCCCATTAGTGAATTAATCAGGATTAGTAGGTAATTAGCAAAAAAAATCAGTTTTTAGTGAGTTTTTCATCTTCCCCTTCACCCCCAGCCAGTGGAGGATCTCTAGCATCTAGCACACATCAAATTAGGGCAAAAGCTTCTAACCATAGCTAGCTAAGCTCCTTGGCTACAAGCCTATCAAAAAATCACAGCAAACCGCCGGCGCGTTGAGGGGAAATCGACGTTTTTTCCAGCGCAGTTTTTTCTGACAGTTTTGCAGATCTACACTTCATCAGTTCAAATTGATTCAATTCCTCCTAGCCCAAGGTGTAATCAAGCATGCTCTACAAGCTGGTGAAGACAGAATTGAGTTTCATCAAGTCTACATTGAGATCAAAGCTCTTCATCAAATCTACAGGTGACTTTGGTAAAACAGAGATTAAGCTTTCATTATTTGGTCAAATCTTGTGTTTCTTGGCTTAATCCTCTACTAGACTCATTGCTATTGATGCCTTTGAAAGCATTTGAGCTCATTTGAAGTGGAAGGCACCAGATCTGGACTCCCCGCATACTCTGTTTTTTGCACACAAACCAGAGGATTAATTTGCTAATCAGTGATTAATCAGTGCTAATCACTATATTTTGGTGCAATTAAGGGTTCAAATTAACCATTAGGTATCTGATACAATCCCTATAACTTCAGATTTCAAATCGGAGTTGGTTTGATACTCCAACTATCCCGTACAAATTGGTTACCCTTAATTTAATGTAATTTCTGGGAAAATTGTGCTGATAAATTTGTGAAAATCATCATTTTGCATTTAACCCTTGGTTAATGCCTGTAAATCTCACTCAAATTCAAGATTATTCACAGCCAGAGTTGCATTTGGAATGTGCATGAGAATGAATGCTATACGCATTATGTATTGGGCACATTTTATCAGTGTAAAAATGGGAACAGACACTGCCCTTGTCCTCCAGAAGGCAAGTGGTAAGACCTCCCGCATAAATTTGGGTTTGCATTGCATAATGATACAAAATAAACATAAAAAACCCAAAGGAACTGTCAGCAAATCATTTGAATATGTTGCTCACATGGAGCAAAATGATTTGACGGACGAGCTCAAGGCCCCAACCATGAAAGAAGAAGAATATCTCTTCCCAAGAAGAGGATCCACACCGAGAAGAAGATCTGAAGGAAGACATGGACACAAGAAGAGAAGCTGCCACCACAAGAAGAGAAGCTGCCCCGAGAAGAGAAGCTGCCCCGAGAAGACTGAAAGAAGAGATGGACGCGTGGAGAGATGCTGCCACGAGAAGAAGACTGAAGAAAAGAGAAGATGTGAGGCTCCAAAGAGTGAGGAGCCATGTGAAAATCTCTGAGAGAGAGAGAGAGAGAGAGAGACCCCACAACCCAATGTAACCTGCCCCAATAAAGTAAAACCACCTCTGAGCCACCGATGATGTAGGCCAAGTGGTAGATGTATGTGTGAGCACTTTAGTCAAGGTCACGGGCACTTATAGTAGCCTTGGACACATAGAGAGAGAGAGTGTCAAGGAATATGGAGTTTAGGGACTTGAGGCACTGGTCGCGGACTGTCAAGTAAGAAAGAAACTTGATACAGGGTCCAGGTGTGCTGAGATAACTTGAGGGGAGGAGTAGACACTGGTCGCGGACTATCAAGTAAAGGGAGGCAAACTTGGTATAGGGTCTAGGTGTACTAGGATTATTCACTTGAGGGGAGGTGTTGAAATATACAAGTGAATAGGGTGTGTGTGGGAACAAGCTCTTGGATAGAGGCTGTAAAAGAGGAGATGTAATTGTGAAAGAACCTATGAAAAGGTTAGAAGAATCTACTGGGAGAGAATAATGGGTAGCATGAGGGAATTTAGGAGTGTGGAGTTATTCTGGGAGATAATCAGGGAAAAGAGAAGAGGTGGAGAGAATCAGGCAAGAGGTGGAGATATTCTGGGAGTGAATCATGGAGAAATCAATGGGATTTGATGCTTGATGTAAACTCTATAAATTGAGGCATAGCCCTAATGAGAATTTGCTGGTTTTTGAGTATCCATGCCTACATTAATCTATTTACTAATTATTTCTTAATTACGTCTTAATCACTTGCTAATCACTTTGTTAATCATGTTGATTCTAGTGTATGATCCACCATAGCTCATCATTATGCTCAAATTTCAACACTCTTTATCTTATGTGAGCATTTACTCATTTTTGGGTATTTTCTTTTATTCTTTGGATTTATCTCATCCCAGATTTTATGACCAACCATGATCAAACCAACCATGATTTTATGACCAAACCAACCCTTATTATGTAGAACTTGCCCATTAGAGTAGAAGTGATTATGAAAAATCCCCTTTGCTACCTAAAATCTTAGCAATTGCTCAACATAAGCCTGCCACCCCCACAGCCCATCCTCATCATTAATACCCCCCTTGAGTGCCTTATCTAATCTCTATCACTAGAAAAACTCACCATGATTACCCCCCTTCAATTATTCCAATGCCTAGGCTATATATAAATATTGCCCAATAAAAAGGACCAGAGTTGATTATAGAAGACCAACACCTCGCAAAGACCGGAATGTTACTCCAACTGCTAGAGCTGGGTCTGAATGCAGCAAAACCATGAGAATTGTTATACACTAAGAACCATGAAGATTGAGGAGACATCCTAGCCTAGAGCTCCAAGAAAGTTCTAGAAGACAAGATTTGCTGCCATTTTTTGGAGACTCACCGGCTTTGGAAGACTGCAGAGCGACTGGAAGATATAAGAACACCTTCTCGACAAGCTATTGGGGCAGCTTCTCCCAAACACTGTAAGAAACTCGATGACTTACACCTTGCTTTATGTACTCACATAATTCTGATTGTAGTATTTGCCTACAGCTAATGCATCTTCATTAGAACCCATTTTGGATAGCATTAGCAGATTAAATTAATGGTCATCAAAGAAACCCTTGGATATGTAATCATCAAGAAAAGAGGTTGTTTATGTGACCTCCATGTAACCTACATCAAAAATCTCCTCTCTGTAATCTAGAAAGGGGTGGTAGATATCCCAACAAGAGAGGTATGCACATTTCAAACCTATTGGAAAATCCTAGGATGTGGTTGCACAAGTTTACCCTAAAATGGGTTAAGTGTACGCACAATGAACTAATACAATAAAGCTTCACAACGTACTACAGAGAAAAACAACAGGAGGATGTATACCTTCATCATCGACCCAGGAGACCACAAAGCTAGGCAAGGGAAGTCTACAGATGAAGATGAATGGAAACGGCGATCTCGCTGCTTCATCTAACAGAAGAAAGGAATCGCCTTGTAGAGAGAAAGGGTCGCGTCCTCTGCAAAAAAGTGCAAGCCAAATGGGTGTGAAGGGATCTCAATAATACAAGAGTAAGAAGGGATCTCAATAATACAAGAGATAGGCACTCGTGAAGAGTAAGAATGGGAAAACTGTGCTAGGAAATGAACGGGGAACAGGGACCCCAAGCTACAAGGATGAAGAGGAAAGCACCCCCTGCTATCTTCTTTCAACGCTCGTCCCCACCGCCTTCACACAGGCTGGGTGGGATCCGATAAATGGTAGGTTAAGATTGCCTCCTTATAAAAAGAAAAAATAGTAATTAGATTAAAGAATGAAGAAATAGCTTGTGAAAAAAGTATACATGCCTATTGACTAAACCATAGAATAAGTGCATCCAACTAATCTATGAGAAGAGTACACGCATACGTTCTTACAGACTGGTCTAATGAAAATGTACGTCTATATGTGTGAAATGCCTTAAAACTAGGATACAACTATGTACATCTAGGCGTCATTAGTATAGGCACCATTCCACTATATAGAAAGGGTATGCCCATTGTTGAAATTTGAGCTAAATGATGAGCTATGGTGGATCAAACACTAGAATCAACATAATTAACAAAGTGATTAGCAAGTGATTAAGATGTAATTAGTGAATAATTAGCACATAGATTAATGTAGGCATGGATACTCAAAAACCAGCAAATTCTCATTAGGGCTATGCCTCAATTTATAGAGTTTACATCAAGCATCAAATCCCATTGATTTCTCCATGATTCACTCCCAGAATATCTCCACCTCTTGCCTGATTCTCTCCACCTCTTCTCTTTTCCCTGATTATCTCCCAGAATAACTCCACACTCCTAAATTCCCTCATGCTACCCATTATTCTCTCCCAGTAGATTCTTCTAACCTTTTCACAGGTTCTTTCACAATTACATCTCCTCTTTTACAGTCTCTAACCAAGAGCTTGTTCCCACACACACCCTATTTCAACACCTCCCCTCAAGTGAATAATCCTAACACACCTGGACCCTGTATCAAGTTTCCCTCTTACTTGATAGCCCGCGACCAGTGCCTCAAGTCCCTAAACTCCATAGTCCTTGACACTCTCTCTCTCTATGTGTCCAAGGCTACTATAAGTGCCCGCGACCTGCTCATACATACGCTCATAAATCTGGTTGATTCTAGGCATGGCTCTGATACCATGTTGAAATTTGAGCTAAATGATGAGCTATGGTGGATCAAATACTAGAATCAACATAATTAACAAAGTGATAGTGATTAAGACGTAATTAGTGAATATTTAGCACATAGATTAATGTAGGCATGGATACTCAAAAACCAGCAAATTCTCATTAGGGCTATGCATCAATTTATAGAGTTTACATCAAGCATCAAATCCCATTGATTTCTCCACGATTCACTCCCAGAATATCTCCACCTCTTGCCTGATTCTCTCCACCTCTTCTCTTTTCCCTGATTATCTCCCAGAAAAACTCCACACTCCTAAATTCCCTCATGCTACCCATTATTCTCTCCCAGTAGATTCTTCTAACCTTTTCACAAGTTCTTTCACAATTACATCTCCTCTTTTATAGCCTCTAACCAAGAGCTTGTTCCCACACACACCCTTTTCACTTGTATATTTCAACACATTAGGCTTCTAGTTTCTCTTATGGACACAAGAGAAACTAGGCGTCATCTGTATAGGCACCATTTCACTATATAGAAAGGGTATGTCCATTAGGCTTCTAGTTTCTCTTATGGACAAGAGTTAAACATGTGCAGAAGTCTATAATTGCTGCTTGGGACACTCCCCTCTCTGAAGGACACTCATTCTCTACAGTCTATAGACTATGTTCTATCCCTCATAGATCCTTACTATCTCAAAGCCCTTGCAATCATGGTAACCCTTGACATAGAAGACTTCATGAATTTCACAAAAACTGTGTGTGTAGTGGAGAATGTACAACAGATATGTGAATAATAGAATGCCTCTACTAAAGCATATAGCAGAGAAGGAGAAGAAGAAGATTCGATACTTGAACACCCGTCAAGATATAGATCAAAGCATGAGAGTGTTCATGAAGCTAGATGAAAGATCTAGCAATATTATGCCCGTCGTGATCACAAGGTGGTCAGATTTGAAGATTCCAAAGGAATGGACCTTCGACCCAAAGAACTCCCTTATCCAGTAAGGTTGCAGAGAAGAAGTCCCTGGAGCTTCAACCAGTTAGTCTCTTTGTGTATCTACAAATGTCAAATCTAGGTCAAAATAAGAAAAGCTGAGAGGTAGCTTGAAGATTTGTCCCAAAAACTAGGGACAATGAGGCTTGATCTTTGTGATCACTCCCAAACCATCATCAATGGAGATATAGAGCCGTTGCATAGCTTGTGGATGCGTGGTGGTTAGAGCAAAAAGTAGAGTATCTATGATGAGTACACCTGCTCGTAGACAACAAGGTGACACTGAAAATCTATTCCCCAGCCCAGATGTCACCATAGTCACTGACCAAGAAGGCATAAAAGCAAGGATACCTACGAGTATATGCACCATATGGAGACCAACCAGCTGATCAAGTAGTAAACATAGGTCTCTCTATTTCAAATTGGCACTCCAAGGCTCTGTCTGCATAAATGAAAGGGCAATACAGAATATGCAATCTTTCATGCAAGCAAATGAAAGATTCACCCAAATCGAGTCAAACATGCTTTTCAACCACATCGAAGTGAAGAATTCGCTTGCAGAAAACCTGGCAAGGTTAAACAGGATCCTTACAGAGAAATATCCTTACATCAATTATGAGATCTTAAGAAATATCATGAGCTCGTGTATGGTCTTATGAGATCTTAAGAGCTTCTACCATACACCAGGTGGTCATAAAATCTAATGACATTATAGTGCTATAGCATCTCCTACACTTGCACCTTCAGGAGATGTGACACCTCACAGTCATCATGGGTCTCATGAGAGTGGCAGCCGTCATTGTAGGGAGGGTAGTCGTGGAGATAGTGGCGGTCGTACCTCATGTCGCACTAGCATTGAGAGTGGAGGTAGAGGAGATAGAGGATGCCTAGGGCAATGCTTTAGGGGTGGGGATAGTTATTTAGAGTCACCACCACATCATGGTGATATATCATATTATGATATCACAGATGTGGGCGGCATAGTTGATGACTCTCGTGAGAAGGAGGTGGTAAATTACTTGCGCCAAGTAGTTTTTGCACACTATAAAAACTGCTTTATACATTTTAAGTAGCAAAGGAAGAGCCTAGAGGTTGATTGCATTAAAGTTGTCCATAAGAAGTATCCTAATCCTCACAACCAAAGGTTTGGGTGCAACACAAAATCAAAGATATACTTAAGATATAAGGTCTCTAGTAAGGAGACATGCAAAGGAGGAGAAATCCTGAATAGATGCCGGTCAAAATGGACATGGCAAGCCATCTACTGCTCATAGGGGCGAGTGGAAGAAAGCCAAGAAGGAGCTCCTTACTAAAGGAGTAGTGAACCAGCAACAAAGAGAAGTGCAGGGCAAATACAAATGGAGCAATATGGATCATCACACTTTGGATCTCGAGGTCGTGCATCATGGGAGGCCGAGTTTGTATGTATAGTGCAACTTCATGTATTTTCTTTGTATTCTCTCTATTTGAGTTGTGTTAGTGTAGTGTGACATTGTGGGTAGAGATCCTACCCCAGTAGAGACTGGATACCATCGTCCTTGCCATAGTAGAGGAGATACATGGGATTACCTTGATGAAGGGATCATCTCTGACGAACAATACAATCGAGCAAGGAGAAAACCAATGTAGGGAATAATTTTTATTTTTATTTATAAAACATGTTTTGATCTTTATAATACTTTAGTATTTTTATTTATATATATCTTCACTTTGTGTAGGCATAAGGTAGACAAGAAGGAGGACAAGATGATCTGGAGAGTGATGACTTCCCCGAGTAGTTTTCCTTGTAGTTTTTCTTCATATATAGTTTTGGTTTATGCAACTATGTTTCTTTTTCAAGCCTCATGTGGCTACCATTATGTATGGACAATTTCTTGGATATAAGATGAAATGTTTCATCTTCTTTATGTATCTATGTTTTTATTCAAGCATTATGTGGGGCTAGGATCATGTATGGAGAAATTTTTGGATATAAAATGTAATTTCTCATCTTCTTAAATCAATATTCAAAGTGTGTTCACAAATCTTTTTATACATATTTAAGTTTTTATGTTGATATCTTTGCTGATCTTGATTCGTCTATGTACAAGTAAGTGAAACCTTAAATCAAAGAGCTGCATGTGTAGAAAATGCAACTGTACATCTGCACATGCAGCTCTTTGGAATTTCTTTTAAATTTCAGAGCAAGTCTATAACAAAGGCTATAAAGGCGTCTATATGCGTATCTATATGCACGTCTATAAGCGCGTTTATATCAGTATAGACACGTATATAGATGCGTATATAGACGCATGTCTGTAGATGCAATTTTAGACGTGCCCGTAACATTTTAAAGCACGTTGTTAAAACGCGTCTATAAATGCACCTATGGTCGCTTTTCCTTGTAGTGTAAATGCCCCTTCTTAATCATGCACATATCTTGGAGACTTTGATTGAGCTTGTTTAAAAAGAATTTACAACTAAGTGGCTTATGTGTGCACATAATCATGACCTTACATACTGGGATCCTCAATTTATGCTTTCTTCTCTTTAAGAACAACCATCCATAGTGGGAATCTTCTATCTTTCTTTTGTTCTCTAGCACCATTTATAGGCTTCTTTGTAGTCTATATTCTCTATTAAGAAATTGAATTTCATAAATATTGTCCATATTTCTTATATCTGAAAATGAATTACCTAGAAATTAACCCATATTTCCTAGATATGGAGATAGGGAATAAGATTACCTAGTTATATATAAGAAATTTCCATCTAAATAACCATGAAATCTTTCAAAATTTCCTATATATCGTGAAGTTCACTATATAGGGAGCCACCAAAAGCTCCTTGTGCCATCCATGGTAGGCGGCCACTATACGAACTGTTGAAATGTTGTAGCTTACGTGTTCTTGACTGGGGAAGGTAGCGCAGTTCCAAAGCCAGAACTGGTGCCCTGGGCTCTGAGCAAAGTGGTGGTTCCCCTCCACTTGGTGTCCATGCATCTGAGGGGGGGATTAATGAAGCCTGCTCAGAGCGGGTTCCCCATCCATTTGAGAGGGGGGAGGCGGGGACGATGGCGAGAGAGGGGATTAACGAAGCCCGCAGACAGGTGGAGCCCCTAGGCAACAGGTTCAGAGAGAGGGGACAAACCCCTAACGGGAGGGGGCCTGCCAGAACCGAACTGGAGTTTGCATGCTTAACGAGGAGTTTGCTCAGGATGGCGCAGTCCTCTTTAATCACATGATTAACTCTCTTTAAATTCAAATTTAAAATGGCTTGAGTCTTGACTCCTTAATGTGTCAGGCTGCCAGCAGCCACACTATAGTAGTACACTGCCCACCAGCCACACAGGTGACTGCTCGCCGGATCTGTATCGGTCATTGCCCACCACCCGCCGACCACGGCCCATCAATTTTCACCCGTAACTTTCCCGACTCCCCTTCAAAGTTCATGCATTTTGCGATTTCTGCGAGCTCAGGTTTCTCCCCTGCTGCTGCAAGTTAGGATTCTGTGAGAGGCCGGCAGGAGGATGCAAGTTAGGATTCTGTGAGAAGCCGGCAGGAGCATACACAGAGAGAGAGAGAGAGATGGACTCTGGAGCATGCGACAAACACAAGTCCCGAGTCCCCTTGGGCCTTCATGCATTTCACGTGAGTGGTGAGGCCTCTTTTCTTATCCAGCTCTCCTCGACACAAGGCACTTTTGTTCATTCTCTATATAGTTAAAAAAAACCATTCACTATATAATTTCAGAATATCTAGGAGAAACACTTTCTTAGATAGGTAACTAGAAAATACAATGCATCGATTTTTCTATATAGGAAAATTTATCTATATAGTAAAAATTTTCTATATAACAAATTTTTTTACAAAGGAAAAAATCTCCTATTTTCTCTATATAGAAAATTTTGCTTACATAGAAAATTTTTTCTTATATATGTAAACTTATCTATGTAGAGAAATCCATGCATTGTATTTTCTAGGTAGCCTATCTAGGAAACTGTTACATTTTCCCTAGTTTGTACTTTTCCTAGATATCCTTTTTTGTATCTAAGAAATTATATAGTGAATCCATTGTATCTCTATATAGAGAATGCTTAGTAGCTTATCCTCTAGATAGTTCTATGAATCGTGCTAATACAACATAATAGATTAAGTAGTTTTATAAAGTATTATAAAATAAAAATCTCTTTATTTATCAAAGATTAAGCAAAAAAGTCTTGCATATTTAAAAAGAGGACCAAAAGTAGTCAACGTACATCATGTTCAAAATAAATAATACTTCAAGATTATCTAAATGTCATGGGATTATGTTTACATCTTCTAAACTAATAGGTATGGATTGTGCATTGAATTTGACTTTCTTATTGGCAATAAGCCAATGCACAATGTCACGAATCATAAAGTCACTCCCAGGCCTTTTCGTATCCTTTGAGTAGTTTTTGAAACTAATATTCTCTTTCTTTAGATTGACATATGTACTCTTGTGAGAAAAGTACATGTCTTGGATTGTTTGCACTCTCATGTACTTTAACACTAGTTTGGTACCAAAACAGGACACTTGAGTGTCCTTTTTTGGGGGTTGCAAAAAAAAATCAAACTCCTAATGTAGGCTTTAAAAACCAAAATGCTTCATTGGGCATGTAGAACATAACCCTATGCTTATGTAAAAAATGCTAAACATATAAAATGCCTTTTTATTTGGAAGTACATAAGCAACAAAGTAGCATATGTCTTGAAAATGAACATTTTTCAGGATTTTTCAAGATTTTTCCAAATATGCAAGCATCATTCTCTCAAATAAAAAATCCAATGATATCAATAGCATTTTTTCCCAAGATATTTTGATAGCATACATCAGTCCAAGGAGGTAGAAGTTCACCAAAAAAATCATTTTCCTTTCCTAGAATTTTTTCCAAAAAAGTTGTATAAAATCAGCAAAAGTAACGCGTATTATCAAAACTCAATCACGCCACTAAAAAAAATTATAGCCCTATCAATGAGAATGTTGATTATTAGTTTTCATGCTTGAGATGAGATAAATAAGCCATAATTTGATGTGTATGACACTAACTTAGCCTCCACTTAAGTAGGTTCTTATCGCCTAGTTCTAAAAAAACTGTAAAAAATAAAAATACAAAATTTGATCATCTTTTTTCAGAAACTAATCATAACTATGCTTGCACAAGTAGTCTACACCTATAGTTACAACAAATAATGCACTTACACAGCTTTCCTCTTTGATGAAAATCAAAATTAGGCTCATAATTAGACATTTTACGTATTAAAAACAGGTTGTGCAAAAGGCCATGTATGAGAAGAGGCCCAAAAAGTGGCTCTAAATTTTTGGAAAATTCAAAACAAAGTAGTATTTACACTATATAACATGGGTGCATCTCAAGTTTTACATTATTAGCTTGCATATGGAAGGAGAAAATTTCATGCTCCACCTGTATAAAAAACATCATTTCAATATTAGCGAGTCAAAAATTTATCCAATAATTATCATTTGATGATTCCAAGATTTAGTTTACATCATGGGCTTTCCATCAAGCCAAGTTTCATGATCAAACTATGTCCCTTCTAAAAGTTATGTACAAATTACTACTATTTTGAAAACAGCAAAAATCATGCGTTTTATCAGCATGCGTCTAAGAGAATTAAAATATTACCTTGCAAAAGCTAAGAAAAGTGCAATTTAAAAAATCTCAAATTTTTTTTGGGTCTTGAGGAACATCTGTGGATGTTAAGCATTTCAAAACTCTTAATAGATTGCCCACAAAAATTCAAGAAAAATGCTAACTTTCAGGACACTTTAGTGTCCAATTACAGAACTAGTGTTAATAAGATTGTCTCCATATCCTCCTCTGGAATGTGGCTCACCTACATTCATGATAATAAAATATATAAAATTTTAAAGCATATTCAATTTACCTAAATAAAAAGATTCAAAATAATAAACTTATCAATGATAAGTTTCTCTAATATAATATCACTTACTTGTAAAGGTTCACATGATGCCTCTACATTTGATTTTCCAATGTGTTCTAAATCCTATTTGAAATAACAAAATTAAACCCATCATGTTAAAAATAGAAAAATCAATTCCATTATGTTAAAAATAGGAGAATCATAACATTATACATCTATTTAACAATACCTTTAAAATATTTTTTGGTATAATATTTTCACCCTTTTTGGTGACTTCTTTCTTCCAAGTGAGTTTTCATCTTCTCACTTACCTTTGGAACAATCCAAAAACTAGCATTAATCATCACAAAAGTAAAAAGAGAAAGAGAAAAAAAATAGGAGGACAAAGAGATAGTAGAAAAATTTTGTAAGTTTTGCATTACCTTTCTCTTTCTTTGACTTTTTCTTGAAACCTCATTCATATACTTACCCAAATTCAACATTGGTTCCTACAAGTACAACAAAATATTAGAAGAAATATTGACAACTTATCACATATACAAAGAAAAACTCAACCAAACCTTGTCTTCACTTGTCATATATACTCTCGCTTCTTGATTTCTTATGGCTCTCACTCTTTTTGATGTGTCGTGATGTAGTAGCTCAGTAAAGGAATAATTATTCTCCTCCATTGTTGTATTATAAGAATCCTGGTTTATAAGATGTTATCAAAATCACATAGAATTCAAAAAATAGTAGTCTTAAAATCAAATCTTTATGTGGACTAAGAGAATACACCTCATTGGATATATAATCTTGCAACCCTTCAAACCTCTTTGTCCCAAATATAAGGTTATTCATCTATATAGAAGAGCATACGTTTAATACAAAACCAAAAGAAATCCTACATAGAATAAAATGAATTATATAATACACTTACATTCTCTATAAGTTGATCATTTTTTATCGCATCAATGTAAGGAGAGCTAGCTTGAATCTAAAAGTTTGTCTATAAAGTTCACATTAGTAACAAAATCTTTTAAACAGAACGTTCAAAACATGTAACATTGCGTAAGTTACTATGCATGATTCAAAGAAAAAAATCGTTATACATTCTCCTTCCTTATGATACATCTTTCTAGCTCTTATCTCTTCATAAGAATGATTATATGCTTGAAGATTGAGTTTGGCTTTAAGACCATGACATGTAAAATAAATGATGTTTTCAAGGGGTTTAAGAGGGCCTTACCCACTTACTAGATCATGGCTTGCGAGCTTACCACCGGCGCACGACAAGGGATTGCCTCTCTAGTATCACAAATGGCATCACAAAAGTGATGCTATAGGGAGGTGTAGTTAGTGATGCTAGAGGTGACGCCTTTGACACGATGCAAAACACAATAGGAAAAGAAAATATCAAGTTTAGTTCTTTTACCTCTTCATTAGAATTAATATTTCCTTGAGGAGTCAATGCAAGCTCCAAAACCTATGAATTTAGACCCAAAAAAAAAAGTGATGAACTATGTATTAAGCTTCTTAAATCATATATATATGTAATACACACACACACACACACACACACACACACACACACACACACACACAGTTGAAGCATACAATTTATGGTTAAAAAAACTATAAAATATACTTACATGAAGTGATGAGCTAGCATCCATGTCATTACTTGCTTCATCTATGGATTGAGTCATCCCTTGTGCTTTTAATGTATCCTTCTATCAAACACAAAATGTCAAATGCATTATATTAGTTTTAAAATTATCAATCCAATTATTAGTTTCTAAAAGAACATTCATAAGCATAAACATTAACACTTACATTGTCCTTGATACTCTTCTTCTTATTGTACTTTCTATTTGCTTGTCTACCTGAGACCCACCATCTATAGATATCTTCCTCCAACCAAACATATTCAGCTCCAATGAACTTTAGAGTTGCAATCTCATGATGATGCTCACAAATAATTCTCTTGATCTTTTCTTGTGCCTCTTTGTTATGGCGAAGATCTTTAGGAGTCTCAACTCCATTAAACCACCTTCGTTACAAGGCGGTAGTTGCCAAGCAAAATGGCATGTTGATCCTTGAAGAATTTCTCTAATAATTCTTTCCCATAGAGCTTGTTTTGGTCTCTACTCACCAATCTAGGTGCTCGAAACACCTCATCATATGTAGGTGTAGGACTAACACCTGCTAAGACTTGTTGGCCAAGAGCATGTGAAAAAGGAGGTTCCTTATCTTTAATCTCCCCATTGCCTGCATAACCATGTTGATGTGACATAGAAAACAATTTGCTAACATGCATAAACCAATTACAAACACACTAGTATATCTTTATATATAAAAGATTACAACATTCAAGATCGTTAAAATGTGTGTACCTTCCTTTGAGGTTGGAGAACTTTGAATATCCTTTATGATTGTGCTTATGAGACCCAAGAAATTTTTATCTTCACACATCATTTTCTTTAGCATTGCTTGCATGTCCACATTCGTAGTTGCCATCTCCAACCTACATAAATTCAATCCAATTGAAACATACCAACGATTCATAGAGTTGCTTAAGTTCCAAAAGTACCATTGATGAGAAACAAAGCTACGATTGCCATATGATTGGAACTACCTTTGCTTCTCCCTCTATTATCATGCTCCTTGTTTTGATAACTTTTCATTTCTCATTAATAGATACACATAACCGCCAATCCTTCCAATCATTAAAATAGATACACATAACCACCAATCCTTCCAATCATTGTCCTCCATTTCTACCTTCCATCTCTTTTCTTGATTATGAATCATTTTTAACCATGCTACTTTCACTTGTTTTGTTGTGTAACTCACTACTCTAATAACCTCATATTTTTGATCAGTTGAGGAGAATAATACATCAAAATTCGGCTTCAACTGAACAATATCATTCACCTCTAGCCAAGGTGGAATGCATCCAACACAGCCTGGCTGAATCAAGCGTTTTCTCAATCTTAGGTCTTTTATCTCATATGCGATGATTTTTCTGCCATGTTGAAAGGGAATAAACTTATGAAGTAAAGAACTAATAGGCCTTATGCAATCCCATGTGTATGGCAAATACACATTTTGTAACACACTCATGCCAGTGGTATAATCAACATCTAACCTTTCAAATCATCCCTCAACCACAATACATTGCCTGTAGTAGTTGGCTCCAAAAAGTAGCCTTAACTCACCATTACACTGAAATGAGAAAATAGATGTTATGCATGCTTTCCAATATCCCACCATGGAGACTAATGTTACATCTTCATCACATTTCACCCACAACTTGATTCCCAATATTATAGACCTCTCCCTTAAATAGGACTTTCTTATATTCTGTTACTCTCTCAATCCCCCAGTTTAAATACTGCTCAGCATACTTTCTTTCTTCAACAGTTACATCCCTGTATTTTAGCTTCTTCTCTGCAATGACAATACCTTTTTCATGAATTGCTCTTTGGCATCCACTTGGTATGGAATTCATAGTAGACAAGGTCCATAATTCTTTGGCCTTTACAATGGATGATACATGTATAATACCCAATGCATGCCACTCAGGACATTCATAATAGCCACCTTTATCTACTAAGTATCCATCTGGAGTAGAAAGAGCTTGATGAAACTCTCTGAACATTCTTTGGTGAGGCAAAAGTCTATCAACATCTTTTTGAATATACATAAATACCCATGTAAACAATCTTCTTCGGTGATAGTTTGCATAAGAGATTTCATTGTCCTTGTTGTTGGTTTTGATGTTTGCATAGATTGAGACCTTACGCTCATATATATAACACCAAAATCCATCATGGCTACCATGACGTAAAATATCATCCAGCAATTCTCCGAAACCTATATCCACACATCACAAAGTAAAGCATCATTACTATAGGTATGAATGTAAAAGGAATGTTAGTGAAAGAATAATAAGTGAAAGGATTATTCATCATACCTACAACATGCTCTAATGGGGCTGAATTTGGACCGATGAGCTCCTCTGACCTTACTCTCCAAGAAGCGAGCATGACTCTTATAATGTCAATTTCTTCTTGTGACCATCCATTATCCACAAGTGTAGTTATAAAATGCTTGGGCAATATCTATGAGCAAGAGACCCAAGTCATAGAATTTCTTAGGGATACCTTTAACTTCACACAATATATATGGCAAACACCATTGCACAAATTTTTGATTTTCTTCTGCCTTATAACTCTCAAAATACTTGCTAGGAAACCTCGGCCATCGACCATATCGAATCGAATAAGGTGTCACTTTTGTCATTTTGTGAGTTGCATCATCTATTTCTCTCCTCACTTTATTGTCCAATTCTCTCATTAGACAACTGATATACTTTGAAAACAAGCTCAATGCTAATATGTGCATGCAACCAAATCAAGAGACACGTCAAAGCCATATAGATCATAAAGTCTCCACAAACTTGATCTACCTGAAAGACCTGCCTCTTTTAGTATCTCTTCACATTGAGCTTGGGTGCTTGCTTGCTCTGCAAGAATTAAATGTTTGGACATCTCTTTGGTAGATCTTTTCATTGGTGCATATCTGAATTGATACCTATTTTGATCATACAAGTACCGCCCCGATCTTGCACTATCCTCCAAAGTGGCTATTGCTCTCTACGACAAAAAGCTTGACCACCTTCTTTACATGATCCAATCTTGCATTGAGCTGGATGGTCTCCAGTCACCATCATTAGCATAGCACGAGCTTGGAATCTTTGGTTATTAAAATGGTCATCTGCACAGATAGATGACACAGGATAATTGAAGTGTAAGTCAATTCCATGTATGAAGAGACTTTCCAACTCATCCATTAAAGGTTTCATAAAAACATGGAAAAGTTTGCTCAAGCTTCCAACAACTTTCTTGCAACTGAATGGAATAAATAACACAGGTATCACTCCAATCAAAGATTTCTTCCCACAATTGAGAACTTTGATCTCAACCACACCACAATTTTTTTGGGTCGTCTTTGATGCTTGGAAGCCATCCCAATGTAATAATAAAGCAAAATTACGTGGATCTCCCTGTCCATTCAAAAGAAGACACATTAGGGTGTAGTAGTATGTAACACATTAAGGTGTAGTAGTATGTAACACACTTTAATATATATAATGCTAGAGAATATACATATAACAAAAGTCTTACCTTACAAAGTCTTTTGAGACCTTGTATTGGAGCTCGACAACCCTTACAAATAAACTTGTACATTTGCTCACTTTCATTCCGACCCTCTACAAGTGCTTCTGATTTTAGTGAAAGAAGGCCATGCTCGATAAGCTTGTTTACAATGGACATTATCACATATCAAGGGCAACTCAAAATATGATTGTGGATCCCAAAACTCTTTAACACTATTACACTTTGTACCATCCCAAAAATCATAAATTCTTTTCGAATCATCAGAGCTATTAGATACCAACCATCTCTCTTTATTTCGCCACATTCCCACCAACAAGTCATGGCACAAAGATCTACTTTTTGCAAGAAGCTTCAATTGTTCACCAATGGGAACATAATCGAAACATAACATATCCTTTCTAAGCTTGGCACACTTTGAACACTTCTCATGTTAAGCAATCACGCTTTAATTTTTTCTTACCTCTTTCATTGTTATTGCATTGACATTCAAGAGTGTCGCCAATGTAGTTGTCTTCTTTACTTGGTGGATAGAGCTCAGCATCATGTATAGAATTGTCTAATCCTTGGCGTATTCTATATCAATTTGCATGAACCATACCAAGTGTCAAAAACATGGTATTTAACTGCCCCCAACATGTGGGAACACTTATGCCATCTAGATCTCCATCCCATGTTTCTGGAAACTGTACTAATAGTTTACTCAAGCTTGGTGTATTGATTTTATCCTTATCTGCTCTATTCCTAGAACCACCCATGTCTCCAAATAGAATCCTAAGCATACTATCTTGAAATTCCACTGAAGCCTGATGTTCATCCCAAAGTGCTTGCAATTCAATCACCCTCTGTATGATTTTATCAACCAAAGACAACTCCATGTCAACCATGTCCTCCTCCTCCTCCTCCTCCTCATGGTGATAATGTTCATCATGTGTATCAATAAACACATTATTATCATCTTCATGCATCATCCCCTACAAAGGTTCATTGTCTTCTTCTCTAAGTTCTGAAGAGCCAAATCTTGAAGTTTGCAACCCAAGATTTGTTGCAATAGATTCAAAACGCTATCAATTAGCTTATGCCTCTTGCATAAGTTGATGGAGCAACCATTCTTCCACCATGGCAATATGTTCTACATCTACACCACACTTTCCTTCGTCCACTAGATGAGTTGGGTGGCTCTCCATGCATCGACCTATTATTTTCCATAGAATTAAGCTCACTCACATTTACCAAGACCGATGCATTAGGAAGTGAATGGGGTCTTCTTGGGCCCTTTAATTTGCCCAAGCCTAATCAAGGTGATTAAGGAATAGCCAAATGGGGGGTTGCCATGTGGACTGAAATGTTGGGTTTTTAAGAGAGGTGTAAGAGTGCTCAAAGGGTGCACTTTTTTCCCCAAAAAGGGGGGGGGCCAATTTTACAATTTTTGGACCTCCACAACTTCTACATACAAGCTCCGATTTGAGCGGAGATTACAGATCCGTGATCTACGCATCAAGAGCTTTCCATAGATATGTTACATGATATGGTTTTATCCGCTAGATTTTAAATTCCATTTTTCCTCCAAAATTTAAATTCGAATAAAGTAGCCGTTTTGAAGCTTCTAATTAGAAAACGTTTCTTCTTAAGAGAAAAGGTTTGACTCCCTTAAACTGCCAAATAAAAGGGCCCAAGAAGCCTTCCATTGAGGTCCTAATGGATGTATATTTCCATCTCTTAGAATTACAATTCACGTGGTTCCATCTTGTAGAATTACAATTCACGTGGTTCCATCTCACGATTTAAGAACCAGCACTTTCACGATTTAAGCCTCATCACGAATTAAGTCATATCATGCAATAGCCACTATATATTTGTTAAGCATTTTGCTTACTATTCTTTTGGCTAAATTAATGTAGCAGTTGCTCCATGAGTACATATCCATGCTCATGCACTAGAGACTATTTCCACCAAAGCCTCACCATTGACAACTTCCAGGTACATCTCTGGATGGGGGGACCATGGTGGGCGAAAGCCTGGTCAATGGTACAACCCATCGCTTGAAATTTTCCTTCAAATTACAAATCTCTCCAAACAACGCCACAATCTTCACAACTCAATGATTTTCAATCCCTAGTGAAGATCTCTATTTAGCCTCGCAAGTTGATGTAATTATTTCAATCCTCATCAACAAGTGGCTACTTCAACACAGAGCAGTTCAACAAGAGTCTATATGACTCATTACTTGTACTTCATGTAAATCTGCTTCATAAGAGCACTTAAATATACATAAAAAAATAAAAAGCACATGGGTAGAAGAAGACCACAACATGTCCTTCTCAACAACATTTGACAAGAATCTTGCCACACAAAAGGACATCATCAAAAGCCAATTACTTCAAATTATGAATGTCGCCTTCAATGAATCAAATTAGGAATTGAGAAACACCATCTCGTTCTGATGATTAAGTCTACGTTCCTCCGGATCCTGCCCTCTCTTCTCTCCCATTATTAACATCTCTTAGTGTCCCCACTAATGAAAAATAAAATGTAACCTTGCTGATGATTGCTAAAAACAAATTGAGCCAAAAGAAAAAAGAAAAGAAAAAAAAAAGAGGGGCTCACACAAATATAAAAAGGTAATCATTCACATTGTAGAGCTTGGAAATCTCAAGAGTTATGAGCTCGGTCATTGGAAAGATCCTCACGATAGTTGCAGTTCACCAGGTAATCTCTTTTTGGATGTGTTTCAAGGAGGGTTAGGGTGATACGTAACAAGGTCCTATTTTCTTTTCTTGCACAAAAGTAAGAGAAGGGAGACCATCCAATACATTAATATAGTTGTAAACTTAATAATGTCGAGACCATCCAATATCGTTAGACACGAGTCATTGGGATGTGTGTCATCCAACGCTTGCACAGTCAGGAGTTTTTTCTCTAAAATGGTGATGCGATAGACATTGAGATGTGTGTTATCCTCGTGAGAAACCGATTCCAAACTGGGGTCCACCATACTGCGGGTAGAATAAACCGTAGTATGCTATAGAACTAACTGAGTGCAGACCAAGGTCTGCCATACTGCAGGTAGAACCAATCGTCGTCCCAGGACACCACATTCATTTAGGGGGCATTTGAAAATATTTTGGGCCTTTTGCTAATGAAAGTAATTAGCAAAACAGACCAATAGAAATAGAGGATTGTGGACATTTGGTCTCCTTTGAATATAGGGAGGGAGACTAGGAGATGTAGGGAGGGGGACTAGGCTTTCAGTACTAATATTTACACTTGTCCCTCTAAAAAAGTAGGGGGTTTAGGATAGGTATGGTCCCACCATTTTCGTGGGTCAAAAAATCCTTAAAATTTTGAAATTTTTGAGATCCCCCCAAAACTCACTTTTCCTCCTAAAAACCCATCTCAAATTTCATTGTAGTCAAAAATTTCATTTTCAAGTTCGCTTTCCCTCTTGAACATCCAAATTAAACTATTCCTCCCTTCCTCTTCCATCTCTATCTCATTTGCCGAATCCTAATGAAACCATCAAGCTCGAAATCCTAATCTGCATAGCATCTTCGCGTTTTCTTTCTCTATCTCATTTGCCCAACCCTAATCTTACTATTATAGCTTCACAATTGATATGGCTGCACCACAAAGAGACCAAAAGATGAGATTTAGGAGATCTCACTGTACAATAAGAGGGACGATGATGGTGCTTGGGTGAGAGAGGCATTTCACAATGGTGCTTGGGTTGCCCTGCAGCCTACTGCTATTGGTCCGCTGCACCGAGTTCGACGATGAGCTATGATGGAGCTTCATTAGAGGGATTCAAAAAATCGAGCAATGTAGACTTGGTGGTCATTGTACAACATGTGTACACGGCACGAGATATACATCTTCATAAACAAACTCGGTTCCCATGTGACTGTAAGTATCATAGGGAAGCAAGGAGGCTTGTGATATTACGATAGCTACATCTTTTATGTTTAATGATCTTATTTTTGGGTTGTAGATATTTTTCCTTCCAACTTGATAGAGGAGCAACCATTACGAAGCCTTACTGGAAAATTTCAAGCACTCCATGCAGACATTAGTGAGGCATTGTTTTCTTGTAAAACCAGTGTGCAAACCTTCTTAAGGAAAAGATCTTTTATCGGCACTCCCATGTGGTGCCAATGCGTGATCTGGTGGGTTTGGTAAGGTAGAGATCATCACATCTCCTCTCCTCTCTTCTGTTGAATGGCAAAGTCCTGATGCTTGGATGGTTATGGTTATGAAATCAAAGATGCTTTGTGACATACAAGGATCTTTGAAGTTTACAAAGCCATCTCGATCTGTGGGTCTCAGTTGGGTATATCCAATTCATCTTTTTGTTAAGATGTTCAATGAGTTTATTTCTCATCACAAACACTTACCATGTTTGTGTGCAAGAAAGTACTAGGTGATGACATGGTTACCTTGCTTTGGAGAGTAGTGGGACATTGTAGAGGGGCATCATAAGTATGATACATTCAAGTGCAAAATAGTAGAGTCCAGTGTTACATTTTGGAATCTTAAAGCTCATGCTACCTTATACATTCTCTTTTATTACGAATGGTGGATGAAGAAAAATAGTAGTTAGGTCCCATTGCAAGCAGATGAACAAGTTGTTTTGCCTCTTGACATATGTATTAGGTTGCCCACTAATGGTGTGGTGGAAATTGTAAGTGCAAGCAGGCATTGGAGCCTACTAAATATTAGGGAGCACCTTAATATCATGGGAATTAGTGAAGATATAAGTGTGGGACACAGTTCAAGGTGAAGAATAGAAAGATTCGAATGCAAATGGAGTCGAAGACCTTGGTAGATGATGATTGGGAATATATAAGTGTGGGACACAGTTCAAGGTGAAGAATAGAAAGATTTGAATGCAAATGGAGTCGAAGACCTTGGTAGTGAAGATATCATGGGAATTAGTGAAGATATAAGTGTGGGACACATTTCAAGGTGAAGAATAGAAAGATTCGAATGTAAATGGAGTCGAAGACCTTGGTAGATGATGATTGGGAATATGATTGTATAAGCATGACTTAATAAGAAAGCTTTGGAGTTTTTTATGAAGTCTATTTACTCTTTGGATTTTGTAAATTTATGTATGTACTTCATCAATGAAAAGTTTTGTCTTGTAATTGTTGTGTCTTTGAAATTTTTCAGGTTGTTGAATTACAATATTCATACCTCTTTTTATGAATCCCTTTAAGAGTTCTAATATTTTCCTTTTAGAGATGTACTCGAGTCACGAGACGATAATTATGGCACAATATCTCAAAACCACAACTCAAGTACAAATGTGTTTTGAGTAAAAAACCACAATATGAGAAGAGAATTTACATGCAAGATTAATTAAATTTGAAGAAAATTTATAACTATTTACAATGATAAATAGGGAGGAGAATGAAGATTTCTATTTTGTCTCCATCTCCTTTGGTTTTGTCTCCATGTCCCCCTTTGTCTTCTCTGGTTTTGTAGCCTCTTTTGTCTCCATGTATCCCTTTATCTTCTCTGGTTTTGAGGCCTCCTTTGTAAACTTGAACTTGAGTTCTTTCTTAACTTTCTTGCCAACACCATTCTTGGCACCTACTTGAGGACCACTTTCTTTGAGGTATTTCATATTTTAGTACCTTTGGTTTCTTTATGTGTACCTTGTTGAGGAGCACCCTTGGTTTCTTTTTGTACAGTTCCTTACTTAAACATAAAATGCTTTATAGGTGAATGTAAAGGCATTTTCTTCTTCTTCTTAGATGGAGAGGCTTGCCCTTGGGGGTGGTGGAGAATCTGGATCATTTGGAGTAGTTAAATTATTCAAAACTATATTGATAGCTCTTGCACGAACACTCCACATCCAAAACTCGTGAGATCCAAGAGTGTCAAATTTAAAAAACTTTTCAGATTTAAGAACCAAGAACTATAGAAAATAAGTTCAAAAATTAAGTAAAAATTTACTACAAAAATAGTGGGTTGTAAAGCCACTAGTGGGCTGATTCAAAAACTTATACTCTGCCTCCTTTTTATAATTTGGATATTCATCTTCAATAGCTGCAATACCTCTCTTACATGCCCTATTAAAAACCAAATTTGAATATAAGGGAAAATAAAGAATAAAGCTCAATATTCAAGTTATCAAGGAGAACTACAATTTGAATATAAGGAAAAATAGAGAATAAAGCTCAATATTGAAGTTATTAAGGAGAACTTACAATTTAATCTGTCCATGCGTGCCAGTTAGACTATTCATGAAAATAACAATCCTTCCTCAGAAGATTAATTACACAAGTACTCCAATGCCCACTGGAAAAAAGAAAAAGATATAAGAAAGTAAATATCGTATGTCAAATATTTGCAAAACACAAAGGAAGCATTAGTTAGAGACGAGCCTCTCTACATATGGCAAAACAACAAAACAAATGTTCTTATTTCTCATTGGCCTGAAATAGGATGCCAGCTCGGAAGTCTTCTTCTTCATATCAATTAATGCAAGCAACACTAAGGGATCACAAGTAAATATTTCGTTGACTTGATTTGGAAGCAATTCCTTTATAAGTGCCCTACAAGAGTTTATGAAGGAATGAACAAAATATTAACATACGAGAAAATAAACATATAAGAAAATATACATATGTGAAATATAATACCTTGGCCTTCTCGTGCCTTCCGTCACCCGTGATGATGATGACCGATTCACCACACTCTCTTAGGTAAATTCTTGCCCGGCTTCTCACAGAATCCTAACTTGCAGCAGACAGGGGAGAAACCTGAGCTCGCAAAAATCGACTGCCGTCGCAAAATGCATGAACTTTGAAGGGGAGTCGGGAAAGTTACGGGTGAAAATTGATGGGCCGTGGTCGGCGGGTGGTGGGCAATGACCGGTATACAGAGCCGGTGGTGCGGGTTCGATCCGCGCTCTCTACGGTGTTGCGCGTCCTTGTAGCTGGAGTCCGGTGGTATATAAACCGGTGTTTCTCACCAAATTTTTAAAAAATGACCAGTATAGAGCCGACGGGCGGTCACCTGTGTGGCTGGTGTGGGCAGTGTACTACTGGCATCCTAGCACATTAAGGAGTCAAGACTCAAGACATTTCAAATTTGAATTTAAAGAGAGTTAATCATGTGATTAAAGAGGATTGCGCCATCTTGAGTAAACTCTTGGTCGTTGCGACGAACACGGCTGTAGTGGAGTGGTTAAAGTGGACGATGTCCCAGCCGGTGGTGCCGGTTCGATCCGCGTCCTTGTAACTGGAGTCCAGTGGTATATAAACCGGTGTTTCTCGCCAATTTTTTATATAAAAAAAAAAACTCCTAGTCGAGCATGCAAACTCCAGCTCGGTTCTGGCAGGCCCCCTCCCGTTAGGGGTTTGCCTCTCTCTGAACCTGTTGCCTAGGGGCTCCACCTGCGGGCATCGTCCCCCCCCTCCCCCTCATATGCATGGGCACCGAGTGGAGGGGAACCTGCTCTAAGCAGGCTTCATTAATCTCCTCTCTCGCCATTGTCCCCCAGTTATGGTTCAATCAATGGAAATGGATTACACAGCTCAGTCCTTACTAGGGTATTGAGGTAGACATCATCCAAGCCCTCCCAAATGGGTATTACCTCTTTCTGTTCAAAGACTCAAACATGGCTTTCAAGGTTCTTGGATTAGGGCAATGGATGTCCATGAACATCCCATTCTGCTTCTTCAGTTAGTCCAAACATTTTAACCCTTAGGGTCCAAAGCCTTTAGCTTGTCCGGTGTGGGTTGAACTACCCAACCTGCCTTTTTACCTATACCCTTGGCTTAAAAAAATTATTTCCCCAATAGGAAAAGTTCTTGGCATGAGGCCCAAAAACGATTACAACCCGGCCTGGCATCCTCAAGTCCTTGTGGAAGTTGATCTAGATAGGCCCCTAATAGATGAGATTGAAATCAATTGTGGGGACTACAACTTGCAGCAAAGCATTTTGTATAAACACCTACCCAATGCTTCCTTTCAATGTGGAAAGAAAGGGCATGTTATCAGAGACTGTCCTACCAAATACCCCAATTTGAAGGCCATCAACTCTCCTAGCCTTCTAATAGCCAACAACAATAAAATTCAGCCTATTGGATTTACTAATAGTCAGATTGTGCACCCTCACCTTGCTCCCTCTACTTCAAAAGACAAGGGAGAAAAGTTTACCATACCCAATAGGAGGAATACCTTTAGAGACAGAACATGCCGAGTAACCAGAGGGCTTTTGCCAACTCCTTCTCCTTGTTAGATAGCATATCGGATACCAAAGACTCGATTGATTCACAAGAGTTCATTCAATCCACCCCACTAGATAGATAAAAAATTCTGGCCGAAACTAACCAAATGGACCATGACCAGTTGATCCCTACCCACTCAACACTGGCTGGCTTGAAGGGAGAAGAGCAAGACAGGGCTGATCAGTATCTGTCTAATATAGAAAACAGTATTCCCAAAGAAATGGAGATAGTTAGGGAATTGAAAAGAATGCATGCTCAGGTTGGATCCACCACACCTCAAGTTGCCTCCAAAGTTGGACCTAAAAAGGTCAACACCCAGAAGAAAGGTAAATGTGATACACCACTCTGAATGTTAAGGGGCTGTGTGACCTCACAAAAGTCCAACTAGTGAAACAATGGCTAAGGAAACAGGGTAGATTTGACTTCATAGATCTAACTATAGTCAAAGTTAGTGGGGATGAGCTTGTTAAAAGGCTGCTCAGCATCTCTAAAGATCACATCTGAATCTACACTGCTCATTGTCAGGGATGTGGAGTGGCTATGGGTATGCATGTGGACCATCAGAATGAACTAAAGGATTTGAGGATTGACACATATGATCAGCGGGCTGCATTTGAAATGTCCACCTTCTCCTTCATTGGTATTTATGCTGGAGGTGCCCAAGCTCTTAGAATCAGAACCTAGGGTACATTGAGAAGTGTTTCTAAACCTATCATTCTAATGGGGGATTTCAATACAGTGGAATCCAAAAATAACAGACTCAGAGGTTTGGGACAAGTCATTAAAGGTGGTGAGCTCCAAGCTTGGCAAAGCACTACTGACCACTTTGGGCTATGTGACGTTGGGAATATTGGTGAATGCACGTGGCAGAATTATGACCTTGGGGACTTGACCAGGAAAGCCAGATTGGACAGAGGATTCATTGGTAAGACCTTGGGTAACTCCTACATCATATGTGAATGTAGAACTGATGTGTCTACTTGCCTCTCAGACCACTACCCCATTACATTAGTGTTGGATAACCATCCCTATTCAAAATGTCTATTGTGCAGGAGGAAGTCAAAAGAATCTAGACTGATTCTTCAGCTGTGGTCTCACCCTTGCAAGGGCATGGAGTTTGGCCATCAAATCTACCCAAGCCCTGTTGATATGCATTAGGAAAGAGGTAACCAAAATCAGGAAAAACAGAAGAGACTTACTTTGTCTGAAGCGAAAAGAGTTGGAAGCTATATGTTATAAGCACATTATGTGTGCATATACTAGGAGGCTAACCCACATTAGGCTTGTGAGCATGGGAGCATGGGAACAAGCTCTAGTGGAGCATGGGTTAGGACTAACCTTAAGGGTTAAGATTAGGGTCAGGCATCCAAGGGTCATACATGGGAGATGGAGGGTCAAGAGTCACTTGAGGGCCCTCCTATATAATAGGGGCATGGGGCACACTCAAGGGAGGCTTAGGCTATGGTCTCTTGATGTTATCTTGAGGCTAGGTTATGTTACATATTCTCTTGTGTAGAGGGTCACAAGTACTCACCTACCATTTCACACTATAGTAAAATGTTGCTGGATTGGAGTTATACCTCTTGATGGTATGGGACATCAAGGTAAAGGTATGATGTACTTCATTATAATTCATTTGTACATCCCTTGGGCTCGGGGGTGGTCGAGTGGATGAGTTTATGTCTGATTTATGTATGTTTAATCATAACAATTGCTGTTATTTTTTCTTTCTTAGTGTAATTTTTAGCATTTTTTGAAGTAAATTTTAATATTTACTAAATAAAAAATATTATTTTATTAATTTTTGATGATGATTTGCATGTGGATCATTGACATGGCAATTGGAACGCATGTTACTACTATTCAATGGATGAATCGATGTTGCGGGGGAATTTCGTGAGTTTAATGCTATTTTTTATGGTTTCAAATAAGCATTAATGGAAATTTTTATCAAGATACTGCATATTTTACTACGATTATTTTTGGTAGAATGGATTCCCTGAATTTCTACATTTTTTATGAAAATTTTTCTAATTTTTTAAAAAATTTTAGAGCATTTTTATGGTTAAAAATATATTTTTAATGCATTTTTGTCGCAGATATTCTATCCATTTTTTGCCGATTTTCTACTGAAATGCAGTAGGGACAGTATGGAATGCTCTCCCATGTGTGTGGGATCCTTTTCGTCTCTCAAATCTGAATTTCTTTTCTATTTTCCTCCCGCCCGTGAGAACGCCTCTTAAGGCAGAATTTTATTAAACACTAATCATAATTAATTTTTAATTATGATTAAGCTTGCTTTAATTAAATTCTTTAATCAAAAGATTAATCAAGTATTAATCCTCTGATTAACAGAGAAGAGATGGGGTGGTGAGAGAGGAGTTTATTCGAGAAGAAGGAGAGAGGAGAGTGGAGAGAGAGATCCTCTTCTCTCCCTCTTTGTAATTCGCACGCACACCCCCCGGGGGGGGTGCTGCGCTGTCGGGTGAATTAAACTTTATTTTTTTTAAAATTAAAAAAAAAGTGTTTTTTTAATTCCAAAAAAACTTGAAAAAAAAGTCCAAAAAATGAGAATTTGAAATCTGAGAAAAGAAAATTTCCTGAAAATCTTCTGGGAAACCTTTTGGCTTTTCGAATTTCGGAAAATCTTTTGACCTTTTGGATTTCAGAAACTTTTGACCTTTTACATTTCGATTTTTTTGTCTTTTCATTTTCCCGAAGTTGTTGGCTTTCCGTATTCCGGGAAAACCATTGGGATTCCGAAATTTTTTGACCGTTTGTATTCTAATGCGTTCGGGGTAAATTAAAAGTTTCAAAAAATTAGTCAAAGGTTATTTTAATTTTTTGAAAAAATGTGGTATTGGTGATTGGCATGTGGTGTGTCCATTCTGGTAATTGTGACCATTCAAATTCCTTTAAAATATATATTTTTTGACCCAAAAATTTAGAAAATCTATTAAAAATGTAAATTTTCATTGGATTTGAGAATTGTCAGGCGGAATTGGAAATTTCGTGAAAAATAGAATTCTAAAAAAAATAGGAATTTTCTAGAAATTATTTTTAGAAAACCTAAAAATTGATATTTTTAAAATATAAATGGTATTTTGGCAAAACAAAATTGCTCAATTTTTTTTGAAAAAATATAGGTTTGGAATGCCATAAGATAGGTTTGGTGGAATTCAAAATATAGGTTTGGTGGAATTCAAAATTATCGTATTTTGAGGCCCTATTAAATTAGAAAAAATTAGGAAAAAATCATGATAATTCTTTTTCTTGAGAATTTAATATTTTTGAGGATTAATATTGAAGTATGTTTTCTCGTGCTGACATTAGATAGATGCGAGTTATTCGCATATCATTAATACGATTATACCTCGTATTAGTAGATATTTTTGTTTAGATTAATTCTGAACGATATTTTCATGATTTTTTATCTTTGTTTAGCCATTCTTTTTGGAAATGTTTCTTAATTTCTTCAATGATGGCTATAATTTGCATTCAAAGTGTGTTTCACCTTTGACACTTTTCCATGATAGTTTATTTTGCACTTGTTTAAGTGTGGTTTGTGCTTAATTTCTTAAACCTAAGACAAATTCTATCATGGGTTAGTTTTGGTGGATTTTATTAGATGTTTTCCAAGTTTTATTTGGACTCATCAGGTTTCACCTAGATCAGTTGTGTCTAGGGGTTTTTTAATGAGTGCTAGAGACGTGCTTTCACTTGCTTACTTTGGAGTTTTTCTTGAGCGACATCACGTTCATATACTCCGGATTGATGAGTTGGCCACCAATTTTAATGCTTCTTTTGGCATGATTAATGTCCATTAGATGGCATGCATTGATTTTTATGATCAACTATGGTTTTTATGGATTCGAGGAGCTTTTATGCTTTTATCCATGGTTTTATAAGGACCTTTTGATCTTTTGGATAATATCATGTGCTTTGAAGGTAGCATTTGCCTTCGTTTTTTGCACATAATTTTGGAGTATATTGCTTGTACTCTTGTACATATTCCAACTTGGATACCTAGTTGCTTATGTATTTAGGTGAGTTATTTTTCTACCCTAGCTTTAGTGTGCTTATTGGGTAATTGTCATTAGAAAGGCACCAATAATTCAAAATTCTTTTCTAATGATGTACTCGAAAAGAGTTATTCCTTGATGTGGTCTCAGGTATATAGAGACAGGTTTTAGTATGTGAAAGTCTAGGATAAGGCCATCTTATTCCTTTTATACAGGATTTTATTCATATTTCCTAGATGGCATACTAGGGAGTTTCAAATTGATAAGGTATGTATGGGTGGTATCATGGTGGTATGGGACGTTAGAGATCCCTCACATATATTATCTTATGGGATAATTTGGACTCAAGATTATTGCCTTGTGAACATCACTTGGCATGTTGACCTCAACATTCAAACACAATCTCATTTTTTGACTTCACTTGAAGTTATAGTATAGGCATTCTCTAGATAAACTTCTTTTATCTATAGCCTACATGTATTGATGAGTGTAATCTGGTCGGCATATTCATTTGTTGAAATCTCTTTCGTTAGAGTTAAACAAGTTTATCTTGTTGTGTTCGGATTAAGGAAATTTGGATTCTTCCTTTGTTGGCATTTCTTTCTCTAGTTCCGTCCTTTAAGTGTTTTATACAGTCAACCTGATGGTTTACGGGGATGAACATATGTGACTCATCGAGATGTTGATGTCTCTCTATGTTGATATGGAAAACTCGAGACACCGATAATTCTATGTGCAGATGTGGGTACGTCGGGTCGCCGATGGATACCTGGTTCTTGCTGTTATAATGCCATGTTTTTCTACTTTATTCTGAATGGTTTACAACGAGGAAACTACTTTGAGTATCAATTCCTCTGATCATTCCCCTCAGTCTGATGGGCAAACAGAGTATATGAATCAGATTGTAGAGGATATGCTTCGTGTATATGTCTCTGGAAAAGCATCAAATTGGAAAAATTATGGAATTTACCTAAAACAGTTTTAAACATACGGCTATTGGTTTTAGTCCGTTCATGCTTATGTATGGGTGTCAACCCAGGATACCTATTGATGTCGATCTTAAGGACATCGAGCTTGATGAATCGAGGGATTTCTTGCGTGATATGCAGGAAATGCTGACCGAAGCTCGGGATTCTATTAGGAGTGCTCAGGGATAGGGCACGGTTCTATGCTAGTAGAGGATGCTCAACTTGGTCTTTTGAACTAGGAGCATTGGTTTATTTAAAAGTTACTAAAGATTTTCAGACTTTGTCAAAAGGAAAATGCTCGAATTTATCTCCTAGATATTGTGGTCCATTTCAATTGATACATGTGATTGGCATGGTTGTGTGTATGAACTTAAACTACCTCCACATGTTAGAGTTCATCCAGTCTTTCATATCAATAGATTGAAAGGGAAACTGGGAGGTGAGGATAACATAGTTACTCCTCAAGAACTCGTTGAAGTCAAAGAATTATCCTATCCCACATGAACCTGATAAGGTACTTGAATTCAGGGAAAGGAAACTTTGTAGAGTTGACTAATCCCTGAGGTTAAAATTAGGTGGAAAGATAGGGAAATAGAGGATTCGACTTGGGAGTCGATTGAGATTGTTGAGCGCAGTTCTCCTTCTTTTCATTGCAAGAGTGCAATGTTTTGAGAGAGGGGAAGTATGTTATATGCACATTATATGCGCATATACTAGGAGGCTAACCCACATTAGGCTTGTGAGCATGCGAGCATGGGAACACGCTCTAGTGGAGCGTGGGTTAGGACTAACCTTAAGGGTTAAGGTTAGGGTCAGGCATCCAAGGGTCACACATGGGAGATGGAGAGTCAAGAGTCACTTGAGGGCCCTCCTATATAATAGGGTCATGAGGCACACTCAAGGGAGGCTTAGGCTATGGTCTCTTGATGTTATCTTAAGGCTAGGTTATGTTATGTTCTCTTGTGTAGAAGATCATAACTACTCACCTACCATCTCACACTATAGCTGGTTATACCTCTTGATGGTATGGGACATCAAGGTAAAGGTATGATATACTTCATTAATTCATGTGTGCATCCCTTAGGCTTGGGGGTGGTCGCGGGTGGATGAGTTTATGCCTAATTTATGCATGTTTATGCATAATAATTATCTAGAGAGATCTTAGGGTTTTAACACTATAGCCAACAAGGAGGACCTTGCTGTTCAAAAAGATGTCCTTAGTACTAGGGATGAAATTTGGAGAGAGGAGGAGTTATCCTAGAAGCAGGCCCTCCTGTTCTTTAGGGATTGGTGGGCTGGGAAAGCTGACCTTCCCACTCTTGAGATGTTCAAAATGCTGAAAGTCAAGCAATGTAAGGATGCAGTCCCTACCTTGCATGATTCTAGTAACCCAAGAAACTCCTCTGAGGAAGGGAATATAATAAGGGTCTTCAAGCATTTTAATAATGTTTTTAGCAATGGGAGTGGGGTGACCAACTCAAATGCATTGCCCTCATAGGGCAGACTAGAAAGCCAACTATCCTAGTCACATTAGCTAAAGAGCTAGAAAATAATCTCTCCAAAGAGGATATTGGTAAGGCCATAGATTGTCTCTACTGGTATCAAGACTCTAATTGATAAGCCCCCCCCTGAATGGCTGGTATCCAAGTTGGTTGCAATTCCCTTGAAGAGGGAGTGATCTTCAGATTGTTGGGCATTCCTATGGGCTTCAAGGTCACCCTTAAGCAAAGATGCCGTTGGGTTTTAAATAAGGTAGAAGGGAAACTGGCTAGATGGTAGAAAATGCATCTTAATTTGAGGGGCAGAAGATGGTAATCAATCACTTCATTATACCTTATATCATCTACTTTCTTAGCTGTTGGGAGAACTCCTAAATTTGATTTATTGCAATTCACAAGGTTATGTAGGAATTCTCTATGGGGAGGGGACCCTTGGATTAGGAAAGTCCCTAAAGTCAAGGGGGAATGGTGATGTCTGGAAACTGATAAAGGGGGCCTTGGTATCAAAGACGTGTCCAACCTAGCTAATAGATTGGTAGCCAAATGGGTGTTGAGAAGTTTTCTCTACCCCTCTGAAGATTGGGCATGGCTGATCTCCAGAAATCTAGAATAATTCCATCTCAAACATTTCCCTAAGTGGAAGAACCTCCTCCCACTAACAAGCAAACTCACTCATGGTGAAACTGGTGGGAAGTCAGTTGGTCTCATCACTCTGGATGGCTTGGACATCACTCATTTAAACACCCCCCCTTGATGCTAGATTGGGTACAGTTTTTAGGCTTTCACTCTTCCTCTCTCTCCCCTTGTGCTAGGCTACTTTGGCATTATAGCTACTTTGCCTATGAATTTCAGCTTGAGTGCATCATATGGCCTCAGAGGCTGATTAAATCACACTTTTTGTAGAGACAAGAGGGGTGAAAAGTACAATGGCTCTTTCTCTAGAAGAGCACATCTTTAGCTGGGACATCTTTGGCCTCGATGTAGTTTGCCTGCTTCTTTTCCTGATAGCAATCTTCTTCTAGGTGACCAATTTTTCCACAATAGTCACAAACAAGCTTTGGTTTATCTTTATTGCGACATTCATTCTTGGCATGGCCAAGTTTTCCACAGTGATGGCATCTTGGAAAGATGTTGATTGATTTGTCCTTTGAAATCTCCCACCCTTTGTATATAGCGCTTGCTCACTTGAATGTGATTTGAATGATTCTTTATCTTTGAATTTGGATTCTTGTTCAAGTAGAGATGATTCTTGTTCAAGTAGAGATGATTCTACATCTTGAAGTTTATTGTTGGGCACATTTTGAAGTGTAGCAACAATTGATTCATAAGGTTCTTTGTCAACACTTTTTAGCAATACAGTAATAGATTCATCTTCCTCAATGACTTTCTTTAATGCACTAAGTTTTTGTTTGATACCTTTGAATTTACTGATGTGTTGTTCCATGGTCTCTGTCTCCTTCTTATTGAGCTTGTAGAATTGTATGAGAAGGTTGATCTTTGAGCTCTTGAGTCGGTGCTGAAAATCTTGTTGAGTTCCTGCCATGCCAACTTGGCATCCTTGATGCCATCAATATAACTAATCACATCATCACCAAGATTTTGAGCGAGCGATGAGGCCCAATGCTTTGTTGTTTTGAAGTGGCTCAGCCTCCACTTCATCGCTCAACCTCCACTTCTTCATCCTCAATAAGGTGCCAGAGTCCCTTACGCATAAGCAAGTACATGGTCTTGATTTTCCATGAAACAACCATCACCATTAAATCTTGAGACAACTTCTACATGATCCATGATTGGAAGGGGGTCTTACCTTGAGCCTTGATTTTAGTGCTCATAGTGTCTAACCCTTTTACAAGTGATTTGCAAACTATATGCTAGAGATAAACTCAATGTAGTGAAAGAATCACTTAAGTTTCACTAATGCAAGTGGTTGAGATGAATTTGGATGCAACAAGGAGTTTCCCACAATGGAATAGCACTCTAATTTTTTAAATTTTCCTTATATTAAGCTAAATTTTTGCTAACTGCTAATGATAGTGATTAAGTGTAAATTGTTATGATTAACAGAGCTAAAAAGTGGAGAATGAAATTGGGCATGTGGAAGAAACCATTGAGAGGGCTTTTTGCATGAGGGTCCTACCCTAGATGAGAGCAAGAGTCTTGTATAAAATAAATAGCTCAAATCTTCAAAAAATGAGTGAAAATCGTGGGTTTCTACCACTTGGTTTTTTGCTTGCCCCGGCCGGTACACTCTACCATTAGAGAAGTCCTTTGGTCAATTTGAAGCTTATATCATTGCCTACCTTGGGCTAGAAGGGCTTGGCCCAATTTTTTGTGTAGGCAGAGAAATGGTGAAAAGACCAATCGGCAGATCTGCGTCATTTTCTGTTTGTAGAGGAGGAGATTCGCTGATTCCTCTTAACTGTGTATTAGCCTAGGGTTGAGCAAGATTATCCTAAAAGATCTTAGCTAATGGTTGAGAGGACAAGAAATGCTAAGGATTAGAGATTTAGGCCACAAAGAGGAAGAAAGGATAAGATGATATTAGTAGCTAATTAAGTGATTAATAAAGAGATTATACTAATATGAGTTAAAGCTAAACTAATGGGGAGCTTAAACCAAGCTTTGATACCATTTGATATTCATGGATCAAGATCCCTAATGATAATAAACTATCTAATTAGATCCTAATCCTAATCTAATTATAACACTAATCTAAGGTGGATAAAAATGAACAATACTCATGGTGGTGATGAGTGTGTGCTAATTAAGTTTAGACTCAAGTTTAGTTAGGTAACAAGATGGAAACTTGTACTCATAAAAAGACTTGAGAAGTTGTGCTTGTATTCCAATGCTTCAAATGTCCTCCTTTTATATGAGTAAAGTACAACAAAGCTATGATAGCTCATGTGGGATGACTTGGCTAGGTGACTTGGCTCTCTAGCATCACTCGTTTTTCAACAATCTAGCCCTCACATCGGATGGCAAGTGATGATAGAGTATAGAATCCTTAGGCTTCATGCCCAAAGCCTCCAAGCGAGGCACGCTCTCCTCGCGCGAAACAAAGGTGCAACCATCCCACACCTCCGTGCAACGAACATCATGGAGGTACAATACTACAAAGGACACAAGAAGACATTAAAACATTTTCCAATCATGCAATGTTGACTATGCAAAATAGTGTCCCACGATGAAGAAATTACCAAGTTAGTGCATAGTCTTGAGGTCTTGTAAAAGCCATATGGGGAGGGATGCATCATAAGAACTCTGCTCGATATCTCCAAGTAAGAGACACGACAATAGTGCTCCACCCAACCAATGGTTTCTCCTATTCAATGCAAGGGACATGAAGAAACAAAGTAATAGAAGGTATACATTTGTAAAGAGGCTGGGATTGTTTCCTCCTATTGAGGCCATCACAAGAAGCACTCCAGAATCTGATAGAGTGGAAGCTGCCAGTGAAATGCCATAGTGAACATGGATTCCTTGACATGTGGCCTGTCAGATTGTTACAACACAACGCATAGATTGAAATGCCATAGCGAACATGGATTCCTTGACATGTGGCCTGTCACGCCCACCTACACAAAAAATGTAGACACATAACGCAAAGGAATAGAATTCTTAAAGATTGTTACAACACAACGCATAGATTGAAAGGCAATCGAGACATGCATACCAAATGGTTGTGATGGCTCTTCTTCCCACACATCTTGCATGTCATACACATCACATGGCTCATGTAAAATTGGTCAATTTATTGGACCCTTGCCTTAAACCAAAAACAGGCAAGGAAGGTTTACAAATCAAGAAAAAATGGACACAATGTCCCTTGTAAACTCAAAGGATTTTTAAAACTAAGACAACAACCACATAAGCCTTTCAAGGCCTCACACTCTGCGTGGCATACAATAGTATTATATGAAAGCCTCAGTGGCCTTGTAAAATAAAGCGTGGTCATGTGCACAAGGTAATAAACATAAAATCAACATAATCTGATCAACACTATATTATCCACACTCACCTTTTTGCTCCTTGGCCTCAAAAAAGTTCTTTTTCTTTGTGCTAAAATGTGTCCCTTTGCCATGTTGAGACACTGAGGATAATTTGCTATTTCCCACTCTGTGAGATTTTCCATCTCTTGAGGGTACATACAAGTAGCCTCCTCTGCAACATCTGTCCACTTCCTAGCCGTTCAGTAGGATTGATGAAATATATCCTCTCTCCTTCAAAATCGAAAAATTCCTAGAGAAAGAGCACACATATAACATAGCATGCACAATAGTTCAGTATTGAAACATTGAAGCACTAGTGTCTAAATAGTTGAGAATTGAAGTACTAGTGTCTAAATAGTTGAGAATTGAAGTTACCTAAATAGTTGAGAATTGAAGTTACCTAAATACCAATCTCGGAGAGCAGCCAACTGCACTAATTTTTTGTTCTTCTTGGCCTTGTTAGTTACTCCCTTCTCCTTTTCCTCCATCTGTGTTTCTAGAGGAGACATGGCCTTTCTCCTCTTCAATTTGATTTCCTCATAATTTTTCGACAAGGACAAATCTAGAGGTAACACCAAGCCCCCTGGAATATCAACAAAGTCCCTCAAAATGTCTCTTGCCAAATGCAAGATATTCTCGAGCAAGACTTCCCTGTGTATCCAACTACAAGAGAACAAAAGATTAGCACATTATCCACAATGATCAATTCATACGAGAAACAAGTTGAGGACAAAAGCACTCATTGTCTATACAAATGATCACCATGAGCAAGGTGATACATAGCTTTAGTAGCCCTACTTTCCTCCAGTAGAAACAAGTTGAGGACAAAAGCACTCATTGTCTATACAAATGATCACCATGAGCAAGGTGATACATAGCTTTAGTAGCCCTACTTTCCTCCAGTAGAGACAACCATAACACCTTTGCTTCCATAGGGGCTTCACATATTGCAAGGAGATTCAATTTATCAAGTTTTGTAAAGCTCTCGCAATCCCGTTTTGATGATAATACTTTGTCGTGACATGCATCCCCAAGTCGAGGATTGATGATATTGAGAATATTTTGGATGGTTTGACAAATATGAGAGTTAGTTTTGAATTGTAAACAACGAAATACCTCACTAGCCAAAGAATAGCCATACCTTGCCAATCCAGTCACCATAACGTGATGCAAGGGACTCTACCTCCTTCTCCTCCTTTTGCAGCTCTTCTTTGCTTATTGTTGCCCTTTTTTAATCAAGCTTCAGGCTTATTCAAAGTAGTTGTCATTTGAACCTATGTGATCATAGCAATTGGTTAGGTGGTTAAAAAATCACATGAAGGAGAAGCATGGATAGTCAAACAGTGATTTGCAAAGTACTTACATTGTAAACAAGCTTTGCTAAATATCTTCGTGTGTCAATGGATACCAAGGATCACCACCCTTGGTGTACTTCTTCCTAATATCCATGATGAGCCTCGGATCCCTTTCGAGCAAGTCATGCATGTACGATGACTGATTAGCCACCATAAGGTAGTGGGAACCAAGCCATTTGTATTGAGACGATTGAGACAACACAACATGTCAGTTCCCATTATTTGTTTACATTTGATTCATGTTAATTATAGGGAAAAAAGATACAAGTTCATGCATTACAAACTTGAGAACAATGCAATCCCTTACATGAATCAATGATCATGCAAAGGACTTGATAGTAGTTCTCCTTTGTCATTGAGAACATCTCATCATTGATTGCCACAATCCATTCAGCCAGTTGGTGATTTCCGTCCCTTCATACATAAAACATGTGATTGGAGAAAACTAAGAGGGCCGAAAATCGAGGGAGCTCATCCTCAAACTCCCTATTAATATCTTGCCGCCAGAGGGGATTCCAAGAAGACTTTACCACATATGTGACCATGGTTTCCTCATGGGAGCAAGTCCATAAGGACACAATGAATGCTCCTTTTTCAGGGACATATCCCTCCTTCCCAAATTCCCTTTCAGTCCCGAAAGATCTTCCCAAAGGACCCTCACTTTGGCATATGGTAATAGCTTGCATAACGGAATTGGAGGACATTCATGGCAATTGAATAACCTTGTTTTTTTCATGATGTCCTCCCCTTGGGCAAGGTACAAGTTTGCTTCATGCCCCTCATCACTGGGATATCCGGACAAACTACGTACGGCACTAATGCAAGATTTACCTTGTGCGGCATGAGCTCATTTTCTACCTCATGTTGACATTGTGTGGCATTTTCATTAAGCACTTCACTGATCTCCACCTCACCCCCAACATCTTCTCTATCTTGACTTTCCACCACATGACTGACTTGGTCCATACTCCATGGCTACTTTCTCCAAGGCCACATCTCTATCTCATACTCCATGGCTAATTTCTCCAAGTCTAGAAAATAAAAAAAAATGCCGTCTGGGTAGAACATATTGGGGAATATAGAAATTTCCCACAAGTTTGGGACACGTGGTCACAAGTTTGGATTAACCATAACTTGAACACCACTAATCCAAAATGAGCGCTTTATAGCTCTTTAGATTCTATTTTTCAAGCGCTTTCCAACAATAGGTCATATGATAGGGTTTTGAGAAACTTATAAACATGTTATCCATGTCCCCTTTTTTAAGTATTCAAAAATGGGAATCGGGAAATTCCCAAATTCACTAATATGGTGTTGTAGGCCGCATCGGTGCGGCTTGCCCATAGGGCATTTTAAAAAAAAAATTCTTACCTTGGAGAATGTAGCTATGGAGAGCTTGAAGGCCATGCCCTTCCTCAATACAAAGAGAAAAGGAGGAAGAATTGCACACAAACCTAGAAACCAGTGTCTTTGGCGCCATCAACGCTTTTACAAGAGAAGATCTCCATAAGCAACAGTTATAAAAGAAAATTAGGAAAGGAGGAAGAAAAATCTCTAACCAAGGAGAAAGAAGATATGTCTGTAGAACCCTAGTTAAAAAGTAAAGAGACAATAAGTTAAAAACAAAGTGATACCCTAGTTAAAAAGGAAAAACCCAAAAAGTTGATAAGTTTAATTTTTGGTTGTTATTTTTTTGAAATTCATACTTGTTAGTTGAGATGAATAATTCATACTTGTTAGTTGAGATGAATAATTTTTTGAGCGTTTCTTGTTATTGAGTTATGTGTGAATCTATTATGATAGAGAATTATATTAAGGAATGTAAGTACATTTAATGCTATTTATAGCTTGATAACTGTGTAATAACATTTTTATACCACGAAACTCTTAAGGAATGTAAGTACATTTAATGCTATTTATAGCTTGATAACTGTGTAATAACATTTTTATACCACGAAACTCTTATACATATTTAATATTTACATATAAAAATAATTAATTTTAGTTTTACTCCTGGGAATTGAATTATGCATTATTATCATCACAATGACAAGTTCATTAATATTGAATTTTAGTAATATAAATATTAAATTAAGGACTCGGTATCAACCAACATGTTAATGGTTATCTCTTCTTCATCAAAAATTCATTTTTTATTGCTGCAAGGTCTTATTCTCCTTTTCTTCATTCTTTTTTGGCCTGTTTGCACAAATCCAATGTTGCACCATATTATCATCTATGGCCCAAAGCCGAGACAAAAACTAGTGCTTATGTCTAGAGATGAGTGCAATTATTTTGTGAGCTTTGCGTTTCGAGCTTTTATGCAATTTTCATTAAATTTTCAAGCTTTTTTTAAATTTAATGTGCTTATTATAGAAAGGAATTTTTTTTCACGCTTTTTTTCTACGTCAATTCCTTTGCTCTGGTGCAGCTTGACAGACAACTCAATCCTTCCATCCACATGGAAAATCGCCTTCTATCCCAGCCCTTGTAGGTTTTTTGCTCTCTTCCTCTTGCCTTTCACTCTCTTCACTCACGGTGCGATATGGCCATTCTCCAACTTTGGAATCATCATATCACTCCGTGGATGGTTGGGTTAATTTGTCTGCACATTATTGCCACATTTTTGTTTCATTCACCGCGTGATATTTATATTGGTGCACATTTGGATTCACCATATCGGATGGTGGATGGTTTTCGAGTGATTTTTGGCTACTAATTTTGCCTTCTCTTTTGGCCTGCACGAAACAGAGTGTCAATAGAGTTCGAGTAGTGCCAGTGTGCCAGCACCAACAAATCTAGCGCTCATTCTAGATCTTCAAGAAGACGTTTCAAAGGACCTTGCAAGCGAACCTGTGCTTCCTGAGGTCAAACCCAACACCAGCAAGAATATTTCCAAGGCCCAGATTGCTTTGCAGAGGCAAAGGAAACTATTTGCGGAGATAAGGAAGGTGCAGGCGGCTGTGAATCTCTTCATCCCCAAAGCTCCCATCTTAAGGATTGTCAGATCCATTAGTGATAGAATAAAGGTGAAAGGTTACTTTAAATGGGAGAGTAGTGCCGTTGAAAAATGGCAGAGTACTCCCGCTGCATGTCTTTAAGAGGCATGCGAGGACTTCCTTGTAGACTTCTTGAATGATAGTAACATTTGTGGTGTTGTCCATGCCAAGAGGGTCACACTAATGGACAAGGACATGATAGTAGTAGCAGATTTAGGTATAGGTATGATAAGTTCATGCAACCTCTGCCATTCAGGGATAGGAAGGCAACAGAAATCCTCTCCATTCCTCTTGCTTTTTGAAGAGGAAGAGGGCTGCCGACAAGGTGGTTATTGAAGAGGTTACAAGGTGGTTATTGAAGAGGTTACAACACCAAGTCCACAAAGGAGGAAGAGGCTAGTAAAGGGGGCAGATTTGAAGGGAAAGGATACTATTTTAGAAGAGAATGTGGTTAGGGATGAATCGGCAGAAAACCTTCTGAAGTTGGAGGGAGAGAATAATGAAAGAGACTACCCCCATATCGCTCCAATGGATGTTTATATGCTTGTTGAAAAGAATAGAGAGATCAATGAGATAGTATTGTGCTTATTTGTTTAAGGTATGTACTCTTCACCTTTTTTTTAATTCTTCCTTATTTTGATTTATTCTTCCCTTTCCTAATGTTTTTAATTCAATCTGTAGGGCACTGTTTGAAAGAGCTTTTGTTAGACCAGGCAAAGCAAGTATATATTTGTGATCCTTTAATATCAACTATCCTAATTGACCCATCGAGGTCTGAAGAGGACCTTGCTCCTTATTTCTAGGGAGTTAGTCCTGGTACCTGCTTTGTTGTGCTGCCATATGTAGAGAAGTATGTATTTTCTTTGGATTTCAAGCTTTTGATGTATGTGTTAGGTTTCTTATATTTTTTGTTTACTTTCTCAATTTCAGAGGGTACTGTGCCTGTTTAATTAATGTGGTGAAATGCGAGACAATTTTTATGAATAGCCTTCTTGGAATGCACAAACAATCTAAATTATAAGTCATTATACTTTATATTGTTTTCTTCTTGCTTCCTAATTGTTGATTGTAAATCATTATTACTTTATATCTTTGAGTGTAGGGCATGTAAGAGGGCGGTTACAGTTATTGAAACTCTATGTCCTGAATTAAAAAAGGATATAGAGTGGAAATTTCTCAACCAACCTGTTCCTATGCAAAAGGATTCGCACTCTTGTGAGGGCTGGCACGTAGTCGCAAATGTATGGAAGTTTCTCCTTTCCAAATGCACTAATTTTGACATCTATGTAAGTTTCTTGTGTCATTGTAATATAATTTCTCTATGTTCATTTCATGAGAGATCCCGCATTATTCTAATTGACTTTTATGTTGTTCTGCAGTTTGTTCGCTCATATGAGTTGTGGCTGTGGAGTGTGCGGGAAAAGGCAATAAGCATTATCCTCAACAATGCAATAAGCATTATCCTCAACAATGCAATAAGCATTATCCTCAACAATGCAATTACGCTTGAGGAACCCTGACTCGCCACTTCCACCAGTTGTTGCTGGCGCACTAGTGCATCAAAGAAGAGAAAAAAGATACCGTTTCGTTCTCCTATTAAGCATTTCAGCTTTAAACAAGGAGTCCCTGAGAAGGGAAGCAAGGGCAAGGCAAAGAGGAAGCTTCCATTTGCAAGTAAGGGTAAGGACAAGGCAGGCGCAAGGTGCCAACAACAAAGGAGAAAGAGCCGAAGGCTGAGTCAAAGGAGGAGGCCAAGGCGGCTGAGGCTACAGAGCCCGAAACCGCTTAGAGGCATTTTGTATATGTCCAGAGCCAAAGCGTTGTAATAAAGATTCTGTATTTTTATTGAGATCGGCTCATTTTTGTATATTTTGTATTTTTATTGAGCCCTACTCATTTTTGTATTTTATGAGTAGTGTGCTTTGCCATAATAAAATAGATTGTTGAGAATTTTTATTCTCATAACTTATCTTTGGTTAAAGACGTTTGCTTCAAAATGGTTATGAGTACTTTGTAGGCATATGTTTGTAGGCATATGTCCATGTAGAAATTCTTCATCACATTAGTCATTGCTAAGATACAATAGTTCAATACAAGTCTTACAATGACTTCTATTGGGCCTAAGTCCCTCGATACAAGACCTATCTAATTCTACACGATAAATTTTTCCTTAGTCTCCTTCTCTGGGTTGTTCATCTGAAGAATTCTTTGATGCACCTCTTTGGCTTCATCTATCAACTTGTCTACATCTTCAAGGTCTTTTTCGAAGCTTTCGGATATCTGGATAGGTTGATCATCTGTATCCCCAATAGAGGAATAGGAGTCATCATCTCAGAAGAAACAGCTAAAATAGCTAGCCTAGCAACCTTGCTAGGAACAGTCCTCTCATTAGAAGAATTTGCATCCATGGGCAGCTTTTGTATAGAGCTTATAAGTTGTAAGATATTATATTCTTAATTCCCTTAGGACTGGTCTTTATATACTATTTTGGATGGACTCCAAAACCATCGACATAAAAAAACCATGTGCTGTAATTCTGTGTGCCACTAAACCATTTTGGAGTAGGAACCCTAGTACCTACACAGAATTGACTTGTTGAGCTATATTATATTAAAATCTAACAAGAATTCTAAATTCAAAGTTGTTACAATACAAAAATACATTGCTTTGAACAATTTTTTGAGGGCAAGGACTTTAAAAATTAACATACTTGAAGTAGCTTCAAAATTCACAAAATTTAGAATCCCCATTAACTGAGCAATATACCATCAACATCCCCATCGGGATCTACTAAGGTCTTTGGCTCTAGTCGTTTTCGAATCTTTCTATTGTTCACCTTGAATTGTGCTCTGCTATGTCCTTAGTACTAGGGATGAAATTAGGAGAGAGAAGGAGTTATCCTAGAAGCAGGCCTAGAAGCAGGCCCTCCTATTCTTTAGGGATTGGTGGGCTGGGAAAGCTGACCTTCCCACTCTTGAGATGTTCAAAATGCTGAAAGTCAAGCAATGTAAGGATGGAATCCCTACCTTGCATGATCCTAGTAACCCGAGAAAATCCTCTGAGAGAGGAAGGAAACAGAATAAGGGTCTTCAAGCATTTTAATAATGTTTTTAGCAATGGGGGTGGGGTGACCAAGGACCCCAACTCAAATGCATTGCCCTCATAGGGCAGACTAGGAAGCCAACTGGAGAGACGGAAGACTCTCTCACTTGTAGCATGAGTAGTATGATCCGTGTGTAGCTCAATCTAATAGGATTTGCATCCCTTTCGGAGCTAGGGATTCAACCCGACCGGTGCACGGAAGCTTATCCACAAATGGAGAGAATGCTATGAACACTACTACCTTGACATAGACTTTACACACACAAGCTCAATCTTGCCATAACTCATTCGCTCATCATCCCACTCATTCACTCATCATCCCACTCATCATCCCACTCATTCATGCATCCAATACAAGAAGAAAGCTAAGCTAATGCATACACAAGCTCAAAGCATACTTCATTCTCAAGCACTTACTTCCCTAGCATGCACACAAACCTTGAAGCTTAATGGAACTTGAAATAAGCATGCATTCTCATTCACTACTCAAGCAATGCCTTGCCCATGGATAAGCTACAAGCTATGGAGAAGCTTAAGCTTGAATCCACTACCACACAAAGCCTAATAGAGAATCCACAAGCATCAACAAAGAAGCATGAACACTAGAGAATAGAGATGAGAAGAGAGACAAACATCATCTCATTGCATTGAAATAGAAGAGCATTGCTCATACAATAGTGTAGATGGGGAGAGAGAAGAGCTTGCACCTCTATGAACAAGAGGGAGAGCTAGTCTCAAGAGAGCTCAAGCATGAGTGTAGCCCAATGTGTCCCTAAGCTCTCAAATGAGCCACTTTTTATACTAAAACTCCTAAAACTCCCAAAACTTCCCATGTGGGATTATTCTCAAGCCCACTCCCACACTCACCTACAACTTGGAACTCTTGTCATCTACAACTTGGAACTCTCTACAAGAGCCCTAAATAAGAATGTCAAGTCTCTTGTTTTCCTGCTTCCATCTTTGTGTTGCATCCTTGCATTGATCACTGAAAAGATGCAGGGGGGAAGAGAGCTTGAGCTCTTGCAAGCACACACACACACTCACAAAACCCTAATAGAGAACACACAAGGTGAGAGGCTGAAAATCTTCTTCTTCTCTACTCAACACTCAACACACCATATATAAAGATAAGAGTACACAATAATATGAAAGGTACTCAACCAATACATACACGGGTTCTCTATAGTGTGAACCCGACTAAATGAGCTGGCGCTATAACTATGCCAGTCTCTAGAGTGGCTGTCACACAGCCTATCATCCCACTGGCCGCATATCACCCAAGATCTCACCAACCATGCCAGTGGTGTAAGTGCGGGGCCTATCCCCCAGGCGGGTCATCAGTGTCCACCGCCTCACTAGAGCTCGATATCTCAACACTCCCCCTCGAGCTCAACTCCATCTCATGTACACCAAGCGAAGCCCTAAATCTGCGGAGCTTCTCTGTACCCAATGCTTTGGTGAAGATGTCAGCGACCTGATCCTCTGTGCTGACATAAACAAGGTCAAGGTCTCCTGCCAAGACCTTCTCTCTGACGAAGTGGTAGTGGACCTCTATGTGCTTCGTACGAGCATGAAAGACTGGGTTCCTGGCCAACTGTATACTGCTAATGTTGTCACAGAAAATGACAACTTGTCTATCCACAGATAGACCCAAATCTGCAAGTAGCTTTCTCAACCAAGCTACCTCACATGCTGCCATAGCAGCTCCTCTGTACTCGGCCTCCGTACTCGATAGAGCAACCGTAGGCTGCTTCTTGCTGCTCCAAGTCACAGCAGCACTCCCCAAAGAAAACATGAATCCGCTGGTAGATCTTCTATCTGAGATACTACCAGCCCAATCAGCATCTGTGTACCCATGTACACATATCTCTGTCCCAGTCTCATAGAATAGTCCACAATGCAAAGTAGACCTCACATACCTCAGTATGCGTCTCACTGCATCTAAATGCGGTTTCCGTGGAACCTGCATAAACTGACTCACCAACCCAACAGCATAGCTCAAATCTGGTCTGGTGATCGTCATGTAGATCAAACTTCCTACTATGCTCCTGTACATAGTAGGATCCTCCAAGATCTCTCCCGAATCTGCACTCAACTTGCCATTCTGATCCAATGGCACAGAAATAGGCTTACAGCCTGTCATACCATACTTGGACAACATGTCCAAGCCATACTGTCTCTGCAGTAATCCAATACCATGTGGTGACCTAATCACCTCAATGCCCAAGAAATATCTGAGCTCCCCCAGATCCTTCATCTCGAACTTCTGTCTAAGCAAGATCTTTACATCAAAGATCTCTGCATCATGGTCCCCCGTAATGATCAAGTCATCTACATAGATGACGACAAGCACAACTCCTCTATCACCATGTCTCACATACAATGAGAAATCTGCATTGGCTACATGAAAGCCAATAGTGACAAGATATTCAGAAATCTTGTCAGACCATGCTCTTGGTGCTTGCTTTAAGCCATACAAGGCTTTCTTCAACCTGCAAACATGCTCGGGGTGACCCACATCCTCATAACCAGGTGGCTGCAACATATACACCTCTTCTTGCAAATCCCCATGCAAGAATGCATTCTTTACATCCATCTGATGTAAAGACCATTGCTTTGACGCAGCCACTGCTATCACAACTCTCACCGTTGCCATCTTGGCAACTGGGCTGAAAGTTTCCTCATAATCAATCCCATATGTCTGCGCATATCCTTTGGCTACCAATCTAGCCTTGTACCTGTTTATGCTTCCATCACTGTTATGTTTAACTTTGTACACCCACTTGCATCCAATGGCTTTCTTGCCTTCTGGCAATTGCACTAAATCCCAAGTTTCATTTCCATATAGTGCATCCATCTCCTCATCCATAGCTTTCTCCCAATTCACATTTCCAACAGCCTCATCAATGCATGTGGGTTCAACAACCTGCACAACCTTTGCCATATATGCATAGTGATGTGCCACATAACCATCATATGTAAATCTCTGCACAGGGTTCTTCACTCTCCCTGATCTTCGCAGCTTTTCATTCATGGCTTCCATAGCCTTCTTTACACCAGGTGTTCTCATAGCTGGGATCCCAAGCTCCTCATCAAGGCTCATATCCGAGCCACTAGACTCTCCATCAACATGAGAATGCCCTGCAGAAATGTCAGGCATACCAAGGGGCTCAACCACTTTCTCTTTTCCTTTACGTGATGTACTAATCACATTTGCAGGACTGGTATTATGACGCAGCCTGCCACTCCATGGTCTATCAACAGACCCACTAGATGAGGACTCTCCTGGTCCACTCAAAGACTGTGATTGCTGACCTGCATTCTGTGCAACCACACTTCCACTCACATCAGCCCCAATAGCTTCTTTTTCAGCAGCATACCAGCTGCTCATCTCATCAAAGACAACATCCCTGCTTACCCTCAACTCACGTGTAGCAGGGTTATAACACCTGTATCCCTTTTGCTCAAGGGAATATCCAATAAACACACATTTTTCAGCTTTCGGATCCAGCTTAGTTCTCAGCTCATCTGGCACATGCACATATGCAATGCATCCAAAAACTTTCAGATGAGACAAATCTGGTTTTCTGCCAGTAAACCTCTCCTCTGGAGTTACATCATGTATGGCTGCAGTTGGAGTCCTGTTCATGATGTATACTGCTGTAGAAACAGCCTCAGCCCAATAGCAATGCGGCATATTCTTCTCTTCCATCAATGCTCGCGCAATCTCAGCAATGTGCCTGTTTTTCCGCTCAGCAACTCCATTTTGCTGCGGAGTATATCTGCATGTGAACTGTCTCCGAATACCATTCTTCTTCAAGAATTCAGAGAACTCATTGGAGAAGTACTCTCCCCCTCCATCTGACCTTAGGCACTTTACATATTTTCCTGTTTGCTTTTCAACCAAAAACCTGAAGTTCTGAAAGTGAGTGAACACCTCACTCTTCTCCTTCATGAAATATACCCACACTTTCCTTGTGTGGTCATCAATGAAAGTGACATAGTACCTGCAGCCTCCCATAGACACGGTCTTCGTAGGACCCCATACATCTGAATGCACAACATCTAGTGCATTTCTGCTCACATATTTGTTACGTGGAAACACATGCTTTGTTTGCTTCCCAAATTGGCATGCTTCACATATTTTCTGCATACCTTCCACTTTAAATTTTGGTAGCCCTGTCACAATTCCTTTTGTCTGCATAGACTTCAATCTCTGAACATTCACATGTCCAATTCTTTTATGCCATATGTCTGTGTCTGCAACAACTCCTGAACCATTTGCAAACATTGCAGCACTCATTTCAGGCATGTCTACATCCAACGTAAACATTCTGCCCACTCTGTTGCCTTTTGCAACCAACCTGCACTTGTCTTTGAAATCTTCAACATAACACCCATCAGGGTTAAACCGAACCTGCAACCCCTGCTCAATCATCTGGCCAACTGAAACCAGATTCTTTGTTATGTTCGGTACATGAAGTACATCTGCAAGGTACTTCACTTTGCCATCCTGCATAGATAATGGCACATCTCCAACGTGGGCAATTGGATGAGCAGTGTCATCCCCTGTTTCCACAAAACCTGGTCTTTCCGGGTTCTTCATCTCCTTGAACCACTCCCCATGACTCGTCATGTGGTTCGAAGCGCCTGAATCCACATACCATACATTATCCTTTTGTGCTGCATCAGCATTTTCAGACATGGCATTCACAACATGCTGCATAACAAACAACCTCTCATTATCCTCATTATTTCTGCTTGAGGATGCATAGTTGTTTTGCTGCACTTTCCCATTTTGTATGTCAGCCTGCTTCTTATAACATTCTGACTGCACATGTCCAGGCTTACCACAATAATAGCATTCACGTGCATCATTATATTGCCTTTGCCAATTTCCACGGCCTCTTTGGCTCCCCCTGCCTCTGAATTTGCCTCTTCCACCTGCGTGTTGTTGTTGTTGTTGTTGATTTTGGGACTGTTGTTGCTGCTGCTGCTGCTGGCCATAATTCTGATTACCTGTTCGGCCACCTCCTTGACCGCGTCCACGGCCTCCTCTACCACGTCCTCTTCCTGAACTCGTGTAGAAAGCCTGCTGCTCTGAACTGTTTTTACTTTGTGAAGACTGTTGGTCTTCACCCAAGCTCTTCTCTTCGATGATCAGCATAGACACCAAATCTGTAAAGTTGGGAATGTTTTCCCGAGTCTGAATAGACGTCTTGAACGCCTTGTATTGTGGCCCGAGACCACGTAGACAGACTTCCACCTTGTCATCATCATCTACTGACACACCAATAGATGCAAGGGATTCCACAATACCCTTTATCTTCAACGCATAGTCATTCACAGACATGCTCTTTTTCTCCACAGTATGAAGTTCATTCTTCAACTGTATCTTACGTGCCTTGGTATTTGTTTCATACAGCTTTACCAAGGTGTCCCACGCCTCCTTGGGGGACTTGGCATCCTGAATGTGCCCAATCATGGTGTCCTGTATACTAATGGAAAGCCAATACATTACTTTCCTGGCTCCTTGGTTCCAATCTTTAAACTCTTTCACATCTGCAGCAGTCGGATTTATATCCGGTATCTCCGGTGCCTCTTCATGCTCACCTTCTATGTAGTCCCAATAACCTTTTCCCATCAGGAAATTCGTTAATCTGAACCTCCAAGCATGGAAGTTATTCTTATCCAGCTTCTCAGCCACAATCTGTGTTATGCCATCATTAGACATCTTGCCAAACACACAATTTTACCAGAACCTGCACTCTGGTTTTTCCTGCACAAATGCTGTATTTTCTGCACAGCGGTACTGTAGTACTCTCAAATGTCACAACCAGTGACTTCAATGCATATACATACACCCAATGGCAACTGTAGACCTCTTTGCAGCACCCACAGTGTCTGCACAGTCAATCTGTCTTCCTGCAGTTCTTAAAACAGAGTTCTGCAGAGAATCGATGACTTACCCGCAGTGCTCGAAATCGCCTGCTTTCTGAAAAACGGAGGTCCAGACGCGCCCGAAACGCGTTTTCGGCCCGGAAATCTGAGTCCGAAGGACTGTATAGTTGCCCTGTAGCTTCACTCCCGCGAAGAAAGCTCCTCAATCGGAGATCGTTTGCCGGTGCCTCCCGTAGAGCTCCCGACAAGGGTGTAGTCACCAACACAATAGGGAAGAGTAGTTGCAGCTCTTACCCTCGTACCGCTTCCTGTGGTTCTCTTGCTTGCAGCTCAGCCCTTAGCACGAACCAGGCTCTGATACCATGAAAAGATGCAGGGGGGAAGAGAGCTTGAGCTCTTGCAAGCACACACACACACTCACAAAACCCTAATAGAGAACACACAAGGTGAGAGGCTGAAAATCTTCTTCTTCTCTACTCAACACTCAACACACCATATATAAAGATAAGAGTACACAATAATATGAAAGGTACTCAACCAATACATACACGGGTTCTCTATAGTGTGAACCCGACTAAATGAGCTGGCGCTATAACTATGCCAGTCTCTAGAGTGGCTGTCACACAGCCTATCATCCCACTGGCCGCATATCACCCAAGATCTCACCAACCATGCCAGTGGTGTAAGTGCGGGGCCTATCCCCCAGGCGGGTCATCAGTGTCCACCGCCTCACTAGAGCTCGATATCTCAACAATCACCACTCGTCACGCAACATTCTCCCCTTCCTATTTTGTGCACGTCCTCGAGCGGGTAGATGCCAAGGAAGAGTAGCATCTCCAGTGTGTACCTGCTCTGCAAGCAAAACGATAGGTGGTTTGTGTGTTCTTTTTTTTTCTTTTTTTTTTTGAAAGAAAAAGTACTGTGAGACAGACAATAAGAAAACAAGCAATTTTACTGAATAAGACATGGCAATAAACGTCCAATTAGCTAGAGGAAGGAAACATTGAAGCAGTGTAGAGATTGAATAGGTTTGTTCAAGCCTTAATAATTACTACCTGCTGCTTCTGCAACTAACTAAAGTAAAGAATGTTTTATGCCAAATGTATTGTTCTTTTCCTAGAAGACAAAAGACAATAGTTAATTGAGGGACTATCAAGTAGTATACTGAGCCTATGCTAAGTCAAAGATGTCGGTTCAACACTAATAAATCTAACATGTTCAGACTCTTGATATTGCTTAGTGTTAAGGTTTAATATTTTAAGCACAATGGCGACCATCCTGGATTAAACAAGCATTTCTCTTGGTGCCTTTTTGTCCCTTTTTTTTCTTCTTCTTCTTTTTGGATAGGGCTTTCTTCAAGAGTATGTTTGCACACCCGCGGTATGGCTATTCCTTGCTACACAAGGCATTGGTCTGGGAAAGGTATAGACCTCCCTCGCCTACCATGAATAACAAGGCAATAGGCCACAAACATATACACTTTTCTTTTATTTTTGTCATGCCAATTTTTGTTATGGAAGGTTTATCAGATTGTCCCTAAGAAATGTCCTAGTAAGAGCAAGATATCCACTGACGGTCCTATGATTAATTTAGTCTCTTTGTCCTAGGTCTAGAACTCTACCTTTAGCACAAAACACTAATTACTTTGTATTGCTAAACAGGTAAAAACAATTACGGTCAAACTTACACTATCAAGTCTAAAGCTACTAGAATGCTATCCCTACTAAAGACCAACAAAGGAGATGCATATTGCCATGCTTAGTAAAGTGAAATTTATAAACAAAAATACAGAAAACACTAGGGATTGGTATGAGTTCACCTGTTTCTGTTAAAGGGCTGGTTGGTAAAGAATTGTTTGCACTTGATTGTATGACTGTTAGTTGCGGTACTGAAGCGGAAGATGTAGTTTGGTGCTTGTATCTATTTTATTCCGACAAAACAAACTAAACAGAAAGAAAATTAAAAAGACAAAAAATAAAAAACATTGGTGCTAAACACCTAAACACCGGCGGATTTGGCCGAGGGGAAAAACCCAATGGGAAAAAGTGCCCTGGCTTCTAGTTCTTATTAAGAGAGTACAAGTGCTAGTGCACTGGGGGTGGATGTATGTCTGCATTCTCAGGTGGGTGGACATCAATAGCTTCCAGGATGGAAAGATAAACCAGAACGTAATCCTACCCATGGAGAAGATGGCAAGGGAAGAAGTGCATCTTCACTAACATATGGTATGGGCACAGTAGGAAGGCACCTATGGTTTTGAAACCGTTCTAAAGACTCACTCACATTAAGCCAAAACTGACATGTAGATTCATGGGGAAGAAGAACCTGCAAAATGGGAGGGGTTAGCAAACGAAGGGTGCGCCAAGTTTGAGCTCTTTCCTTTTCCGGGAGTCTTTGTTGGTTGGGTCCACGTTGCAGCATCATAATTGCCCAGAGATTATGTCGTTGAGGTGTGAACCCCATGATCTGCTGCATCATACCAATGCCATAGCGACGGAAGTATGTGCGACACTGCCAACATATATGGGAAGCATTCCCCAATACCATACGAGCACAGTCGTGGGGCAGTGTGGAAACGGATGATGTTGGTGGTAGTATAACTCCACAAATTGTCTTCCACAGCAATCCTCACCCACTGGGGCATAAAAATATCGAGAGTGCATCTGAAAAGGTGCAATGCTATAGCCCCCTTGATGGTCAGGGTGAGTGCTATCTAGGTCCAAAGATGGACGGCATGTGTTCAGCCAATTTGGTTATTCTACACAACACATAAGGGAGTGTTCATATTTTCATGCAAGTTGAACGAAAAATGCTAGTATGTATAGGCATGACGGAAATAGAGCTAATAGATTCGATAGATGAATTGCTAAAAAGTAGCTTTTGTAGCATGATAGCTCTTTCAAAAATGAGTTTGCTTTTGGATGTAACATTAAGCAAATTGTTTTTGGGGTGTTGACGTATGGCACAGGTTCCTTTTTGTTGGACTCTTTTTGGTACCCATTTAAGAGTACGTTGTCGTGCTGTGGCACGTTTATGCAGTTCATGGAACAACTTATGTGGAATCTGGGCCGCCCTGAGCAGCAAGGACAGATATGGAAGGTATCCACTCAGATACAGTGGCATTGAAAGCTGTATGAAGGTGTATGGAATGGGCATTCGTATGCTGTGTTTGAAGTGGTATGGAAGCATGGGCAGCTCTGGTATTGAAAGGTCATGGGCGCAGATAGGTTCTCAGGTAACGGTCCCAAGGGAGGTTGATCCTCCAAGGGTGATGTGAGAGTGCCAGACTCAGTTCCAAGAAAGAAGACCAAGACGGTGTTCAAAGTCAGGGCAGGAATGGATTGTGGACTAGAGGAAGACCAGATGCATAGATCTTCATCAGAGACAGAGTGGTTTGGAGAACAGATCGGATTTTCAGAGAAAAAGGTTTGCTAGGGATGGAAGATGACAGAGGGACTTCGGGACAGGATTGGGATGATGACAGTCATCCAAGAGCAGGTTGGATTCCCGTCATCAAGTTTAGCAGAGGGGGATGTCATGTGCATCACAGATGCCATGGACATTTCTAGGGCTAGATCCAGAAGAGGCAAACAGAAAGGGAATAAAATAAATAAAAATATACACATGGCCAATAATTTGAATGGCCACGTTGGGGTTTTGGGTCGTGGCCAGCACAGACATCTTGAAGGCGTAGAAGGTGGTAGAAGAAACAAAAAAGGAGGGGAGCGAAAAAAATGAAGGAGGGCGCTCTAGAAGGCGGCGGGGGCTGGTAATACTGGGGGGGTGGTCTACAGGGCAGAGAAGAAGGGAGGTTGACAACCAGAGGCGCAAGGCCCTGGTCATTCTGAAGGGGGCCAGCAGGTTGGCAACAAAGAATTGACAGCTGTAGAATTGTACAGTCAATCCATCTATGTAGCTGCTGCACATGCTTTGAAGCCTGAATATCCGGTTGCGCATTACGGCTGGTGCGATCAAAGGAGTTGAGTGGTATTGTGTTGATTAAGGATAAGAGGCAATCACACTTCAGTTTGATTTCCACCGTGCCATATACAATCTTGGAACTATTCTGTATGGTCTGGCAGAGGATATAATTAGAAGTGGGGGCCTGGAAGGCGCTGGAGGGACATCGTAAAAGAGAACGGGTGGCCGCCTGGACGTAAAAAAGCTGGGGAATTCTATTGACAGGGAGAGGAGGGTCGTCTAGAAGCACAGAGTGCAAAGGGAGTGCAAAGGCGCTGGAGAGTGGAGAGAAGCTCGTGCTGCTGGCAAGCTGAACCAAGATACTGGGTAGGGGACTCTCTGGGTAGCCGGGCGGTGCTGTGGAAGCGAGATAAAGGCGAGAGTATGCCGCCTTGCAGAAGACCTTATGTCAAGAGCTCTGATCGAGCTGCAGGTATACACGAAGGGTCTACTTGCCTTGTAAGTGGGCTCTGATTGGTTAGCAGAGAGAACATATGTTGTAGACAGTAGGTCTCAAGCTAAACTGCAAGAGATCATTCAGAAACAAGCAAAATGGACTGAGGAAAAGAATGACTATGCAGCTGCTGCTGCTGATCATGAGGTCACAATGTTATGGTTTTTCTTGGATTTTGGAACCATAAGAAGGTTGGTTTGGTCATGTATATGAGGTGTCTATGTTGGCTTTGATTTTATAGTTTTGTTGGATGTTGAGCCTCTGATGCTCCATGATAGCCATGTGTATCTTTCATGTGAATACCATGAGGTGATTTTCTTGAGTGCAAAGCCATATGAGATAAGACAAGCCATGTTAATGTCAATTTTTAAATGTATCATGTGTCCAATATTGGTTTTGAGGATGCACATGTATAGTTGGGTACTCGATCTTTGATGGTACCAGCTTCTGTTCGTGGTGCTCCTTGAAGAGCTATCTGTTTGGTTTCCTTGCTGGATTTGAAAGCTACTCTCACAGCCAGAAGTCTCGCAATTCCCCAGCGACATCGCCCACGTCACGACATCTTTGGTGAACCCGACGTGAAACCGCTGGGGTGAGAGTACGCAGAGATGGCTAGCAAAATGGAACATTTATATGCAGAGATGAAAGAGCTTGAAGAGCGGTTCAGGAAGATTGAAGAAGAAAAGCGAATTGAGGAAGCTGTGGAAATTGCGGTGCAATTGGTATATAACACAGTCAATATATTTGTGGAACATTTATATGCAGAGATGAAAGAGCTTGAAGAGCGGTTCAGGAAGATTGAAGAAGAAAAGCGAATTGAGGAAGCTGTGGAAATTGCGGTGCAATTGGTATATAACAGGGTCAATATATTTGATGGTTTCGATCCAGAAAGCTATCTAAGGTGTTACGAGATAGAGATGAAGAATCAAAGGGTTCCAGAAAACATGATGATTGCATCTTTTGCATACCTTATAAGTCCTGATTTAAAAGATGAAGTGCTGGAACTAGCAGAGTATCACTCCAAACGATGGAGTGATTTTGCAGATGCACTTATTTATGCGAGTTCCATGAACCTAAAGCAGGAGCAACTTACTTGGGAAAAGAAAAAGCAAAAGGGTGATGAAATGAGGTATAATGTGAGCTGTGATAGTGTTCCAGCAATGATCCGAGCCAATTTAGAAGCGGTTGTCGATGCATGTCTTATGGAGGATAATCAATTGCTATTCAAGGCTGATACAGAGATTGTGGAGGCTGTTTATGCTAAATTGGGACTACAAAAAGCCATTAGTGAGCAGCAAGGCCTTCACAGTGCCAAAAGCGATGCTTTGCTACAGCCTCATAAAGATGTAATGGGTGAGCTGTGCAAGTATAATCTGTCTTCCTTGTTTGAGGGTACAGACATACAGGGTCCTATAATCATACCACATGATGTGTGTATGCCTATGCTTGAGGAGACACTTGATTCAGAGAGCTTCAGGACAGGTGCTCAAGACCCAGTACACGAGGAAGAGGACATCGCTAATAGTTTCCTCTTGGGCTGTGAAGCATGTAAGCTGTGTAAACTTGAGGATTCTCATGACGAAAGTGCTCCTTCGAAGGGTATTCCTCAGGTGTCGTATCATATGTGTGAAGAACAGCAGGAACCAATGCTTCTTGCTGAAAGCATGATTGCAGAGTTTGAAGATCTAAGACAAGAAGAAGATACTATCATTACTGCATTCTTATCTGGTTATGATGCTTATAAGCAGGATGATGTACATGAATATGCATGCGAGGAAAATAAAATATTACAAGATGGGCCACAAGTATGTGTGATTGATTTAGAGGGGGTGAGTGATATGGGTGATTCCCCAACAGTGATGTTGCTTCTGAAGCTGGTTGCCAAGGTTCTTTGGATTTGGGTTATCCTGGAATGCTAACTGGGTGTTCCAACAATAAACAGGGTGATGCTATGTCATCAGTGTCAGGGTTACCTTGCAACCACATTTGTGAGAGCAACAATCTCGAGCTTGGAAGCCTGTTTATGATGATGATTTGGAGAGGGAAATTGAATCTGTCTTTTTGGATCATACAGAGTTCAATGACATACAGATTCAAGGGTACTCGGGTGAGGGACCCATAATTCTAAGCCCATGTGCAGAACGGTATCAAGAAATACTAGGAGATAACATGCAAGATATGCAAAGTGCGGTCACAGAGCCTCAAGAGGCTGCATATGAGCAACCAAATGGATATAGTTATGGGGGTATGAATGTTCATGATAATCAACATGTGGGATTGCAAGATGATAATGGCTTCAATGCGATTGATCCTAGATTGGATGCTATCTTAGATGATGCATTGGATGATTTCATGGTATATAATAGATCCCCATCAGCTTTGGGCTCTTCTATGCTTGATGCTAGTCAACTGTCGGTTGCAAGTGAGGATATGCAGGTGTTATGTAAGCCAAATGATTGTGATGAGATTGATTCAGAGCTGGAGGCTATTCTCGATGATGCCTTGTTGGACTTTGTATGTGTTGATGCTTTTCCGTCTTTAGATAAGAAGAATGAATGTTTGTCAGTGGGTGAGCTGGATCCAGGCAAGGTAGATTTGGATGGGATGTTACCAAGTGTGTGTTCCATGCTGTTAATGCAGTTGTTACTTGGTGTGGCCATACAATATGTGGTGCAAAGGCTTCAAACATGGCCTGAGGAAAATTTTGAAGGAAATTATTTTGAAGAGCATTCCACTTTGAATGATGAGGGTAATTATGCATATGCAGGGAATCTAAGTGAGGATAGGGCTTCATATGAGCAAAGGATATGGCACATATGCCAAAAGCGGTTGGTATTTGATCCAGGTGGGAAAGCAAAACCATTCAGATGTGATTGCTAAGATATAAATATCTTGCAGGTTAGGGGGGTGGGTTAAGATGTCATGCTATGTTTCAACAAAGGATAACCCCTTGTGAGTGGCACTATGTATATTCTTCTACTGTTTCATGTTTACTAGGGTGATACCAACTGGGTCAGGTTTGACAGGGTTTAAGACGCCTAGTTGGATGCTTCTACATATACCAATGTTGGTGTGCAAATAATGCATGGACACTGAATTCCAGGACCTGTGTGGCACATACCAGAGGATGTGCAGGGGTGGATGTCGTGCTGTGGCATGTTTATGCAGTGAAAGCATGTTCATGGAACAACTTATGTGGAATCTGGGCCCTGAGCAGCAAGGACAGATATGGAAGGTATCCACTCAGATACAGTGGCATTGAAAGCTGTATGAAGGTGTATGGAGTGGGCATTCGTATGCTGTGTTTGAAGTGGTATGGAAGCATGGGCAGCTCTGGTATTGAAAGGTCATGGGCACGACGTGATGAACCAAAAGTGAAGGAAGAAGGGGCTCTTTTAGCATTAAGTGTGGCCATAGGCTTTGAAAGGGAATAAAATAAATAAAAATATACACATGGCCAATAATTTGAATGGCCACGTTGGGGTTTTGGGTCGTGGCCAGCACAGACATCTTGAAGGCGTAGAAGGTGGTAGAAGAAACAAAAAAGGAGGGGAGCAAAAAAAATGAAGGAGGGCGCTCTAGAAGGCGGCGGGGGCTGGTAATACTAGGGGGGGTGGTCTACAGGGCAGAGAAGAAGGGAGGTTGACACATAGGTGGTGGGCCGTCTATTAGAGTCTGAGTATCCCTAATCAACTGCTTATGGATAGCCAAGTTGATCGTCTCTTCACGAGGGTTGGGATATTCTTGCAGCTTCTTAGGCAGCTCGGTCAAAGCTGTGATCCTACTATTATACGCTTGAAGTGCTGCATCTAAAGGCTCGTACACCTTATCCACAAGGACTGATCGTCCTGAGCTTTCCTCAGACTCGGATGCTTTTCCCTTTTGCTCATTTTGAGTTTTCTCTCCTATTTGTTTTGTTTTCAACATTCCTTCTAGCTCTTTTGGGATAGAATTTCCTCCATCAGAGCTCTTCTGCTCCTTCGACTTCTTACTCCCCTTGCTGCGTGGTTTACGTTGAGTTGATTTCTTTTTCTCTTTTCCATCTTTGGATAGAACCTTAATCTCAGAGGGTTTCTCAATAACCTCTTTGACATTCTTTTGCGCTTGTGCTCTAGTCACTACTCTTAGCGACACTAGTTCGTTCTCTTCCTCTCAGATGTCGTGGGTGATGGAATCACTTCAACATAGTTGAGGGGCGCTTTAGCTTTTTGTGCTACCGGATCCGCAGGCTTCAACAAGCAATCCTTTGGTAGATGGTCAATGCTACACCCTTGGCAAAACCTCTCTATAGGTGGAAACGTAGATGTTGTGCCTATGTTAGCTAAGAGGGGTCGTTTCTTGTTTGGACATTCTTTCGCCTAATGTGGTCCACCACATTCGTAGCATGGTCTTGTTTGTTGCGTGGGGTATAGTCTCTTTGTAGGATATGGTCCTGGATAACCTTGAGTATTAGTTGGCTAAGATCCTATAAGCATCAAAGAGCTTGGGTCTCCATTAAAGTCATGAACTAGGCTTGGTCCGGTTGGGTTCTCAAAGTAGGGTTCGACAAGAGGATGCTCCACTTCAATGTAGCATGGTTGAGAGCTAACCATCTCCATATCTAATTCAGGATTCTTATATTCCACATATCTAAAGGAAGCTGTGCCAGATGGAGGAGGTTGAGCTCCTAGCACCGACCGTGCTTGCTCTTGAGCAACTAAGGTTCTCTCATGGTTCACAACTTGCTGTCTAGGTGCAGAGTTGACTACTTGTTCCCTTTGTATCCTCGCAATGTGGTTGCAATCCGAAGTAACATGTGTGTAGTTCCATTTCAAAAGCTGGCACCACTTCTAAGTTGTTGGTTGATTGCCAACCAATGGTGAGAAGGTTGGGCACAGCTCGGTTTTATGGCTACCTCCACATCCTCCACAGACGTAGGGGCCTGTAGGTACAGTATGCATGTATGATGGTTGGGGTCGGTAGTAGGAAGGTCTGTAGTATTGCCCCATCTTTTTCAATACTATCTCGGCAATCTGATCTGGATTAACTAGGCACACTAGAGTCAGAGCCCTTCCCAGAGCTACGTTTATCATCTGGATAACTATCTTGGTTTCCCATGCCAGTCATGTCAAAGTTGTCATCGTAATCCATGGCATCCATGCAACACTCATTGAAGATGACATGCTTCTTTGCGTACAAATGAGCGTGAAGCGTCTTGTTTCGTAAGCCTTCTAGGAAGATAGAAATTAATCTTCCTTGGCTTGGCTTCTCATCGTCAGGGCCTATTTATGTACTGCTTTAGCCTATTTACACAATCTCGCACAGATTCTTGATCTTTTTGCTCAAAAGCGTAAATTTGAGCTACCGCGTTGTGCTTAATTCCCCATTTTGAAAATGCAGCTATAAAGCTCTTTTCCAGCCCATCGAAAGACCTCTTTGCCTCAGGCTCTAAAGTCTGAAACCATGATAAAGACTTACTCTCTAGTGTCAAGCCGTATCCGTGACTTGCTCCGCATGTATAGCTTGCTTAAAAGCTGCTATATGGTCATATGGGTCACCGGATCCGTCATACTTCTTGACAAGCTTTTGCAGTGCAGATGGTCTCACTTTTCTAGAATATTCATCGTCATGTCTCCTATATGAGTCTCGGCCTCTAGATCTAGGCTCTTCAAATGTCAGTTCACTTGGTCTATGGGGTTCTCTTGGAGGTACATATCCACTTGCTGGTGGTCTTTCTTCTCCCCTAGATTCTCTAATAGCCCCGGGTCTCCTCGTAGGATCAATCGTTGGAAAGACTAGTCCTTTATTAGCAGTTGTTCACATGGAAGGTGCTGGTCGAGCCACACTTGGGGTTCTATCCCATGGTGGTGCTAGTGTTTCTCCTCGAAAGCTAGATTCATCTGGACGTGCCGTGTCTAAGGTAGACACCTCAGTGAAAAGGGGTCTTCCTTTCCATGTCATTGCCCTAACCTCTAACCATTGAAGGGTTCTAAAGTCGCTCCCGCATCTATGATGAACACGCTTAGTGAAACCCTCTAGATGCTCTACAGTTATTGTGTGCGTGACTGGAAGCTCTAAGCTCAGGTGCTTAGTGGTCGCATAGTAGGTTTCTACCACATCCCTATACACCTCTTTAATTTGGTCGTCTTGATAGATTTTAACTACTGGAATTTCTTTTACTATGTCCCATGGGTTTTTCTTGGTCTCTTTTTCTTTTCCCGTTTTTCTAGCCCCCCAATCGCGATGTTCCTGGCACATTTGGGTCCGATGGAAGCTCCTTTTTCTGCTTTGCTTGTGCACTAGGTTGAAGTACACCCAAAGCATCCACTTGTTCAAGATTTTTGGTGACCTCGTAGCGTACTCCATTTCTACCCATGTACATATCGTCTTGGTAGTTTACCCATGGTGTTGGTTCAAATGCAAAATAAATGTCTACAATTTTAACAACAAACCGGCTCATTGGATCTTTGTAGATCTCACCACCATGCACGTTTATATACAAAAAATGGAGTCTCATGTTGTCAATCAACTCCCCATCTGGGATTTCAAATGGATTAGCAAAATCTGCCATACCAATGGGTGTGGATGGTCTATTCATGCCAAATGACTCGTTTATGTCCATTGAAATATAACTCCCGGTTCTTAAGAGGCTCTCTGTTTGAGACTCCGAAGATGTCTCGAGAATGCTCTCCAAGTTGCCAACAATCGATTGAGTGCCGCTCCCTTGAGTGGTTACCCTAGATGGTGCACTAGTGTTACGTCCCCCTAGTATTGTTCTCGAGCGTAGGTTCATATGCTACTTTTAGCGCGTATAGCAGTGTCCAGTTTTTGATTTTTTTGATTTTTTATTATTATTATTTTTAACAAATATATATATATATATATGTATGTATGTATTTTATTTTATTTTTATTTTATTTTTTTTATAAACCCTACCTAACCACTAAATGCAACTAACATGAATATGTGTGTAAATACCTATTTTTTTATTTTTTTATTTTTTTATTTTAATAATTACACAAAAATATGAATTATGCTAAAAAATACTAATTATGCAAATTATACTAATTATGCAAAAAATTATAAAAATTTAAACAAAAAAATTACAGAATATGCAAAAAATGTGGACTCCTAAAAACACATAATTTACAAAAAAAATATTATTATTTTTTATTTTTTCTTTCTTTTCTTTTCTCTTTTTTTTTAAAAAAAAATATTTTTATTTATTTTTATTGTTTTATTATTTTTTTCTTTTTATTATTATTATTATTTTTTAAAAAAAAGAATGCAAAAAATATGAAAATTAACAAAAAATAAATTAAAAAAAACTAACCTTAGCCGGCACCTTATCCTCCGAATCTCTCTACGTTGCGGCCACGTCCGACGCCTTATTCTCCTTCGCCTTTGTTGACGTGTTCGCCTCCTCGTGGTGCGGTTACCTTATCCTCTGCGTCTCAGTTGCTGCACAGCCGCCCTTGGCTTCGCCTTCGCCGGCCACTCCTCAGCTGCTCTGCTGTGCAGCCGCCACCTTCGGCCACTTAGCCTTTGCTTCCACACCGGCCACTTCTTCGCCTTCTATGTAGGGCGGCTTCGCCTTCGCCGACCTTGGCTTCACGTTCGCCACCCCAACTGTTGTGGGTGACGCCTTCTTCTCCTCCTTCGCTAGCTCCTTCAGCGACCAAGCACCTCCTTCTCCTTCTTGCCTCCTTCACCTCGCTTACAGTCAGCCGCCGCCTCGCCTACTCTTTCTTTTGCTCTACAGCCAGCCGCTCCTTAGATGCAGTCACCTTCGCTCTGCAGCTGCCACCTTCGGCCACTTCGCGGCCCCTTCACCTTTGCCTCCCCCTTGGCAACGTTGGGGGGCGTGGCCTCTGCGTGCTTCTTCTCCACCGGTGCGGCCTCCGCCTCCTTCACCTACAGTTTGCTAAGGTGATTGTTGCCTCAGGGCATGGGCCCTCGATTGCTGCCTTGGTGGCGACGGGGTGAACCCTCGCGTGGAGGCTGGTCTTGGGCACCTTGGTGGCTTCCTTCACTGCAGCCAGGCGCCTCCTTCACGTCCTCCTTGCCGCCACAACCTTCTCTACCGGCCACTTCACCACCGCCGGCTCTTCACCACCGCCGGCTTCTGCAGCCTTCGCAGCTGCTGTCGGCTACCTTGTCTTCTCTCCCTTCACATTCTTCAGCACCTTCTCCGCCCCGCGGGTGAGATGACGCGGCCTCACCGCCTTCACCGGCCACTCCTCAGCTTCACTTTCGCTCTCTACGCTCTTTGCTTTTAGCCTTCAGCGGGCCACTTCCGCTTCTACGGCTAGCAGCTCACCTTCTACAGTCACCATCACAATGCATGGTTTCTTTGTGTGTTTAAAAAAATATATATAACAAAAATAAAAAATAAAATTTGCGACCTTATCCGACCCTTTCTTTGTCTTTGTAATCTACCTTTTTTTTTCTTCTAATCACTAGCTCCGAGATTCCACACTCGTGCTAACCCTGAACCTAAAAACAAAAAGAAATAGTGGTAGTAATGCAAGCTTCTCAACCGGTTTTGAGTCTTTTCCCCGGCACCAATGGAGAGACGGAAGACTCTCTCACTTGTAGCATGAGTAGTATGATCCGTGTGTAGCTCAATCCAATAGGATTTACATCCCTTTCGGAGCTAGGGATTCAACCCGTACCGGTGCACGGAAGCTTATCCACAAATGGAGAGAATGCTATGAACACTACTATCTTGACATAGACTTTACACACACAAGCTCAATCTTGCCATAACTCATTCACTCATCATCCCACTCATTCATGTATCCAATACAAGAAGAAAGCTAAGCTAATGCATACACAAGCTCAAAGCATACTTCATTCTCAAGCACTTACTTCCCTAGCATGCACACAAACCTTGAAGCTTAATGGAACTTGAAATAAGCATGCATTCTCATTCACTACTCAAGCATGCATTCTCATTCACTACTCAAGCAATGCCTTGCCCAAGGATAAGCTACAAGCTATGGAGAAGCTTAAGCTTGAATCCACTACCACACAAAGCCTAATAGAGAATCCACAAGCATCAACAAAGAAGCATGCACACTAGAGAATAGAGATGAGAAGAGAGACAAACATCATCTCATTGCATTGAAATAGAAGAGCATTGCTCATACAATAGTGTAGATGGGGAGAGAGAAGAGCTTGCACCTCTATGAACAAGAGGGAGAGCTAGTCTCAAGAGAGCTTAAGCATGAGTGTAGCCCAATGTGTCCCTAAGCTCTCAAATGAGCCACTTTTTATACTAAAACTCCTAAAACTCCCAAAACTTCCCATGTGGGATTATTCTCAAGCCCACGCCCACACTCACCTACAACTTGGAACTCTTGTCATCTACAACTTGGAACTCTCTACAAGAGCCCTAAATAAGAATGTCAAGTGGGATTATCCTCAAGCCCACTCCCACACTCCCACACTCACCTACAACTTGGAACTCTTGTCATCTACAACTTGGAACTCTCTACAAGAGCCCTAAATAAGAATGTCAAGTCTCTTGTTTTCCTGCTTCCATCTTTGTGTTGCATCCTTGCATTGATCACCACTCGTCACGCAACCGTCCATACGACACCATCCTGCTAACACGGGTGGCACCAGTCTGCTGGCTCCCGTCCATGTCAAGCAAAAATACTGGCCTGTGTGCTTGCCCGATTTAAGTGTTTTCTCATTTTTCCCCAGTCTCCATATTTTTCCCCATTTTTACCAGGTGTGGGAGGAGGTCTTGTGCCTCTTGGCTAATCCAGACACTCCCTGACTGGTTCTACTGCTCCCTGACTTTTCCTGTGTGTTGGCCGACTAGAGTTGCAGCAGGTCGTGGACATTTATGTGGCTACCGGCTGTCTTTTCTATTGGCCGACTAGCTGATAGGGGCCATATAAAATGGCCCCTTGCTCCCACACACTTTGTATTCTGATCTCGGGATTCTCTTGTGTATATAGCAGAGTTACACGCCTCTCTCTCTCCCTCTCTATTGTTGTGTTTTTCTGCAGTGCACTTGCTCTTGTGTTTTCAGATCTTGTCTTCATCTCCGCTGCAATTACATTCAAGGAAATCTCGTTATCCCCTTTACTAGCTGTGTGGCAGGAGGCTATATATCTTTTGGGGTTCTACCCCTCTAAATCAATGAGGGCTGGATAAAACTTATCCACAAGAAAGGGCAGAAGCAAGATTTGAGCAATTGGAGGCCTATTACCATGTTAAATTGTGCATACAAAATTTTTGCCAAGGCATTCAGTCAATTGAAGAACTGGATCAAACAAGAGCAGAGAGGATTCATCAAAGGAAGGTACATCCTGGATTCCATTATCACTCTATGGGAGGACATGGAGTATGCACAAGAATCTAAACAATAGGACTACATCTTCTTCAAAATTGATTTTGATAAAGCCTATGACAGGCTTAGCTGGTACTATGTATTGGAATCCCTTAAACATATGGGCATTCATTCATATGGTGAGAACTCTTTTTGGAAATGCCACAGCTAGGATGAATGTAAATGGTGTGCTATCTGGTGCATTCTCCCTAACCAAATCTATCAGACAAGGCTGCCCTTAAGCACCCCTCCTCTATGCTATTGTTGTAGATGGACTGAACTGGCTGATTCAAGACAGGTCGGACAAAGGGGAAATGAATGGCATTACTATCCTCAATAATAAGCAATTATGCACCCAAATGTTTGTGGATGAAACAAATTCTATGGTTGCTAATAATGAGCTAAGTATCAGATACTTCTGGGAGTGCCTAGACATCTATTGTAGATGGACTGAACTGGCTGATTCAAGACAGGTCGGACAAAGGGGAAATGAATGGCATTACTATCCTCAATAATAAGCAATTATGCACCCAAATGTTTGTGGATGAAACAAATTCTATGGTTGCTAATAATGAGCTAAGTATCAGATACTTCTGGGAGTGCCTAGACATCTATTGTAGGGCATCTAGATCTGTGATCAACCATAAGAAAACTGGTATCAAGACTCTAATTGATAAGCCCCCTGAATGGATCCAAGTTGGTTGCAATTCCCTCAAAGAGGGAGCGATCTTTAGATTGTTTGGGAATTCCTATGGGCTTCAAGGTCACCCTTAAGCAAAGACGCCGTTGGGTTTTAAATATAAGGTAGAAGGGAAACTGGCTAGATGGTAGAAAATGCATCTTAATTTGAGAGGCAAAAGATGGTAATCAATCACTTCATTATACCTTATATCATCTACTTTCTTAGCTGCTGGGAGACCTCCTAAATTTGTTTTATTGCAATTCATAAGGTTATGCAAGAATTATCTATGGGGAGGGGACCCCTGGATTAGGAGAATCCCTAAAGTCAAGTGGGAATGGTGTTGTCTAGAAATTGATAAAGGGGGGCTTGGTACCAACCTAGCTAATAGATTGGTAGCCAAATGGGTGTTGAGAAGTTTTCTCTAGCCCTCTGAAGATTGGGCATGGGCTGATCTCCAGAAATCTAGAAAAATTCCATCTCAAACATTTCCCTAAGTGGAAGAACCTCCTCCCACACAATCATGGCAAGCAAATTCATGGTGAAACTAGTGGGAAGTCAGCTGGTCACATCACTCTGGATGGCTTGGACATCACTCATTTCAACACCCCCCTTAATGCTAGATTGGGTACAATTTTTAGGCTTTCACTCTTCATCTCTCTCCCCTTGTGCTAGGCTACTTTGGCCTTTATGTTACTTTGGCATTATAGCTACTTTGCCTATGAATTTCAGATTGAGTGCATCATATGGCCTCAGAGGCTGATTAAATCACACTTTTTGTAGAGACAAGAGGGGTGAAAAGTACAATGGCTCTTTCTCTAGAAGAGCACATCTTTAGCTGGGACATCTTTGGCCTCGATGTAGTTTGCCTGCTTCTTTTCCTGATAGCAATCTTCTTCTAGGTGACCAATTTTTCCACAATAGTCATAAACAAGCTTTGGTTTATCTTTATTGTGACATTCATTCTTGGTATGGCCAAGTTTTCCACAGTGATGGCATCTTGGAAGTTGAGATATTGATTGATTTGTCCTTTGAAATCTCCCACCCTTTGTATACAGCGCTTGCTCACTTGAATGTGATTTGAATGATTCTTTATCTTTGAATTTGGATTCTTGTTCAAGTAGAGATGATTCTACATCTTGAAGTTTATTGTTGGGCACATTTTGAAGTGTAGCAACAATTGATTCATAAGGTTCTTTGTCAACACTTTTTAGCAATACAACAATAGATTCATCTTTCTCAATGATTTTCTTTAATGCACTAAGTTTTTGTTTGATACCTTTGAATTTACTGATGTGTTGTTCCATGGTCTCTGTCTCCTTCTTATCGAGCTTGTAGAACTGTATGAGAAGGTTCATCTTTGAGCTCTTTGAATCACTGCTGAAAATCTTGTTGAGTTCCTGCCATGCCAACTTGGCATCCTTGATGCCATGAATATAACTAATCACATCATCACCAAGATTTTGAGTGAGTGATGACTCGATGAGGCCCAATGCTTTGTTGTTTTGAAGTGGCTCAACCTCCACTTCGCTCAACCTCCACTTCTTCATCCTCAATAAGGTGTCAAAGTCCCTTACGCATCAGCAAGTACATGGTCTTGCTTTTCCATGAAACAACCATCACCATTAAATCTTGAGACAACTTCTACATGATCCATGATTGGAAGGGGGTCTTACCTTGAGCCTTGATTTTAGTGCTCCGAAGTGTCTAACCCTTTTACAAGTGATTTGCAAACTATATGCTAGAGATAAAGTAGTGAAAGAATCACTTAAGTTTCAGTAATGCAAGTGGTTGAGATGAATCTGGATGCAACAAGGAGCTTCCCACAATGGAATAGCACTCTAATTTTTTAATTTTTTCTTTTATTAAGCTAAATTTTTGCTAACTGCTAATGATAGTGATTAAGTGTTAATCATTGATTAACAGAGCTGAAAAGTGGAGAATGAAATTGGGCATGTGGAAGCAACCATTGAGAGGGCTTTTTGCATGAGGGTCCTACCCTAGATGAGAACAAGAGCCTTGTATAAAAGAAATGGCTCAAATCTTCAAAAAATGAGTGAAAATCATGGGTTTCTGCCACCTGGTTTTTTGCTTGCCTTGGCTGGTACACTCTACCATTAGAGAAGTCCTTTGGTCAATTTGAAACTTATATCATTTCCTATCTTGGGCTAGAAGGGCTCGGCCCAATTTTTTGTGTAGGCGGAGATATGGTGAAAAGACCAATCGACAAATCTACGTCATTTTTTGCTTATAGTAGGAGGAGATTCGCTAATTCCTCTTAGCTGTGTATTAGCCTAGGGTTGAGCAAGATTATCCTAAAAGATCTTGGCTAATGGTTGAGAGGACAAGAAATGCTAAGGATTAGAGACTTAGGCCACAAAGAGGAAGAAAGGATAAGATGATATTAGTAGCTAATTAAGTGATTAATGAAGAGATTATAATAATATGAGGTAAAGCTAAGCTAATTGGGAGCTTAAACCAAGCTTTGATACCATTTGATATGCATGGATCAAGCTTCCTAATGATAATCAACTATCTAATTAGATCCTAATCCTAATCTAATTACAACACTAATCTAAGGTGGATAAAAATGAACAATACTCATGGTGGTGATGAGTGTGTGCTAATTAAGTTTAGACTCAACTTTAGTTAGGTTACAAGATGGAAACTTGTACTCATAAAAAGACTTGAGATGTTGTGCTTGTATTCCAATGCTTCAAATGTCCTCCTTTTATATGAGTAAAGTACAACAAAGCTATGATAGCTCATGTGGGATGACTTGGCTAGGTGACTTGGCTCTCTAGCATCACTCGTTTCAACAATCTAGCCCTCACATCAGATGGCAAGTGATGATAGAGTATAGAATCCTCGGGCTTCATGCCCAAAGCCTCAAAGCGAGGCATACTCTCCTCGCGTGAAACAAAGGTGCAACCATCCCACACCTCCGTGCAACGAACATCATGGAGGTATAATACTACAAAGGACAGAAGAAGACATTAAAACATTTTCCAATCATGCAATGTTGACTATGCAAAATAGTGTCCCACGGCGAAGAAATTACCTTAGTGCTGCTGCATAGTCTCGAGGTCTCGTAATAGCCATATGGGGAGGGATGCATAAGAACTCTGCTCGATATCTCCAAGTAAGAGACACGACAATAGTGCTCCACCCAAGCAATAGTTTCTCCTATTCAATGCAAGGGACATGAAGAAACAAAGTAATAGAAGGTATACATTTGTAAAGAGGCTGGGATTGTTACCTCCTATTGAGGCCATCACAAGCAACACTCCAGAATCCGATAGAGTGGAAGCTGCCAGTGAAATGCCATAGCGAACATGGATTTCTTGACATGTGGCCTGTCACACCCACCTACACAAAAAATGTAGACACATAATGCAAAGGAATAGAATTCTTAAAGATTGTTACAACACAATGCATAGATTGAAAGGCAATCGAGACATGCATACCAAATGGTTGTGATGGCTCTTCTTCCCACACATCTTGCATGTCATCCACATCACATGGCTCATGTAAAATTGGTCGATTTATTGGACCCTTGCCTTAAACCAAAAACAGGCAAGGAAGGTTTACAAATCAAGAAAGAATGGTCACAGTGTCCCTTGTAAACTCAAAGAATTTTTAAAACTAAGACAACAACCACATAAGCCTTTCAAGGCCTCATGCTCTGCATGGCATACAATAGTATTATATGAAAGCCTCACTGGCCTTGTAAAATAAAGCGTGGTCATGTGCACAAGGTAATAAACATAAAATCAACATAATCTGATCAACACTATATTATCCACACTCACCTCTTTGCTCCTTGGCCTCAAACAAGCTCTTTTTCTTTGTGCTAAAATGTCCCTTTGCCATGTTGAGCCACTGAGGACAATTTGCTATTTCCCACTTTGTGAGATTTTCCATCTCTTCACGGTACATACAAGTAGCCTCCTCTGCAACATCTGCCCACTTCCTAGCCGTTCACTAGGATCGATGTAATATATCCTCGCTCCTTCAAAATCAAAAAATTCCTAGAGAAAGAGCACACATATAACATAGCATGCACAATAGTTCAGTATTGAAACATTGAAGGACTAGTGTCTAAATAGTTGAGAATTGAAGTTACCTAAATACCAATCTTGGAGAGCGGCCAACTGCACTAATTTCTTGTTCTTCTTGGCCTTGTCAGTTACTCCCTTCTCCTTTTTCTCCATCTGTGTTTCTAGAGGAGATGGCCTTTCTCCTCTTCAGTTTGATTTCCTCATAGTTTTCCGACAAGGACAAATCCAAAGGTAACACCAAGCCCTCTGGAATATCAACAAAGTCCCTCAAAATGTCTCTTGCCAAATGCAAGATATTCTCGAGCAAGACTTCCCTATGTATCCAACTACAAGAGAACAAAAGATTAGCACATTATCCACAATGATCAATTCATACAAGAAACAAGTTGAGGACAAAAGCACTCATTGTCTATACAAATGATAACCATGAGCAAGGCGATACATAGCTTTAGTAGCCCTACTTTCCTCCAATAGAGACAACCATAACACCTTTTCTTCCATAGGGGCTTCACATATTGCAAGGAGATTCAATTTATCAAATTTTGTAAAGCTCTTGCAATCCCATTTTAAATTGATGATATCAAGGAGATTCAATTTATCAAATTTTGTAAAGCTCTTGCAATCCCATTTTAATGATAATACTTTGTCGTGACATGCATCCCCAAGTTGAGGATTGATGATATTGAGAATATTTTGGATGGTTTGACAAATACGAGAGTTAGTTTTGACAAACTGTAAAACAACAAAATACCTCACTAGCCAAAGAATAGCCATATGCCTATCCAGTCACCATAACGTGATGCAAGGGACTCTACCTCCTTCTTCTCCTCCTTTTGCAGCTCTTCTTTGCTTATTGTCGCCCTTTTTTAATCAAGCTTCAGGTTTATTCAAAGTAGTTATCATTTGAACCTATGCGATCATAGCCATTGATTAGGTGGTTAAAAAATCACATGAAGGAGAAGCATGGATAGTCAAACAGTGATTGCAAAGTACTTACATTATTGTAAACAAGCTTTGCTAAATATCTTCGTGTGTCAATGGATACCAAGGATCACCACCCTTAGTGTACTTCTTCCTAATATCCATGATGAGCCTCGGATCCCTTTCCAGCAAGTCATGCATGTACGATGACTGATTAGCCACCGCAAGGTAGTGGGGGAACCAAGCCATTTGTATTGAGACGATTGAGACAACACAACATGTTAGTTCCCATTAATTGTTTACATTTGTATTGAGACGATTGAGACAACACAACATGTTAGTTCCCATTAATTGTTTACATTTAATTATAGGGAAAAAAGATACAAGTTCATGCATTACAAACTTGAGAACAATGCAATCTTCGATGACCTTACATGAATCAATGATCATGCAAATGACTTGATAGTGTTTCTCCTTTGTCATTGAGAACCTCTCATCATTGATTGCCGCATTCCATTCAGCCAGTTGGTGATTTCCATCCCCCCATACATAAAACATGTGATTGGAGAGAACTAAGAGGGCCGAAAATCGAGGGAGCTCATCCTTAAACTCCCTATTGATATCTTGCGAGAGGGGATCCCAAGAAGACTTTACCACATATGTGACCATGGTTTCCTCATGGGATCAAGTCCATAAGGACACAATGAATGCTCCTTTTTTAGGGACATATCCCTCCTTCCCAAATGCCCTTTCAATCCCGAAAACTCTTCCCAAAGGACCCTCACTTTGGCATATGGTAATAGCTTGCATAACAAAATTGGAGGACATTCATGGCAATTGAATAACCTTGTTTTTTTCATGATGTCCTCCCCTTGGGCAAGGTACAAGTTTGCTTCATGCCCCTCATCACTAGGAATCTCCGGACAAACTACGTACGGCACTAATGCAAGATTTACCTTGTGTGGCATGAGCTCATTTTCTACCTCATGTTGACATTGTGTGGCATTTGCATTAAGCACTTCACTCTCCAACTCACCCCCAACATCTTCTCTAGCTTGACTTTCCACCACATGACCGACTTGGTCCATACTCCATGGCTATTTTATCCAAGGTGACGTCTCCATCTCATACTCCATGGCTAATTTCTCCAAGTCTAGAAAATAAAATAAAAATGCCATGTGGGTAGGCCGCATCAGTGCGGCTTGCCCACAGGGCATTTAAAAAAAAAATCTTACCTTGGAGAATGTAGCTATGGAGAGCTTGAAGGCCATGCCCTTCCTCAATACAAAGAGAAAAGGAGGAAGAATTGCACACAAACCTAGAAACCAGCATCTTTGGTGCCAACAAGAGAAGATCTCCATAAGCAACAGTTCAGAAAGAAAATTAGGAAAGGAGGAAGAAAAATCTCTAACCAAGGAGAAAGAAGCCTTATGTCTGTAGAACCCTAGTTAAAAAGTAAAGAGACAATAAGTTAAAAACAAAGTGATACCCTAGTTAAAAAGGAAAAACCCAAAAATGTTAGTTGAGATGAATAATTTTTTAAAGCGTTTCTTGTTATTCAGTTATGTGTGAATCTGGCATTATGATAGAGAATTATATTAAAGGAATAATTTTTTAAAGCGTTTCTTGTTATTCAGTTATGTGTGAATCTGGCATTATGATAGAGAATTATATTAAGGAATGTAAGTACATTTAATGTTATTTATAGCTTGATAACTATAAGGGTATTGTTTTCGAGGTAGTGCTTTCGGATTTGCTTTAAGAAAATTAAATTTTGACATAGATTTAAATATGTTACCATTTATAAAAATTACTATAATTCTATTAATATTATTTTTGAAAAGTGTAATAATATTTATATACCATGACACTCTTATACATATTTAATATTTACATATAAAAATAATTAATTTTAGTTTTACTCTTGGGAATTGAATTATGTTAGTTGTTATAGAATATTTATTGCATTATTATCATCACAATGACAAGTTCATTAATATTGAATTTTAGTAATATAAATATTAAATTAAGGACTCGTTATCAACCAACCTGTTAATGGTTATCTCTTCTTCATCAAAAATTCTTTTTTGATTGCTGCAAGGTCTTCTTCTCCTTTTCTTCTTTTTTGGCATGTTTGCACAAATCCAATGTTGCACCATATTATCATATATGGCCCAAAGCCGAGACAAAAACTAGTGCTTATATCAAGTGATAGAGATGAGTGCAATTATTTTGTGAGCTTTGCGTTTTGAGCTTTTATGCAATTTTCATCAAAATTTCAAGCTTTTTTTAAATTTAATGTGCTTATTATAGAGAGGAATTTTTTTTTTTCACGCTTTTTTCTACGTTAATTCCTTTGTTGGTGCAGCTCGACAGACAACTCAATCCTTCCATCCACATGGAAAATCGCCTTCTATCCCAGCCCTTGTAGGTTTTTTGCTCTTTTCCCCTTGCCTTTCACTCTCTTCACTCATGGCACGGGCCATTCTCCAAGTTTTGGAATTGTCATATCACTCCGTGGATGGTTGAGTTAATTCGTCTGCACATTATTGCCACATTTTTGTTTCATTCACCGCGCGATATTTATATTGGTCCACATTTGGATTCACCATATCGGATGGTGGATGGTTGTCGAGTGATTTTTTGGCTACTAATTTTGCCTTCTCTTTTCCAGTACTGCCATGGCCGCACGAAACAGAGTGTCAAGAGAGTTCCAGTAGTGCCAGTGTGCCAGCACCAAATCCAGCACCGATTCTAGATCTTCCAGAAGACGTTTCAAAGGACCTAACAAGCGAACCTGTGCTTCCTAAGGTCAACCAGCAAGAATATTTCCAAGGCCCAGATTGCTTTGCAGAGGCAAAGGAAACTGTTTGCAAAGAAACGGAAGGCACAGGAGGCTGTGAATCTCTTCATCCCCAAAGCTCTCATCTTAAGGATTGTCAGATCCATTAGCGATAGAATAAAGGTGAAAGGTTACTTTAAATGGCAGAGTAGTGCCATTGGAAAATGATAGAGAGTACTCCCGTTGCATGTCTTTAAGAAGAGGCATGCGAGGACTTCCTTATAGACTTCTTGAATGATAGTAACATTTGTGGTGCTGCCCATGCCAAGAGGGTCACACTAATGGACAAGGACATGATAGTAGTAGCAGAGTTAGGTATAGGTATGATAGGTTCATGCAACCTCTGCCATTCAGGGATAGGAAGGCAACATAAATCCTCTCCATTCCTCCTGCTTTTTGAAGAGGAAGAGGGCTGCTGACAAGGTGGTTATTGAAGAGGTGACAACACCAAGTCCACAAAGGAGGAAGAGGCTAGTAAAGGGGGCAAATTTGAAGGAAAAGGAGATTGTTTTAGAAGAGAATGTGGTTAGGGATGAATTGGCAGAAAACCTTCTGAAGTTGGAGGGAGAGATTAATGACAGCAGATCATATTTAATGTCTGGTACACCTCCGAGTAGGAGGAGTACCTCCATATCGCTCCAATGGATGTTTATATGCTTGTTGAAAAGAATAGAGAGATCAATGAGATAGTATTGTGGTTATTTGTTTAAGGTATGTACTCTTCGCCTTTTTTTTAATGCTTTCTTATTTTGATTTATTTTTCCCTTTCCTAATGTTTTTAATTCAATCTGTACTATGTAGGGCAGTGTTTGAAAGAGCTTTGGGAGGATAGGCAAAGCAAGTATATATTTGTGATCGTTTGGTATCAACTATCCTAATTGACTTGTCGAGATCTGAAGAGAACCTTGCTCCTTATTTCTAGGAAGTTAGTCTGCATACCTGCTTTGTTGTGCTGCCATATGTAGAGAAGTATGTATTTTCTTTGGATTTCAAGCTATTGATGGAATGTAAATTACTAGTTGCATGATGTGATTGTCTATAGCTTACCAAACCCACCATCCTACTTTGGCATCAGATAGGAGTGCCATTAAAAGAAGACCTTTTCCTTAAGAAGTTCTACACTTGTTTTACAAGAAAATAGTGCCTCACCAATGTCTGCATGCAATGCTTGAAATGTTCCAGTAAGGCTTTCCAATAGTTGCTCCTCTACCATGTTTGAAGGAGAAATCTTTGCAAACAAGAAATAAGTTCACTTAGATGAAAACATCTCTGTCTCATAAAATCTCGCATGCCCCTTTCTAACCGTGATACTTACAATTGCATGGAAATCGAGTTTGTTGGTGAAGATGGATATCTCGTGCTGTGTAAACATGTTGTACCATGGCCACTAGTTTTCCATTGCTTACCTTCTTTAAGCCTTGTAAATGACCTTTCCAATGGTACTCCAGTACATTTTGCCGCCGTCGAACTCGGTGAGGTCTGATTACAGCAGGATATAGATAAACCCAAGCGCTCTTACGAAATGCCTCTCCCACACCTAGACACACCATCATCGTTCTTGTTGTGCAGGGATATCTCCTTAATCTCGTCTTTTGGTCTTCTTGGTGCGGCCATATCGTCTTGGAAGCTAGAGTAGAAAGGTTAGGGTTAGAGTAAAAAGGAAAGAGATCAAATATGATGTGTAGAGACTAGGGTTTTATGGGAGCCTTGAAGATGAAAGAGATGGAGCTCCGAGAAGGGAGGGAAATTAAGATGGAGAAGAAAGTTCAAATTAGTTTTTGGGAGGGAAACTGACTTTTTTGGGGAATCTCAAAACTCTTTCTTATTTTTAGGGTATATGTAGCCACAAAAATGGTGGGATCACATCTACTCTGATCCCATACATTTTGAAAGAGACAAATGTAATTATAAGTGCTGAAATCCTAGTTTATCTCTCTACAGCAGCCTAGTCTCTTCCTCCCTATATTCAATGGAGACCAAATGTACACAAGCCTCTATTCCTATTGGTCCGTTACTAATTACTTTCATTAGCAAACGACCCAAAATATGTTCAAATGCCCTGTAATGATCTGTGATATATCGATAATCTAGAACTCTGATGTGGGCCCCAAGTGGAGAGACAGCTAAATCTCCTTCTCATCTCATAATACACAAGGTATTTCTATATGTAATGCTCCTATGTTTGCACCTCAAGTGTGTATAGTAAGCAAAACCTCTCCCTAAGCTAGGTGAGACAAAACTCTGATTTGACCATTTTTCCTTTCGCTTGCCATGCCCTGTCGTCATCGTGCATGAGTTTTTCTTGGTTGTCCTCAACCGTAGTATGACGGCCTCTCGTCTAGATTCAGTTCCCCCAGTGGAGAACCCTCATCCCAATGCTTATTGACTTACGCTTTCAAAGAAGCAATTTGCTTTGGTAAGGGATGGACCAGAGCACAAGAGCCAGGTGTGGAGGCAAGGGTATAGGAGTTTAGAGGCTCAAACTTAAGTTTGAGCCTCTCACAACTCGCACCTTTCAAGTTGCTCAAACTTAAGTTTGAGCCTCCACAAGGACATAGGAAGTATGGGCTTGGAGAATAGAGGCTCAAACATTTGAGCTTCTCATGAGGTGAAGGTTCTCAAGTTTAAGCCTCCACAAGGGTATAGTTGTGTGAGGCTCAAACTTAAGTTTGAGCCTCTAATAAAGCATAGGAGTTTAAGAGGTGAGCCCTTAGCTCCTATGCCCTTTTGGAGGGTCAAACTTAAGAATGATCCTTTCGAAAGGATTTGGCTTTGAGAGGCTCAAACTAAAGTTTGAGGCTCGTCAAGGGCATTAGAGTTAGGGGCACATCAAGACGAGACTCAACTCGAAGCTTGGGCCTCTCAAACTCGCATGCTTTATTGGAGCCTCAATTTTAAGTTTGAGCCTCTCAGAGCCCGCCACACCTTGTGAGAAGCTCCAACTTAGACCTCTCATTGTTTGCAGCTTTCCAAAGGCTCAAACTTATGTGTGACCCTCCACAAGGGTATAGCAGTTAAGAGGTTTGAGGCACTTGAAAGATGCGGCTCTAAGAGGATAGGTTTAAGTTTAAGCCTGTCATACTTGCACTTTTGAAGAGGCAGCTCAAACTTAAGTTTGAGCCTCCAAAAGCACATGGGAGTTAAGAGGCTCAAACTTAACAAATACATAGAGGTTATGCACCTGGAGCCACTTGAAAGGTGCAGCTCTAAGAGGATTAGGTTTAAGTTTGAGCCTCCACAACATATGGGAGTTAAGAGGCTCGAACTTAAACACACCAAGAGCCTGCAGCCAGCAGAAGAAAAAAATAAGTACAAAACATGGAGAATATTATCATATATTGATTGGCATATGGAGGACCCAAATTTCGCAAGATGTATTACATTCAAGATCACCAGTTCTTTCCAAATGCAATTCCTTTAGTAGAAATTTAAGCTATATATTTAATTTAGAGGCTTAAGTTATGCCACTTGGAAGGTGCCGACTCCTCTGAGAGGCTCAAACTTAAGTTTGAGCCTCCACAAGGACCTTGGGGAAGGGAGAGGAGTCACCTAAAAATATGTAAGCATACCACGCGAGTTCAAACGAATTAGGGGTTCTTTAATTCAAAATTTGAAAAAAAATTAACAGAAATACATTTATAGAAGAGATTTTTTTAGTCGATTAAAAAAGCATGTAAGTCCATAAAGAAAAAGGGATCGTTTTATTCATGAAAAATTCATAAGTAAAAGTTTTTTAAAATATCCCTTGAATGCACATGATACATAGGGTTAGCACTGCACCCCCTGAGACAAGGACATAGGATTTATGGGCTTGGAGAATAGAGGCTCAAACTTAAGGTTGAGTCTCATTTGAAAGGTGCGGACTGTGAGAGGCTCAAACTTAAGGTTGAGTCTCACTTGAAAGGTGCAGACTATGAGAGGCTCAAACTCCTCCACAAAGACATAGGAAGTATGGGCTTGTAAAATAGATGCTTAAGCACAAGGACATAGAAGTTATGGGCTTGGAGAATAGAAGCTCAAACTTAAGTTTGAGCCACTTGAAAGGTGTGGGCTCTAAGAGGCTCAAGCTTAAGTTTGAGCTTCTTAACTCCTTCCACAAAGGTATAGAAGTCTAGAAACCCAAACTTAAGTTTGAGCCTCCATAAGGACATAGTAGGCGGCCATCAGATGGACGCCTAACATGCACTAGTTCAACAAGTAAATAGTAGATTAAACGATGAAAAATCACAAAATTGTGCAGGCGGCCATCATATGGACACCTAACATGCACCAATTCAACAAGTAAATTGTAGATTAAATGATGAAAAATCATAAAACATGCACCAATTTAAAAGCTCGTTGAATTCCGCCCACTAGGGTGCCCTTGCCATTCACTCAAAATCCCTCAAGTAGTGTCTATCTGCACCTTCGAAAGAACGAAGAGATGGAGTCCGTTTTCAGTTATAAAAACTAATTTTTATATTAAAGGTTAACATTGTTAACAAAAATTTTAATAGTATCAATGCTAACTCGAAAAAGAACATAAACTAATTAATGTGAATAAGCTTTTTTTTACTTGTTGTAGGAACCTACTATCCACTACTATTCACTACTATCCACTACTATTTTGAAAAAAAATCGCTACTACTATTCAGTTTTACCTCTATTAAGGATTTTCTTCCAAAGACATTTTTTATTTAACATGAAAAAAATTCCTATGAAAAACCAACATGCAAAACCATGAAAATTGTTGCGGCACTCAATCAGTAGTAGCCTTTGCCGTTAGCCTTCAATGTGACAGTCTACCAAAAATCTGTCGTGATACGCACCTTTAGTCTTCCAAACGATTCGAACCTCTTGCACATGATTAACATGCAATCAGTAGCCTTTACAATCATGCAACTCAAGTGGACACTCATGGCCACACACGTCAGAGAGGTCGGTCTGCGTGTGTGTGTGTGTGTGTGTGAGAGCGCGCGAGAGAGAGAGAGAGAGAGAGAGAGAGAGAGAGAGATCAGTACCCTTTACAATCAGTAGCCTTTACAATCATGCAACGTTTTCAAGTGGACCCTCATGGCCACGCACGCCAGAGAGAGGTCGGTCTGCGTGTGTGAGAGTGAAAGCTGCTGTGCAATGGCGGTGAGGGGCTAAGTGGAACTTATCTTATCCCCAACCCATTCAGACCTAGTGTTATCTGAGTCAGTCGCCCACTATATAATGGCGAGCTAAAGCCCTGCATGCAAGCACGCCCAATAGTTTGCCTCACAGCTGATCTTATTCAACGTGCTCAAGGCGCATGGCTCCATCTTGTGCTCCCGTCGTGCTTCTGCTTCTAGTACTGGCAGCTGCAGCTTGCAGCTCCTCAGTACGAATGGTGGATGCGCAAGCCTGCTCACAGCCTTGCTGCGGACCGCTGCCACAGGGCGGCACCGGTTACTGCTCGACTGGCGAGTGCTGCAGCCAGTATGGATACTGCGGCGGGAACAATAATCAGCTCTATTGTGGCAGCGGCTGCCAACCCCAGTACGGCATTTGTAGCGACGCCGCGACCACTAGCACCACCACCTCCACCAACACCACCGCTGGGGGCAACAACTAGTAAGCTGGCCAGGGACCCCGCCAGCTGCTTGCTAGGGTATGTAGTGAGTATGGCGTTAATCTATGACGCTTGTACTAATAAATAATGGCCACCAACCCCGCTAGCTAGCTGCTTGCTAGGGTTGGAGGTAGGGTCGTCTATTATGAGTATGGGGTTAATATGATGCTTGTACATGGGGTTAACATGATGCTTGTACTAATAAATCATGGCCACCATGTATAGAGTACTATATAATATGATTTTGTTTGTACTAAACAGGGCATTCAAATATGAAGTTGTGTCGTCAATAGAGTAGATTAATTTTAAGGGAGTTGGGAAAAATGGATGGTTTTATGTAAATCAATGTAGTGCTGAAATTTTTTTTGTTTTTTTCAACCCTTAAAGTTAAAGACAATGCGTAGACTTAACCGGGCTTTAAACTAGGTCTTACAGGCTAGGTCTTACCTATGGTTAGCCTTGGGTAGATATATATAGCGCGAACAGGGGCAACAACAAGTGAGCTTGCAAGGCACCCCGTTAGCTGCTTGCTAGGATATGCTTGTACTAATAAATAATGGCCACCATGTATTGAGTATTATATAATATGATTTTGTTTGTACTAAACATCACCCAGTTCGTAGTGTAATTTTCTTGATTGAAATTTAGAAATGTTAGTTGAAATTTGTCATTGCCTTTAATTTTAAGGGTTTAAATTTACATATTTTAGTTATATATCTCGACATTCGTGCGATTTCTAATACTATTCAAGTCCAAATCCTGATTAAACCTACGTATCGCCTTTAATTTTAAAGGTTTAAAAAAACTTTTTTTTCAAGCCGTGCTAAACACTTCACTATTTGATTAGAGTAGAGTACTTTTAATGGAGTTGGGACAAATGGATGGTTTTATGTAAATAAATGCATAGTGGCCATGTGTGTGGCTCCTTCTCTCTCTTTCTCTCTCTCTCTCTCTCTCTCTCTCTCTCTCAAACTTCCATTATAAGATTCATACCTTGAGGGAAATCTCTATGTTGCCTCTTGTTAATATTCATATCTATACATATATAGGAGAAAATTCTCCTTACACATGGCAAAAAAGAATGCTTTTGCTATTATAGTAGTCTTGTTTTTCATTATTTTTTCTTTTTTAATCTGTAAGGGCCACTATTTTTTAAAAATCAAGAAAGAGAGAGAGAGAGAGAGAGAGAGAGAGTGCTATCTATAGACTAGAGAGATATACCAACATTGAGAGAGAGAAAGTAACATTTGAGAATCTCTCTCTCTCTCTCTCTCTCTCTCTCTCTCTCAGGTGCGTTTTATTGCACTTTGTCTCTCTTAGTTGCGTTGATCTCTTTCTCTCACTCTCTCTCTTAGTTGTGTTTTGTCGCTCTCTTGAATTGTGATGCTTCTCTCTTTCTTTCACTTGTGTTTTATTGCTCTCTCTCTCTCTCTCTCTCTCTCTCTCTCTCTCTCTCTCTCTCTCTCTCTCTCTCTCTCTCTCTCTCGTGTTCGAATCTCACTCCCGTCTGGATAGATCATATTTGGTCTCTTGGGATTGTTCCTACGACGTTAAAAGAGCTTCTTCAAAATGGGTGTGTGGGTAAATAAACAAAATGGGCTAACCTTTCTATCACCCAATGTGTGGTAGATTGCTTAGCTCATGGAGTTGTTATTCAGCACGTCTTGTGTTCAAATCTCACTCCCGTCGGATAGATCATATTTGGTCTCTTGGGATTGTTCTTACGACGTTAAAAGAGCTTCTTCTTCTTCTTCTTCTCTCTCTCTCTCTCTCTCTCTCTCTCTCTCTCTCTCTCTCTCAAACTTCCATTATAAGATTCATACCTTGAGGGAAATCTCTATGTTGCCTCTTCATATTCATATCTATACATATATAGGAGAAAATTCTCCTTACACGTGGCAAAAAAGAATGCTTTTGCTATTACAGTAGTCTTGTTTTTCATAATTTTTTTCTTTTTTAATCTTTAAGGGCCATTATTTTTTAGAAATCAAGAAAGAGAGAGAGAGAGAGAGAGAGAGAGAGAGCACCATATATATAGACTAGAGAGATATACCAACATTGAGAGAGAGAAAGTAACGTTTGAGAATGTCTCTCTCTCTCTCTCTCTTTGTCTCTCTCTCAAGTGCGTTTTGTTGCACTCTGTCTCTCTTAGTTGCGTTGATCTCTTTCTCTCACTCTCTCTCTTAGTTGTGTTTTGTCGCTCTCTTGAATTGCGATGCTTCTCTCTTTCTTTCAGTTGTGTTTTATTACTCTCTCTCTCTCTCTCTCTCTCTCTCTCTTGTATTTCATTACTGCATGTCATCTACAATATGAGAGAGAAAGGGACAGTGATTCAATATCAATAGATGAGAGACATAGAGGGAGAGAGAGAGCCCTTTCTTTGCAGGGAGAGAGATAGAGAGTGCATAAAATAGAGAGCAGTGTTCACCGTGTGTGTGTGTGAGGAAGGAGAGCAAGATAGCGGCCAATTATCTATGTGTGTAGAAACCATTTTATATATGCATGAAGAGCAACAAGCTGCCCCTCCAAGGGCTCATAGTCAAGGATAATATGATAGACTCTACTATCATATGCCAAGGCACATCCACATGGGGATATTCAATATATTGCATGTGGATCAAGCGAATTTCCGTATCAATGTTCCCAAACACCAAAGAAATATCGACAAAAGTGCTTTGAAATTTTTTGCTTAACATGGCCAATCTATCTTAAGAATACAAGTAAAGGCTCCAATCATTCACAAAATTTACGAACAGCCACCGATCTAGTTAGCCACTTGATTTTATATATGCGACTCTTATGCAATTCAACACAACCAAATTCTAGTTCCAAAGACCTCAATTCATTGCTCTTTTGAGGACTTCTTTCAAAAGAGCTAGCAATTTCATTGATGACATGGTCAATTTCCTATATGCAGAGGTTGGTCCCTTCACTGCATGTGCCAAGCATAAACTTGCTCTATGTGTGATACAATGAATTGATGTCATATAGGGACTATCTCTTTTCATTCAACCACTCAAAGAATTAACATGTCCAAGCATTACTAAAGCACCATCAGTACCCAAGCACACCATGTTTGTAATATCAATGCTAAGTTATGACATGAAGAACTTGCATGAGTCATACAAGTGACTTGAAGTTCCACCTTGGATCTCCAACAAGCCTAGGAAAGTGGTGATAGGCTGAAGATCCTCCATGAAAGAGGCATACACTATCAAACGTTGAGTGAGACCAATCTCAACTCATCCATCATAAGACTGAAAAAGTCTGATGTTTTATCTTTTGCACCATCTCTAGCCTCGCTAATGTAGTAGACAAAGATTGCACATGCTTTTTCATCATGGTATAGAGATCAGTACAAAAGGGTCAACACAGCTGGATATTTGTTGAGAGACAAGTCATCCTTCCCCACATGATACACAACAACAAACATATTTAATGTTGTTTGATCGGTAGCCTCAATTGACCTATTCATCCCATCTTCAGAGGTTTGTTTATTCTTCCCATTTACATATTTAGCATCCTCATGTGCTCGTGTCTTTGCATGCTCCATTAGAGCATTATGTTGGATGTTGATGGATCTAGACCTTCCAAATTCACGCTTGCACCGATTGTCATTTTGATAATACTTGCAAAATATCTTTGCGCTATTCCTATCAAAATAGCTTCACTCAAAAGTGGCTACCCAAGCCTCATTCCAAGCCTACCTACGCTACTCTTTTTGCACATCCTTCTCTTATTTAGCTACAATTGCCATTTCTATCTCTCCTTTATATCTCAACACCATCTCTTTTTGGACCGTTTACATGGAGGACTTTGTCATTGAAGCGAGGCAAAGTAAACAAGGTTCTTTTCTTAGGGCGGCATAACTGTCTAAAACTAAACAAAGTCTAGTCACCTATCTCTCTCTCTCTCTCTCTCTCTCTCTCTCTCATGTATTGTCTCTCATGTATTGTGTACATTAAAAAACTATATACATGTTGAGAGATGAAACCTCAACCGTCAAAGAGTCTACAACAAGAGAGATTGGCATATGCCAAAAAGTGCCCAAGACTCGAGAGAAAAAAAACCATTTTCAACTACCTGAAAGCTTGGTTACTTTAGATCTCTCGACTGAATTTTCACCCCTTTTCTACACACCCACCAAAGACAAGAAATCTTATACACATCAATTCAAATTTAAACATGAGCTCTAGAGAATGAGAAATACAATATATTGATATACAAGCTAAGCCATAGAAGTCCCTAATTCTTCATTGAGGAATACAAGTCCCAAGATAATAATAGTGGGTTGTGGGGTGTGCATGTAATGCCTAGATAAAGCAAATCAATTGACTAGAAAAAATTAATTATAAAATGGCTAAAACCTAGGACATTCATTACAAATCCTTTGTACTAATCTATGTGCAAATCCTTTAGTACAAATCCTTTGTACTAATCTATGTGCATAATGAAGTTAATATAGTCGCATGGTCGATGAGGAACAACCACATGTACTATGTTTGCATTTTATCACTTTTGCTTATCTTGTGTACAAAAAGACCTGTGTTAAGCAAATAGACCTGCTCAAAGGAAATGACTTATACTAACTCCATAATATAGTCTAAGATGTGAATCAATGTTTCATGTCATGGTCTTTTGTTTCAAGAACTTGTTTCAAGAACCTGCAAACAAGTTACATGATGCTCACGATGGGTTGTAGTCCAAGTACTGCTACCCTGGGCTAATCGCAGCCAAATGTGGTGATCTTGCCAACAAATGCACAAGGAGAGATTCCAACTTAGAATGTAGTATTTTGGAATGAACTTATTAGAGGATGTGCTTGGCACAAGCATGGTAGGGAAGCATTGAACTACGATGAACAGATGCAACACAAAAGTTCTCTTTGCAAATGAACCCATCTTTACCTACATCTTGAAAGCCTATGGAAGAATTGGAGCATCTCAAATGGGAAAGAAACACACCTTAGATTGTTAGAGAGAAGTTGCTAGAAAAACACATTACAATTGGCATTGCATTGGTGAATATGTATGTCAATCATGGCACACTTGCAAACGTGCAAGAAGTGTTTGATGAACTTTTAGTTCGACATAGTCTATTGTATTGCACTAACTTTCACTAATTGGCCCAACATGGGCATGGTTTTGAAGCACTAAATTTCAATGAATGGGCACTAAATGAGGCATTATGTTGGGCACTACATTGGTTGCAAAAGCACAAGAAGTGTTTGGTGAGCTTGCAACTTAAAACACATTAGGGGACATTTGAGCATAAAAAAGGACCCTATAAGGATCCCTAATTTTAAGGAATTAAAACTAATTTTATCAAGGGTTAAGGAGACAAAGCTCATAATGATGCCTACCTTTGGCCTAAAAGTAGGGGATCTCTCTAAATCTTGAACTAGGATTCTCTTTCTAGCTATTAAAATCCCCTACTAAGATCACTAATACCCACACTTTCATTCTTATTTACTGCATTTTAATAGTCATATTTGAAATTCCCCCCACATTCCGTTTCTTTCAATCATTACTATTGTTAATCACGTTTCCTACCAACCTCTGCAAAATAAGATTCTCTCTCTCTCTCTCTCCCTTTTTTCCAAGCTCTCTTCTCCTATTGCGAATACAATAGGACAGCCCTGAGTCTATCTCCCTGTCTCTCTTTATCTCTCTCCCTCTTCACAATAGAATAGCCCTATCGTGAATACAGTAGGACAACCTTGAGTCACTTCAGATTAGTCTCTTCCATTTTGGTTATGATAGAAATTCTCGATTCAACAAGAGTGCGGAAGGTGGACTTGCATATTCGCATATTGAATGGATATGCACCAATCAAGAAAGAGCATCTAAATGCACATGCAAGAAGATAATAGGGTCAGACTAATGTGGATCTTTGGATTGATGTGGATATTTATATCCTAATGATCCTTCTTCGCATTGTCCTCCACCCTTCATTGATCTCCCTTCATTTATTCAATTTGTTGGAGAGGGTGAGAATGGGCTACTTCTTGGATATTGTAGAAGGTTAAGCATGAGCGATGCATGGAGAGTCTAATTCTTCCACTCACAAACATAAAGCTTACAAAGCACTTTGAGTAGTACACAACATGCACTACAAGATGCACAAAATAATATTGTAGAGCTAGAGAAAAGAGACAAAGAGAAAGAGGCTCACGTTATGAAGCTACAAGATACAATCTCTCACATGAAGAGCACCCGTGTGGGAGCAAGAGAGTAAAAGAGGACAATCAATAACATTAAAAAACTCATAGTTGGTGGTGGCACTCGCAAGTGAAGAATCCATGCAGCACGGTTTGTTTTTTAATTTTTGGTTGTTGTGGTTGTTATAAGCAATAGATGAAGTTTTTTTTGGTAATCTTTATTGGTTTGTGATAGGAACTTTTTGAAAGAAGCATGTGGTGATAATGGTCCTCAAGATTTTGGAGAAATATTACATAGTTGTGTGAGGAGACGTGACATTCTTTCCATTATTCGAGACCCACGCCACAAGAAGATACAATAGGTACTCCGCAAATGAGATAACGGATGACATTACTAATCTACTAAGCATTGAGGAGGTTCAAAATACATGCGATGAGGTGGGCATTACCACAAAAGGATATCAAGCCCTCCATTAATTGCTAAAAGATACACTCCGTAAACAAGGCATCACAAGGAATATTTTTCCTGTTCCTAGAAAGATAAGATTAGCAAAGAGGACATGCAATGATGATGTGTAATGCAAAATTAGAGAGTACTATTGCATCAATGATACATTAACCATTGGAGCTTGGGAAAAAAACAAAGCACAAATGGTAAGATTAATTATATATCCCTACAATGAGTTCAACAATATATTTGTTGATCTACAACGTCTTCAGAGAGCTATGATCTTATTTTATGGACTACCTAAACAATGTAAGTAATTTTTTACATTCTTTTGCGAATAAAAAAATATATTTCAAGTACTAAAGCTTATCTACTTTTGTTTTTCATGCAAGGTGACAAGGTAAGTTTTGTGTTGAAAGTGGATGAATATCAGATTGTAAAAGGTAGGAGGTCAGAACGAATGAGTATCACACTTATGAATGAGGCAATGGTATATGCAAAGAGTGAGATCAACATGACTATGGAGACTGAGTTACCTTTGGAAGGTTCTAATGAAAACCCAGACAATCAGACGAGCAATAGGGAGAGGGTTTGCAAGTTAAGTTTTCCCTCTTTCAGTGTCCAATCTGAGAGAGAGATATGGTGGCTTGGGGCATTTGAAGTACTGAAGGAGACACATGAAGTGTTAGCTTGGATGTTTGATAGGATACCATGGATTACCAAGGTCATTAAAGCACATATTCAAGGAAAAAAAATAGAAGTGGAGGGTAAGGGCACTTATACAATAGACTGGCATTTAGGAGGTGAATTGAAGACAATAAAGTGCCTTCTTGGGTGTCCACAAGGTGCTAACACCCCAAATCCTTGTCCATGGTGCATGAGAATGGTGAGAGAAACGAGACAGTAGGCAGGAAGGAAGAGGAAGCTAGAGAATCAAGATGATGAGAATGACAGAGTGGATGATAATGTTGGAAATTGGGTTGGTGGTGTCTTGTCTGCTAACATGCTAGCTGAGCCAAACAGGCACTTGAGAGTGGAATCCTGTAATTCCATTCGAACTCAAGAATGTCCACTTTTGTACTTTGCATTCATGCGTGTGATTGATTGTCTCCTCAAGTGTCATGTTTAAGGTAAGGAAGGATAACATGAAGCTCTTCAAAAAGTAGAGGAACTACTGAACTCAATTGGATGCCATGGCAGCAATGTGCATATTACTGTTAACAAGAAGACCTCTGACATTAATCATGAAGTGGCCCAACAGGTGTCAATATATAAGGCAAGACATTTTCTAGAGAGGCCAGAAAAAGTAAAGAACTCAAAGTGTCCTAGGACTTGTGGAAGGATTTGTGTAAATGCACAATATTTGACTGCACCAATCCAAGCCTTGTAGTTCTACATTGAGAAAGTTTGGTCAGACTTCAATAAGATAATTAAATTAATGAGCAAAAGTAGGACCACTGTAGAGAGAGGAGCGGCAAAAATTTTAAGAAGGCCTTCAAAATTTTACAAAAGCCATGGTCGATACATGGGGTGATACCAACATTACGCATTACATGGTAAACGAGTTTCTTTCTACTCATCAATTTGAAATGATTATAAGGTATAAAGTATAGCTTCTGAATTGGTCGTGTTTTCTTTTGCAGAACATTTTGTATGCACATGGTGCATACTTCATGAATGAATATGGTTCTCTTGACATGTGGAGCATCCAAGGAATGTAAAAATCTTACTACCGAGCTAGAGGAGTATATTTCAAAAACACCGGATATGGAGGAGGAAAGACTCGTACACAAATTACCTCCTCAAAGAAATGTTTAATTGGTTCTACAGATATACTTTTGGGCAAAAACTATCAATGAAAGGCTCGTACGAGTGATTTAGCAAAGGCAACACGAAATCAAGCCAAATGAGGAGATCACTGAAGTGGAAAGCTAGAACAGGACCAACACGTCATGTGGCATGGAGATCATCAAAGAAGATGAGAAGGAAGAATTTGGATTTAGTGTATTGAAATTTTGAATTATGCAAAATTTATAACATTTTGAAGTGTTGTAAACATTTTTGCTTAATACAGACTTATAATTAAAACTTATTCGTATCATTTTATTACATAAAAGATATAACAAAATATTTACAATGACAAGATAATTAACTGCTCTTAAGTCTCTTCTGTACTTGCTCTTCCTCTTCACTAGTCATTTTATTAAAACTTATTCGTATCATTTTATTACATAAAAGATATAACAAAATATTTACAATGACAAGATAATTAACTGCTCTTAAGTCTCTTCTATACTTGCTCTTCCTCTTCACTAGTCATTTTTCCTCTATAACGCAAAAACTTCTTGTGCGACTATAACCCTTCAATGCATTTGCACCTTTTAGTCCAGCACCACCTAGAGCATAGCTAGCATAACAGAGGAAGAATCTAGTTCTAGAAGGCCAAAATCCTATACCGTATCTCCACCAAAGATACGAATAGCAGCACACTTCTCTATGAGCATGACCTTATGTGTATTGTAAGGGATAAAGAAATACCCCATATATCTAGATAGTGCCTTGAGTGTGAGAAGTGGAATTTCAGCATCACTAGAATATTTGCTATGGTAGACAGTAAATATTTCTTTGATGGGATGTAGTGTGCAAGAGGAGCATCTTGGCCAACTCTTACACACAAGCAGAACCTCCACATCCAAGGAAACCATTGGCATCATCAAGCTCAATCTGCAAATAAACAAAGAATAAGCTTTCACATAAATTCAATCAATACCAAAACATAAATTCACTCAAGAACAGATAAACTACCTTTTGGTTCTCATCCTCTTCCAACTTTGATATATCCCAAATGTTGATGGAGCCTTCTTCATTTCCTTATCAAGGGTGGGCAAGGACTCTCTTCCTATTTCCTTATCAAGGGTGGGCAAGGACTCTCTTCCTATTTCAGTAATTCCTAACTCCTCGAAGATTTTGAATTCTAGCTCTGTGGGAAGAGAAGATTCAGTTTCCTTGGCTTTTTCAAAGCACAATGACATGGCTCTAGGGGCTTCAATGAAGTACTCTGTCACTTCAGTGTCCAATTTCATAAACTCCTCTTTATGTTCATTTTCCACATTCAGTAAACCCCTCGCAGCTTCCCAACCATTTGCTATAATTGCATGGCAATAATCCTCCCTTAAATTATAAAGCTTTTGTATATGTGGGAGAGAAGAATAAAATTCTTGCCAACCCATTAATAAGAAAGGAGGGCAACCCAGGGAGGATGAAGCTTGATTTCAAGTGTTCTCCATGCATAGATGATCCCTCATCTCAATAACAGTGAATGCCTTAAAATTTGCCACATCAAAACTTGTGCTTAGAAGCTTCTCCTCATCACCAGAAACTAGGTCCATAACCTCATCATCTGATTCAATCTCTGTGAGACAAATGAAGCTTCTGCGACCTTTTAACCCTTCTATACTTCCAGTTCATCCTTTGTGTAGTCCTCTTTGTCTGCATGAAGAAAAAGATAAGCCACAAATCCAAAGTAATAGTCAAGAACTTTGCACTTTTTCTTGTGAAGAGGTCAGTGTTCAAGATAAATCTTTATCCTCTTATCTTTTCAATAGGCATCCCACCTGCCTGACATGCTCTTCTTTTCAGATGAGGATAGGAAAAGCTAGACATGTGAACATATTGTGATGATCCCTCATTTATAATATCTATACTAACAAATTTACTATATGCCTCCCACTCTTTCTCTAACATGGAGCTTGCCATATCCTTAACTATTTGTTCTAAATTAAAGGGCACATTAAATATAGGCTCAACATCTGGAAGACGCTCATCGTGCCCAGCTCTCCTTAATAAATCAAATAGGTTCTCATTGGCACTAGGCTCATCTTTTACCTCTTCATCAAGTGCCTCTACATCTTCCAAAGGATCATAGAAGTGAACCACTTAAACCACCTGCTCCATGCTGGGCCCCACGACACGAGATAAATAACTAGTAAGAAGTAAAATTGTCTATCGTGCATGGTGAACTACAGACGAGGAAAGCGAATCCACGGTGCGAGGATGAAGAAACAACTATTAAACAAACCCTCTTATCGCACAGTGAACAGAACTATAAAGCATGTGTGGAAGAAGAAAAGGACAGAAATTGAAAAAAAAATATTTAAACAAGGCACGAATATATATAGATCTTATTAGGGCTTGCATCATACATGTACGACGGAGGTGTGTGTAGGGCTGACATCATCACTGAAGTGATATGGTGTAGGACTGACATCATCACCAGAGTGACACGTTGTAGGGCTTACGTCACACTTACAATGATGACATAACGTTCTATAAAATGGGTAAAATATTTTAAAAAGAATTGTCGGCGTGAAAGTTTTGTTGGGTACCATTCCGTAATCTCCATCTACAGCGCGAATACTACCATCCGTCAGGCGTGTCCTCCCTCGACAGCGAGAATAGCTTCGTCCGGTGGGTTTCAATCACGCGTTTCACACTGTGGACTGTGTCCTCCCTCGAAAAAGCGACCTCCTCCCCCACGACGGCACAAGTAGACACATCCGACAAGCTCAAGAACCTTCTATCACACCGTGGATGACTAGCCTCTCAACCTCAATGCCTTCTCGCCCTCCTCCCATGCCATGAGTAGACACATCTGGCACGATTTGATCTCTCGTATTGCACCATGGCTTCCTCGCAGTATGGCTCCTACAAAGTAGGCTGTGAGGATGGTTTACCCAGATCCCTCTCTTCTTAAAGATTCAGTGCCAGAGCAAGAGCTAGAGGCAACAACTTCAAAGCAACCATTAGAGAAGAAACAAGTAAAGGGCATAACCAATTTATCCAAGGCAAGAACTTTCCTCTAGAGACAAAAGAAATTATTTTGCTGAGATTAGGCAAGCACAGGAGGCTACACATCTGCTCATCCCTAGGGCACCATTCCTTAGAATTGTAAGAATAGTTAGTGACAAAATCAAAGGGCAAAGACATTATAGATGGCAGCGTAGTGCACTGGCATGTCTTCAAGAAGCTTGTGAAGACTTTCTTATAGACTTCATGAATAATAGCTTCATATGTGCTGCCCATGCAAGAAGAGTCACTTTGATGGTGGACAGAGACATGACACTTGCTAGCACGATGAGGTACAAGTTTGATAAATTTTTTCATCCCTTACCAAAATGAGGGATAGGAGAGCCTTTGAGACCCTTTCAATTCCCCCAGCATTGAAAAGGAAATCAAAGGCATATGATATTAAAGTTGAAGAGGTTACTTCCCCTCCCAAGAAGAAAAAGAAAAGAAAGTTGGTTAAGAAATGTAAGCCAGATGATAAGAGTTATGAAGAGGAGGAGGAGGAGGAAGAGGAGGTGAAGGAAAAGGAGGAGGAGGTGATTGAAAAGGTCTCACATGTGTGTGATAGCTTAGAGACCCTTGTGCAGCTGAAGAAGGCCAATACTCAGAGGCTTGCCCAAGTACTAGGGCAGCTAATCTGCAATGTTGGGACAGTGGAGGAAGACTATCTCTATATTGCACCTGGGGATCACTATAGAGAAGGATAGGGAGATCAATGAGTGTTGTTTTCTTGTGTATAAGGTATTACATTTCACATATGTATATTTTCTTATATGTTTATTTTCTCGTATGTTAATATTTTCTCATATTTTGTTCATTCCTTCATAAACTCTTGTAGAGCACTTATAAAGGAATTGCTTCCAAATCAAGTCAACGAAATATTTATTTGTGATCCCTTACTGTTGCTTGCATTGATTGATATGAAGAAGAAGACTTTCAAGCTGGCATGAGAAATAAGAACATTTGTTTTATTGTTTTGCCATATGTAGAGAGGTTCGTCTCTAACTAATGATTCCTTTGCCATATGTAGAGAGGTTCGTCTCTAACTAATGATTCCTTTGTGTTTTGCAAATATTTGACATATGATATTCACTTTCTTATATCTTTTTCTTTTTTCCACTGGGCATTGGAGTGCTTGTGTCATTAATCTTCTGAGAAGGACTATTATTTTCATGAATAGTCTGACTGGCATGCATGGGCAGATTAAATTGTAAGTTCTCCTTAATAACTTGAATATTGAGCTTTATTCTCTATTTTTCCTTATATTCAAATTATAAGTAGTTCTCCTTGATAACTTGAATATTGAGCTTTATTCTTTATTTTCCCTTATATTCAAATTTGGTTTTTAATAGGGCATGTAAGAGAGCTATTGCAGCTATTGAAGATGAATATCCAAATTATAAAAAGGAGGCAGAGTATAAGTTTTTGAATCAACCCAGTGGCTTTACAAAAAGATTCTACCTCATGTGGATGGCATGTTATTGCCAATGTATCCAAATATACTGGCATGGAAATATCTTTTATCTAAATACACTGAGATTGATAGCAGTGTAGGTTAAATTAAAAACCCAATATTTTTGTAGTAAATTTTTACTTAATTTTTAAACTTATGATCTATAGTTCTTGGTTCTTAAATCTGAAAGTTTTTTTAAATTTGACAGACTCTTGGATCTCATGAGTTTTGAATCTGGAGTGTTCGTGCAAGAGCTATCAATATAGTTTTGAATAATTCAACTACTCCAAATGATCCAGATTCTCCACCAATCCCAAGGCAAACCTCTCCATCTAAGAAGAAGAAGAAAATGCCTTTACATTCACCTATAAAGTATTTTATGTTTAAGCAAGGAACTGTACAAAAAGAAACCAAGGTTGCTCCTCAACAAGGCACACATAAAGAAACCAAAGGTACTAAAATAGGAAATACCTCAAACAAAGTGGTCCTCAAGTAGGTGCCAAGAAGGGTGTTGGCAAGAAAGCTAAGAAGGAACTCAAGTTCAAGTTTACAAAGGAGGCCACAAAACCAGAGAAGACAAAGGGGGACATGGAGACAAAGGAGGCTACAAAATCGGAGACGACAAAGGGGGACATGGAGACAAAACCAAAGGAGATAGAGACAAAATAGAAAGCTTCATTCTCCTCCCTATTTATCATTGTAAATAGTTGTAAATTTTCTTCTAGTTTAATAATATTGCATGTAAATTCTCTTCTCATGTTGTGATGTTTTTTACTCAAAACACATTTGTACTTGAGTTTGTAATGGTTTTGAGATATTGTGCCATCTCGTGACTCGAGTACATCTCTAAAAGGAAAATATTAGAACTTTCAAAGGGATTCACAAAAAGAGGTATGAATATTGTAATTCTAAAAGAACAACCTAAAAAATTACAAAGACACAGCAATTACAAGACAAAAATTTTCATTGATGAATTACATACGTAAATTTACAAAATCCAAAGAGTAAATAGACTTCATAAAAAAACTCCACCAAAGCTTTCTTATTAAGTCGTGCTTATACAATCATATTCCCAATCATCATCTACCAAGGTCTTCGACTCCATTCGCATTCGAATCTTTCTATTCTTCACCTTGAACTGTGTCCCACTTATATCTTCACTAATTCCCATGATATTGAGGTGCTCCCTAATATTTAGTAAAATCTAATGCCTGCTTGCACTTACAATTTCCACCACAGCATTGGGCAACCTAACGCATATGTCAAGAGGCAAAACAACTTGTTCATTTGCTTGCAATGGGACCCAACTACTATTTTTCTTCATCCACCATTCGTAAAATAAAAGCGAATGTATAAGGTAGCACGAGCTTTAAGATAATGAAATGTAACACTGGACTCTACTTTTTTGAACTTGAATGTATCATCCTTATGATGCCCCTCTACAATGTCCAAAGCAAGGCAACCATGTCATCACCTAGTACTTTCTTGCACACAAACATGGTAAGTGTTTGTGAGAAAGTAAATTAATTGAACATCTTAACAAAAAGATGAATTGGACATACCCAACTAAGACCCACAGGATTGAGATGGCTTTGTAAACTTCAAAGATCCTTGTATGTCACAAAGCATCTTTGATTTCATAACCATAACCATCCAAGCATCAGAAGAGTTGGCCATTCAACAGAAGAGAGGAGAGGAGATGTGATGATCTCTACCTTACTAAACCCACCATCATGCATTGGCACCACATAGGAGTGCCGATAAAAGAAGATATTTTCCTTAAGAAGGTCTGCACAACAGTGGTTTTACAAGAAAGCAATGCCTCACCAATGTTTGCATGGAGTGCTTGAAATGTTCTTGTAAGGCTTCGTGAATCGTAATTGTTTCTCCTCTATCAAGTTGGAAGGAAAAATATCTACAACCCAAAAATAAGATCATTAAACATGAAAGATGTAGCTATCGTAATATCACAAGCCTCCTTCCTTCCTTATGATACTTACAGTTGCATGGGAATCAAGTTTGTTTATGAAGATGTATGTCTCGTGCCGTGTACACATGTTGTACAATGGCCTGTTGCCATATATATAGGCAGTGATGTGTGTGAACACACTTAGGACCGCCAGGGTTCTTTTTTTTCCCCGGCTTGTATATACGCCCATCATTTTAGGGCTAACTTATCTTTTATACATTGACACAATCTAATACACTTGGTGTTGTGTGCATTATTGCTCCTTCTTCTCCAAGCTTTGTGTGCTTTCCTGCAACCCTAATTCCAACAATTGGTATCAAAGCAGGCATCGGCTCCCAGGGCTACGCCGCCAGCACCCTCCGACTCACGTTCTTCGATTGAGGTGAGCTTTCACGAGCGCTTCCAGGTCCCTATACTCTGCAATCTGAGGTCGTTTCGGGCTCCGTTTTTGCATTTCAAGTTCTGCACAGGTGTTTTCGTCATTTTCTGCAAAAATTTCGACAGTGCAGTTTTCTGCAAAACAGGCATATGTACTCTATTGTGGACCATGCTACATAGCACGAGTTGTTTTTTGTTCAGTCTTTGCTTCATTACAGGTAGCTTTTGCATCAGTTTGAGTCAGTGGCCATGGCTGATAACAACAATGATGTATTTCGCATGATGTTATCTATTGATGACAAATTGGATGGAGACAGCAACTACCCACTTTAGGCATACATGATGCAGCATGTTTTGGTTGCAAAAGGAGTGTGGAACATTGTGCAGGGTATGGATGTACGTCCAAGTTTTGTGGATGTAGGATCTGTTGAGGATGTTGCAGGTTCTAGCAGCTCTACTGTTGCTGCTGTTTTACCCACTGCTGAACAAGCTCGTTGTTGGGATGGTAAAGATGCGCAGGCTCATGCCTTGATTGCACTTTCTGTCAAACGTAACATCACCCCGCATATTCGTTCAGCTAAAACAGCAAAACAAGCTTGGGATATTCTAGCTGGTTTGTATGCAGGCAAAAATCGCGTACCTGCGTAAAGAGCTAGAATTGAAGATTATGCAAGAAGATGATGACATGAATGTTTTTCTTGATGAGATTAAAGATCTCAAAGAACAGTTGATTTCTGCAGGTGAGATTATTCTTGATCATTCTCTTGTGCAGACTGTTCATGATGCTTTACCTGAGACATATCAGACTTTTGCTTCCACGTGGAGACTTCTTAATGAGGACAGACCTGATGCTGTCAAGTATGATACTTTAGTCAACAAGCTCTTGCAAGAAGCGCAGTCTAGGCAAAACAGGGCCAGGCAGCGTGCAATTGATCAAGCATTTATTGCTGCCCCCAGCACAGCAGAGAAGAAGTGGTAAGGCAGCCCCTTCCACTGTTTCTTCTCCTATTAGTAGGCCTGCAACTTCTTCTCCTTCCACAGGTAGCAACAATAAGTCTGAGAAGGCTCTTGATAAAGGCAAGAAAAAGACCAGGTGCAACTATTGTAAGGCAAATGATCATGTCATTAAGAATTGCCCTAAGCTAAAGGCTAAAGAGGCAAAGAAGAAAGAGTCAAATGCAGCCACAATAGCGGATGCTTCTACAAATGCAGATTCTGCAAATGTTGTACAGGATACAGAATGGGCGTGTATTGCCAGTATGACCCATCTGTACATGATGCATGTTTGGCAGTTTCTGTTGACTCTAATGTGTGGTATTTTGACAGTGGTGCTACAAAGCACATTACCTCGCATCATGATATGTTCACTTGTCTTGAGGCTGTCTCTAATGGGAATACTGTCACATGTGCCAATAATGCTTCTTACCCAGTAAAGGGCATTCGTAAAATTATTCTTACTGTTGCAAATGGCAGCGCTTTCACACTTTCAGATGCTTTGTATGTGCCAGGGATAAAGAAGAATCTATTGTCTGTCTCTGCGCTTGCTAGACTTGGATTTGTAGTTAAATTTGTGGATGACAGATGTACTGTTCATGATTTGACTTCTGGTGATACGATTATTGCATTTGGAACCTTGCTTCGTGGGCTGTATAGGCTCAATTCTTATGACAAGTGTGTGGAAGATTCAGCAAATGCAGTTTCTGATGAAAAGGCAGTTTCAGATGCAAAACTATGGCATTCTCGTTTTGGTCATCTGAACTTTGCTAGTTTGCTACGTTTGTAGAAATTTGATATGGTTGCTTCATTGTCCCCTCTTGAGGCACCATTGAAACATGTTTGTGAAGGCTGTATTTTGGGCAAAATGCAGTGTTCTGCGTTTTCAAAGGATGGTTCTGTGCGGGCCACTCGCAAATTACAACTTGTACATAGTGATGTATGTGGGCCTATGCAAACTCCATCATTTGGTAAACACTTGTACTTCGCGACTTTCATTGATGATTAATCGAGGCATGCATGGGTATATCCACTGAAGGCAAAGTCCGAAGTGTTTTTGTGCTTCAAACAGTTTTTTCTTATGGTTGAAAATGTATCCAATTGTACTGTGGGCACCCTCCGTTCTGATCGAGGGGGAGAGTACTTGTCTAAAGAGTTTGATGCATTTCTGGCTAGTCGTGGGATAAAACACCAATGTACAGTGCCGTATACCCCTCAGCAAAATGGTCACTGCTGAGAGGAAAAACAGGTCACTTATGGAGATGGCACGATGTATGGTCAAGAGCCAAGCTTTGCCACATGCGTTTTGGCTTGAGACTGTCATGTGTGCTCTGCATATGTACTCAACAGGTGTCCCACTAAGGCCTTGCAGTCTATTACTCCATACGAAGCTTGGCATGGTAGGAAGCCTTCTATTGGTCAGTTGTGTGTCTTTGGTTGCTTGGCCTATGCTTTAGTGCCTGTGCAACAACGCAGAAAATTGGATGATAAGGCTGTCAAATGCATTTTTGTTGGTTATAGTGCTGAGAGCAAAGGTACAGATTGTATCATCCGCAGTCAAAGCGTATCTTGATTAGTCGAGATGTTGTTTTTGTGGAAGATGCTGTGCAGCCTTTGTTATCATGTACCAAAGAGATAGATGTGAGCTCACGGGATGTATTTGATACATTGTTGCCTCTGTTTATAGGTGGGAATTCAAATATAAGTCCTAATGAGGTAAATATTCAGCCTATGTGCAGATTTCAAACGACATCATAGATCAGCCTATTTCTGATGAAGATTTACAGGATGTAATTTCTGAGGATAGGGCTGATGAGCAGGCTAGAGGTATGCCTAAATGGCTGGTGCAAACCTTGCGTGATAGTAAAATTGATGCACCTATATCTAGTCATACTCGTTCAAGTTTTCAGCATGCCTCTTATGCATCAAATTGTTATGCTTTGGCTGTGTCTAGTATGTGTGAAGAGGAAGAACCTCTTTCATTTGATGAGGCACAAAAATCAAAAAATTGGTTGGCTGTAATGCAAAGTGAATATGATGCTATAATGAAGAATGGTACATGGTCTTTGTGTGATTTGCCTATTGGTAAAAAGGCCATTGGATGTAAGTGGGTTTTTAAGTTGAAACGAAAGCCAGATGGCAGTGTTGATCGCTATAAGGCTAGACTTGTTACAAAGGGTTATGCTCAAGAAAACGGCATTGATTTTGATGAGACCTTTGCTCCCACTTGTCGTATGACTACCATTCATAGTATTTGTGCATTGGCAGCTCATAATGGTTGGAATGTACATCAGCTGGACATAAAGACTGCGTTCTTGAATGGAGATTTGCATGAGGAGGTGTATGTATCGCAGCCTCGTGGTTTTAGGAAAACAAAGTGTGCAGATTGAAAAAGGCTTTATATGGTTTAAAGCAAGCTCCACGAGCTTGGTATGAAAAGATACATGCATATTTGACTGCACATGGTTTTCACAATAGTCCAACAGAAAGCACTTTGTATGCTAAACGTGTGGATGATGTACATCTACTCATTGCTCTCTATGTCGATGACATACTGCTCACAGGACCAAATGAGAGTCACATTGCTGATTTTAAGGCTGATTTGAATGCCTCTTTTGAGATGTCAGATTTGGGGCATTTGCATCATTATTTGGGGATACACTTTAAGCAGTGTGATGGAGGTATTGCTTTGTGTCAGACAAAGTATATTGAGACATTGTTGCGGAGATTTGGCCTTGAAGACTGCAAGCCTATTGCTACTCCAATGGAGACAGGTTTGAAGTTGAGTCTTCATGATGCTGGAGATCACTTTGATGTCACACTCTATCAAACAGCTGTTGGTTGCCTCATTTATGTATGCATTACGAGGCCGGACATTCAGTTTGCAGTCTCACAGGTGAGCAAGTTTATGCATAGCCCAGGGTCTCAGCATTGGAAGGCAGCTAAATGCATCTTTCGCTACTTGAGTAGCACCATACATCTTGGGTTGTTTTATCCCAAGGGGGGATCGTTGCCGTCAGATTCACATGCTTTTTCAGACTCAGATTGGGCTGGTTGCTATGACACAAGAGTATCCACAAGTGGTTTTTGTTTCATGCTCGGTAGCTCATGCATATCTTGGTTGAGCAAGAAGCAACCTACTGTGGCCACTTCTAGTTGTGAAGCTGAGTACAGGGCAACTTTCACAGCTATGGTTGAGTGTGTGTGGCTCAGACGGCTTATGGCTGACGGTGTTGGACAGGAGTCTGCCACCTCTATCTTCACTGACAGTCAGAGCGCATTGGCAGTTGCGAGAAACCCAGTTTTTCATGCTCGCACAAAGCACATTGAGGTGCATTATCACTATGTCAGGGAGAGACTCTCAGCAGGAGAGATCAGCTTGGCCTATGTGCCAACACAGGACAACCTCGCCGATCTTTTCACAAAGGCGCTTCCTCGTGAGAAGTTCGAAGCTTTTCGCAAAGCTTTGGGCTTGCTCCCCTTTGTGGATTGATCTACTTCGGGCATGGCACTCCCCTATACATGAGTGCCAGCTCTCGTTCACACCATCACTCCCAGGGGGGATTTGTTGCCATATATAGGCAGTGATGTGTGTGAACACACTTAGGACCGTCGGGGCACTTTTTCTCTCTTTAGGAGGTTTTTTCCCTCTTTAGGAGGTTTTTTCCCCCGGCTTGTATATACGCCCATCATTCTAGGGCTAACTTATCTTTTGTACATTGACACAATCTAATACACTTGGTGTTGTGTGCATTCTTGCTCCTTCTTCTCCAAGCTTTGTGTGCTTTCCTGCAACCCTAATTCCAACATGGCCACCAAGTCTACATTGCTTGATTTTTTAAATCTCTCTAAATGACCCTTCCAATGAAGCTCCATCACATCTCGTCATTGATGCGGACCAATAGCAGTAGTAGGCTACAGGAAAATCCAAGCACCCTTGCGAAATGCCTCTCTCACCCAAGCACCATCATCGTCCCTCTTATTGTACAGTGATATCTCCTCAATCTCATCTTTTGGTCTTCTTTGTGGTGCAGCCATATCAATTGTGAAGCTATAGTAGTAAGATTAGGGTTGGGGGCAAATGAGATAGAGAAAGAAAACGCAAAGATGCTGTGACATGAAAAATTGATATCTTTCATTTTTAATTTTGTGCATATTTTGATGGTTTCTCAATGGTAATAAGGTGGAAGCTTGTCCAAGAAGATTACGGCGCCCATAATGAATAACGGCGTGGTGATGTGGCGGCTTGGCGGCTACCCTGATAACAACATTATATCTTCAAATATAATGGTTTTACTTGATTTAGGGTGCACGTATTGTAAATGCCACAAGTATGCTTGATAAATACTTTGGTATGGTAGATAGGCTAGTGATGTGGAAAATAAAAGTGGGCCTTCATGCTCACATGGATTTTAATTGTATTATTAATATAGTATTCACCATAAGGCTACAAGTTGGGGAGTGTGGAAGGCATGTGGAGGAGTGTGTGTAGGTGCATAATTGGGAAAGATTCTTCTAGAATGCCTACATGTGGAAGAGGATAATTCCGCCATGTGTAAGTGGGATCTCCACCTACATGCCACTTAGACTTGGCTATTATCTCATCACACTTTCAAAGTCAAAAAGTCTTCAATTTAATAATCAATAGAAGACTTAGCCTAAGAGGACAATTGATGGTGACATCTACCCTTATGTCACTGAAGGGTTGAAGATTTTTACGTTGTAATTTGTAACAATGGAAGAGAGGGTGATTCTCCACCTATAAAAGGAGCCCTCCTCTCCCTTTCAAATCAATGAATGAAGCCTCCTCAATTGAGCATTTTGTGTCATTGCCATTCTCTTATCTTCAAACCCTTATTCAAACACTCTCTTTACATGTGAATGTCTCATTTAGCATTAGCTCCTTATGCTTAACCCAATTTTGAACCTCTTTGATGATTCATGATAAGTGGGATAACGAGTTATTATCTTGGTGGGACCTGTGACTTCTCAAGGTAGCCCTTACCTTATTGCCTCCTTTGGAGGTACCAATGGTTTTAGCGGTAATGAGCATGCGGAAAGACTTTGGGGACCATGGGTAAATCTTTACGATTGTCCATTGAGCAATGTTAACCCTTACCCTCTAGCTTGAATCATGAAGGAGATGAAAGGCAAGAGGCTATGTGAAAATTGAGGTTTCATGCAAAGAGAGGGAAGTGCAGTTTTTGTGGTCTAATACCCAAATTTCAACTGGTAATTACTCATCACTCAGGTATTGGTTTTTAAAATTGATCATATGTCTAGGAAGCTCTTTATATGCTCTTTCCACTCATGTAACTAATTTCTTAATCCTTTACTTCATTGATGATCCCAAAGTTGCTAACTTTTAGTTTTGGTAGTTTTATAGTCTTATAGTAAAATGCTCATAACTTTTCGCTCGATTGCCCGTTTTTGGAAGTTTTTATATAGGCGTGAAGCTCTCTTCAAGCTCTACGCACCTATGTAATCCTCTTTTGCATGGTCTATATGGATTTAAAACTATAATTCTCTGTGTATCTTTGTTTTTATAGAATTTTGGCCATTATTTCTTCTCAATAATCATTAATTCCTCCTAATCTCTTATCAAAAGGTAAATCCCACGTATCTTATCCTCTTGTAATTGATTGCTATATCCTTTTACTTTAAGATTTTCCTTCCAAATCGCCTAATTCGAACAGATGAACCTTGCCAACATTCCCCGTATGTTTCCGTTCACATAATCCTGAGTTGGAAGATTTTCTTCCAACAAAGAATTGCCCTCTTATTTGGAGCTGCCAGACTGGCAGAAATTCTTGCTTCTCCTGAGCCTTTCATCTTTCCTTCCATGAATTATAATCTCACCTTTGATGTGTTTATCTTCATCTTAACCTAGGGAGAGAAAGGGAGGTAAGGAGGCTGTGAGGTTTCATACAAGTGTGTTTTGATTCTAAGAAGTGACCAAAGTCAAAACCCCAACTTTGTGTGACATCTTTTGGTGGAGACGGCGGGTAGGTTTTACTTAGAATTATTCTATTTTAACCTCAAGGTCTCGCATGATTAAAGAAAAGTTATTTTGAAATAATTAAATTTTTCTTGTTGCTACTCATCTTTTGGTGCAAGATGTTCAACATTCCGGTGTTCCAAGGATCCGAAGGAGAAGACCCGGGGAGTTATCTCCGAGAGTTTAACCGAGCATGCCGCTTGACGGGTTGGTCTATGAAGGAGAGGATAGAAATACTTCCAGATTTCCTGGAGGGTGTGGCCTTAGCTTGGCATGAGGCTTTGCCAAAAAAGTCCAAGAATGGTTGGGAAAGGTTGACCAAAGCAATGAAGGAGAGATTTGGGACAGTGGAGTCACCAAATGCTTTACTATTGCAATTGGATTAGATTTTTCAAAAGGAAGGAGAGTGAGTTTCTGCCTTTTCAGTGAGGTATGAAGCCTTGTTCATCAAATATAATAAGAAGGTCCACTACAAACATCAAGAGTGGTCGCAAGAAAGTGGTAAGAGGTGAACCTTCAACTTCCAAAAAAGTTCAGAGTCAGAGTCATTGGATGAAGAGAAGACAAGTGGTAGCTCCGAGGATTCCATCTCAGGAAAGGGAGGAGGAGGGAGTTGCATTTGGTCTTTCCCTGGGAAGGGATCAAGGGGATGCTGAAGACAATGGAGCCTTGGAAGGGAAAGCTTCTTCAACCATGTTCAAGAAAGGAGATGTAGACCTCACTAGTCTTCACCAAGACAATGAGCTTCTTCTTGAGTCCATAGCAGGTACTGAAAGGGAGAATTACTTAAAACTGTTGGATGGATTTCCTAACCTTTTTGCAAACAGCTACTCACAAGTACACCAAGCTACCCTAGTAGAGAACAAGATTGATCTCAAGCCCCAAAGTAAGCCAGTGGTACAGTGGCTAAGGCGTTTTTTGGGAGTAGTGCAAGCGGAGGTGCTTAAGAATGAGGTAACTAATTTGCTTGAAGCTAGATTTATTTTTCGAGTAGAGAATTCACAGTGGATTTTCCAAGTTGTAGTCACTCCCAAAAAGGGTGGAAAATGGCATGTGTGTGTGGATTTTCATCCTCTGAATGCATGCACAAAGAGGGATTATTATCCTCTACCCTTTTAGGATGAGATTTTGGATCAAGTTACAAGTTATGAGTTATATTCAGTGTGTGATGGATACTCTGGATACTTTCAAATCCGGATTTGTGAAGAAGATCAAAGGAAAACCTCATTTATCACCCCTTGGGGAGTGTATGCCTATAGGGTGATGCCATTTGGCTTGACCAATGCACCAGCAACTTTCCAATGCTTCATGAGTCAGGTATTTGCACCTTACTTGGGAAAGTTTATAAGGGTCTTTTTGGATGATTTTTGCATTTATTCAAGCCGCATTGATCACTTGGAAAAGTTGAGGTTGGTCTTGCAAAGTATTGATGATGCAAAAGGGTGTCTTAATCCTAGAAAATGCTGCTTTTGGCACGAAGGAAGGTGGTTCTCTTAAAACATGTTATCTCAGAAGAAGGCATAGAGATGGATCTTGAGAAGGTGTAGGCAATTGTGGCCCTCCCACCACCTACCAATGTACGGGAGGTAAGGAGGATTTTAGGTAAAACAAAGTATTACCAACGCTTTGTTGACATGTTCTCTGAGAAGATGTATCCTATAAATTTGTTGACAAAGAAGAACGTTTCTTTCCAATGGGGGCCTGATCAAATTCAATCTTTTTGTTTGCTCAAGGAATGCATGAGTCAAAGTCCGATTGTGCAGCCTCCTAGGTGGGGGGAGGACTTTTATGGGTGAACCCAAGTGTCTCATCACATTCAGTGGGTACTATACTTTTGCAAAAGGGAGAGCAAGGGCGTATGCAACCAGTGTATTATGCAAGCCGCAACTCACTGATGCCGAGGAGAGGTATGGTGAAATGGAGAAAGGTGGTTTGTCTCTTGTTTTTGCAGTAAGGTCATACTTGTTACCTCGCCCTTTTTTCTTCCTCACATCTCAACCTTCTTTACAATTCTTGGTCCACAAACCCAATCCTGCAGGAGGGAAGTTTGCAAAAAGTGGATTTGTGAGCTTCAAGAATTCTCTTTCACTTTTATTATAGAAAACACCACTAGGGCCTCTCTTGTAGATTTGCTTACCAAGAAGGAAGAGGAAGAAGGAACAGGAGCAAAGGAAGAAGTATATGAAGATTTGGAGACACCACCAACTGCTTTCACTATGCATTTTGATGGAGCCTTTAGTCCTTCCAGGCAATGTGGGACTGGGGGGATAGTTTTATTTGATCTAGAAGGAAAAGATGTTTGGGCCAAGGGTAGGGAATTTTCAAGGGTAGGGAATTTTCAAGGGTTTGGGCCAAGGGTAGGGAATTTTCAAAGGCTATATCAAATAATGTGGCTGAGTACAATGCATTAATTTGGGGATTAGAAGATTGCATAAAAGATGGAGTTAAAGAGGTAGAGGTTAAAGGGGATTTGTAATTAGTCATCCGACAAATGAAAGGAGAATATAAGGCAAGGAGTCCTAATCGCCAAGAATTGTATAAAAGGGCAATGGAGTTAAAAGAAGCTTTTGAGTTTTGTAGATTTGTGCATGTTGGCTACTAAAACCTTGGCTTCTTTCAAAGTAGCTACTCTTGCATTGGTCGGCTTGAGCTCCAAGATGTTCAACACTATTTAGATATAGGATACTTCCCTCCTGGATTGAATCCTCAACAAAAGAAAAGGCTTATAAGGAAAGCTCATCCTTACACAATTCTAGGGGATGTTCTTTACAAGCAAGGTAAGGATAAGATTCTTAGGAGGGTAGTGTGCCTAAAAGAATCTAAAAGGATTATAAAATTATGTCATGAATGTTCAGGTCGCTTTGCCTCATAGCCAGCACATTTCGGAGGATTCTTAACAGAGGGTATTATTGGCCTCGAATCATCAAAGATGTCTATGAGTGGTGCAAAAGTTGTGAAGTATTCCAGGCATATGGGAATAAGCAATTGGTTCCGAGACCCTTAAACCCTATCCCAACATATGGTCCATTTGAAAGGTGGGGATTAGATTTTGTGGGTCCACTTCCTCGTTCCTCACATGGAAAGTATTACATATTGGTGGCCATAGATTATGCAACAAGGTGGGTAGAAGCAAAGGCCATGGTCAATAATAAAGCAGTGGTTGTGGCATCCTTTCTCAGGGAATACATATGTGCCCGATTTGGGTATCCATTAGAAATCCATACGCATGGGGGGAGGTCTTTCACGAATGGCTTGATTGAGGCTTTGGTACAGAAATTAAAAATAAAGCATGCTATGTCAACTCCCTATTATCCCCAATGTAATGGTTTAGTAGAAAAAACTAATGGATTGCTTTGTGGATCTTTATCTAAGCTAGTGGATACTATGAAGAGAAAGTGGGATGTGCATTTGCCACAGGTCCTATGGGCCTATACGACAACTCACAAACTCTCTCTTGGTTTCACACCTTTTCAGTTAGTTTATGGAATGGAGGCTATTTTGCCAATAGAATTGGAAATCACAAGCCTTCGCACATCTTTTACACGTTTAAATAATGAAGAAGAAACACATGCCCAATGCTTAGTACAACTGGAGACCTTGGATGAGAGGCGACTTCAGTAGGCACTTAAAAATTTGGAGGCTACACAACAAAGGCGTAAGGCAAGGCATGAGAAGCCAGAACTCAAGCAAGGAAGCTTAGTCATGAGGTATGATGGCCACGTGGAGAAACGGCTCGATAAGAAGCTTCTTCGACGCTGGGAAGGCCCCTTCAGGATAAAGCAAAAGTTCAAAAATAACACCTATCTTCTAGAGGATGCAAGTGGCCAGGAGGTTCTCGGACGTGCCAATGAGTACCGGCTAAAGATATTTTACCCTCGAGCACCATGGCTAGCAGACCCCCAAGACAAGCGTGGAGGATCTACTGGGGGGGAAAGATGTGACATAAAAAATTGATATCTTTGATTTTCAATTTTGTGCATATTTTGATGGTTTCTCAATGGTAATAAGGTGGAAGCTTCTCCAAGAAGATTGCGGCGCCCACAATGAATAACAGTGTGCTGATGTGGCGCCTTGGCGGCTATCCTGATAATAGCATTCTATCTTCAAATATAATGGTTTTACTTGATTTAGGGTGCACACATTGTAAATACCACAAGTATGCCTGATAAAAACTTTGGTATGGTAGATAGGCTAGTAATGTGGAAAATAAAAATGGGCCTTCATGCTCACATGGATTTTAATTGTATTATTAATATAGTATTCACCATAAGGCTACAAGTTGGGGAGTGTGGAAGGCATGTGGAGGAGTGTGTGTAGGTGCATAATTGGAAAAGATTCTTCTAGAATGCCTACATGGAAGAGGAGAATTCTGCCATGTGTAAGTGGGATATCCACCTACATGCCACTTAGACTTGGCTATTATCTCATCACACTTTCAAAGTCAAAAAGTCTTTAATTTAATAATCAATAGAAGACTTAGCCTAAGAGGACAATTGATGGTGACATCTACCCTTATGTCACTAAAGGGTTAAAGATTTTTATGTTATAATTTGTAACAATGGAAGACAGGGTGATTCTCCACCTATAAAAGGAAATCCTTATTTAAACACTCTCTTTACATGTGAATGTCTCATTTAGCATTAGCTCCTCATGCTTAACCCAATTTTGGACCTCTTTGATGATTCATGATAAGTGGGATAAGGAGTTATTATCTTGGTGGGGCCTGTGACTTCTCAAGGTAGCCCTTGCCTTATTGCCGCCCTCCTTTGGAGGTACCAATGGTTTTAGCGGTAAATGAGCATGCGGAAAGACTTTGGGGACCATAGGTAAATCTTTACGATTGTCCGCTGAGTAATGTTAACCCTTACCCTCTAGCTTGAATCATGAAGGAAATGAAAGGCTATGTGAAGATTGAGGTTTCATGCAAAGAGAGGGAAGTGCAGTTTTTGTGGTCTAATACCTAAATTTCAACCAATATTACTCATCACTCGGGTATTGGTTTCTAAAATTGATTATATGTCTAGGAAGCTCTTTATAAGCTCTTTATATGCTCTTTCCACTCATGTAACTAATTTCTTAATTCTTTACTTCATTGATGATCAGAATTTCTCCCAAAGTTGCTATTTTTAAGATTTTGGCAATTTTATAGTCTTGTAGTAAAATGCTCATAACTTTTCGCTCGGTTGCACGCTCGGTTGCATGTTTTTGGAAGTTTTTATATAGGCGTGAAGCTCTCTTCAAGCTCTACACACTTGTGTAATCCTCTTTTGCACAGTCTATATGGATTTAAAACTGTAATTCTCTGTGTATCTCTATTTTTATAGACTTTTGGCCATTATTTCTTCTTAATAATGATTAATTCCTCCTAATCTCTTATCAAAAGGCAAATCCCATATATCTTATCCTCTTGTAAGTGATTGCTATATCCTTTTACTTTAATATGTTCCTTCCAAATCGCCCAATTCGAATGGATGAACCTTACCAACATTCCCCGTATGTTTCCATTCACATAATCCTGAGTCAGAAGATTTTCTTCCAACAAAGAATTGCCCTCTTGTTTGGAGCTGCGAGAGTGGCAAAAATTCTTGCTTCTCCTGAGCCTTTCATCTTTCCTTCCATGAATTATAATCTCACCTTTTGATGTATTTATCTTCATCTTAACCTAGGGAGAGAAAGGGAGGTGAGGAGGCTGTGAGGTTTCATACAAGTGTGTTTTGATTCTAAGAAGTGACCGAAGTCAAAACCCCAACTTTGTGTCACAATGCTTTGTAGATTAGGGTTTCGGGCTTGATGGTTTCATTAGGGTTGGGCAAATGAGATAGAGATAGAAGAGGAAGGGAGGAATAGTTAAATTTGGACGTTCAAGAGGGAAAGCAGACTTGAAAATAAAATTGTTGACTATAATGAAATTTGAGATGGGTTTTTAGGGAGAAAAGTGAGTTTTGGGGAAATCTCAAAAATTTTAAAATTTTAAGGATTTTTTGAGCCACGAAAAATGGTGGGACCATACCTACCCTAAATCCCCTACTTTTTTAGAGAGACAAGTGTAATTATTAGTACTGAAAGCCTAGTCCCCCTCCCTACATCCTAGTCTCCCTCCCTATATTCAAAGGAGACCAAATTTGCATAATCCTCTATTTCTATTGGTCTGTTGCTAATTACTTTCATTAGCAAAAGGCCCAAAATATGTTCAAATGCCCCCTAATGAATGTAGTGTCCTAGGATGATGATTGGTTCTACCCGCAGTATGGCAGTTCACACTCGGGTTAGTTCTATAGCATATTACGGTTTATTCTACCTGCAATATGGCGGACCCCAGTTTGGAATTGGTTTCTTACGAGGATAACACACATCCCAATGTCTATCGCATCACCCTTTTAGAGAAAAAAATTCGTGACTGTGCAAGCATTGGATGAAACACATCACAATGACTATCGTGTCTAACGATATTGGATGGTCTCGGCATTATTGAGTTTACAACTATATCAATGTATTGGATGGTCTCTCTTCTCTTACTTTTGTGCAAGAAAAGAAAATAGGACCTTGTTATGGCTCACCCTAACCCTCCTTGAAACACATCCAAAAAGAGATTACCTGGTGAACCGCAACTATCGTGAGGATCTTTCCAATGACCGAGCTCGTAACTCTTGAGATCTCTAAGCTCTACAACTCCTTGAGAAGCAATTCCACCGTGTCTCCCCCACGAGCGTTGTCACACCGTTGTGTTGCACTATGGGTCCTCGTCCCTCCTCTCACCTCACTTCACTCACACACACACTCACTAGCATGCATTAGGGAGAGAGATTAGTAAAAGGATTAGCAAGAGCAAGACTCAATTGCACAATGGGAGAGTGTATTGTATTATGAGAGAAATTCACTTATATACATGGCCATAAGTATTCACACTCACTTAAATTGTGGCCGGCTGGGCACTTTAGGCTCATAAGAGGCCTAATGCTATTACAATGACTACTCTCATAATATATCCATGAAGTACATCACTTAGGACTTCATCCTAACTTGCTACCACACGCTCTCACACCATTACGGGTGCCCGTCAGTTCTAGCTTTGGACACTATTGCTTTATATCATGAATGTATGACCCTTTGGTGTATCTACCGTGACTCTTTGATGTAAGATAATGGCGGTATCTCTTGTTAATCCTAGAATTGGATTAAAATTTTCCCCTTCTTGAGATGACGATCGCATCCTCGTAATCATGTTGAAGACTTTTGTGTGGGGAGAATGAATAAGATTTGTCGATGGCGTTGATGTTAAGTGACATTCAATGGTCTTCGTTTCTCCGAGGGAAGGAATAAGAAAAGCTAGTTAATGAATGACATTCAATGGTCTTCGTTCCTCCGGGGAAGGAATAAGAAAAGCTAGTTAATGAATGAATAGGTTAGTGGTGTATCGGGAATTCCTAACGGGGTGGGGGGTGGGGTTTTGCGAATGATTGCCTTTTCATATTTGTGTGAGCTCCTCTTTTTTTTTTCTTTTCTTTTTTCTTTTGGCTCAATTTGTTTTTAGCAACCATGAGCAAGGTTACATTTTATTTTTTATTAATGGGGACAATAAGAGATGTTAATAATGGGAGAGAAGAGAGGGCAAGATCCGGAGGAACGTAGAACGAGATGGTGTTTCTCAATTCCTCATTTGATTCATTGAAGGCGACATTCATCATTTGAAGTAATTGGCTTTTGATGATGTCCTTTTGTGTGGCAAGATTCTTGTCAAATGTTGTTGAGAAGGACATGTTCTGGTCTTCTTCTGTCCATGTGCTTTTTATTTTTTTATGTATATTTAAGTGCTCTTATGAAGCAGATTTATATGAAGTACAAGAATTGAAGTCATATAGACTCTTGTTGAACTGCTCTGTGTTGAAGTAGCCACTTGTTGGTGAGGATTGAAAGAATTACGTCAACTTGCGAGGCTAATATAGAGATCTTTACTAGGGATTGAAAATCATTGAGTTATGAAGATTGTGGTGTCGTTTGGAGAGATTTGTAATTTGAAGGAAAATTTTAGGCGATGGGTTGTACCATTGACTAGGCTTTCGCCCACCATGGCCCCCCCATCCTGAGATGTACCTCGAAGTTGTCAATGGTGAGGCTTTGGTGGAAATTTTTTCCAGTGCATGAGTATGGATATGTACTCATAGAGCAACTTCTACGTTAATTTAGCCAAAAGAATAGTAAGCAAAAAGCTTAACAAATATATAGTGGCTACTATTGCGTGATATGACTTAATTCGTGTGATGAGGCTTAAATCGTGAAAGTGCTGGTTCTTAAGCTGTGAGATGGAACTCTGCGAATTGTAATTCTATGAGATGGAATTTTGTGAATTTACAGGTTTTGATCTCGAGGTTTTTTTTTTAATAGATCATCTAGGTCATGACTTGCAAGCAACTTCTTGTGCACTCATTCCTCTCACTTCTAGAGGGGTGACAAGAGCATTATTATTTTGTTCTTGATGTGCTCCTAAGTCTCCATATTTGATCTTGAATTTGTTGTTGAAATGATGTCGAGACAGTAGGAAAGACTGTTGATTGTTTGCTTGAATAGACAAGCTCTTGTGTTGGTGCTGAATAGACAAGCTCTTGTGTTGGTGCTGAATGCATGAGAGTGGTTGAGTGATTTGCTTACTGTTTCTTGGACATCCATTCTTGTTGAACTATAGGTGAAGTTGTTGGGGTTGGTTGATGGTGAGGTTTTCTTCACATTGTTCGATTTTGGCAACCATATGATGGAATTACCATCATAGTATCCTTGTTGTTGAAGTACATGCATAGGCACCCATCTTTGACGAACACTGTAATTTGGTAGCCGATGTCCTTGGTGTTGAGATTGTCTTCTTTGTGCAAGCTTAGGGGACTTTGTGATACACTTGGGGCCAAGCTTTGGTATTTATTTGGTAGTACCCTTATGCTTGCAGCAATGTTTTTGGTATCCACACTTGTGGACGATGTTGTGGAGAACTCTTCTTCTTTCTTGGCTTTTGAGTGCTTCGTTGGAGGAAGAGGTTTTGACTGTCGAGGCACCCAAATTTGATTGGCACCTTCATAGTAGCCTTGAGCTACAAGTAGCTGCTTCTTCACCCACATTTTGATACTATTAAGATATCGTGATTGTGGGAGTGTTGGTGGAGTTTTCTTTAGGGTTGATATGGAAGGTTTGGGGCCTTCCTTGACTTTGGCTGGTGCTGAGGCTGTGGTTTTGAGACTTATGGGAATTGTTGATGATGATGAGGTTAGAGTCTCTTGTGGAGTGGATGTCGATGATGAGGCCTTTGAGCATATGGTTGTGTCCTTTGAGCATATGGTTGTGTCCTTTGTTGAGGTTTGTCTCGATGAAAATGCATAGGCTCTGGAGTCTTTCCTTTGAGTTCCCTATTAGAGATAGATGGTTAGGCTCTGGAAACTTCTTTAGGAATAGCTGCTGATTTTGTGAGGTTTTGGCATTGAACATCATAGGTGAGGATGGGGTTGAAGGAATAGAGACTTTATCAGAGTTGGTTGTTGATGCAGATGGTAGGTCATTGTGTAGAGAGGATTTTGTGGAAGAGGCTTGTATCCATTTGCGTTCAGCATCATAGAAATCCATTTGCGTTCAGCATCATAGAAATCCATTAAAGTTGGATCCTCTTCCTCGTAGTATGGTATTGTTAACTTTTTGTCGTTGACCATCATGATGACTCTATCGCTAGAAAAGCACAGTGGTGCTTGGGCAGCAACAGTCCATTTATGCCCCAAGATTAAATCTGCTTCCAACACATACTCAACCACAAAAAACTTGCAAGTGAGGGGGTTAGTTTCAATATACAGTGTATGTTCAAAGTACCCCAGACATAGCATGTTCAAGTGGTGTAAAGGCAATCCTTTCAGAATGTGCCGTGAGTGTTGGTTGACCCAACAAATTCCATAGCTCAAGGGTCATGAGATTGTGTTCTTGTGTTGTTGGGATAAAGTTGTGCTTGAGTTGTGGTGATTTTCTTTGCAATTTCCAATCCAACCAGAATCCTAGGGATCTTTTCAGTAGTAAGATATGTTGGAAGTTCTAGCTCCTACAAGGTTTCTTCCTCCCATATAGCAATTGTACACATTGCTTGCTATGCAGGAGTGTTCAAATGTGACTGTTTGCATGGATTCATCTAGTGAATACAATGATTCACTTATCCAAGGTCCACAAAAGACAATATCATACTCAAGGGAATCTAGGGTAACATGAAATGTAAATTCCATATCGTCATCGATTGTTTGAGTAGTGTATCTAAAGTAACCTGGAACTTCAATGTTTTGTTCATTGGTTCCTTTTTCAAGACTATTGCTTGTCGAGATGAGTTTAGGTTGTCCCAATGACACCTAAGTGTCTATTGTCATGATGTTATGACTTGCTGGAGGGCTAATCAATGCGCGTTTACACTGAACATAATTGTTTGTTAGGGAAATCCAACCATACCATGATAGAATCTTCCAAAGGAACCATGTGTGTTTTGGTTATTGTTTCAGCTTCAAATCTTGTTTCTGTTTCATATTCCCATTCAATTTTATCCTCTGTTTGGGTCTCAGCTTTTTCAAGAGTACCCAATGCGTACACTGGCACACTTGGCCCTGTGAAAACTCTTAATGAGGGTTGTTTGGAAACTTGCGAATCCTCATAATCCTGATTTATGGAGTTCGTTATGTCCTTGTATAAGTCAGGTTAAGCCATTAAAGGTGCAAGTGTTGATGTGATGCTAGCTTTATCACATGAGAGAAGAGCATTCCTCCGAATGAGGTTTTGAGAGATTGTTTTAATCTTGTAAGAAAATTATTAAATTCCTCATGTTCTTTCTTAAGCCTATAGTTTGTATAATCTATCTCAAATGACTCTTTTTGTAGAGAGCATGTCTTCCTCTTAAAAGGGAAAGACGTACTCTTCTAGGCTTTGAATCTTGGTTACCCTTTTAGGATTGGCATTATGAGGCTCAATCATCAGGACCGGTGACCCTGTAGCATGCTCTCTTGAGCTTGCTTTTTGCGTTCCACATACGTCATGTGATTATCGTTGTCCATTTGGGGTGGTTGGGTAGGTTCTAGTTTCTGGATTGGTCTATAAGGTGCACTAAGCGAAGGGTAAGAACTTGATTCATCCTCAATTAGTGATGTACTAGAACTTGTTTCATTCTCTAACTTTCTTTGGTTTGTTAGTTTTTCATTATGTTTACCCATGCGACGAGATCGAACTTTCTTTTGGGTTTTTGTATCCTGTGTCGCACATATGGGTGTTGAGGTTTGTGTGGTGGTCTTTGAGGTGCTTCTGTATTATGTATAGCTTTTGGCTCTTTCGTGTTTATGTCCCTTTTTGGGTTTATGTCCTCTACAGGCTCCTTTTCCTTGTCTTTGAATTCGACCTTGGTTTTTCGACAGTTTGTTATCCTTTATTTTTCTTAGTTTTAGAAGGTTTTGTTTTCTTTTTTGGGTTCTATTTTAACACTAGTTTGGTACCAAAAAAGGACACTTAAGTGTCCTTTTTCGGACGATGCAAATAAAATGCTACTTGCGCTAGGAAAGACATATTCAAAATCCCTCTTGAGGAGTTTGAATATGTGACCTAGTGTATCTTTAAAAAATGTAACCTTGCAATTTGGATGCTGGCACGATAAGGAATTACACCCATAAATAGGACTTGCATGAGACTGCAACTCAGGTTTGAGAAAATCGCCTTTTAAGCTTAGAGAAAAAATCACCTTATAAGCTTAGAGAAAATCGCCTTATAAGCTTAGAGAAAAAAATCACTAAGCCCCCTGAAAATTCCAAGTAATTATTTCATATTTGTGTCAACAAATATTTTGCCAAGTTTCACATGAAATAAAATTCAATTGAGAGTGTCTAAAATAGTAGGAAGTTGTGTGTGTTTGATACACCACTTTTTAGCATCCATTTGTATCCAAACCAATATATGGTTTTAATGTGTTTGCAAGTTTTTTAAGGTGATATAATGCTTACTCTATCCATTGAGATCTTAAAGTTATATGTAAAAGCCCCTTAGTAAGCTACAAATATTAATTTTTTCAAAATGTCAAAACTGCACACAACAAAAATTCTGGATTTAGATTCTTGAGTCATACGCATTACATTCCTTAGTAAACTTGCAACATTTTGTCTGTATAGAATAATTCTGCTAAGGTACATTGTACAAACATAATTTGGGCACCTAAAACCTTTGTTTCATGGTTGTTGAGAGAGAATTTAGAAATTTTGAAAAATGTAGCACGATTGAAAAACTAAGATAGCGCTCATCAAGTAGCAAGATTTACTTGAGCTTGGGACCCTAAAAAATATGTATTAGCTTGGTTTTGAACTATATAATCATTTTCGATTGCCAATTTACACTAACATAACCCTAGTTTTATATTTGGAAGGCCAAAATTTTCCTCTTTTTCAGCATCTTGGTAATTATGAGATTTTTGTTATAGTTCACAAGTAGCTTAGGAACTAGGACCTAAAGGAGATTGTGTTGTTTTTGAAACCCCAAGTTCTACCAATTGACTTTTACAAACATGAAAAACATGATTTATTCAAGAAGTTATAGGCATTTTATGGGATTTTTGACAAAATAGCTTCAAATTTCAATAAAAATTTTCAAGTTAGAGTTTTTTGTCAAATTTCTAATATAGCTTTTGTTTTGACATCATGAAAAATCCCCTTTATTTTTTGACTTTTAACCGACCTATGGTTGAAACAAGGTGTAGAAATGTTGTTTCTAGGTTCCTCAAAAAATTCCAAAGTTTTGGTGAGAAATAGGACACTAAAGTGTCCTGAGGACACTTTAGTGTCCAATTACAGAACTAGTGTTAAAGCATGTTCTTCTACCCATGTTGAGGTATTGTGGTTTACGTTCTCTTTGATTGTTTGTCGTGCCTTAGCTTGTAAACGTGTAAGCACATTCGATGGCACTGTGAACAACTGTCCATTTTGTACACTTAAGATGTTTTTTGTGAGACAAGTTGCATTGAAGCAACTTGTCTTAGGAAATCTTGGAACATGTGATCAATGCCACATCATTCACACATTGGTCGCAAGTATTCCAAACTGTGCAGTAGTCTGCCACATTGTGAGGTCCACAACAATAGAAACAGTGAAGTGTTCGATTAACTACCTCTTGAGCAGTTTCTACCCTTTGGATTGTTTCTGTTTGGTGCACGAGAGATGGAGGTTTTGAGTCCATTGTGGATTAAGCGAGACACTTTTTAGTATCATGGTCAAAGGTTTTACAATCTATGCTGTATGCACAATGAGGATTTGGATGGTTGTAGTGATTGCATTCAACACAAGGCATTTCGCTCCTCACTTTTAGAGGCATTAAGGATGTTTGGATTTGAAGGTTTTCATCCTCTCTTAGAGATGTTTGCTGTAAGGTTTTAAGCAAGGCTACATAAAATTCAAGAAATGTCAATTCCGAGATCAATCTTTCTTTTGCCATTGCTTCACTTGGTTTAGATGAGGAACACCTCGTAGCATGATGTCCTTGTGTGATCCCTGGCACTCCCTCTATCGTGGCCATGTCGGAGTGCCTAAATGCTCCTTTTAATGAGAAATTACAAAAAAAAAGAGCTTTTTATACTTTTCCACAGCCCGTTTTACAGCCTCAAAAGGCTTGGCGAACTCTTAGTTGGATCAAACGTGTGTCCACTTACCCTAATTAGCTTAGGTGCTATACGCACGTGAATGACCTCAGAGATATTTTTTTGAAAAAAGCGTATGCTAGGAACTTCCGAGATGGAAGAGGTCTTAAAACCTATTTTTTCTTGTTTTGCAGCATGTTTTTGAGGGTGTTTCAAAAGGAATTTTGAAAAACTCTAGATGAGGGAGTTGTAGTATTTTTGGAGTACTACAACTTTGTTTCCCTGAGTCATCGGTGATTTTGTTGTTTAGACCCTCAAAAAATAGCTCGAATAATATGGCTCATCATCGTTTTCACGCTATTTTTTGTGATTTTTTATGGTTTTTGGGCTGTTTTGTACCTCGATTTTTGGGTCAAATTTTGAGGCTGCTCGTTGAAGGACAAAATGGTCAATTTTGACTTCGGACGACAAAGTCCAAAGTCAAAGAGCTCGATGTCAGCTTTTCGATGAGCCCTAGAGCGCCTTCATTCGGATATACGTTTTAGGAGATACGGGCCTCCAAACAGGGGTGGTTTTCATAGTTTTTTTTCCTTAAAAAAAAATAAAATCATTTTTTGACCTTTTTCGGGCTAAGCTGTTCACGTCCCCAACCATTCTCGTGCCAAGCCGTTCACGTGCCAAGCCGTTCACGTCCCAACCGTTCATGTCCTAACCGTTCACGTGCAAAGTTGTTCATGTGCCAAGCCGTTCACGTCAAGCCGTTCACGTCCGGACCTTTTCACGGCATGGTCTTTTACGGTCTGGATTTTTACGTTTTTTTTGTCTAGTGGAAAATACAAATTTTTCTTTTTTGGGGGGGTGAATTTAAAATGAAAAGGAGATGGGCATTTTCCCAAAAAGGTAAGTGGGAATAAAAAAAAGTCAACCTTTTAATGACACACCTTACACCCTTCATAAATGACTCCCAAAATAGATAATTTTGACAACTCATGAGTATCTACTGCTCATTAGCTTTAATGTGTTATGTAAAAAAGTGATTAAAGATTAATCCAAGATTAATTCTTTCACTAATCTTTCTCTTTTATACTAATCAACCATTAATCCTTAATTAATTCATACAATTATGCACATCATTGGATAGAGCAAGGAAAAACTAATCTTTGTGGATCAACAATAGTGTAAATTAGAAAATTAATTAGACTCTTAACTATAGTTTACTCTATAAGGTAAAATTAAGCAAAGAGAGTCAAATTTCTCCAATTGATCAAAAAATTGATGTGGTTAGGTGTTTTGATGCATCTAGATGCTCTCAAAACACTCAAAAACCTCAATTTCAACCACTCATATGATCCATTTAGACTCCAATTTACACATTTTCTAAAATTTTGGTCTCTTGAACAAGATTAATTACCCTTAATGACAAAAACCAGTCCATTAAGAGAAATTAGTCAAATTTAAGGATTTTTTTATGGTTTTAAGAAATTTTCTGAAAGATTAAGCTACTCCTAATTCTTGCTAACACTCTAATCCAAAAAATTTCAACCAAAAACATACAATTAAACTAAAATTAGTTCTATGTTTAAACTAAAGAGAGCTAACAATCACTAAAAATTACATTCTATTATATGCATTGTTTGATGCAATGGATGCAAACTAAGCCTAATACAAACTACGTGCAAGCCCTAAGAACATGAAAAACCACAAAAACAATAACAAAAATACAAATTGATCTAAAAATTAAACAAAAGAATTCTATTTAAAAATAAAAAAGAGAGCTATTCTACACCAAATCTCACACAAATCACCATCAAATCCATATCTTTTTCATGGGGACCATTAATCAAGATGATGGGCAATGGGCTATGCGTAGATTAGAGGCAAAACGACGGAAAAAGTCAAGGGATGGCTCCTCGTCGACAACAGCGGTACCAAAAATGTTATGGCTCACCCTAACTACATCCAAAAAGAGATTACCTGGTGAACCGCAACTGTCGTGAGGATCTTTCCAATGGCTGAGCTCGTAATCCTTGAGGTTCATCCGTTCGAATTGGGCGATTCGGATGGAACATACTAAAGCAAATGAATATATCAATCACTTACAAGAGGATTGCACTACGGGTCCTCGTCTCTCCTCTCACCGCACGTCACTCACACATAGTCACTAGCATGCATTAGGGAGAGAGATTAGCAAAAGGATTACACTCACTTAAATTGTGGCCGATCGGGCACTTTAGGCTCATAAGAGGCCTAATGCTATTACAATGATTACTCTGATAATATATCCATGAAGTACATCACTTAGGACTTCATCTCCTAACTTGCTACCACACGCTCTTGAAGCGGGAATCACCATAAATACTCCGTCACACCATTACGAGCGCCCGTCCAAGTTGTAGCTTTGGATATTATTGCTTCATATCATGAATGTATGAACCTTTGGTGTATCTACCGTGACTCCTTGATGTAAGATAATGATGGTAGCTCTTGTTAATCCTAGAATTGGATTAACAGACCTTTGTGGAACAAACAGTATAAAGATGAAATGCTTTTAATGCACTAGTGGTTTGATGATGAATTGAAGATTGTTTGAGCCTCTAGTATCCCCAACCGTATTTCACTTCTAACCTAAACAAGGTTTCAAATGATAGATGATGTATGCCACGTCTTTTATAAACCTAGAGTAATGCTTAGTAGCCCCAAGAAATCCTCTTAATTGTCCAACACTTCTACAAGGTGGTGTCTCTTTCAAGCCTTCAAGGAGACTCGCCGGTCGGAGAGTCCATCTCTCTCTCTCTCTCTCTCTCTCACTTTCTCTCTCTCTCTCTCTCTCTCTCTCTCTATGATGCTGGCGGCCTTAGATCATCAGCTTTCGCATTGCTAAATGGTGAAAAGCCCCTCCGCCGTGTACATACTATAAGCGCTTGCAGCTTGCCTTCGCTTGCCTTCCATCACCCGTGATGATCACCGATTCACCACACTCTCTTAGGTAAATTCTTGCATGCTCCTGCCGGCTTCTCACAGAATCCTAAATTGCAGCAGACAGAGGGGAGAAACCTGAGCTCATAGAAATCGACTGCCATCGCAAAATGCATGAACTTTGAAGGGGAGTCGGGAAAGTTACGGGTGAAAATTGATGGGCCGTGGTCGGCGGGTAGTGGCAATGATCAGGCGGTCACCTGTGTGGCTTTGGTGGGCAATGTACTACTGTAGTGTGGCTGCTGGTAGCCTAGCACATTAAGAAGTCAAGACTCAAGACATTTCAAATTTGAATTTAAAGAGAGTTAATCATGTGATTAAGGAGGACTGCGCCATCCTGAGCAAACTCCTCATCGAGCATGCAAACTCCAATTCGGTTCTAGCAGGCCCCCTCCCGTTAGAGTAGTTTTGCCTCTCTCTTCTGAACCCCCACTTTACTCAGAGCTCAGGGCACTAGTTCTGGCTCTGGGATTGCGCTGCCATCCCCCTCAGTCAAGAACACGCATGCTACAAGCTACAACATTTCAACAGTTCGTGCAGTGGCCGCCTACCATGGATCAACCATCCCACACCTCCGTGCAACGAACATCATGGAGTTACAATACTACAAAAAGGACACAAGAAGACATTAAACATTTTCCAATCATGCAAAATAGTGTCCCATGGTGGCGAATAAATTACCTCAGTGCATAGTGTCGAGGTCTCCTTATAGCCATATGGGGAGGGATGCATCATAAGAACTTTGCTCGATATCTCCAAGTAAGAGACACGACAATAGTGCTTCACCCAACCAATAGTGTCTCCTATTCAATGCAAGGGACATGAAGAAACAAAGTAATAGAAGGTACACATTTGTAAAGAGGCTGGGATTGTTACCTCCTATTGAGACCATCACAAGCAGTGCTCCAGAATCCATGTGCTCCAGAATCCAATAGAGTGGAAGAGCTGCCAGTGAAATGCCATAGCGAACATGGATTTCTTAACATGTGGCATGTCACGCCCACCTACACAAAAAAATGTACACATAACGCAAAGGAATAGAATTCTTAAAGACGTAGATTAAAAGGCAATCGAGACATGCATACCAAATGGTTGTGATGGCTCTTCTTCCCACACATCCTGCATGCCACACATCCAGGTCACATGGCTCATGTAAAATTGGTCAACTTATTGGACCCTTGCCTTAAACCAAAAATAGGCAAGGAAGGTTTACAAAATCAAGAAAAAATGGACACAATGTCCCTTGTAAACTCAAAGAATTTTTAAAACCAATACAACAACCATAAGCCTTTCAAGGCCTCACGCTCTGCATGGCATACAATAGTATTTTATGAAAGCCTCACTGGCCTTGGAAAATAAAGTGTGGTCATGTGCACAAGGTAATAAACATAAAATCAACATCATCTGATCAACAATATATTATCCACACTCACCTCTTTGCTCCTTGGCCTCAAACAAGTTCTTTTTCTTTGCTAAAACGTGTCCCTTTGCCATGCTGAGCCACTAAGGACAATTTGCCATTTCCCACTTTGTGAGATTTTCCATCTCTTGATGAGGGTACATATAAGTAGCCTCCTTTGCAACATCTATCCACTTCCTAGACATTCACTGGGATCGATGTAATATATCCTCTCCTTCAAAATCAAAAAATACCTAGAGAAAAGAGCACACATATAACATAGCATGCACAATAGTTTAGTATTTTAACATTGAAGGACTAGTGTCTAAATAGCCGAGAATTGAAGTTACCTAAATCTCGGAGAGCGGCCAATTGCACTAATTTCTTGTTTTTCTTGGCCTTGTCAGTTACTCCCTTCTCCTTTTTCTCCATCTGTGTTTCTAGAGGAAACATGGCCTTTCTCCTCTTCAATTTGATTTCCTTATAGTATTCCGAGAAGGACAAATCCAGAGGTAACACCAAGCCCCCTGGAATATCAACAAAGTCCCTCAAAATGTCTCTTGCCAAATGCAAGATATTCTTGAGCAAGACTTCCCTACGTATCCAACTACAAGAGAACAAAAGATTAGCACATTATCCACAATGATCAATTCATACGAGAAACAAGTTGAGGACAAAAGCACTCATTGTCTATAGAAATGATCACCACGAGCAAGGCGATACATGTCTTAGTAGCCCTACTTTCCTCCAATAGAGACAACCATAACACCTTTGCTTCCACAGGGGCTTCACATATTGCAAGGAGATTCAATTTTTTAAATTTTTCAAAGCTTTTGCAATCCCATTTTTCAAAGCTTTTGCAATCCCATTTTAATGATAATACTTTGTCACGTAATGCTTTCCCAAGTCAAGGATCGATGATATTGAGAATATTTTGGATGGTTTAACAAATACGAGAGTTAGTTTTGACAAACTGTAAACAATGAAATACCTCACTAGCCATACCTTGCCTATCCGGTCACCATAATGTGATGCAAGGGACTCTACCTCCTCCTTTCATGGATATTTGAACAAGCACTCCCGCCTATGTACAACCAATGTAAAACATGGAGTAGAGATTTGATGGTCATATATGGACAAAGGCCACAAAGAATAAACATGTCTATAAATTGTACTGTTCGGCTAAGCTATTACCTGGGTTCATTGGAGTGTCATAGGGTGACATGTCAATACTATTGAACAATAAAAAGTTCAATGATTTTTGCTTTCATGGATATTTGAACAAGCAACTAAGCAAAGGACTTATGAGAGAAGAGGAGAGGACAAGAATAACAAGTCATTATTGTAAGAAAGTTGTTTCTTGTATTACAACATGCAATTGTATGATCTACTATGTGCTACCTGAAGAAGATGAAGGCATGACATGCATGGTGGTGTACGTGGGCAAGCACCACGATGGTTTGTGCACGTGGGTGAGCACAAATATGAGGTCCAAAGTGGGACATAAAGAGCACGTGGGTGAGCACAAATATGAGGTCCAAAGTGGGACATAAAGAGCAACTCTATTGAAAGGATAAGGAAATGTCATATGTGTGTGAGAAACATAAAGAGGCATTTATTATAGGAGATGGATATGATTACATTCTGCAATTAAAAAGAAAGTGTTTGTTCCCATTTCTCCATGGTAGTCGGTTTCCTAGTCAAGGTGACCATGATGACAAATGCTTTCTTTTCAAAATGTCCACAAAAGGCCCACGATCAGGGGTAGACCTTGTGAACCACATGTGTCTAACAGGATAAGGGGACCTATGTAATCATGGGTGCACTTCCATCATACAAATAGAATTAATGGGTGGGAAATAATGTCATGTTCTGTATACAACACGAGGTATAATTTGTGTGCTCTCTAAACTTATGAAGAGTTTAAGAATATGTTTTAATGTGACTAATGCATATACTTTTGGTATAGCTTGAAGGGATTGATGGTTATTTCTATTTGTGAGACAAAGGAAGAGGATGTAGATTCATTGATCTTGTTTTGGGAGAACCTCAATGTTGTCATGGTTCAATGTGGCCATGCAATGCCTAAATTTGCTAGCTTTCTAGTAGATGAATCCGGAGCCAATTGGATTGCAATTCGGACAGTGTACAATGCGGGGTCCAATAACATACTTGTTGGAAGAGAGAGATCGTGTCTTTTTTCATTGAAGTAAAGTTTGTAGAAACACACAAAGAAACTTGTCCTAAACAACAAAAGAGTAGATCATCTAAGCATGTGTGAGGAGTGGAGGTTATGTAAAACAATAGAGGATGCATCCAGGAAAGCTAATACAATTAGGAAATGGTGACGAGATGGTACCGTGCTAAAGGAAAATATTAAAGCATTGGAAGAATAGTTTAAATGGTGGGAAGACAAAATCTCTCGTTTTGCGGGTGCCTATACATGGATGTATGTGTTATGTCATCCTTGCTATTTTTCCCTGAAGTAGATGCTCAAGGAATTTAGAGAGTATTACTAATCTTTGGATCTTGTCGGATAATAAAAGTCCTTGGGAGTAGGCGGTCATTCTAAATACAAATCTTTCTAAAAGTGTGCATGCTAGCTCGCTAGCTGGAGAAGGTGGAAGGAGGAATATTTCATTGTATGATGCACATGTCTCCGATGTGATTAATTTGTATATTTAATGTGCAAAGAAACTTGGATATTTGATTGATGGACTGGACTTGATATGGATACTTTTCCCAAGAGAGTTGGTTCTGGTAGCCTTCATGCTTGTTCAGCCTTGTCTTATCAAATAGCGTCAGGCCCACAGGCTAGCTAATTCACAAGGAACTATTTGGCATTTTAGTATGCCCTAAGCATATTTATTCAATCCTCAATAATATGTATTGTGTCATGGCAAGGAGTGCTCACATAACCCGATTTCTAGTGTAAATTTCCTAGCTGCAATTTCAAATTCTCAGTTAGAGTTTTGCATTGTCCTTATTTTCTTGGTCAAGTTTTGGGGTATTTTAGCTATACATCCCATCATATGTGCAATTTTAAGGGCTAAATCCCAGTTTATTCATAACATTGTCTTTATTCTACATGGTTGAGAGAAAAAATTCGAGCAGCACTGATGTGACCAGTTGAACATTCTTTACGACTTGACAATTTCCACCATTTTTATTTCTAAGCGACGAATTTTAATCATTATTTGTGAAGTGAAAAATTGCACTTATTTCTGACGTGAAGAGTTCTAGCCATTATTTGTGAAGTGACAAGTTTAAATGTGTGGTGAGTTGTAAACATTTAGTATTGATGGTTATCTATTAATGTGATGGCATGTACACAAGGTAGTTTTGTACTTCAAAAATTTAGCACTTGGTGTTGTCACCTCCTATGGGTGATTGTATGTGAAGTGAAGACACATTATTGAAAAAGCTTACAATTTTCCCATATTGGGACTAAAATATTGAAAGTAAAAACTCGCATTTTTATAACCCTCGTGATAGACTAGTTTTTATTGGTTTAGAAGTGCTGAAAACTCATTTCGGTTTCGAAGGAATGCTTATTTCTTTGTAACCTCTAATGCTGGGAGGTGAAGATGTGAAGCTTGAGCCGATGTTGCTTTCAAATAAAGAAGAGGGGTTCAGTCTTGATTCCATGCAGCACTAGTTTTACAAAGTGTTACAGTGACTGCTAAGGTAAACAATGAGAATCCTGATAATCTAGACAAGGTGAACAGCTGTAGAGGTAATGTAAATAGTATTTTGCAATTAATAGGAACATTGTCTCTAAACCTTGGATTACATACAGCTTTGCATAGTGTTAAAGAAGTTAAGCAAGTGGACGAGCTGCCTAGGGTCTATGATGGGTATGTAGCATTTGAACTACCTCCATGTTTGGAGAAGTTAGCCATGTATGGAATGGAACAGAAGTATGATTGTCATCAGTGGGTTGAATATAATACATGTTCAAGTGCTGTTTTGAAAAGATGCAGGAGGGGAGAAGAGAGCTTGAGCTCTTGCAAGCACACACACACACACAAAACCCTAAAAGAGACACACAAGGTGAGAGGCTGAAAATCTTCTTCATCTTCACACAATACTCAACACACCATATACAAAGATAAGAGTACACACATGAAAAGGTACTCAACCAAATACATACTAGGGTACTCAACCAAATACATACTAGGGTTCTCTATAGTGTGAACCCAACTAAATGAGCTAGCGCTATAACTATGCCAGTCTCTAGAATGGTTGTCACATAGCCTGTCATCCCACTGGCCGCATATCACACATGATCTCACCAACCACGCCAGTGGTGTAAGTGTGGGGCCTATCCCCCAGGCGGGTCATCAGTGTCCACCGCCTCACTAGATGAGCTTGATATCTCAAGACTCCCCCTCGAGCTCAACTCCATCTAACACCATATTAGTGAATTTGGGAATTTCCCAATTTCCATTTTTGAATACTTAAAAAAGGGGACATGGATAACATGTTTGTAAGTTTCTCAAAACCCTATCATATGACCTATCATTGGAAAGCGCTTGAAAAATGGAATCTAAAGAGCTATAAAGCGCTCATTTTGGATTAGCGGTGTTCAAGTTATGGTTCATCCAAACTTTTGACCACGTGTCCCAAACTTGTGGGAAATTCCCATATTCTCCAATATGGTGTTATCTCATGTACACCAAGCGAAGCCCTGAATCTGCAGAGCTTCTTTGTACCCAATGCTTTGGTGAAGATGTCAGCAACCTGATCCTATGTGTGCTGACATTAAACAAGGTCAACGTCTCCTGCCAAAACCTTCTCTCTGACAAAATGGTAGTGTACCTCTATATGCTTCATGTGAGCATGAAAAACTAGGTTCTTAGCCAACTGTATACTGCTAATGTTGTCACAGAAAATGACAACTTATCTATCTACTGATAGACCCAAATCTGCAAGTAGCTTTCTCAACCAAGCTACCGCACATGAGCTACCTCACATGCTGCCACAGTAGCACCTTTGTACGCGGTCTCTGTGTACTAGATAGAGCAACCGTAGGTTGCTTCTTGTTGCTGCTCCAAGTCACAGCACCACTCCCCAAAGAAAACATGAATCCACTAGTAGATCTTCTATCTGAGATACTACCAGCCCAATCAGCATCTGTGTACCCATGTACACATATCTCTATCCCAGTTTCATAAAATAGTCCACAATGCAAAGTAGACCTCACATACCTCACTATGTGTCTCAATGCATCCAATGCAAAGTAGGCCTCACATACCTCACTATGCGTCTCACTATGCGTCTCAATGCATCCAAATGCAACTTTCGAGGAACCTACATAAACTGACTCACCAACCTAATAACATAGCTCAAATCTGGCCTGGTGATCATCATGTAGATCAAGCTTCCTATTATGCGCCTATACATAGTAGGATCCTCCAAAATCTCTCTTGAATCTACACTCAACTTGCCATTTTGATCCAATGGCACTGAGATAGGCTTACAACCTATCTCAGTATGGCTTGGACAACATGTCCAAGCCATACTGTCTCTGTAGTAATCCAATACCATGTGGTGACCTAATCACCTTAATGCCCAAGAAATATCTGAGCTCCCCTAGATCCTTGTCTAAGCAAGATCTTTACATCAAAGATCTCTGCATCATGGTCCCCCGTAATGATCAGGTCATCTACATAGATGACAACAAGCACAACCCTTCTATTTCACTGTGTCTCACATACAGCGAGAAATTTGCATTAGCTACATGAAAGCCAATAGTGACAAGATATTCAGAAATCTTGTCAGACCATGCTCTTGGTGCTTGTTTTAAGCCATACAAGACTTTCTTCAACCTGCAAACATGCTCGGGGTGGCTCACATCCTCATAACCAGGTGGCTGCAACATCATACACCTCTTCTTGCAAATCCCTATGCAAGAATGCATTCTTTACATCCATCTGATGTAAAGAACATTGCTTTGATGCAGCCATTACTCTATCACAACTCTCACTGTTGCCATCTTGGGGCTGAAAGTTTCCTCATAATCAATGCCATATGTCTGCGCATATCCTTTGGCTACCAATCTAGCCTTATACCTGCTTATGCTTCCATCACTGCTATGTTTTGCTTTGTACACCTACTTGCATCCAATGGCTTTCTTGCCTTCAGGCAACTGCACTAAATCCCAAGTCTCATTTCCATATAGTGCATCCATCTCCTCATCCATAGCTTTCTCCCAACACACATTTCCAACATCCTCATCAATGCATGTGGGCTCTACAACCTGCACAACTTTTGCCATGTATGCATAGTGATGTGCCACATAACCATCATAGGTAAACCTTTGTAGCACAAGATTCTTCACTCTCCCAGATCTTTGCAGCTTTGCATTCATGGCTTCCATATCCTTCTTTACACCAAGTGTTCTCAGTTGGTATCCCAAGATCCTCATCAAGGCTCATCTCTGAGCCACTAGACTCTCCAACACGAGAATGCCTTGTAGAAATGTCAGGCATACTAAGGGGCTCAACCACTTTCTCTTTGCCTTTATGTGATGTACTAATCACATTTGCAGGATTGGTATTATGATGCAGCCTGCCACTCCATGGTCTATCAACTGAACCACTAGATGAGGACTCTCCTGGTCCACTCAAAGACTGTAATTGCTGACTTGCATTCTGTGCAACCACATTTCCACTCACATCAGCCCTAACAGCTTCTTTTCCAGCAGCATACCAGCTGCTCATCTCATCAAAAACAACATCCCTGCTTACCCTTAGCTCACGTGTAGCAGGGTTATAACACCTATATCCCTTTTGCTCAAGGGAATACCCAATAAACACACATTTTTTAGCTTCTGGATCTAGCTTCTGGATCTAGCTTAGTTCTCAGCTCATCTAGCACATGCACATATGCAATGCATCCAAAAATTTTCAGATGAGACAAATCACGTTTTCTACCAGTAAACCTCTCCTCTGGAGTTACATCCTGTATGGCTGCAGTTGGAGTCTTGTTCATGATGTAAACTGCTGTAGAAACAGCCTCAGCCGAATAGCTATGTGTCATATTCTTCTCTCCCATCAATGCTCGTGCAATCTCAACAATGTGCCTATTTTTTCGCTCAGCAACTCCATTTTGCTGCGGAGTGTATCTACATGTAAACTGTCTCCGAATACCATTCTTCTTCAAAAATTTAGAGAACTCATTGGACCTCCATCTGACCTTAGGCACTTTACATATTTCCCTGTTTGCTTTTCAACCATAACTCTGAAATTCTAAAAATGAGTGAACACCTCACCCTTCTCCTTCATGAAGTATACCCACACTTTCCTTGTGTGGTCATCAATAAATGTCACATAATACCTGCAGCCTCCCATAGACATGGTCTTCGTAGGACCCCATACATTTGAATGAACAACATCTAGTGCATTTTTACTCACATTTCTGTCACGTGAAAATACATGCTTTGTTTGCTTTCCAAATTGGCCTGCTTCACATATTTTCTACATACCTTCAACTTTAAACTTTGGCAGCCCTGTCACAATTCCTTTAGTCTGCATAGACTTCATTCTCTGCACATTCACATGTCCAATTCTTTTATGCCAAATGTCTGTGTCTGCAACAATTCTTGAACCATTTGCAAACATTGCAGCACTCACTTCAGGCATGTTCAATGTAAACATTCAATGTAAACATTCTACCCACTCTGTTGCCTTTTGCAACCAACCTGCACTTGTCTTTAAAGTCTTCAACATAACAACCATCAGGGTTAAACCGAACCTGCAAACCCTGCTCAATCATCTAGCCAACTGAAACCATATTCTTTGTTATGTTCGGAACATGAAGTACACCTGCAAAGGTAATTCACTTTGCCATTCTGCATAGACAATGGCACATCTCCAACATGGGCAATTGGACAAGAAGTGTCATCCCCTGTTTCCACAAAACCTGGTCTTTCAAGGTTTTTCATCTCCTTGAACCACTTCCCTACGACTTGTCATGTGGTTCGAACCACATGAATCAACGTACCATACATCATCTTTATGTGCTGCTTCAACATTTTCAGACATGGCATTAACGACATGGTGCATAACAAACAACCTTTCATTATTCTCATTGTTTCTGGTCGAGGATGCATAGTTGTTTTGCTGCAATTTCCCATTTTGCATGTCAGTCCTCTTCTTATAACAATCTGTCGCCCTGCACATGTCCAGGCTTACCATAATAAAAGCATCCACGTGTATCATTATACTGTCTTTGCCAATTTCCACGACCTCTTTGACTCCCCCTGCCTCTCAATTGGCCTCTTCCACCTGCGTGTTGTTGTTGTTGTGAATTCTAAGACTATTGTTATTGCTGCTCTGCGACCATAATTCTGATTACCTGTTCGGCTCCTTCGCCGCATCCACGGCATCCTCTACCTTGTCCTCTTCCTGAATGTGTAGAAGGCATGTTGCTCTGAACTGTTTTGTTTTGTGAAGACAGTTGGTCTTCACCCAAGCTCTTCTCTTCTATAATCAACATAGACACCAAATCTATGAAATTAGGAATGTTTTCCCGAGTCTGAATAGACGTCTTGAACGCCTTGTATTGTGGTCCGAGACTAGGTAGACAGACTTCCACCTTATCATCATCATCTACTGAAACACCAATAGATGCAAGGGATTCCACAATACCCTTAATCTTCAATGCATAGTCATTCATAGACATACTCTTTTTCTCCACAATAGTATGAAGTTCATTCTTCAACTGTATCTTTCGTGCCTTGGTATTCATTTCATAGAGTAAGGTGTCCCACGCCTCCTTGGGGGACTTGGCATCCTGTATGTGCATAATCATGGTGTCCTGTATACTGAATAGAGAGCCAATACATAACTTTTTTGGCTCCTTGGTTCCAATCCTTGAAGTCTTTCACATCTGCAGATCTCCAGTATCTATGGTGCCTCTTCATGCGCTCACCTTCTACGTAGTCCCAATAACCCTTTCCCATTAGGAATTTCGTCAACCTGAACCTCCAAGCATGGAAGTTGTTCTTATCAAGCTTCTCAAGAACAATTTGGTTTATGCCATCATTTGACATCTTGCCAGACACACAAATTTACTAGAAACAGCACTCTTGTTTGTGCTGCACAAACTCCTGTATTTTCTGCACAACAGCGATACTATACTACACTCAAATGTCACAACCAGTGACCTCAATGTGCATCCATACACCCAATGGCAACTGTTGACCTCCTTGCAGCACACACAATGTCTACACAACCAATCTGTCTTCCTACAGTTCTTAAAATAGAGTTCTGCATAGAAACGATGACTTATCCCCACAGTGCTTCACACAACACTCAACACACCATATACAAAGATAAGAGTACACACATATGAAAAGGTACTCAACCAAATACATACTAGGGTTCTCGATAGTGTGAACCCAACTAAATGAGTTGGCGCTATAACTATGCCACAATGGCTGTCACACAGCCTGTCATCCCACTGGCCGCATATCACACATGATCTCACAAACCATGCGAGTGGTGTAAGTGTGGGGCCTATCCCCCAGGCGGGTCATCAGTGTCCACTGCCTCACTAGATGAGCTCGATATCTCAACATGTTTCCCACAACAATCTCGGTTTCGTAGATGCTCAAGCCACTTGCGTTGTGTGAACATTGATTGTCCTTATTTTTCTAGGCTTGGTTATCACAATGAAACACAATGGAAGGGAAGATGTAAAAAGAGTTTTCGCACAAGATTGATTGGCCCTGAGTACGGGAACATTATTTGCAAACATTGTGACCAGCTGCCAAAATGTGTGGCCTTGTGTCATGCTGTGATATATTACTACTTATCCATAGACCATAAGGGTACTAGCAGATGTGCAATAAAATTGGGTCATCTCACAGTCATCCATATGAGGAAGGACAAAGTAAAAAATTGCAGCAAAGCATTGAAGACATGGTTTCATTTAGGGAAAAATTCAATCCATTTACTAGAGTCAAACAGATGGGGAGACAAATGTAACTAAGGATGTGATATTCAATATGGTTATTGATGAGAAGGGTGGAGCCTCTGGTGGAATTGGGGAGGAGGAGTATGATGAGCTTCTAGATAGTGTGACTCCACTTTCAAAGAAAAAAAGGATTGAGAGGTGTTTGGAAGAAGCAAGGAAGGAGAAGTATGGCCATGGTTATGGCTTGGAGGCTATCCTTCATTTAAAAACAAAATATCGGTTTCCATCCATTCATAGTGTCCTATTTCCTGATCAACTGGGCCCTGAAAATGTCAACTATGAGCCCGAGAAGTGGGGTTGACTTGGTTAATAGGGTGCGATGACCAGGTGGAAATTTAGAGAGCATGTGGATTCATTTTGACCATGTACATAGAGTGCAAGAAGGTTCACCAACCATATCAGCCTTCGTGTACGATCCATTTGTCAAGGAGCTTCTTATCATTTCCACTTGTGAATTTAGGGTCAAGGATAGGAATGACCACGTAAGATTCTACAGGATGCTTAATAAAGTGGTTCAGGGCAATGGGTTTGCAAACCCAGAGGTCAGAGGTTTCATGGTAGATGAAACCAATGCCAACTAGATTGCAGTCCGCACTGTTTACTTTGGAGGGACGAAGAAGAAAATGCAAGAGAAGAAGAGGTCATGTGTATTCCATTGGGAGCAAAGCATGGTCCAACATACAATGAATTATATTAGTCCAGCTTTCTAGGAGGATCATAAAGTATTGTGTAACAAATGGAGAAGTGCTCAACAATGCAAGCATGAGATTTGCATGCAAGACATGCAAAAAAATATGAGATACATTCATTGGAAACATGGCTAGCTTGGTGGGAGGTTAGAGAGTTTCACTAGGGTGCCTTGTAGCATAGGATGACTCTGGTGTATTTGTGCCAACAATAAATTTTTTTGAGAGCAAGCATGCGTGCTAGTGTGGGTTGCAAGTCAAGAATATCCCCCTTTGATGCAACACCTACTACAGACATGTCAAGAATATCCCCCTTTGATGCAATAGCTGCTGCTGTGCAGACATGTCAATGGCAGTACTACTACAAAGTGTCAAAGCACAATGCATACTTGAAAGGCACTCATTCAAGGACTAGACCAAGCATGAAAAATTTGGTGGATAGATTTCAAAGTACAAAAAGTTCAAGTAAGTCAACTATTAAACGACTTGTTGATCTCACTCACTCTTCCATGCAAGATATGGGGGTGCATTCTCCAGAAATGCATAGAGACCATGATGCGAGCAAGAGAAGTGTTTATAGAAAGCGGCCTCCTTTGGCAGATCTAGGAGTGGATTTGGAAGATGATAGCCATAGGTGAGAGTATGTTACTATCATTGATGTGACAGAAGTAGAGTTGGGTCAAAAGAGGAGAAAGGAGGACATAACTAGACTGTTGTTGAAGCCAAAGTGGCAAAGACAATGTGGACAATTCATTGGGTTGGACTAGGAAAAGAAATGACTTGCTTTGGGATTCAACTTGAACATAATGCAAGATGTGGAAGATATATTAATGAGGGGGCAAAAAGAAGTAGGAGAACCAGCACCTTGCTTTTGGAGGTGTCGACAATACCCTGGTGGAACGATGGGAGAATTTCTTTGGTTTTGTAATAATACACCAGAGCATTCTTGGATTGTCGATAAGAATCAAGTTACTGGGAAGCTGGACTCACTCTAGAAGTTTGTCTAATGGAGGAGGGTACATCTCTTCAACCCCAAGAGATAGAAATGCTCACTTTGAATGGGTTTGTGTTGCAGGGTGTTACTCCATGTGTGTCTCCTTTATAGGGTACCACCAACAATACACAGAAGGTTCCTTCATCTTTTTGATCCAAATTCAAGGATGGAAAGATGGTCAAGTGGAGGAACAAATTGACCAAGGACTTTCATGACAATATTCAGAAAGGGTGAAGAATGGATGCGCAGGTCATTAGAGAGGCACGTGCAATTTGTAATGAGTCTCATGTGTTTTATGTCAACATAGAAGGGTTAAGGACCTTGGGATTGAGCTATTCAGTGAAAATTGCTGAGTTCCCTAGGTGCTCATGCAAAGGATTCCAGAAAAGAGGGAGCAAAAAGCTGACATATGTCCCATGCTTGCATTTACATCCAGGTGCTTAGCTTGGAGCAAGTGGCACATGAGTTCATGCACCAAGCTACGCTCACTAAAGTGGAGTTGTACTAAGCTCTAGGGGGAGATGCCATAACATTGCTCCTTGATATTGTCATCCCAATCCATCTTGGTATTTATGTGCCACGTTTTGGGGCTCTACTGATATTCATCCTTGCCATTGTACCTACGTTATTTAGGTGGGCTATGCCCTACTGTCCACATTATGTTTTTTGTAATCCACTAGAGTTGATGCATTTTTGAAAAGTTGCCACTTGAGATGCTATTCAGGAAGTTTGAAAATTTTCATATGCTTTGTTGTGTTCTCTTTTGTTGTCACATGTTTCAATCTCGATACACATGTCTTGGTGTTGGTTTGAACTCCGAAGTGCTCACTATGATGGTGTAATTTTTGTTGCACATTACTATGGGGTTCTCATTATGGGCCTTAGCCTTCTTGTGTGCATGTTCCTTGAAATGTGTCACTCGGGTTTTTCCTCACTCAAAAAGTTTTTCTCAAAGAATGGGAGGAAATTGAATCTACTGCCCCCATTCTAGTGTCAAGCTTGCAGGACAACCGAATCACTGATGCCGTTCATGCTGAAATCGTTGAATCGAGGAAATGGTGTGAGTAGTTCCTTCTTGGATAATCACAGTCGATGGAAGGCAGTGTGCAGAACGGCATACCTTCAGGCCATCTACCTAAGAACACATGCCCGTGTGAACCCCTCCCACACCAAGAGTTCCTTACCCATGTAGAGAGAGGAAGGATTGAACTCACAACCTCGTGGTTGTAAATTCAATGCCTTACCACTACATTATGATGAGAAGGACCATGTACTTATATTTTCTCTCTTTGTAAAGAGGAACTTTGTATTTCTCTCTCTAACTCTCCCTCTCTATGTGTGTTTATTACACTCTCTCTCTCTCTCTCTCACACACACACACACACACACAAAAAGCGCATGCACACACATGAGCTCTCTCACTTATATCGGCCCTACATACATGCAACCTATATCATGCCTTAATTACAAGTAGATAGACACCCAAATGTCTATGTGTGTGTGTGCACACATTTTGGTATCTCTCTCTCTCTCTCTCTCTCTCTCTCTCTCTCTCTCTCAGCATTCTCTCACTATCTCTCCTCTTTTCTCTCTATACAATCAACCACTTTCTCTCTCCCTCTCCTCCCAATCTCTTTTCTCTCTACCCACCCTCTCTCTCTTTTCTCTCTACCCACCCTCTCTCTTTACCCCACTTTCAATTTTGTTTATTTATTCTTTTTGTTTAATATTATTTGTGTATTTATTTTATTTACTCTATTATCTTTTTATTAATTTATACTTTAAAAAAATAAAACATTATCTATTCATATGTTACATGTTACATCATATGCACTATTCCGAGGAGATTATCCCTCAGGGTACTCTCAGATATAATACAATATTCTTGGACTTCCTCTTTAAAAAAATTCAAGGAAGTATAGATGAATAAATTTGATGACCTTCAAATATTGATTTGTTTCTAGAGCCATACCATATTAGCCATAGAAACCAACATCTCAGTTGTTGCATGATGATTTGAAGGTGCTTATCTGTAATGTCCCAAGTTCCAAAGGTGACACTAAATCTAGAAACTCTGCATCCAAAAGCAACATACAAATGTGTAAGTAGCTAATTCCACCATTCCTTAATAGTGGTGTAGTATGAGGGTAGTACTAGAAAGCATTTTTATCTAATTCTTTGTGTTGACCACATCTAGCATAGATCATTAGGAGACCTTTGGACATCTTTTATGCCTTGTAAGGATTCCTAATTTTTTAGAGATTAAGGCTAATTTTGTGCTTTCTCCAGGAGACAAGGTCAATCAAGAGGCCTACTTGGAGCCTATAATTTGAGATTTCTAGGCCATAACTCCCCTACACAAAAATACGATCTAATGTTATCATTCTCTCTCCTCTTCTATTTCTAGCAAGCTTGTAACTAGTGGGGGGGCAAAATGGACAATTTTTTTTCTCCATTTTGCAAGATTTATACTTGAAAACTGACCCCATACCCATATATATGTCAAACATTCATGTTTTGACCTTGATTTCTCCCTAAAACCCACTCTATCTCATCATTGAATGACTCCACCTTTTTCTCCTTCATTTAATGCCTCCACTTCTCCACCAAATCAACCAAATTAGTGTGAAAAGTGTCATGGTATCTCTTGTCACTTTCCACATTATCAATCTCGCTACTAGGGAGGGGGGGCAAAAATAGTGATTTTTTTTCTCACTTTTGATTTTTTTTGCTTTAAAAGTTATCCTAAACCCATATATTTGTCAAAAAAAACATTTTCGATCTCTTTTTCTCCCTAAAATTGAACCAACTCTCTCTCTCTCTCTCTACTTATCTCTCTACTGTGAGCTTGGCCTACATAGCCTCACTCTATCCCTCTCTCTACAATCCTCTCATCTACTCTCAACTCTCCCTTTCTCTCTCTATTGTGAGCTAATGCCCTGCAAACACTCTCTCTCTCTCTCTCTCTCTCTCTTGTGATTACATCCTCCTTCTCTCTAATCTCAACTCTTTTTGGAATATCTCTCCCCATTGTGAGATTGGCATGCATAGCCTCACTCCACCTACTCTCAACTCTCCCTTTCTCTCTCTACTGTGAGCTAATGGCCTGCAAACTCTCTCTCTCTCTCTCTCTCTCTCTCTCTCTCTCTCTCTCTCTCTCTTGCATCCTCCCTCTCTCTAATCTCAACTCTTTGGAAGGTTATGGCATGCACTCACTCCCTTTAATCTTAACTCCTCTCTCTCTCTCTCTCTCTCTCTCTCTCTCTCTCTCTCTCCTGTGACTGCATCCTCCCTCTCTCTAATCTCAACTCCTTGGAAGGTTATGGCATGCACTCACTCCTTTTAATCTTAACTCCTCTCTCTCTCTCTCTCTCTCTCTCTCTCTCTCTCTCCTGTGATGACTGCATCCTCCCTCCCTCTAATATCAACTCCTTGGAAGGTTATGGCATGCACTCACTCCCTTTAATCTTAACTCCTCTCTCTCTCTCTCTCTCTCTCTCTCTCTCTCTCTCTCTCTCTCTCTATTGTGAGCTTAGGGCCTCCCTCTTCTTTTCCACTATCAACTCCTTCTAAGCATGGTATTGCGTGAAATCACTAACACTGATGTGCCATTGCATTGACACAAGATTGATTTTCATGTGCAGGTGTTGGAAGCGTATGCAACTTTGGGCGCAAGGTTCATCTCACAAAATAGGAGAGGAATGTACGTAGACAAGGGGGTAATGTGGATCTACAGATTGATGGTGGGCATCTATATTATCTAGTTGACCCAAGAGCATATTACCCACCCACTTTCAAATACTTACCATCATTTATTCATTATGTGGAAGGATGGTGAGAATGGAATGCTCGGCTAGTGCAAGAGATTCGCAACAACAACTGAAGCTGGTAGAGTCTTTTACTTGTCATCATAGTTGCATATGCTCCAAGTTAACCTTACTAGTATACACCCAGGCCTACTTCAGGCTCAAGAAAAAATCAAGGAGCTTGAGGGTGTAAATCAAGAGAGAGAAGCTCATTGTGTGGAAAAGCTTACGTAGACCATCTCCCACATGAAAAGCACTCCTATTGGAGCTAGGGAGCTTAAGAGGCCACTCAACCACATCGAAACACTTACCGTTGGGGGGGTGCTCGTAAGTGGAGAATTCAAGTAGCACAGTATTGCTCCTCTTTCTTATTCTCTAGCACCACTTCCAATTCAAAATGCCAATAAATCATGTGTGCACTTGTGTAATGTCAATGTAATTTTGCTGGTTTTTAGAGTATTCCTTCAAGATGCCATAGGTTCTGATCAAACTGGGAATTATAAGAGCTCTTGCGCTCTTTCACAACAACAAGGGGGCATGCGCTTAAATTGATTAGGGGTCCCCCTTGTAAGAATATACATAGGGTTGTTTCCAATGAAATCATACAAGAGGTTTCGCAAAGTATGAACAATGTTGATGTTGTTAATGCATGCGATGAGGTAGGCCCCACCACCAAAGAGGGTTCGTATAGCAAAGGGAGTGAGCCATGAAGATGTAAAATGCAAGATTGGGGATTACTACCACATCAATGATACACTTTGCATTGCATCATAGGGAAGAAGACTGCGCGGATGGTAATGTTTCATTCGAACTCAATGAGTTCAACAACATTTTTGTTGAAATGCAAAAGCTACAAAAGTCAATGATATTGTTCTATGGGTTGCCTTCTAGATGTAAGTAGGTTTTGTAACCTTGCACGCATTAGGTCTGTGCTCATTTATAGGGAATGACTTACCATTTTGTTTGATTTTCGTGTTTTATAGGTTCCAAGGTCTCCTTCGTGCTGAAGTTGAATGAGTGCCAAATTGTGAAGGAAAAAAGGCTAGAGAGAATGAGTGTCACACTCATGAACCATGCTATGGTGGAAGCCCAATGATGAGGGAGAGAGCACAATTCATTTTCAAGAGCAAGAGAATTATAATAATTCACACACTAAGCCATCATTCAGTGTTCAATCAGAAAAAGATATATGATGAGGGAGAGAGCACAATTCATTTTCAAGAGCAAGAGAATTATAATAATTCACACACTAAGCCATCATTCAGTGTTCAATCAGAAAAAGATATATGGTGGTTAGGAGCATTTGAGGTTCCCCAAGGAGACACGAGGTGCTAACATGGGTCTTTGAGAGGTTTCCTTGGGTTAGTGATGTGATAAAGTAACAAATAGGGAGTGAGAAGCTGGATGTTGATGGTTTAGGGAGCTTTGATGTTCATTGACTTGATGGGGATCTGAAGACAATAAAGTGTATGATGGGTTGCACTCAAGGTGCAAATACATCTCACCCATTCCCTTGGTGCATGCATGGATTGAAACAAAAAACCAAGAAGAAATGCATAGGGACAATGTTAAATGGTTTTTGTGAACCCTAGAATGTATAGAATAACACTGCGATTGTGTAGGAATTTTAGATAGAATGCATTTTTTACTATGCTATCCGATCATTGTATATATAACGTGATAGGACTGCATGAGGAAAATAGGATAATGTCTATTTTGAAAAATATCTCAAGGAAATAGCCTATAAATATACCAATGAACAATGGTGCTAATATCAAGGTCATATGTCTCGGCAACGGAGCCTCAAGGACTGGCAGCCAATGTGTTGAAGGATTTCATTGTGAAAGGCACTCACAAGATTTCAATTTTTTTGGTGGCCAATGTATCTCTCTTCACCCAAGAGGAGATGGGCAAGGTGTAAGATGACTAGTACATGGTCATATGGGATTTATTTATTTAAAAAAAAAGCTTAAACAAGATTTAGATTTAAGCTCTTTTTTAAAAAAAAAAGATAAAAATAGAGATGCTGGAGGCGCAAAACGAATGCATGGTCAACTCAAAAAAACACGCAAAAAGGAAGGAGGAGATCATCCAAGCACAACAGCTAGCCAAAAGGATTCGAGGAGGAAAGTAGCTTGCAACGCAAGGTGATAAAGGAAGGGAGCTGAAGCATTGCGAGCCTGGCAAACCAAAGGAGAACAACAACCGAGTTAACCTATAAGAACCCCTTGGGGTTGTGAAGAAGAGGAGACAGACGGGCGCAGCTACTCCCTAGAGTGATTTTTTTGAAGAAAAAAAATGTATCTTCTGAGAGCGCAGTGCGCAACCACTCTCTCAGAGAGAGATGTAATCGCTTGCATTCGTTTTTCACCAGTGTTTGCGCAAGAATACTTATATGGCCACCTTTATTTTTAAAAATACATATTGTGGGAGCTTCTTTTATGTGTTCTTGTATGTATCTGAGTTTGCAAAGGGGTGGAAGAAGTTCTGCGTAACAGATTGTGGTGTCCTTTTTCCTCTTCTCTAAAGAAGATTAAGAAGCAATAAGGTTGGCCACTACAACTACGGGTTTCTTGGATTAGAGATCTTCTAAAAAATTTTACCTCTTAGAAAAAGAATTTTGTCAACATGATCCTCTCCCTAGTGTTGGGCACTGAAATTAATGAAGTAAAATGTGTCGGGTTTTCTGCTTCCATGTTTTTTTCCTTCATAATTGACTACGAGTGGTTTCTCCTTCTGCAAGTACCAAACTCTTTACAAATTCCTGAGGTGGAATCTCATCTCCTAGATGAAGTCTATCATATAGAGTTATGTGAGGAGGAAGCCATATTCTGAATGCCCATTTTTGTAATGACCCAATGTTGAGAATGATATGTAATAAGAATGAATTCCATGTTTTTAGTTTGATGTCATTGTTTGATACTCTTGATATCCAAGGTTCTTTTTCTTAAAATTTGTATCAACAATCTTCTATTTTCCAGTATTGTGATCATTGATGAAATGGATGTGATGTAGTGTGAGGATATATAGAGGCTTTGTGGTGCTTTACCAATTCTTAACGTTCTATTTTGGTGCCCCCACCACTGAGGAGTCTTCCTAGGAGTTAAGGTGACTAGGGCAAGGTCTCAAAGATAGCTGTGTACGTGATCCATAATGGCTCAGGATTCTCCTTAATTCCTTGAGCTACTGAATGAAGATACGGGCAATTTTATTAAAGATTTGGAATTTATAGCTTTGATGAAAGATAAGGACACTCCTGAAGTTTTGCTACAAATTTTAGCTTATTGTCTCAAAGGAGAGGCAAAAACATGGCTGTCAAAATTTCTGAAACTCTCACACTCCTCCTTGTGAACCTGAGTATAAAGAAGTGAAGGTCGCTTTCTTGTCACAATATGCTAGGGAAAGGGATCCTGATGGAATATGGAGAGAGCTTTGCAATTATCAGCAAGCATCTAATCAAGAGGTGGATCAATATATAATTCGATTTGCTGAATTAAGGAATAATTGGAGAGCCACTTTTCACCCTAAAGTTCCATGTGAAATGGGCTTAAACCAGATATCAGATTGAAAGTGGAACTAAAGAATCCTCTCTGTTTTGATGAAGCTGTTCAGTTTGCTCGAGAAAAAGAATGGAAAATGAAGAGACTTGGTCAATTAAGGTTGCAGCAGGAAGGATCAACACAAAGGCCTATCACCAATGAAGTCATTCCTAGAGCTAAAGAAGAACCAACTCCTCTTTAATCAAAGGGAAATGATGATTCCTTGAAAGAGGGATTACATGAAGATGTTGAATTAATGAAAAATATGAGTCTTAACATGGTTGGTGGTGCAGGTAGAGGATGAGGAAGAGGATCAAATGGTGGTAGAGGAGTAGGTTCTCAATCAAGTCAAAATGGGCAAACTACATGGCAAGGAGGAAGGGGTCGTGGAGTATATCCAATGAATGTACATTGCTATAATTGTGAAGAATGGGAACATTATAGTACCTATTGTGATCACCCTCATCGCATGGGAGGAGATATGTTTCCTTTACCTTAGAACTTAAACAACAGAGCAAATAATTTTGGAGTAGAGATTAAAGATGTTACTCAACCCAATAGTAGCGGTACTACTACTGATGAGAAAGGAAAAGGTAAAGCAGTAAGTCTTATTGGTGTAGAAGAGAAACCAAAAGTAATGCTCGTAGAAAAAAGAACAAGATCTTCTATCAATGGAGAGGTTGAACCCAACTCAAAGAGAGGAAAATAAGAGATACCAGAACATTCGTGAAGAAGAAAGCGAGGAAACCAAGAAGACGATTCAAGGTAACAGATTTGCCTTTGGGGAAGGAACATGAAGATTATGATCTGATAAAAGATTTGGCTCAACGAAAAGCTGACACTACTTTTGGTCAAATAATGGGAATGTGTCCAAAATGGAAATGAGCAGTGAATCCCAATAAAAAAGCTATTCCAGAACTATTAAAAGGAGTAATGTCTATAGAAGAATTACCAGATATTTATCCATTTGTTGAAGCTTATCCATGAAGGAATAGGGTTAGGAGAAGCTTATATTGATGGAGGAATAGGGTTAGGAGAAGCTTATATTGATGGAGGAGCTCAAATTTGTGTGATCACTCAATATTGTATGGAGAAACTTTGTTTACAGATGGCTTCCTAATCTGGTTTTAGAATCAAATTAGCAAATCATGCTAAAGTAAAATGTTTGGGCATTGTAACTAATCTTGATGTGAAAGTTTTTAATGTACACTGTAAAATCAATTGTCATGTCATGCCAACAGGATTGGAAGGCTACCCTCTCATTTTAGGGAGACCATGGTTGGCAAAAAGTGGGTGCCATTCAGAATTGGGGAAAAGGGATAATAATTGTACATACAGGTAGTGGAAAAAGGATGAGTTTCGATATGGTAAATTGTATGGAGTTGAATGAAGAAGATGAAAGAAGTACTGAAGAAGAGGAGATACAAACTAAAAGTGAAGAAGAAGAAAGTGATGATTCTGAGATATAAAATGGACAGGTATCTTTCATCCTTGGAGAAGAAGATCCACAAGAAGTTTAACTCACAACTATACATGAAGTAGAAGAGGAAGGAAGATTTGAAACCATGGAGAATCTAATGCAACCAAAGACTTCCAACCTCCTCAATTACAGGGACTAATAGAGAAGATGTTGAGTACCAGTCTTACATTAGAAGAGAGGCAAGAGTATCTTGCTATGTTTGCCACATTTCCCAATCTTTTTATCACTTCTTATGAAGAGATAAGAGGATTTAAAGGTAAACCACTCGAGATTGAGTTAAAAGAAGGTGTGAAATAAGTGTTTTAAAAGTTAAGAAGGCTAGGACAAGAGCAGACTCAAGTGCTCAAGGAAGAGGTACAGAAACTTCTAAAAGCTGGTTTTATTTATCAAATAGAAAATTTACATTGGGGTAATATAGCTGTGATCAAGCCAAAAAAGGATGCAAGATGGAGGGTATGTGTAGATTATAAACCATTGAGTGTAGCTACAAATATGAACCATAATCCTTTACCTTTCCTTGATTACAATTTGGATAAAGTTGCAGGGCAGGCATGAGAGATATAGTATTTGTGATGGATATTCTTGGATACTTCCAAATAGTCATTGCACCCAAAGATCAGGAAAAGATAACTTTTATCACACCTTGGGGATGTTTCTATTACAGGCTTATGCCTTTTGGTTTAACAAATTATCCTTTCTGGTATCCAACAAAGATCAGATGAAGTGCTTGCACCATTCCTAGATCACTTTGTTAAAGTTTTTTTGGATGACATTTGCATATATTCAATTCAAGGCAAGAACATTGCAATAAGTTGGAGCAAGTATTTAATAGGTTAGATTCAAGGGGTGGGCAGCTAAATCCAAAAAAAAAAAAGCTTTATTGGGCAACCAAGAATCAAACTTCTCGGGCATATGGTATCTCAAAATGGAATAGAACCAGATCCAGACAAGGTCAAGTCTCTAATTTTATTTTCTTCTCCTACTTCTACAAAATAGCTACATAATTTTATTCAAAAAGTGAAATATTTGTCAAGATTCATTCCATTATTATACCAACTACTATATCCACTTCAACAAGCAGTGAAGAAAGATCCTCTTCAATGGGATGAGGAATGTGAAGAAGTTCTTGGCAAGGTTAAAGAAGTGTTGGGAGGAATTTCAAATATAAAAGCTTCGGAGTTTGATAAACTATTTTATATAAATCCTTCTACTGGAATAGATGCAATAGGAGCTATTTTGTTACAGCAAAGGGAATAATCCAAATACATGAAGCCAGTGTATTATGCAAGTAAGGTGAAGACTGAGATGGAAAGGATATTTTTTGAATCAAATCTAGTGGTATCAAGCCTAGTTTATGCTTGCAGAAGAGTCAAATCATACTTGTTACCCAAACCCTTTGTAGTGTTGACTAGTTATTCTCTTTTACCACAACTTGTCAATAATACCAATTTTTCAAGAAGTGTGCTCAAATGGATAGTTGAACTTCAGGAATTTGATTTCACATTTTTGATTGAGGAGTCCACTCGAGCTTCTTTAGCTGGTTTACTCACATACAAAGAGGGACCAATTCTGGTAAAAGAGGTAGAAAAATAAAGTTTAAAAATGGAAGGTCAACAACTTGCCAATGCTCATGTACTTTTCTTTGATGGCTCATTCAAAAAAAGTTTAAATCAAGCTACTAGGGGAATGGTGATTTTCGACTCACAAGGAAAAGAAATACAAAAAACAGGATTCAACTAGAAGCCAAAAGCAATAATGGGACGGAATATGCAGCTCCATGTCAAAGTTTAAAGGTATGTCTTAATTTTGGAATTAAAAGAATTGCAATTAAAGGAGATGCTTTGTTGATAGTCAAACAAGTATTATGAGTATGGAGAACCAAGCATACCCATCTCAAAGCCTGGGTAGGACAAGTGAAGAGATTACTTGGACATTTTGAAGCATGGAGCATTCAGCACATCAATACGGAACAAAATCATGGAGCTCACAAAGCTTCTCAAAGTGTAATTATGTCTACACTTTATGCAGCTAAGGTGGATGGACCATTGTATCAAGGAAGAGAGTTCCTTTTCAAAGAAGAAACGTATCTTCATGACAGGAAAAGTGCCTCAAGATCTGCCAAAATCCAAGAGGTATTACCGTTTGTTAAGAGATGTCAAAAATTTTGCTTGATATTTTATTCATGAAAGGACCAGATTTAGTGCTGAGGAGAATTCTTTGGAGAGAAGAAATCTATCAAATTTTGGAAGTGAATCATGAAGGAGGCTGCAGAGGACATTTTGCTTTCAAAATCACATTACAAACGATATTATTGGAAGGTTTTATATGGCCTTCAATTCAAAAGTATATACAACATTGGTGTAAATCATGTTTCTAATGCCAAAGAATGGGAAAAAGAATACTAAAGTTTGAGCCCAGGAATGTTATACTTGCTTTTAAAATTTTTAAAAAATGGGAGATTGATACACATGGAAAATGTTATATACTCATAGCCATTGATTATCTCTCAAGATGGGCAAAGGCTAAAGCTACAAAAGCAGTCAATGCAAAAGAGGTATCAAAATTTTTATATGAGGGAATTTGTTGTCCTTAAAAGATGCAGGGGAGAAGAGACCTTGAGCTCTTGTACAAGCATACACACACTCACAAAACCCTAAAAGAGAACACACAAGGTGAGGGGCTGAAAATCTTCTTCTTCTTCACTCAACACTCAACACACCATATATAAAGATAAGAGTACACACAATATGAAAAGGTACTCAACCAAATACATACTAGGGTTCTCTATAGTGTGAACCCAACTAAATGAGCTAGCGCTATAACTATGCCAGTCTCAAGAATGGCTTTCACACAGCCTGCCATCCCACTGGCCACATATCACTCATGATCTCACCAACCATGCCAGTTGTGTAAGTGTGGGGCCTATCCCCCAGGCTAGTGAGTCAGTGTCCACCACCTCACTACATGAGCTTGATATCTCAACACTTCCCCTCGAGCTCAACTCCATCTCATGTACACCAAGCGAATCCCTAAATCTGCGGAGCTTCTCTGTACCCAATGCTTTGGTGAAGATGTCAGCGACCTGATCTTGTGTGCTGATATAAACAAGGTCAACATCTCCTGCCAAAACCTTCTCTTTGACAAAATGGTAGTGGACCTCTATATGCTTCGTGCGAGCATGAAAACCTGGGTTCCTCACCAACTGTATACTGCTAATGTTGTCACAGAAAATGACAGCTTGTCTATCCACTGATAGACCGAAATCTGCAAGTAGCTTTCTCAGCCAAGCGACCTCACATGTTGCCATAGCAGCACCTTTGAACTCAGCCTCTGTTGCGTGATGAGTGGAGATCAATGCAAGGATGCAACAAAAAGATGCAAGCAGGAAAACAAGTGACATTCTTATTTAGGGCTCTTGTAAAGAGTTCCAAGTTGTAGATGAGTGTGGGAGTGGGCTTAAGAATAATCCCACATGGGAAGTTTTGGGAGTTTTAGAGTTTTTGTATAAAAAGTGGCTCATTTGAGAGCTTAAGGATACATTGGGCTAAACTCATGTTTGAGCTCTCTTGAGACTAGCTCTCCCTCTTTTTTCCATAGAGGTGCAAGCTCTTCTCTCTCCCCATCTACATTATTGTATGAGCAATGTTCTTTTTTTAATTCAATACAATGAGTTGATGTTTGTCTCTCTTCTCATGTCTATTCTCTAGTGTCATGTTTCTTTGTTGATAGCTTCAAGGTTTGTGTGCATGCTAGGGAAGTAAGTGCTTGAGAATGAAGTATGCTTTGAGCTTGTGTATGCATTAGCTTAGCTTTCTTCTTGTATTGGATGCATGAATGAGTGGGATGATGAGTGAATGAGTTAGGGCAAGATTGAGCTTGTGTGTGTGTTAAGTCTATGTCAATGGTAGTAGTATTCTTAGCATTCTCTCCATTTGTGGATAAGCTTTTGTGCACCAGTATGGGTTGAATCCCTAGCTCTGAAAGGGATGCAAATCCCATTAGATTGAGCTACACGTGGATCATGCTACTTTTGCTACAAGTGAGAGAGTTTTCCGTCTCTCCATTGGTGCCGCTGTCGGGGAGAAGACTCAAATCCGGTTGAGAGTGTGTGGAAACCACCACTATTTCCTCTTTTGGTTGCAAAATCATTGAGTGATTAGGTTAAGTTCGGGTGTGCGATCTCGGTGTGAGTGGATAAGGTTAGGATAAGAAAAACCCATTGAGCGGTTGAGGTTTCAGCTCCCGCATTGTTTTTTATGTTTTATTGCTTTTATGCTTTTTCAAGTACCATTCATTATGCTTACCTTTGTCATTTCATGCTTTCATGCCTTTCGCTAACATGTAATTAGTAAAAAATAATAAAAGAAGTGAAGGAGGCCCAGGCAACCTGCAGGAGAGGTGTGGAAGGCTGGCCGCAAGTAAAGCAAAGGAGGCGAAGAAGAGTGGCCGGCTAGGCGAAGGTTGCGGCTGCAGGTGTGAAGGGCCGAAAGAGAAGTGTGGGGCGTAGGCTTTGGGCCGGCTGTAGGGCGGCCGAGTGGAAAGAGAGCGAAGGAAGGCTGCAGCTGCGAAGGTGGCGAGCTTTAGCTATACTAGCCGGAGTGGAGGCAACTGCGAAGGGAGGCGAGTGAAGGTGGCTGGCGGGGTGCTTGGAGCCAAGGAGTGGGGCAACGGGTGGCACAGTCGTCAAGGCGAAGGACGTGAGGGGAGGCGAAGGTTGACCGGCGGTTGCGAAGGCGGCAAAGGGCGACCGCGTGGAGACTGGCCGGTGGCGTGGAGGCGACTGGCCGGTGGCGTGGAGAGTGGCCGGCGTGGAAGCGAAGTGGCCAACGTAGGAGACGAAGGCGGTCTTGCAGCTAAGGGCCGAGTGGAAAGAGCGTGCGAAGAAAAGGCCTGCGAAGCTAAGGTGGTCGATAGGGCGCAGCAGGCGTCAGCGAAAGCAAAAGAAAGCGGAAGCGGTGGCTGCAGAAGAAAGAGCAGAGGGGAGAGGCGGGGTGCTGAAGGGCTGGCCATAGAAGAGGAAGTGGCCGACTGTAGGCGGTGGCTGTAGAGCAAGGAGGAAGCGAAGAAGCGCAGGCACCTGCAGCGGCTGAGAAGCAGAGGCGGAGAAGTGGAAAAGAAGGCGAGCGAAGAAGGAAGGCCTGTGCTTCTCAGCTGCTGCAGGCGCCTGCAGCACAGCAGCTGAGAAGCAGAGGCGGAGAAGTGGAAAAGAAGGCGAGCGAAGAAGGAAGGCTTCAGCAAACTGGCCGGCGTTGAAGCAACTGCGAAGCTGCAGGCCGGTGTGAAGGCAGCTGCCTGTGAAGGGAGAGACAGCTGGCTGTTAGCAGACGAAAGCGGCGAGGAGGCACGTGCGGAGCCGACGCACAATCCGGACACGATAAGAAAAAAAAGGTTAGTATTTTTTCCTTTTTTTATTTTTTATTTTTTATTTTTTTGGTTAATTTTCATGTTGTTTGTATTTTTTTATTTTAAAAATAATAAAAATAATAATAATAATAATAAAGAAAAAAGAAAAATAATAAAATAATAAAAAAAATTTAAAAAAAAAAGAAAAGAGGAGAAGAGAAGAAAAGAAAAATAAAAAATAAAAATTTTTGTAAATTATGTGTTTTATTAGAAGTCCATATTTCTTGCATATTCTACATATTTTTTTAATTTTTTGTAATCTTTTTTGCATAATTAGAGTAACTTGTATTTTTTTAAATTTTTGTAATTTTGTGCATAATTAGTATTTTTTTAGCGTAATTCGTATTTTTGTGTAATTAAAAAATAATAATTTAAAAAAATAAAAAAAATAAAAAAAATAAAAAAAAATAGGATAGGTATTTACACACATATTCAGGTTAGTTGCATTTAGCGGTTAGGTAGGGTTTAAATATATATATATATATATATATAATAAAAAACAAAAATAAAAACAAACCTTAAAATTTGACCATATGCACTTGCGGTCGGGACGTCACATAGACACTGCCATAGGGCCTAGGGCACCTTCTACAGTACCTACACAGGAAAGTCGAACCCAATCGGTAGGAAATTTGTCAGATATTACTGAAACCTTTTCTGAATCCCAATCTGATACCCTTTCCAGAACAACTAGCTCATTGTCCATGGACAATCTAGGGCCGTCAAAATAGTCATCCCTTAGCCCCAAATAGGACACCCACAAGATCTTTTAATCCATTTGAAGCCGACACCATGGGGTTACCACTTAATGTGAGACTTCAATATGTCTACACGAATGCTCAAGGAGCTGAGATCTTTAGGGATACACAACAACGGTATCTTGTTAAGATCGCAGACTTTTTCTCAGAACTTGATAGAGCACCTCTAGTCAATGACCAGGGTAACATGTACATGGGTGGAGATGGTGTTCGCTACGAAGTCACCTATTATCCAGAGAATGTAGACAAATTAGGGGAGCTCTCTAAAAGCGAGTTCTTAGACTTATCAAAGCTTTCCAGAGCAAGGGAGTCTAGAGATGATTGGCTCATTGAGCCGGACATGCTTGGACCATCCACCAATGCCCAGTTCTCAAAGATATCCATTGATGATTTACTTCTTGTAGATCTAAATTTGGAAAGGGATAGGAAAGGCAAGAGAAAAATGGATCAGGGGGCTAAAAACCAATGGGAGTTTGTACGACAAATTTCAGTGACAAAGGTCTTACAGGATGACCCACTTCAAGAGGTCTATAAGGACTCTTTAGAGGGATATTATGCCACAACTAGATTGCCAGAGCTAGATCTTCCTCTAGCACTTGTGGTGGTAGTCGAGAAGCTTGCAGGACACATGAACCGAATCGTTGATAAATGGGCCAATGAATACCGAACCTTAGATTGGAAGGAGATTCGGGAGCTGACGTGGAAAGGACAACCATTATTCATGGAAGCGTTCTCAACAAATACAGCTAAACCAAGAGAGACAGCCTTTCTTGGAGAAACTGCTGCTCCTCCCCTACGAGAGTTCATTAGAGAGGGACCCTCAACATCAAAGTGGACCACTACAAGTAGCCCAACTCTAGCACCAAGATATTATCCTACACCAAAAGTGCGACCACAGATCACACCACAACAACGTTTCTCTCACTATGACAATCGGAGGGTAGGGGAGCCAACTCGGCCTCCCATAAATGCACCTCCTGAAATGCGGGTAACAAGATCTTTGGAGGGGGTTGGTGAGGCAGGTAATAGGGAACCCACACCAATTTGGGATGCATGTGGACCATCTTACCAAAGAGAGGAACAATTCCCACTGAGAGTGAGAGGCCGTAGGCCCTATGATGAGTATTCAAGACAAGTAATGCCATCAACTCTTCAGAAACTGGTAAAGAAGTACGAAGGGTTGGGAGATCCATATGACCATGTAGCACCATTTAGGCAAGCAGTTCGAGCTGAGCAAGTGACTGACAAGCATACACAAATTGAAGGATTTGGGCTCACTCTTGAGGGAAAGGCCCTTGCTTGGTTTCAGGCACTAGAGGCTTCATACAAATCTTCTTTACGAGTTCTGGAAGAGAGATTCATTGCTACTTTTTCCTTGATGGAGATTCAACATGACACGGTAGCAAACATCTACTCTTTCAAGCAAGGCGAGACTGAGAGTGTTAGAGATTGTGTAAATAGGATGAAGCAGTACATTAATCGTTGCCCAGAAGATGAGAAGCCTACCCAGAGTCGATTAATTTCTCTCTTCTTAAAAGGACTCAAAAATTCAACACTACACACACATCTCTATGCAAAGAAGCATACAAATTTCAATGAGTGTTGCCATGATGCTATAGATTTCACTGATAACTTCAAATTCCAAGATGGTACTGGCCCTGAGGTGAAACCTAGACAACCCACAAAGAAGTGGTGCCAAGCCTGTGCTTGGAACTTTACCCACACCACACAGGAATGTACTCGCATTGCAAGAATGAGACAGGAGCGTGAGCAGCAAAGGGGTGGAGTGACTCCACAAATGCATCAACAGTATACTAATTTTGAACATAAGCCACCGATGGCACAAGAGCAAGCACGACCTGTTCTTGGTGCTCAACCTCCTGCTCCTGGGACTGCTCCTGTGAGGGTTGTTGACTACGACAATTCAAATTTGTGTAGACTTGGTAAAGCCAAGCTATGTGGAGGAGGAATATGCATCATATTCATCCAAGGAAAATCTCTTTGAACGTCCCGCATATCCAAGCCAAGCACTAGGGGAACAAAATTCTTTGATGTTGCTAGGCGGCTACCAACCTAGGACTCCAGGCCCCTCAGGTCAATGGCAGCAAAGGAAAGTAGAAGCCAAACTAATGGGCCCCTGAGTGCGGGGAACCCCATTGGGCTCATGATTGTCCACATCGCTCAAGGCAAGCAGCTCGATCCAATACAACAGTACCACAGTTTCCACCAATTGAAAGATATTGTCTAGGGTTTTGTGTAGAACACTTCCCAAAGGATTGTTTGCTGAAACCACATGAGGAAGGCACCTCTCAACCCAAGGTCTCACTCAACCTTGTAGGGGCAGTTCCATCGCCACCTTCATCTGAGAATGAGGATGTCGTGCCACTTAGAGTCATGACCAGATCATAGACACGAAATGCCGAAATGCAAACTGATGAGACACCTCGAACTAGGGATGCAAAGGCAAATCTAGTGGACAAGACCCTACATTCCAATAGAAAAAGGACCACTAGGAGGAAAAAGAACCGCAACAAGTGAACTAAAAGTGCATCCACTAGTTCTCAAGAAGTCTCTAAACAAAACATGAAGGATCAAACTTTTACATCCCAAGAAGTGCATGAGGAGCATCAACCTCAACCTGGGCCTAGTGCTAAACAAGATGAGGCTAGTACGACCGAGGATAGTTATGGGGATTCTGTTTTTGTGGATAAGGTGAACGAGACTCTAGATGCCATCATTGATGCTCATAGAAGTTGCATTGTAGCTTTATCTGAGCTACCCAAGAAGCTTCAAGAATATCCAAACCCTCGTGAGGAGAAGATCAATCTAGCTGTACATCAGCAACTCATTAGGGAAGCTCAATCAATACTTGAGGACCCACCTCCACCTATCCCTCGGGGCCCAACCTCTCTTAAGCCAACATTAGAAACCATACCAGAAGTGTCATCAAGTTGGGAAATGAAAAGTGAGCTCATCTCACAATCTCATAGCGAGAAGTCTGCACCAATTGCCACCCCACATTGAAAGAGGGTATTCTACCACCACCTAGCCTTGTCTTCCCATGCAATGATGAAGTTATTGATGCTAACGAGGACATGGCAAATGAGATGTGGGCAGCAGTTCATGAGAAAGTTAATGAGAATATGTCCTCTATTATTTCACCTCCATTCTCTGAGGTGGATTTTACCAGCGGCACAGAAAACAACTTTAGACGCCCAAGCATCCAGGAGGAAGTTCAAACAATTGTTTCTCCTAGAAGTAAGCATACAATGAAAACCTTACCATCATGTTTGGGAGAATATGAGAACTGTTCTCAAACCTTGAGTGAGGATATCCTCTATGCATAGAAGGTTGACAAAGGAGATGGATATGGGTATCGTGCAAGCTATTTTGTCAGCACCAGTGGCTTGTACCTTACCTTTGCTTGATTTGATAAAGCTTCGACCTGAGTTGTGGAATGATATTGCCACATGTTTGTCAGATCAGGTATTGCTACAAAAGGATCACCATCATTGTAGTATACACCCTGATACAAAGCATGTTATGCCAATTCTTATCAACAAAGTAGGAAAATTTTGTGAGGACGATCAGGGGAATGCTACCCTCCCATTAGAAGTGCAAAAAGTAGCTTCAACTGCAATACTTGATAGTGGTGCAGGAGTGGGCATTGTGACAAGGTCCATTTGGGAAAAGTGGGGCAAACCAGCTATTAGGAGTACCAGGATGCGCTTGCAGCTAGCAGATGGAAGCTTAGAACATCCCCTTGGGCTGCTTGAGAACATATTGGTCACCACATGTGGGATTGAATATGAGCACACCTTTGTAGTAGTGGATTTTGGAAAACATCCAAACTATGAAGTGATATTGGGTAGACCATTCATGCGACAATTTCAAATGATTCAAGATTGGGGATACAATTATTTGTACCTTCGACATGATTCTGTCATCACAAGGGTCAACCTAAAGAATCACTCAAATGGTGATGTAACAAGGTCTCCAATAGATGAGTTTGATTCTGCTTCATCTGAGGGCTCAAAAGTTACATTGTCAGATGGGCGAGAAGACCTGTGGATGTGTGGAGCCTCATGTAGGGATTTCAACACTGAGAGACTTAAGGGTAATCAAAGTGTATCAGATGAGGCATACATTCCACAACCCTTCCCTGAGAACTTAATTGATCCACTAGAATGGAGTCATGTCCTTGCAACATTATCGACATGTGCTTTACCTAAGTCAATTCAATTTTGTGACTCAGATGGATATGACATTATTCCTATATGAATGGTACAACCACGTGACCTTCTAGATGTTTTGTACTATGGGGATGCATCCACAACAGCACTACATGTAGAGGAAGTCTCAGTGGAGGATTTAACACTCGAATCTACTAATGATGCTGATAAGGAAGAGACACTAGAAGGTGAGCAAATGCCTAACTTCATTAATGAAAGTCGTCTCAAGAAATACAAAGAACCATTAACTGAAGCCATGCTTCAACAATTGCATGCTGCACACACACGGAAAGAAGCACATGACCTACTTAAACGTCAGGCTCAAGAAGAGGCTAAAGCTAGAGTTGCAAAAGCCAAGGAGCGTCGCAAAGCTTCTATATTGGCCTTACAATTGGCTACTGATGAACAATATATCGATCCTTTCAATATTCAAGTGTGTCTTCATCTTCATGAGACTACCTACTTTGTCTCTGCCTTAATTGACTCTGGTGCAGATTATAATGTTCTCTCGTTTGATGGATAGCCTTGGGACAACCAACACTTGTGCACATTCCTATTGACTTACGAAGCTTCTCAGGTGCTGGCCAAACTCTATGGTGCAGTGCTGGAGCAGGAGCTTAGCTTATAAGCTGAGCGAGCCCAATAGTCCACCTACCGTGTACACAAATTAGGAAGGGGGGAGACATGCAATGCCTACAAAGAGCAAAGAGAAGCAATCTGCACAACATCAGCAATGCATCAATGCAAACACACAACATCAACGAGCACTACAACAGGTGTATTCAAATCATAATCTTTTGTTCTTTATGTGCTTTTAACTTTTGGATATATTGTTTGCATGTTCACACACAGTTGGCTGGTTTAAGTTTTAAATTAGTTGTTAAAATGTGGTGAGTGATTTCTAGATTCTTAGAGGACTTAGTAGAAGGTATTTCTATTTGAAGACGGTGTAGGATATATACCAACGGAGTATGCCAAGTTCTTATGCTCTCGAGGTATATTAGTTATCCCTAGTGGTAGCTACCTCTTAGGTATGGGCTAGGTGCTAGGTTCATAAAAAATTTACGAAAATCATGCCCTAAAAATATATATACAAGTGAATCGTGACATGACGTGTCTACAGCCATGTGGAATGCTTGGTAGGACCTGGGGTTGTCTTAGCACCTTGGGGCTGATGCCTTGGTTTCCATGGGGTGAACACTGACGTCTAAAAGATTCAGAAAAAGACCTTCAAGGACTCTATCACCTTGATAGATGCTAGTAGGACTCTGGGGTACATTATGGGCCCTTTTGAGACCGATGCCCTCATCTTCATGGGGTACTCCTTATGTCAAAAACAAAGAAAAGGGTCTGTCGCCCTTGAGATACTTAGCGGTCTTTAGATTCTCTTGGCGGAGGTCTCTTGGCCATTGCTTGGTTCTCATTGGGATGGAACCTTCCTCTTTATCATCTTTTACACACACTCCAAAAAAAAAGAAGAAGAAGAAGAAGAAGAAGAGGTCTAATCGCCATTGCTCATATTTAGGAGTAGGTTTGCCACTTAGGAATAACTTAAATACTTGTAGGACATTGAGACTGCGGTCATAACCTGTGGTGTGCAAGCACACCTGCCTTTGCATAGCACTGTCTACCACTTAGTCTCACTTTGACTAGTCTTTACTCACCTCTTTTAGCACTCTTTAAAACTCTAATCAGCCTTTCACTTGTATGCTCACGTGTGAGATTGTCATTGCTGGTTTTTTTTTAATAAAAGGCTTTATTTGTATCCATTGTTTTTTGTAGCTTTTGCTTCTACCGCGCTCGAGGACGTGCGCAAAATAGGAAGGGGGGAGTGTTGCGTGACGAGTGGAGATCAATGCAAGGATGCAACAAAAAGATGCAAGCAGGAAAACAAGTGACATTCTTATTTAGGGCTCTTGTAAAGAGTTCCAAGTTGTAGATGAGTGTGGGAGTGGGCTTAAGAATAATCCCACATGGGAAGTTTTGGGAGTTTTAGAGTTTTTGTATAAAAAGTGGCTCATTTGAGAGCTTATGGACACATTGGGCTAAACTCATGTTTGAGTTCTCTTGAGACTAACTCTCCCTCTTTTTTCCATAGAGGTGCAAGCTCTTCTCTCTCCCCATCTACATTATTGTATGAGCAATGTTCTTTTTTTAATTCAATACAATGAGTTGATGTTTGTCTCTCTTCTCATGTCTATTTTCTAGTGTGCATGTTTCTTTGTTGATAGCTTCAAGGTTTGTGTGCATGCTAGGGAAGTAAGTGCTTGAGAATGAAGTATGCTTTGAGCTTGTGTATGCATTAGCTTAGCTTTCTTCTTGTATTGGATGCATGAATGAGTGGGATGATGAGTGAATGCGTTAGGGCAAGATTGAGCTTGTGTGTGTGTTAAGTCTATGTCAATGGTAGTAGTATTATTAGCATTCTCTCCATTTGTGGATAAGCTTTTGTGCACCGGTGTACGAGTTGAATCCCTAGCTCCGAAAGGGATGCAAATCCCATTGGATTGAGCTACACGTGGATCATGCTACTCTTGCTACAAGTGAGTTTTCCGTCTCTCCAGCCTCTGTACTAGATAAAGCAACCGTAGATTGCTGCTCCAAGTCATAGCAACACTCCCCAAAGAAAACATGAAGCCGCTAGTAGATCTTCTATCTGAGATACTACCAGCCCAATCAGCATCTGTGTACCCATGTACACATATCTCTGTCCCACTTTCATAAAATAGTCCACAATGCAAAGTAGACCTCACATACCTCAGTATACATCTCAATGTATCCAAATGCGACTTCCGAGGAACCTACATAAACTAACTCACAAACCTAGTAGCATAAATCAAATCTGGCCTGCTGATCGTCATGTAGATCAAGTTTCCTACTATGCGCCTATACATAGTAGGATCCTCCAAAATCTCTCCTGAATCTGCACACTCAACTTGCCATTCTGATCCAATGGCACTGAGATAGGCTTATAGCCTGTCATACCATACTTGGACAACATGTCCAAGCCATAAGGTCTCTGTAGTAATCCAATACCATGTGGTGACCTAATCACCTCAATGCCCAAGAAATATCTCTGCATCATGGTCCCCCGTAATGATCAAGTCATCTACATAGATGATAACAAGCACAACCCCTCTATCACTGTGTCTCACATACAACGAGAAATCATAATTGGCTACATGAAAGCCAACAGTGATAAGATATTGAGAAATCTTGTCAAACCATGCTCTTGGTGCTTGTTTTAAGCCATACAAGGCTTTCTTCAACCTGCACACATGCTCTGGGTGACTCACATCCTCATAACCAGGTGGCTGCAACATATACACCTTTTCCTGCAAATCCCCATGCAAGAATGCATTCTTTACATCCATATGATGTAAAGACCATTGCTTTGACGCAGCCACTGCTATCACAACTCTCACTGTTGCCATCTTGGCAACTGGGCTGAAAGTTTCCTCATAATCAATGCCATATGTCTGTGCATATCCTTTGGCTACCAATCTAGCCTTATACCTGCTTATTCTTCCATCACTGTTATGTTTTACTTTGTACACCCACTTGCATCCAATGGCTTTCTCGCCTTCAAGCAATTGCACTAAATCCCAAGTCTCATTTCCATATAGTGCATCCATCTCCTCATCCATAGCTTTCTCCCAAGACACATTTCCAACAGCCTCATCAATGCATGTGGGCTCTACAACCTGCACAACTTTTGCCATGTATGCATAGTGATGTGCCACATAACTATCATAGGTAAACCTCTGCACATGATTCTTCACTCTCCCAGATCTTTGCAGCTTTGCATTCATGGCTTCCATAGCCTTCTTTACACCAGGTGTTCTCATATCTGGTATCCCAAGATCCTCATCAAGGCTTATCTCTGAGCCACTAGACTCTCCATCAACATGAGAATGCTCTACAGAAATGTCAAGCATACTAAGGGGCTCAACCACTTTCTCTTTGCCTTTATGTGATGTATTAATCACATTTGTAGGACTTGTATTATGACGCAGCGTGCCACTCCATGGTCTATCAATTGAACCACTAGATGAGGAATCTCCTGGTCCACTCAAAGACTGTGATTGCTGACTTGCATTCTGTGCAACCACATTTTCACTCACATCAGCCCCAACAACTTCTTTTTCACCAGCATACCAGCTTCTCATTTCATCAAAAACAACATCCCTGCTTACCCTCAACTCACGTGTAGCAGGGTTATAACACCTATATCCCTTTTGCTCAAGGGAATATCCAGTAATAAACACACATTTTTTAGCTTTTGGATCCATCTTAGTTCTCAGCTCATCTGGCACATGCACATATGCAATGCATCGAAAGACTTTCAGATGCGACAAATCAAGTTTTCTGCCAGTAAACCTCTCCTCTAGAGTTACATCATGTATGGCTACAGATGGAGTCATGTTCATGATGTAAACTGCTGTAGAAACAGCCTCAGCCCAATAGCTATGCGGCATATTCTTCTCTCCCATCAATGCTGACGCAATCTCAACAATGTGCATGTTTTTTCGCTCAGTAACTCCATTTTGCTATGGAGTGTATCTGCATGTTAACTACATGTAAACTGTCTCCGTATACCATTCTTCTTAAAAAATTATGAGAACTCATTGGAGAAGTACTCTTCCCCTCCATCTGACCTTAGGCACTTTACATATTTCCCTGATTTCTTTTCAACCATAACTCTGAAATTCTGAAAATGAGTGAACACCTCACCCTTCTCCTTCATGAAGTATACCCACACTTTCCTTGTGTGGTCAAATGTCACATAATACCTGTAGCCTCCCATAGACATGGTCTTCGTAGGACCCCATACATCTGAATGCACAACATCTAGTGCATTTCTGCTCACACTTCTGTCACGTGGAAATACATGCTTTGTTTGCTTTCCAAATTGGCATGCTTCACATATTTTCTGCTGTCATAATTCCTTTAGTCTGCATAGAATTCAATCTCTCCACATTCACATGTCCAATCCTTTTATGCCAAATGTCTGTGTCTGCAACAATTCCTAAACCATTTGCAAACATCGCAACACTCATCTCAGGCATGTCTACATTCAACGTAAACATTCTGCCCACTCTGTTGCCTTTTGCAACCAACCTGTACTTGTCTTTAAAGTCTTCAACAACCATCAGGGTTAAACCTAACCTGCAACCCCTGCTCAATCATCTGGCCAACTGAAACCAGATTCTTTGTTATGTTTGGAATGTGAAGTACATCTGCAAGGTACTTCACTTTGCCATCCTGCATAGACAATGGCACATCTCCAACATGGGCAATTGGATGAGCAGTGTCATCCCCTGTTTCCACAAAACCTGGTCTTTTCGAGTTTTTCATCTCCTTGAACCACTCCCCATGACTTGTCATGTGGTTCGAAGCACCTGAATCCACATACCATACATCATCTTTTTGTGCTGCTTCAACATTTTCAGACATGGCATTCACGACATGCTGCATAACAAACAATCTTTCATTATCCTCATTGTTTCTGCTTGAGGATGCATAGTTGTTCTGCTGCACTTTCCCATTTTGCATGTCAGCCTGCTTCTTATAACATTCTGCCTGCACATGTCCAGGCTTACCATAATAATAGACCTCACATACCTCAGTATGCATCTCAATGCATCCAAATGCGGCTTCCAAGGAACCTGCATAAACTAACTCACAAACCCAGCAGCATAGCTCAAATCTGGCCTGCTGATCGTCATGTAGATCAAGCTTCCTACTATGCGCTTATACATAGTAGGATCCTCCAAAATCTCTCCTGAATCTGCACACTCAACTTGCCATTCTGATCCAATGGCACTGAGATAGGCTTATAGCCTGTCATACCATACTTGGATAACATGTCCAAGCCATAAGGTCTCTGTAGTAATCCACCTAATCACCTCAATGCCCAAGAAATATCTCTGCATCATGGTCCCCCGTAATGATCAAGTCATCTACATAGATGATAACAAGCACAACTCCTCTATCACTGTGTCTCACATACAACGAGAAATCATAATTGGCTACATGAAAGCCAACATTGACAAGATATTCAGAAATCTTGTCAAACCATGCTCTTGGTGCTTGTTTTAAGCCATACAAGGCTTTCTTCAACCTGCACACATGCTCCGGGTGACTCACATCCTCATAACCAGGTGGCTGCAACATATACACCTTTTCCTGCAAATCTCCATGCAAGAATGCATTCTTTACATCCATATGATGTAAAGACCATTGCTTTGACGTAGCCACTACTATCACAACTCTCACTGTTGCCATCTTGGCAACTGGGCTGAAAGTTTCCTCATAATCAATGCCATATGTCTGTGCATATCCTTTGGCTACCAATCTAGCCTTATACCTGCTTATTCTGCCATCACTGTTATGTTTTACTTTGTACACCCACTTGCATCCAATGGCTTTCTCGCCTTCAAGCAATTGCACTAAATCCCAAGTCTCATTTCCATATAGTGCATCCATCTCCTCATCCATAGCTTTCTCCCAACACACATTTCCAACAGCCTCATCAATGCATGTGGGCTCTACAACCTGCACAACTTTTTCCATGTATGCATAGTGATGTGCCACATAACTATCATAGGTAAACCTCTGCACAGGATTCTTCACTCTCCCAGATCTTTGCAGCTTTGCATTCATGGCTTCCATAGCCTTCTTTACACCAGGTGTTCTCATATCTGGTATCTCAAGATCCTCATCAAGGCTTATCTCTGAGCCACTAGACTCTCCATCAACATGAGAATGCCCTACAGAAATGTCAAGCATACTAAGGGGCTCAACCACTTTCTCTTTGCCTTTATGTGATGTATTAATCACATTTGTAGGACTTGTATTATGACGCAGCGTGCCACTCCATGGTCTATCAATTGAACCACTAGATGAGGAATCTCCTGGTCCACTCAAAAACTGTGATTGCTCTGACTTGCATTCTGTGCAACCACATTTTCACTCACATCAGCCCCAACAACTTTTTCACCAGTATACCAGCTTCTCATTTCATCAAAAACAACATCCCTGCTTACCCTCAACTCACGTTGTTAGGTATTTTTTGGTAATATTTTCTTGGCATGTGTACACACTCATGCATGGCATTTACAAATAAAGGGTGTCCATCTCCAAGGGCTAGAGGGGGTATAAGGCCACATGTGTACGGATCTAACAAAAATATGCAATGTGTATAGTTAGTTGTTGGTTTACCTTGATAAATGGGAAATGAAAGGGGTGTGAAATGAAAATCAGTTTCACAAGGTAGGTTTTAGCACTATCATATGTGGACAAGTTTGTTGACAAATAATGTGAGCATGCAGAGCACTATTTTTTTAAAGCTGGACAGGGACCCGTTTGAGGAGGTCTGCCTACAGTACCAGTCCTTGGCATTTCATGGGAAACAAAGGTATTTGTGGTCCACAAGATGTTATTAAAATGGTGCAAAGTCTTCCTTGAATGCAAGAGTCACCCTGGGATTTAATACAAGGCTCGCTAAAAATAGAGGGTGGCCTTGGATTGCTTCAAAAGATTCTTCAACTAGCCTCAATTGTCAAAGGAGCGCCACGTGGAGGTGGGGGTGAGCTCTCTGGCAACCTGACATACCTTGGAGTATTACGAATAGTATAATGTTTTCTTTTTTCTTTTTGGTTGAACGGGCAGCGCAGCCCATGTGTATAAGAGGAGGAGGGGAGCTGTAGTTCAAGGTGTGATAGGGAGAGCTCGTTGTTTCTGATGCTCTCAGATAGCTTGATGTAGCCCATGTGTATAAGAGGAGAAACGTAGCCTTTGTGTGAGAAGGCGCAGTCTTCTAGGTGTGTGAGAGCCCGCGTTTTTTTCCCTGTGTGTAAGAAGCTGCTCTCTGTGTTTGAGAGAGAAAGGAGATGAGCTCGTTTTTTTTTAAAAGAAGCACTCTCAGACAGCCCACGGCACTCCAGTTTGGGTGAGAGGAAGTGTTCGTTTTTTTTGTGGGAAGGAGCTCTCAAGGAGAAGCGCAGACATGCATAGAAGAGAGGCTGCGCAGTACCCTCTATGTTTGTGTGTAGGAGGGGAGGAGAAGCTGCAACACAACCCGTAAGAATGAGGAGAAGGTGCCACGCATAAAGAATGCAGCTTCTGTCATGATGGCAGCCCATGTATGTAAGTGACGGCTGGCCAGTTTTTTTTTGTTCTCTTTTTTGTGAAATAACTCATATATATACGAGGACCACCAACCTGTGGCTTTGGAAAACCCATGTATATGATAACCAGCTCTCTGATTTTGTGGAAAGCTCATGTGTATGAGAAAGACAGCCCTCTGGTTTTGTTTGAGAGAATATGTATGTATGGTCGTACGTTTCTTCAACAGACAGAATGAAGACCATAAAGTGATTGTGTCTCCTAGTCACACACTGCTTGCCAGGTTTGGAGAATTGAAGTTCCTTATTGATGTCTTTTCTTGGGAAACTGAAGTTTTGCAGAAAGCTCATACTTGATGGAATGTAACCTTGTTTATGTCAAGTGGTTCTCTCACCATTTCTCTGTGGTTATCATTTTGCTTATGGCTATGAGCCTATTTCATAATGAGGGTGCACCCCTATATGCATATGAATCAATTGAGTAAAGGGTGGCAGATGTTGATGTGCCCATCTCCCCTTGCATGTCTTGATCAAATGTATGTAGGCTTCCTCCAGTTGCTTGCAAAATTGAATGAGGGTAGAGACAAAGTTTCATGCTTGAGATGTTAAATGTTGTGTCAGCTCACTGAGTAGTTGACTGGTGCCCCTTTTTCTTGATGTTGGTGTGTAATCCGAACTGTGGAAAGGCATTGCTATAGAGGTGTTCCGTGTCTCTCCGCCTCCCTTCACAGTTTTTGGTGCCCCCACTGAGGAGCATTCCAAGAACCTTCAGTTTACAAGACTGAAAACATGTGCATGTGATTAATCTCAGTGAATGACTGCTGTGCGAGGGCAGTTGTGTGACAGATGCCTTCTAAATCTGTGCTATATTAGCTTGATTTGACAGCCAACTGAAGTATGTTTTACAGGCTGAAATTCTTGGGATTGGTGCCGTTTCACAGTTGATGTGTTGCCTAAAAATTCTGGTAGAATTGGGAAATTAACCAGTTGTGCCTCTTGGGAGTTGGATGGCCACTCTCAATGGATAATCACAATGGACCTCAATTTACTCCTTTCCATTTTACCCAAAGAATTTAGATAAATGTTCATGTGGACAGAAAAATTTTCTTTCAACAGCGTATGGCATATATGTTTGGGCCAGAAAGACTGAGGGAAATATTGGAGTCTCCTTTGCCTGTGGTAATTCCGATGATTAACTATGCAAATTCGTTTGATGTGCATGTGTTCATCCTCTTCTAAACCTGAAGTGTTTTGAAGTTCTTTCTGAGAATTGAGTTAGTAGAGGGTTTTGTTTTTGCATCTGTGTCAAAAGGGTTTTTTATCATAGATTGGGTAGCAATGGCTTTCCCTTATCCAGAGTTTCATGGAAAAAGTGATGAGAATGTGGAAGAGTTCTTAGAAAACATGGAAGTTGCGTGCATAAGCAACCATATCCAGATACCCGCTCAAATGTTACGCCTTTTGCAAATCTGTTTGAAGGGTGATGCACGGAGCTGGTGTAGGGGTTATGAGGAGGAATTGCAGAGGGCTGATCCACCTATGCCATTGACATGGGATAATATCCGACAGGCTTTAACAGCACAGTTTGTGAAGGTGAAAGATCCAGACAAAGTTTGGCATGAAATACAGGGATTGAGACAAAGAAAAGCGGAGCCCATTGATGATTACATCAAGAAGTTTTCCATATTATGGGAGAGCTTGTGTCAAGCCTTGTAGCCACAAGTTCCCCCACCAGATATGATGAAGAAGGACCGGTTCTTGGTTGGCCTCAAGGAAAACCTGCGTTGGAGGGTAGAATTGAAGAAGCCAAGAACATACGAGGATGCATTGGAGGTGGCAAGGAACAAAGATGGAAGTTAAATAGATTAACTCAATTGGGAGTGAGCTCACTACCTATGGTGTCAGAGATGAAGCAAATGGATTCCATGCAAAGTCGGGTTCCAGAGGAGGTTCATCCGGCAGATGCGGTTTCAGTAGCTACTCAAGTTGTGCCAGCAATGGCCACTACTGCAGCACAAGATGATGAACTGAGGCAGGACTTGAGGCAAGTGGTTGATTTGATGAAGAATCTCAGCCTAAATATGTTAGGTAATGTGGGAAATAATCGAGGTCGTGTGAGACTTGCAAATCAGCCAGGAGGTGAAGGACAACCAAAGAATGGTTTTGGTGGACAGAACAACGGCAGGGGTTGGAGGCAGTTGCCCACATGCTATAACTGTGGAGAGCTTGGCCACATCAGCCCACAATGTGATAAACCACCAAGAATGGGTGGAGATATGTATCCATTGCCTGCACAGTTGCCGAACCGGTCAAATGATTATGGCATTGAGATTAAGGGTGAGGCAGGACCTAGTGGACTGACCAAGGAGGACAAGGGAAAGACAAAAGTGTTAAGCGTGGTCACCTTGGAGAAGGCAGCAATATTGGAAGATACATTAGTAATGCCTATTGGGAAGAGAACCACAGAGGATAAAGAAGGAAGAAATGAAGCAGGTCCCAGTAGGAAGAAAGGGAAGAGTCATGAGGGTGAAGATGTGAAAGCTAAAAGGAAAAGGAGAGCTCACCGAAAATTTCACGTCTCAGATTTTCCACTAGGGGAAGGGCAGGATAGCTACGACTTGAAACAGGACCTGATCAATAGGAAGGCAGACGTGACCTTTGGACAACTAGTGGAAATGATACCAAAGCTGAAGCGCCAATGGAAGAAACTAGTCAGCCCGCTGGGGAAGGAACCCAACAGAGGGTCAGTGAGAGTGTTGGCCATTGATGAGTCTTCAGACATTTGTCCCATAGTGGATGTTTGGCACAAGAGGAAGAATCTTGGGCAGGGATACGTGGATGGTGGTGCACAAATTTGTGTAATCACTCAAACATGTGTAGAAGAGATGGGCCTGACAGTAGTAGGAGTCTCAGGATTCCAGTCGTACAGTAGTAGGAGTCTCAGGATTCCGCATACGACTGGCAAACCATCAAAAGATCAAGTGTCTAGGGGTAGTGAAGAGCTTGGAAATTGAAGCCTATGCAGTCAAAACGGTAGTAGATTTTCATGTAATGCCAGCAGGATTAGGGGCTTATCCTATCATCCTTGGAAGACCATGGCTACGCACAGTGCGGGCCATTCAAGATTGGAGACACAGTACAATCAGCTTATACGGGGAGACAGGGGGCAAAAGATTATTTGACATGAGTAGCAGGAAGCCACTAGATGAAGATTATGAAGAAGGGGAGAATTCAAGTGGTGAAGAGTCTTCCACTGTGTCAGATGGGGACAGTGGCACCACCACTATTAGTGAGGGAGAGGTAAATGTGGCATTTTTGATGGTGGACAGTTGAACGGACCAGCACAGTCGCATCCATGAAGGGGATTGAAGATGAGTCTAAGGGCCCATATGAGGTGATTGAAGAGCTAATGCAACCCCAGGTGAAGTCGCACGAGAAACACGAATTGATGGCCAGGATGATTAGCACAGATCTCTCAGTCATGGAGAAGGAGAAGTATTTAAAGATGTTGTCAACGTATCCAGATTTATTCATCACATTTTATGAAGAAGTTCGGGGCTTCAAAGGGGAAGATTTGCACATAGAGCTAAAGGAAGGAGCCAAGCCAGTACGTCAAAGATTAAGGAGAATGGGTCCAGAACAGATGAAGGCTTTGCGAGAAGAGGTGGACAAACTACTAAAGGCTGGTTTTATATGCCTTGTGGAGACAACAGAGTGGGTGAGCCCAGTCGTGGTCACTCCCAAAAAGGACGGAAAATGGAGGGTTTGTGTGGATTTCAAACCTTTGAATGCAGCCACAAAGAAGGATCCATACCCACTACCTTTCATTGATCAAATCTTGGATTCAGTGGCGGGTCATGAAAGATACAGTGTGTGTGATGGGTTTTCAGGCTATTTCCAGTTGAAGATTGCTCCAGAGGATCAGAAGAAAACTACTTTCATTATGCCATGGGGCTGCTTTTGCTATACAGTACTACCATTTGGGCTAACAAATGGTCCAGCTCACTATCAAAAGAGAGAAAATTGGGCGCTTCTGCCATTCATTGGAAAATGTGTACAGGATTTCATTGATGATTTTTGTGTCTATAGCACACGAATGGATCACTGTGAAAAGCTGGAAATGGTGCTGGAACGATATAATGATTGTGGTGGCCAACTCAATCCCAAGAAGTGTTTCTTTGCAAAACCAAGGGTAAAATTGTTGGGTCATATGGTGTCAGAAAATGGCATTGAGGCTGATCCAGACAAGGTCAAGGCAATCATGCTTCTTCCTTCCCCAGAGTCTACAAAATAGTTGGCAACATTCATTCAGAAGGTAAAGTACATGGCAAGATTCATTTCATTGTCCTCACAGCTTTTATATCCATTACAACAGGTGGCAAAGCACGATCCTTTGCAATGGGATGACAAGTGTGAAGAGGAGTTTCAGAGAGTCAATGAAGTCTTAGGGGAGATGACAGCGGTGCAGGCTCCAAATTGGGAACAGGTTTTTTATGTGAATCCTTCAGTAGGAGAGGATGCTATTGGTGCTATGTTGCTGCAAAAAGGGAAGGGGAGCCAATATATGCACCCCGTCTATTGTGCTAGTAGGGTAAAGTCAGTATAGCAGAGAGGGGACTGTCAGAAATAGAGTTGGTGATGGTAAGTGTGGTGTTTGCTTGCCGACAGTTTCGCCAATATCTTTTGACAAAGCCATTTGTATTCCTAACTAGCTACACATTCTTGCCTCAGCTCATCAATGGTGTAAACATGTCTAAGGCAGTAAAAAAGTGGGTGATTGAATTACAGGAGTTCGAGTTCTCTTTCTTGGTGGAAGAAAGCAACAGAGCTACTTTGGCAGACTTGTTAACTTATAAGGAAAACCCTCTGCTTGTCAAAGAGGAAAGTGTTAGAAAGGTAGAAAATGTGGCAGAAGTAAGCAATGCTCATGTTTTGTTCTTTGATGGTTCATACAGGAAGAGCCATGATGCAGTTTCTGGTGGTAAAGCTCTTTATGACCAGCAAGGTAAGCTGATTTGTAAAAAGGGATTCAAAGTTGATGCTCATACTAACAATGAAGCAGAGTATTCTACATTGGAAGCAGGGCTAAACATTTGCATTAAGCATGGTGTAAAGAGACTATGCATAAGAGGTGATTCTCTACTGGTGGTAAAGCAAATACTAGGAGTATGGAAGAGCAAAAACCCTGCATTGAGGAACAAGTGTTTCAAGATCAAAAGCTTGTTGAAGGAGTTTGAAGCATGGGGCATTCGGCATGTGGATCGTTCTCTTAATACAGAAGCACATGAAGCAGCACAGGGAATGATTGGCGAGCTATATGTGTTAAAAGCAGATCTGCCACTTTATCAGGGTCGTGAAAGTCTGACACTGGAAGAAGAGTTTTTGTTGACAGGAGTCATTCCCAAGGACATTGAGAAGGCAAAGAAATATGGGTTTGTACGCAGAGCTTGCAAATACAAGCTCATTGGTGACACCTTATACATGCAAGGGGCTGACTTGGTGTTAAGGCGTGTACCATGGAAGGAAGAGCTGTACAGAGTGCTTGAGGAGAATCATGAAGGAGCATGCGGTGGCCACTTTGCATTTAAAATCACATTGCACAAAATTTTACAGGAGGGTTACATATGGCCAAGTATACAAAAAGATGTGCATCACTGGTGTAGCTCATGCAAAAGGTGCCAGGCATTTGGGAAACGAGTTTTAAGACCAGAGTTGCGCAAGACAATTTTGGCCTTTGACATTTTTGAGAAGTGGGGAATTGATGCAGTAGGACCATTACCCATTACCAGCAGGGGAAAGAGTTATATTTTGACAGCTGTGGATTATCTTTCCAGGTGGGCAGAAGCTAGATCAGTGAAGCAAATTACTGCAAGAGATGTTGCAAAGTTTGTTTATGAAGACATCTGCTGTAAATTTGGGGTGCCCTTGGAGCTTCTTTCTGATCAAGGGCCTGGTTTTAGAGCTGACTTGCTAGAATACTTGTGTGCCAAAATGCGGATTAAGCATAATTTTACTACTCCTTATTACCCGTAGTGCAACGGTTTGAATGAAAGATTCAATGGTGAACTTGTACACATTCTTGCAAAGGTGACAGAACATCAGGGCAAGAATTGGGATCTGGAGCTGTTCAGTGCTTTATGGGCTTATCGTACATCAGTGAAGACAAGCACATGTTTTACACCTTTTTCACTTAGTGTATGGCAAAGAAGCTTTGTTACCTATGGAAGTTGAGTTGCTTGCAGTTAAAATGTTAGAAAAGCTGCTAGGGCCTTCTAGCAACACATTTAAAGAGAGACTCTTACAGTTGCAAGAGGTTCAGCTGGACAGGATGAGTGCCTTGGAACATTATGAGAAGATGCAAAATAGGGCATTGACAAAGATAAATGAGAAGATTAAGAAGAAGGGTATTGAGGAAGATGATTTGGTGCTACGCTATAATAGTAAGCTGGATAAAACCTTTCAAAAGAAGTTCCAAGTGAAATGGGAGGGGCCCTTCAGAGTGATGAATTGCTTTGCTAATGGCACATATCAATTGGCTGACTTTGATGGGACCCCACATGTATCAAGGGTGAATGGTTTGCGTCTCAAGCTATATCATGCACGACTGATGATGGTAGACAAGGATGAAAGAATTGAAGTAGTGAAAAATAGTGTCTTTGAGAACATGGCAACATCAGATGCATGGAGTCTCACGACACTGTTTTCTGCTGACCATGAATGATTTAGTAGGCTAGGGGATGGGCAAACTATGTTAGGTATTTCTTGGTAATATTTTCTTGGCATGTGTACACACTCATGCATGGCATTTACAAATAAAGGGTGTCCATCTCCAAGGGCTAAAGGGGGTATAAGGCCACATGTGTACGGATCTAACAAAAATATGCAATGTGTACAGTTAGTTGTTGGTTTACCTTGATAAATGGGAAATGAAAGGGGTGTGAAATGAAAATCAGTTTCACAAGGTAGGTTTCAGCACTATCATATGTGGACAAGTTTGTTGACAAATAATGTGAGCATGCAGAGCACTATTTTTTTAAAGCTGGACCCGTTTGAGGAGGTTTGCTACAGTACCAGTCCTTGGCATTTCATGGGAAACAAAGGTATTTGTGGTCCACAAGATGTTATTAAAATGGTGCAAAGTCTTCCTTGAATGCAAGAGTCACCCTGGGATTTAATACAAGGCTCGCTAAAAATAGAGGGTGGCCTTGGATTGCTTCAAAAGATTCTTCAACTAGCCTCAATTGTCAAAGGAGCGCCGCGTGGAGGTGGGGGTGAGCTCTCTGGCAACCTGACATACCTTGGAGTATTACGAATAGTATAATGTTTTCTTTTTTTTGGGGTTGAACGGGCAGCGCATCCCATGTGTATAAGAGGAGGAGGGGAGCTGTAGTTCAAGGTGTGATAGGGAGAGCTCGTTGTTTCTGATGCTCTCAGATAGCTTGATGTAGCCCATGTGTATAAGAGGAGAAACGTAGCCTTTGTGTGAGAAGGCGCACTCTTCTAGGTGTGTGAGAGCCCGCGTTTTTTTCCCTGTGTGTAAGAAGCTGCTCTCTGTGTTTGAGAGAGAAAGGAGATGAGCTCGTTTTTTTTTTTAAAGAAGCACTCTCAGACAGCCCATGGCACTCCAGTTTGGGTGAGAGGAAGTGTTCGTTTTTTTTGTGGGAAGGAGCTCTCAAGGAGAAGCGCAGACATGCATAGAAGAGAGGCTGCGCAGTACCCTCTATGTTTGTGTGTAGGAGGGGAGGAGAAGCTGCAACACAACCCGTAAGAATGAGGAGAAGGTGCCACGCATAAAGAATGCAGCTTCTGTCATGATGGCAGCCCATGTATGTAAGTGACGGCTGGCCAGTTTTTTTTTGTTCTCTTTTTTGTGAAATTATTTCCTTGTCTAAGATCCCGAGTGAACTTCTTTCTTTTGTCAGGATTGGGCTCCATAACATCAGGCTAAGTCAACAACCTTCCCTTGAACCTTTTGGAATTGGCTCAATTGGCTCTAAGGGTGGCATTCCTTCCATCTCTAGGCGTTCCTTGTTGAGTTGCTTGCTCACCTCAAACTCCTCATGGGTTATCTCCAACAAAAGGTCATTTTGGCCCTTTGTGCTCTTTTCTTCCACTTCATCAAAAAGATCAACGAGCTTTATGGTAGTTCGATCAAAAGATTCTAATGCATCACCTGCACGTTCAGTATGCTTGTGCCACTTGTGTCGACTTGTTTGCTCCTTCAAGGTCTCCTCTACGACCTCCACATCCTCTCCACTACTTCAGGATTTCTCTCAACACCTGTTCTTGGAGCACCTATGCATCAACCCAACAAAGGATATTATACACCATGCTTAAGAAAACACAAGTAAGATTGCAATGCATTCTATATAATGGAATGATACCTTACGGTTGAGTTGATGTGTCAAACAAAATATCACCAGGATCAACCACTCTTGATTGTCCAAAACAAACTTCAATGGCATCAAAAAGGTGTTCCTCAAATCGAGGAGGAAGCTTCAACTTTGTGCGCGCTCTAGAATCCATGGCCCAAGTAAGATTGCAATGCATTCTATATAATGGAATGATACCTTACGGTTGAGCTGATGTGTCAAACAAAATATCACCGGGATCAACCACTCTTGATTGTCCAAAACAAACTTCAATGGCATTAAAAAGGTGTTCCTCAAATCGAGGAGGAAGCTTCAACTTTGTGCGCGCTCTAGAATCCATGGCCCAAGTAAGATTGCAATGAATTCTATATAATGGAATGATACCTTACGGTTGAGCTGATGTGTCAAACAAAATATCATCAGGATCAACCACTCTTGATTGTCCAAAACAAACTTCAATGGCATTAAAAAGGTGTTCCTCAAATCGAGGAGGAAGCTTCAACTTTGTGCACGCTCTAGAATCCATGGCCCAATATGCACTAAGGTCGGAAGGAGTGTTTCGACCATAGTCAAAAATTATCTTCAAATCTTTGTATACCCGATTCCACCTATCCATACATTGCTTCCAAGTACGGTCAACCCCTTCAGTGACACACTTTTTAGAAATATATGTCCACTTTTCCTGTTTGGTTCTCACCCATGATGGTAGTGTGCAATTTTCCTTCTCTTCTTCAAGTCCAAGCTTGGCGGCAAACCAAGATCCAAGTTTCTGCACCATCCCAATAGATGGGGTCATCACCATTTGTCCTACCAGTGGGTGCTTGGCCATGGCTTGTTCGAGTGCTGGTAATTGGCTAAGAAGTTGGCTTCCCATCAGCATTTTAAATGCTCGTAGTTGATGTAGCCTGAGACGCTGCCTACCCAACACCTACCTGAGCACCACTTATTGATGGAGTGCTCTGTGCAAGATCCGAGAGACTGGCTGGAAGACATCTTGACTATGCACCTCAGATTCTGTAGTTTTTGAAGTAGATCTTCCTTTTTTACTCTTACTTTGTTTACCTTGACTCCTTGTTTGTTGGTTTCCCTGTGAGTGCCTTAAGGTTAACGAGAGGATAAATAGACAACTAGGTTGAAAACATGGCATTAAAAACATTACTTGATTTGAAATTTGAGCTAAGGGTGTTCGCTTTGCTATAGGAGGAGGAGATGACTGAAGGAGAACTCTTGGAAGGGGAGATGATTAACAAAGCATTGGTGTGAAATCACAAAAGAGTAGGTTGGAAGGGGAGAGGATGGAGGAATGAGTTGAAACTAGGCACAAAGAAATCCTCATCTTGACTCCAAGTTTCATTAAGATCGAATGTACTGGACATGGCTCAACCTACAGCACTGAATGTAGAACTAAAAGAAAGAAAGGTTTGTTTCAAGAAGGAAATATTATATAGTGAAAGAGCTAAGCATGAGGGAGCTAGTTTGGGCGTAATCTCTACTCTGGGAAAAAAGAACAACGAAATATGATGAAGCTTTAAGTTTTCAAGAAAAATCATTGCTTTTTCAAGAAAATATTCTCTTATAATTGACCCGTTGCTCTGATTATAGCGTGGGAGATGGTGGAGTCTTGGAACTTGGCGATCATGAGCATGCGCCGCCCATAAACTGCAGCGAGACGAGCAAGGCCTAAATTTGACGCATGTTTTTCCTGTCAAGGGCCATTTTGCCTGTCAAAAAAGGTAGTTGAAAAAAATTCCTATCAAACGACAAGCCCGAGAAAAAAAATTGCCTGTCATAAAAAATTTGGGGTAAAGCAAAAAAGAGGAGAGCTATGCCATTAGAGTGATTTTTGGATTGCACAACTTTGATGATTGTTCACATTTTCTGTCTTTTGTCCGAGGTTTATTGTGATCTAGTGTTTTTTTATTTGATATCTTTTGATGATTAGGGATTTTGCACTGGCAAGATATGCATGAATGTGATTTTAAAGAGAGCTGGTCCGTAGGTTATTCTCTATTTTATGTGTCTTTTTTTTATGGTATCTGTGTTGATATAAATTTACCTATCATTTGACAAGAACTTTTTTGTTGAAACCTGTCAAGCGAAAGGGGAAAAAAAATTGCCTATCATAAAAAATTTCATAGGCACCCGTCAAATTTAGGCCCCGGAGACGAGGGCATTTTTCTCAATATATTCTTCTTTGCTCACTCCTCTCTCTCTCTCTCTCTCTCTCGTGCTCAAACGAGTGTGCTCAAACGAGTGGTGCTACTCGTTGGGCCACCGGCGCCCAAAGTCCCACCACGAGCCTCGCCACGTGTGACCTCGATGGCTGGCCACCAGCGCCCGCACCTGAGGTCCCGTGGGAACAGCTCGCACGCTGCTCCATCCCTGTCGTTCCGCTGGTCTTGATCCTTGAAGCTTTTCCTTCCTTTGCTTTCCATGATTGCCTTCGCAGCACCGCCCCATGGCTCCCGAGCGGCCCCTCAACCATCTCCTTAACCTCACCCGGCTCAAACGCCTTGACGATCAACTGCCTGCCTTCGATACAGACGATGACGAAAAAGACTTTGCACTTGTAAGTGTTTTCTCCCCCCTCCCGTTCCTCCTCTACATCAGGTCTCTAATGATGACTCAGAATCAATGTGTTTTCTGCTGTTGGGCACTCATCTTTGATCTTTTTCTCGGAAATGGGCTATGGTGGGCGCTCCTCTTTAGCCTGGAGTCTCTGTTTTTCCGGCAATGGGCGACTTCACACGCTTGTCTTCAGCATTTGGGCGGTCTTTTTGGGAACTTGCATCATTTGGCGCCTGGCAATTGCGTTTATGGACGCTCCATTTTTGCTTCTCCTCACAGGTGAAGCCCTCAAAGGTCAAGTTTTGGGTTTCTACTGTTTGATTTGCAACTACAAGTGGTAATGCCATAGTCCTTGTCATCAATGTCTCATAGGGTTTGCTGGTTCCAATTTGCACCACCAGCAAGTCCTTCATCTCTGTTTTTCCTTCACTTGACTTGCATGTGAGGGCAAAAGGACGAAAGGACAAGATGTGCGAGAGATCGAAGCAAATCAACACAGCATGAAATGGATGAATGAGTAAATGTATAATGGTGAATGTAATCCAGTACAAGAGGGCCTCTGATGTGAGGTGACCCTGAGGAAGTAGACCAGTGAAGAAGCAAAGACAAAGTCGAAGCAAGAGGCTCGGTTGATGACGAAGGCTCACGTCGAAGTCAATAAAGGCACTTCGAGTGATGTAGAGGTCGAAAGCTACAAATGTAGGACTGAGAAAATGCAGGTCTACTATTGCTGATGGTGAAGCAGGGTATGCTGTGGGAGTAGGACGGCTACTATATGGTGTGAATGGTGAAGTAGGGATAAGGACGTCGTGCTGGATTGCTGGATGCTCTAGGAGCAAGGTTCATAATTGCTGCTGCAGGATGACGAAGAAGATATGCCTTGATCACTGGGTTGCTGCTGTTGTGTGTTGCGTAGGTGGTAAAGCCAATGATGAGCAGAATGATGATTACATTGATCAAGCAGACTGTTGCTGGGGTAGAGCCAACGTGATTGGATGATGTCGATTGTTGATCAATGTGATGATTATCAAAGAAGGGGCAGTGTAGGGTTTATATAGGGCTGGCCCCTCCAAAGGACCAGGTCGGCTGACCTTGTCGGTCAGCCTGGTCGACCTGGTCAAGAGCCTTTTTAGGCCGTTTGTAAGACTAATAATGAGGACCTTCTTGGGCTCTAATATGGAGGATCTTTTTGGTCCCTCTCCCCTTGTGGCAGTCCTTTTGGGTTTGATAGTCACACATCCCCTCTCAAGCCAAAAAGAGGACCATGAGAGAAGATGGTAAGTTGGTGTGTAAGATTCCTTCTCAGTCCCTCAAGATGTCCGGTTTCTTCTCCTGTAATCAATCTCTTTTTTAGAATAATAAAAGATCTTATTTTTACCTGTTTTGGTCTAGAGAGAGAAAATAGTCTAGAGAGGTAATTCAGTTTTTAGATATATTTGGATGAAAAAATATTCATTCTTATTAAAAATAAATTCTCTTGAAACAAAAATTTAAAAAGAAATTTTTAAGGTGCATTAGAAATAAATTATAATGTGTACAAAAGACCTTAGCCTAAGAGTCTAGATTTTTTGAAAATTTTGGATTAAAGTTTCTATGAATCAATAGGATTAATCCAAATGTAGGGAGGAGATAAATTAAAGATTAAAATAAAAACTTTCAAAAAATGAGTAAATGTTTATAGAAGATGAAGAGTAAACTAAGGACCAAAGAAAACAATTAAAAATTTAAATTTTGACATCTCAGTGTGTGGGGATCTCTCCTCATGAAGTAAGCACTTTTTTTTATCATTATTCTTAATTTTTAATCAATAAAATGAGATATTTTATCTCTCCTCTCTCTTATTTCAAAATTAGATCCAAAAAGTAAGCTGAAATGATCCAAAAATGGTCAAAAATTGATCAAACTGATCTGAAAATTTTTAGAATCAGTTTGCTTGGTTAGAGGCTCACTTTTTCCTATAAATAGAAGTCTTCTCCCTTTGTATAAGCTTAATGGTGTTTATGCACTATTACTCTGCTCCTGGTCACATGAGCTATCTACATTGAATTTTTTAATAATTCAATTGTTTTTGGCCTAATCCTTTTCAAAGTGAATTGGTGGCCACTCTTGCTTCAAACAAGACTAGAATCCTCAATCCCTCAAGTCAAAGGAGAGCTTACAAGCTCCATGTAAGCTAATTTTTTTATTTGTTTAATAAAGAATCTATGGTTTTCTTAATTTTTATGTTTTACAATTAATTGAATTAAATTCAAATGCTATGCCTTGATGAAAAGGTCACCTCCTTCTCTTCTTTACATTTCAGTCTTTCTTAATCCTAGAAAGATTAACTAAGAGATTAATTAAAAACTCTTCTTATTGTTTACTTTCTTGAATTTTAGAAAATTGTGTTGATTAGAGATCTATGAATTTAATTTAGATTAATTTAAGTTAAAATAGAATGTTAAAAATGAGAAATGGTCAGTCATACTACAAAGAAGGTTATGGTAAAATTTTTTAAAATTTTGTAAAAAAAAGTTTATTTTTATATTATTTCAAAAGAGTAATTCTCACCATTTTTGTATCTAAAAGAAATATTCTAATTATTCCATGTACATATTCACCTATGAGTATGTGTGAATATCACTGATATTAATTATTAAATTAATTTTTATGCATAGAAAGACGCATAAAAGAATTATTTTTATTTCAAAAGTATTATTCTCATTAAATTTAATTTTATGCATAGAAAGGTACATAGAGAAATTATTCCAAAACAGTAATTCTCACCATTTTTGCATCTAAAAGAAATATTCTAATTACTTCATGTACATATTCACCTATGAATATGCATGGATATTATTGATATTAATTATTAAATTGATTTTTATGCATAGAAAGATGCATAAAAGAATTATTTTTATTTAAAAAGTGTTATTCTTATTAAATTTGATTTTTATGCATACAAAGCTGCATAGAGGAATTATTTTTATTTCAAAAGTATTATTCTCATTAATGCATAAAAATATGCATAGAGAAATTATTTTTATTTCAAAAGTGTTATTCTCATTAAAATTAATTTTTATGCATAAAAGAATTATTTTTATTTCAAAAGTGTTATTCTCATTAAAATTAATTTTTATGCATAGAAAGATGTAGTGTTATTCTCTTTAAAATTGATTTTTATGCATAGAAAGATGCATAGAGGAATTATTTTTATTTCAAAAGTTTTATTCTCATTAAATTTGATTTTTATGTATAGAAAGATGCATAGAGGAATTATTTTTATTTCAAAAGTGTTATTCTCATTAAATTTGATTTTTATGCATAGAAAGATGCATAGAGGAAATATTTTTATTTCAAAAGTGTTATTCTCATTAAAGTTGATTTTTATGTATAAATAGATGCATAAAGAATTTTTATATCAAAATTAGAATTCTCTTAAATTCTATGTTTAAATTGTATGAATAGAGGTGATGAGATGTGAATAGATGTGATCTAAATTAGATAGATGTGAATGAATGGATGGATGGGATGTGATGTGAATCAGTAGATGAGAATGAATGGATGGATGGATGTGATGTGAATAGAGGTGATGAGATGTGATGTGAATCAGATAGATGTGAATGAATGGATAGATGGGATGTGATGTGATGAGATATGATATGAATCAAATAGATGTGAATGAATGGATGAGATATGATGTCATGTGAATCAGGATGCAAATGAATGATATGGGATGTGATATGTGATGAAAAAATGGATGTGAATGTGTATGTGAAAGAATGGATGTGGATGTGTATGTGAAGAATGGATATGAATGTGTATGTAAAAGAATGGATGTGGATGTGTATGTGAAGAATGGATGAGAATAAGTATGTGAAGAATGGATGTGTGTGTATGTAAAAGAATGTGATATGATGTAAAGAGATGTGATATGACATGAATATATGTGGTGATAGATATGAATGTATGGATAGATGTGGATAGTCGTACATGTGAACGATTAGATGGATGTGGATAAATGAGATGAGATGCACGTATGAATGAGATTTGATGTGGATAGATGTGATGTGATGTTATGTGGATAGAATGTATGTAATGGGATGGTGATGAAAATGAATGTGATGGATATGAATGAATGTGAATGTGATGGATATGAATTAATGTGATGTGATGGGATGCGAATCAGGATAGATGTGAATGAATGAGATGTGAGGTGAAATGAATGAGGTGTAATGTGGTCTGAATGGATAAGATGTGAATGAATGTGATGTGATGAGATGTGGATATGGGTAGATGCGAGTGGATATGGGTAAATGCGAGTGGATGTGATGTGATGAGATGTGGATATGGGTAGATGCAAGTGATGAGATCTGATGAGGATAAATTGAGAAAAGATGTGATGAGATGAAAATGATATTATTCGATGAGAATAGGAATACATATGAAATGGATGTAGAATTAAATAATGAGGATTGATGTAGAACAATGTGGAATAACGAGAGTTCGTTATAGAAACTGTATTTATGACCTCTTTTTAAATGATTATTTTATGTCAAGAATGCTGGGAAAGCATTTTGATCGTCTTGTGAATGAGGTCATGGAAACCTAACTGATAAAGTTGCAACAAGCAGCTGACGGAGAGTCAATGGAGGACATCTCGCGTGTAGCAAAGTCGGTCGAGGTCTTGATGACCAGTCTCGGTTCGATTTAAATGGTGAGCGATAAGGTGGATGAGGGACTAAGGAAGTGGTCTATGAGTGAAGCGCTAGTAGGTGACTTGCGAAGGATCCTAGAGGGTGCTGAGGCTCTGGGTCACCGAAGATACCCACACGTGCGTCGTGGAAGATATTGGAACAAGGAGTAAGAGTTGTTTTCTGAATTTGGGCATGGATCTGGTTGATTAAATTTGCTGGTCCTCAACGGATGAGTCCATGACTCTTTTATATAGATCCGTTGGTTGATCTTACTGATCTTCAACGGATGAGTCCATGACTCTTTTATATAGATCCGTTGGTTGATCTTACTGATCTTACTGATCTTCAACGAAGATTCTATTTTGATATGTGAATATATTGCCGAGTACTATGAGCTAGGAACCATCGAAAAGGCCCCTGAGTGGATAGGTGGTGAGTGTTCTGGTTGCCAATGATGCCATAGGTACACCGATGAAGGAATGATAAAAATTTAGGATCCAACTCAAGATTTTGGAGGATTATGATCAGTGACACTGTGATTTCATTAAATGATTATTTTAAAGACAACTGAATCTGTAAGAAAGGTAATTTCATATTAGGTGTGTAAGTGGTGTGACTAGTTTTAAGTTTGCATGAATATTCGGCTAGGGGACCTGGAAACTCTTTTTCCTGGTATCCAAGATAAAACCTGACCAAATTTCTAATTGGATCCCATCATTACAGTGGTTGGGTAGTTGGCTTACCCATGGGACTGGATAGGGTTGGGCTGGACTGATGGATCCCTAAAATGAGACTCAATTCTGTTATGGTACGATAGATGAAGTAAATCCCGGATAAAAATTATTCTATTGAAAAGAATCAACGGGGCTGTGCCTCTCAATGAGAAAAAAGACGTTGGTCTCTATGATCCAAGTGCAAGTTTCTTCCTTGATCTGATCGAGTGTCTTCATAGATTCAGTCAGATCAGTTTGGTTAGTGATGACCTTGACTACGTTAGAGTAAAAATATCCTAGAGGAATCGCTCGTGCTTTTCGGGCAAGGAAAGTTTTTCCAAGTTCGGTTTTGGAAGAACCGAGGGATTAGTCTCTTGTCCAGATATCCGTGGTGGGTGAGGCCCCGAGTGAGGGACCCTACCCTGCGCAAGAAGTGCTAATTCCGGTGCTAGCACCCCTGAATTTGTTGCACGGAGGAGACATATATCTTTCAGCTGGTATCAGAGCGAATTGGCTAAAGTGGATCAACCGTGAAGCCAAAATGTCATAAATTTATGAAGTAACAATAAAAGGTTTGAATTGTGTGATGAAATTCATACAAATTGTTATTCAGACTGAAATTCATAAATTGGTAATTGGGTCTTCAGATGGAAGTACCACAATTATATGGAATCCGTGACTTGCTTGAGGCCTAGACATGATGTTATTTACCTTATAGTTCCAAGGACCGTGACTACCCATATATACCAAGGGTATAACTGCAGCTCTTTACTGGCAGTATATGCGAGTAAATCTAAGATCTTGAAATTATAAGCAAAAATGGTATCCAGATGATGAATTCGAATGTGGTTGATATGATTTAAAACTCTGGTTGAGAAGTGATGAGTTGATTTAGATTCTGATTGAAAAATGATGATTCTTGAATTTTGGTTGAAAAGCAATAAGCTGAGCAAAAACAATGAGGATGAATGGGACGAGTCCTTGTGATGATGTTCGTAACTGGAATGACGATAATGACTTCAGTAAATCACTATGAGATTAGTCGATTATGCTGACAGATTGTTACTGTTAACACTTGACCCAGTGGATCAAGTTCATTGAAATTCCCATGGAGGACTGTTCTCATGGAAATTTCAGTCTAATAGACCATTATTGTGTTAAAGATATGAATGATATGATGTGAATGAATTGTTATCTGATGATGAGTTCTATATAAGAGATCTTTATCCCAGGATTCTGTTGGGTTGACCAGACTATAAGGAACCCCAGAATCAATTTGGATCTTAAGGGAAAGAGTTATCCTCTAGTTTGCGAGATGAGGACATCTCGCGTTTTTTAAGTGGGACAGGATATAAAATTCCTCCCCAAACCCCTCAAGATGTCGAGTTTCTTCCCCCTGTAATCAATCTCCTTTTCAGAATAATCCCCTTTTTAAGTGGGATAGGATATAAGATTCCTCCCCATCCCCTCAAGATGTCGAGTTTCTTCCCCTGTAATCAATTCCCTTTTCAGAATAATAAAAGATCTTGTTTCTACCTGTTTTGGCCTAGAGAGAGAAAATATTCTAGAGATAGATAATTCAGTTTTTAGATATCTTTGGATGGAAAAATATCTCTTCTTATTAAGATAAATAACCCCGAAACAGAAGTTCAAAAAGAAATTCCTGAGGTGCATTAGAAATAAATTATAATGTGCACAAAAGACCTTAGTCTAAAGGTCCAGATTTTCTGAAAATTTTGGATTAAGGTTTCTATGGACCAATAGGATTAATCCAAATGTAAGGAGGAGATAAATTGAAGAATAAAAGAAAAACCCCCCAAAAATGAGTAAATGCTCACATAAGATGAAGAGTGGACTAAAGACCAAAGAAAACAATTAAAAAACTGAATTTTAACACCTCAGTGTGGGGATCTCCCCTCATGAAGTAGGCACCTTTTTCTCATCATTACTCCCAAGTTTTAACCAATAAAATGAGATATTTCATCTCTCCTCTCTCCTATTTCAAAACTAGATCCAAAAAGTAAGTTGAACTGACCAAAAAATGGTCAAAAATTGACCAAACTGATCTGGAAAATTCTAGAATCAGTTTGCTTGGTTAGAGGCTAACTTTTTCCTATAAATAGAAGCCTTCCACCTTTTATAAGCTTAATGGTGTTTATACAGTGTTACTTTGCTCCTATCCTGAGTCATCTACATTGAATTTTTTAATAATTCAATTGTTTTTGGCCTAATCCTCTCCAAAGTGAATTGGTGGCCACTCTTGCTTCAAACGAGAGTAGAACTCTTAATCCCTCAAGCCAAAGGAGAGCTTACAAGCTCCATGTAAGCTAATTTTCTTATTTGTTTAATGAAGAATCTATGGTTTTCTTAATTTTTATGTTTTGCAGTTAATTGAATTAAATTCAAATGCTATGCCTTGATGAAAAGGCCACCCCCTTCTCTTCTTTACATTCCAGCCTTTCTTAATCCTAGAAAGATTAACTAAGAGATTAATTAAACTCTTCTTATTGTTTACTCTCTTGAATTTTTAAAAATTTTATTGATTAGAGATCTATGAATCTAATTTGGATTAATTTAAGTTAAAATAGAATGTTAAAAATGATAAATGGTCAGTCATATGAAGGAGGTTATGGTAAAATTTTCCAAAATTTTATGGAAAAGAAAGTTTGTTTTTATGTTATCCCAAAAGAGTAATTCCCACCATTTTTGCATCTAAAAGAAATATTCTAATTACTCCATGTACATATTCACCTATGAATATGCATGGATGTAACTGATATCAATTACTAAATTGATTTTTATGCATAGAAAGATGCATAAAAGGAATTATTTTTATTTCAATTAAATTTGATTTTTATGCATAAAAAGATGCATAAAGGAATTATTTTTATTTCAAAAGTGTTATTCTCATTAAAATTGATTTTTATGCATAGAAACATGCATAGAGGAATTATTTTTATTTCAAAAGTATTATTCTCATTAAAATTAATTTTTATGCATAAAAAGATGAATAGAGGAATTATTTTAATTTCAAAAGTGTTATTCTCATTAAAATTGATTTTTATGCATAGAACTTTAGATACATAGAGGAATTATTTTTATTTCAAAAGTGTTATTCTCTTTAAAATTGATTTTTATGCATAAAAAGATGCATACAAGAATTATTTTTATTTCAAAAGTGTTATTCTCTTTAAAATTGATTTTTATGCATAGAAAGATGCATACAGGAATTATTTTTATTTCAAAAGTATTATTCTCTTTCAAATTGATTTTTATGCATAGAGGAATTATTTTTATTTAAAAATTGTTATTCTCATTAAATTTAATTTTTATGCATAGAAAGATACACAGAGGAATTATTCTTATTTCAAAAGTGTTATTCTCTTTAAAATTGATTTTTATGCATAGAAAGATACATAGAGGAATTATTTTTATTTCAAAAGTGTTATTGTCTTTAAAATTGATTTTTATGCATAGAAAGATGCATAGAGGAATTATTTTTATTTCAAAAGTGTTATTCTCATTAAAGTTGATTTTTATGCATAAATAGATACATAAAGAATTTTTATATCAAAATTAGAATTCTCTTAAATTCTATGTTGAAATTCTATGAATAGAGGTGATGAGATGTGATGTGAATTAGATAGATGTGATGAGATGTGATGTGAATAGACGTGATGAGATGTGATGTGAATTAGATAGGTAGGAATGAATGGATAAATGGATGTGATGTGAATAGAGGTGATGAGATGTGAATAGATGTGATGTAAATCAAATAGATGTGAATGAATGGATGTGATGTGAATAGAGGTGATGTGATGTGAATAGATGTGATGTAAATCAGATAGATGTGAATGAATGGATGGATGGGATGTGATGTGAATAGATGTGATGTGAATCAGATAGATGTTAATGAATGGATGAGATGTGATGTCATGTGAATCAGGATGTAAGTGAATGATATGGGATGTGAGTGGATTATATGTGATGAAAATGGATGTGAATGTGTATGTGAAAGAATGGATGTGGATGTGTATGTAAAGAATGGATGTGAATGTACATGTGAAAGAATAGATGTGCATGTGAAGAATGGATGAGAATGTGTATGTGAAGAATGGATGTGTATGTGTATGTGAAAGAATGTGATGTGATGTAAAGAGATGTGATGCGTCATGAATATATGTGGATGTGAAGTGATAGATATGAATGTATGGATAGATGTGGGTAGTGGATGGATATGGATGAATGAGATGAGATGTGTATGAATGAAATTTGATGTGGATAGATGTGATGTAATGTTATGTGAATAGAATGTATGTGATGGGATGGTGATGAGAATGAATGTGATGAATATGAATGAATGTGATGTGATGGGATGTGAATCGGGATAGATGTGAATGAATGAGATGTGAGGTAAAATGAATGAGATGTGATGTGGTCTGAATGGATGAGATGTGAATGAATGTGATCTGATGAGATGTGGATATGGGTAGATGCGAGTGAATGTGATCTGATGAGATGTGGGTAGATGCGAGTGGATGAGATCTGATGAGGATAAATTGAGGAAAGATGTGATGAGATGAAAATGATGTGATTGGATGAGAAGAGGAATACATATGAAATGGATGTGGAATTAAATAATGAGGATTGATGTGGAACAATATGGAAAGACGAGAGTTTGTTATAGAAACTGTATTTATGACCTATTTTTAAATGATTGTTTTATGTCAAGAATGCTGGGAAATCATTTTGACCATCTTGTGAATGAGGTCGTGTGGGGAGACCTAATTGATAAAGTTGCAATAGCTAACGGAGAGTCAACGGAGGACCGAGGTCTTGACCAGCCTCGATTTAAATGGTGAGCTTCCGGTACGGTGGATGAGGGACTAAGGAAGCGGCCTATGAGTGAAGCACTAGGTGACCTGCGAAGGATCCTAGAGGGTGCTGACCATACGGTGCTCAGGCTCGCCGAAGATACCCACACGTGCATCGTGGAAGATATTGAAACAAGGAGTAAGAGCTATTTTTTGAATTTGGACATGGATCTGGTTGATGACCTTGCTGGTCCTCAACAGATGAGTCCATGGCTCTTTTATATGGATCCGTTGGTTGATCTTGCTGATCTTCAATGGAGATTCCATTTTGATATGTGAATATATTGCCGAGTACTATGAGCTAGGAACCATCAAAAAGGCCCCTGAGTGGACAGGTGGTGAGCGTTCTGGTTGCCAATGATGCCATAGGTACACCGATGAAGGAATGATTGGAATTTAGGATTCAACCGGAGATTTTGGAGGATTATGATCAGTGACACTATGATTTCATTAAATGATTGTTTTAAAGACAGCTGAATCTATGGAAAAAGCAATTTCATATTGGGTATGTAAGTGGTGTGACTAGTTTTAAGTTTGCATGAATATCCAGCTAGGGGGCCTGGGAACTCTTTTTCCTGGTACCCGGGACAAAACCTTACCAAATTCCTAATTGGATCCCATCACTACAGTGGTTGGGTGGTTGGCTAACCCATGGGACTGATGGGGTTAGGCTAGACTGATGGATCCCTAAAATGAGACTCAATTCTGTTATGGTATGATAGATGAAGTAAATCCCGGATAAAAATTGTTCTATGGAAAAGAATCAACGGCTCTAAGGAAAAAAGCGTTGGTCTCTATGATCCAAGTGCAAGTTTCTTCCTTGATCTGATCAAGTGTCTTCACAGGTTCGATCGGATCAGTTTGGTTAGTGATGACCTTGACTACGTTAGAGTAAAAATATCCTGGAGGAACCGCCCATGCTTTCTGGGCGAGGGAAGTTTTTCCGGGCTCGGTTTTGGAAGAACCGAGGGATTAGTCTTTTGTCTGAATATCCGTGGGCGAGGCCCTGAGTGAGGGACCCTGCCCCACACAAGAAGTGCTACTTCCGCTGCTAGCACCCCTGAATTGGTTGTGCGGAGGGGACAGGGATCTTTCATGGTGAAGAGGAACATGATGAAGTATTTGGCATGTTGTTTTGCGGGTGTAGATCATTCGTTCGTCTCTTCGTCTTTTGTAGAGTATTTTGAGTTTGGGCTGAATTGGATCAATGCCACAATGCAAGGGGTTTTCACATGCATGAACGCCCATATGGGTTTTCATTCACACATGCACTCCAAACACAAAAAACAAAATGCGATGCAAAGGGTACGCAAGATAGTGCTATGCAGTGGGATTTTACACGATCAGTGCCCTCATGGGGTTTTCACTTACTCATTTGCCCTTCAGAACAATGATAGATAACTGGTGAGGATGGTCCCCCTCTCAAGATGCCGAGGGTGATGCCGATCCGCTCGCGAAGACGCTTGAGGATAGGCCGATTAACAAACTTTGTAAGAATGTCGACATGGTTGTCTGTTGTAGGAATGTATTGGAGCCTGATGGTACCAAGCTCAACCTGTTCCCTGGTAAAGTGAAAATGAACACCAACATGCTTGGTATGGTTAGAAAAAATAGAGAAGCATGATACCATTGCAGGTTCTTCAGCTAAGGCTGAGTACCGGGCCCTCTATGATGCCACCACTGAGGCTATGTATCTCCATCAACTTCTTGAGGAGATGTGCATTCCCATGGACACCGCTACTACCATTTATGTTGACAGTCAGAGTGCGATTGCCCTGGCAATTTGTTAGACCAAGAAAAAGGGCCAGCTCCAAGTGATTACAAATAACCACCATGAGAACCTTGGGAATCGATATCACCGGCCCAGTCGAAGTTCGTGTAACCACGCAAGGTGATCCCACGACTGTAGTGAAGTCCGAACATATAAGTACTCGCCAGATGGCAAACAAACCTCATCGTTGAACTCCAATGTGGCTCTTCGGAGCATTGAAATACTGACTTAAGATGGATGTCAATAAGAAATGTTAGGTCTAGAGTTAGTTAGTGAGCCATATGAGTTTCCCAACCACTTGGCGGTAGGCTCGCTCTTCATGTGGCGGTGAATCCTCTTCCTTTGTAAGTTTAATGGTTGGATCCAGTGAGGTGGAGATAGGGATAGCACCATCACGAAAATAGGAAGTAATTAGTTGAAGACAATACTTTTGTTGTGACATAAAAATACCATCAGGATCCTGGACCACCTTCATGCCAAGGAAATATGAGAGAAGATCGAGATCAATTATCTCAAATGTTTGTCTCAGCTGTTCCATGATATCAGCCACTTTGGCTTGATTTGAACCAGAGATGAAATATCATCGACATACAACATGAGGTAGAATACAATCCCATGATCTGTGTAGATATAGATATTGGCATCACAGTGGGATAGTTGAAAACCTTTGCTGCATAGAAATTTGTCGAATGCGATGATACCACGCTCGGGGGGCTTATTGAAGGGTTGGTCAACATAGACTTTCTCCTTGAGAATGCCATTTAGGAAGGAATTCTTGACATCCATTTGGTAGACTGGCCATTTGTGGTGTGCGGCCAGATTGAGTAAGAGACGGATGGTCGTCATGAGAGTGGGATAGTTGAAAACCTTTGCTGCATATGAATTTATCGAATGCGATGATACCACGCTCGGGGGGCTTACTGAAGGGTTGGTCAACATAGACTTTCTCCTTGAGAATGCCATTTAGGAAGGAATTCTTGACATCCATTTGGTAGACTGACCATTTGTGGTGTGCGGCCAGATTGAGTAAGAGACGGAGGGTCGTCATGTGAGCCGTAGGTGCAAAGGTCTCATTAAAGTCAATGCCTTCTTTTTGGCGAAAGCCTTGCACTACAAGCGGGGCTTTGTACTTGTCCAAGGTACCATCGGTAAATTTGGTGCGGAATATCCATCTGGTTCCAATGACCTTTTTATGATGAGGGTGATCCATAAGGGACCACGTGGCATTTCCAATGCTTTCAAGTTCTTGCTCCGTAGCCTGTTTCCAAGTGGGCTGTTTGACTACCTCTTTCCACACGATGTTGGCTCATCATGCACCACATAGTCTGCTGAAAGCACATAGGCAAATGAGGCACGAGGATTGAGCCTCGTGGACTAACGAGGACTGTCCAAGGGGGTATCGCTGGGAAGCATGTCTGAAATCTTGCATAGTCTATTGGTACCAGCGGGGTAAAGGGTCCCTGGGTGGCTGGAGGAGGAAGGCTCCTCAAGTGGTTGAGTAATAGTTGACTGATTGGGTTCATGTGGCACAGTCGGAGAATCTTGATTGGGTGGTATGGCAGGAGAAGGCGAAGCATTAGGGGGGCCCTTTTATTTGGCAGTTTAAGGGAGTCAAACCTTTTCTCTTAAGAAGAAACGTTTTCTAATTTGAAGCTTCAAAACGGCTACTTTATTTGAATTTGAATTTTGGGGAAAAAATGGAATTTAAAATCTAGCGGATAAAACCATATCATCTAACATATCTATGGAAAGCTCTTGATGCGTAGATCACGGATCTGTAATCTCCGCTCAAATCGGAGCTTGTATGTAAAAGTTATGGAGGTTCGAAAATTGTAAAATTGCCCCCCCTTTTTGGGCGAAAAGTGCACCCTTTGACCACTCTTACACCTCTCTTAATCACCAATGGTTTTTGGTTACATGGCGGGCTCCTATTTGTCAAAAAGTTAAACATTTCCATTACCTCATGGCAAATTAAAGGGCCCAAAAAGACTCCATTGAGTTCCTAATGTAAGTCATGCTCATCAAAGATAATGTCTATGAATGAAGACTTTGTTCGATGTTGGATCAAAGAATTTGTAGGCCTTTGAACAACTCACTCCTTGGCTCAAGCTTGCCTCTTGTATCATTTGGAGCGTGTGTAAGCACGATACCCAAAGACACTAAGATGGAAAATAGTAGGTTTCTTGCCAACAACAGTCTGATTGAGAAACGACTATAGGTCAACGGTTCAGAAGGTACACCGTAGTGCTGACCAATTTTGACCAAAGGTGTTCAGGCAGCTCTAATGCAAAGATCATGGAGCGTGCCATATCCATAACAATATGGTTCTTGTGCTCAACCACTCCATTTTTGTGAGGGGGAGTTGGTGGAGGTGAGCTGGCGTTGAATGCCCTGCTCTTGCAAGAACTTGGCAAACTTATGGGAGATAAACTCACCACACCATTGTCACTGCGAGCATCCCAATCGAGACGCCCATTTGGTTAGTGACTAATCAACCCATGTGGTAAAGTATTGGAAAGCATCTGATTTATGCTTTAGGAAATATTCCCACACGTACCTCAATTAGTCATCTACAATTAGCATGTAGTAGAGTGACTTGTTCAAGGAGGGGGTTGGGCATTGCCCACTCAAGTCGAAGTGAATCAACTTAAGGATATCCTGAGCATGATGAGTAGCATGTTGTGGAAACGGTGTACAATGTTGTTTACCCATTTGTCATGGCTAGTAGACATCCTACATCAGTTTGAGGTAGGGTATGCCTTCAACCAATTGGTCCCTAGACAACTCATAGAGTGTGTCATAGGACAGGTGATCATAGCAATAGTGCCATAGTCGTTCAGTGTCCAAAGGAGCTCTGGTCACATAGGCATGAACCCGATGAAACTCAGAACCCTCGGAAGATGGCTCAAATAGAAAGGTAGACATCGGGTATAAGCCTGTTAGGAATCATCTCTTGTCTTTACATATTACTTAGTGAGGGCCTTTGTTTTGGGTGTGCTTGCCCAAGAGCCTGTCCCATTTTTCTCCATTTTTCATGTTTTTTTCTCCCTGTTTTTGGTTGTGGGGCCCCTCTGTTGGCTGGCCGACTCCTCCTAACCTAGCCAACTTGTTCTTGTCCTGGCCGATTGGATTTTTGTTGGCCGACTGGACTTTCTCTCGCAGACAAGTAGTCTTGCTGTGGGTTGGTTTTAGGTTGTCTGACCAGCACTTTGAGGGTGGTATAAATACCAACCTTGGTCCCCCACTTCATCTTGTATCGGATCCTTGTGTATATAGCAGAGTTTATATAGCTTCTCTCTCTCTACACTTTTGCGTTTTGTTTCTCACAGCACTTCTCATTTTCCACTATGCATTTCGACATGGTATCAGAGCCCCAAGTGGCTTGAAGCTTGGAGACAATGGGACCTTGAGGGTTTGCTGATTTTTGGTGCTGATTGGAGATTTCTTGGGCTGTTCGGGACTTGGAGATCAGGTAGAATGTGGCTGGCCATCACCGTTGGACAACCATCTTGCATAGTGTTTGCAACCACTTCTTCATTTTTTTCCCCACCTACCCTCCCTTCACAAGACCTTGTGAACCCTTGAGATGGTAGATTTGCTTGAGATGGCAGATTTGCTTGAGATGGCTGAGAAGCACGTGAAGATCCCCATTCTCCCCACTTTCCTGGTGGATCAACAGTTAGACGGGACCAACTGTGACATCTGGAAGGTAATGATGGAGTTTGTCTTGGAGTCTTATGACTTAGTTGATTTCATTGTGGTTGGTGTTCCACGACCTCCAGGCTTTGAGGTTTCAGGATCAAAGGAGATGGTTTACAAGTTGCGGAAGGCCTTGTATGGTCTGAAGCAGGCTCCTAGGGCTTGGAATCAGAAGATTGATTCTTTCTTTCTATGGATAGGTTTTCAAAGTTCAGTTGCAGATCCTAACTTGTATCTCTTTCGGAAACGTGGTTTGGTCATGTCCTTTGTGGATGATCTCATTCTCATTGGCAGTCATGTGGAGCACATATAGCAGTGATGAAGGCTGCCTTGTCAAAGGAGTTTGAGATAACCGACTTAGGCTTACTCCATTTCTTCTTGGGATTGGAGATTTTGTAGACCTAGAGGGGGTAAGGAGAGGCTGGAATACTTGACTAGTCTTGGGGTGAAGGATGAGGATCTGAGCAAAGTCATAGCTAGACATCCTCAAGTGCTTGAATACACAGTTGACCGTATGATGAAGCCACGAATCCAATACCTACGGAGCATTGGAGTCCTGGATACAAGGCTGGGGAGAGTGATCACAGTCTTTCCTTCATTGCTCGAGTGCAGCTTGGAGGGATCTCTCAAGAGAAGGGTAAGGCTCTTGGTGGATGAGGTTGGGGTTAATGAAGGAGATGTATGGAAAGTTATCCTGCTGAGCCTGCAGGTCCTGATGCGAAGCATCAAGGACTCATTGAGGCCGCCCAGGATGATGGACTTTCTGCTGGCGCAACTTGGTATCAGCCAAGAGAGAGTGGTAAAGTTGGTTGTCTAGTGTTCTTTAGACATTGAGTCAAGTAAATTGCTTAATTTGGAAACTATCTCCTAGAAACTTTAAGTCTAAGTGAAACCCAGTTTGAGGCCTCTTTCTTGAAAAACCTTCTATTAGTAAGGAGGGGTTTAGACTGAAAGTATTTATATACTAATTAATCTTTCAATTAATTAGTATTTATATACTTCTAATCAATCTTCTTTTTGTGAGGGTCATTAATTAATGCACAGGCATTAATTAATGACCCTTCGCATGCTAAGGATTGCTTGGTCACTTGTCCTCACCTAACTGCTCTCCTTTGCTCCTGTCGCCCGCTTGCTCACCCTGCCTCCCCTAGGCTCTCCCCACCTTCGCCTCTCCTCCCCTCCCTTGCTCACCTCCCCTCGTCCACCCCCTTGCTCGCCTCCCCTCGTCCCACCCCTTGCCTGGTTGCTTGCCCCGCCTGCCCTGTTGTGCAGGCCTGCCCAGCCCGCCTCCACTAGGTTCTCCTCACCCTCACCCTCACCCTCACCCTCCCCTCTCCTCCTCTTGCCTGCTTGCCTCCCCTCATCTGCCTCCTCGCCCGAGTGCTCCCCTCTGCTACCTGTCACGTGCACCTTGCACTGGGGTACACAGTGACACACTGGCATGATCATTAGTGCAGCATTTATACAGAAGTAGCACCTTTTTTAGGAATATTTGTCGTACGCCGTGACCCCATTGTGAGCCCTCAGTCTAGGGACAATTAGGCACGAGCTACATAAGTTAGTCTTTGAGCCTTAGAGGTTAGTCAAGTGTTAGTCCTCTTAACCCACTTGGAGAATTCATCATACAGGAGCATGTAGGTGTCTGCCATAGCCTTAGTTGCATGAGTAGGCATTGTTAGATCATTGCACATAGAAGGGGCTAGCCCTAATGTAACATGCAATGGAATTATGCGTAATGGAGGATCCTGTCACACAAAGTCTCACACTACCTTCTTTATCCTGAGTTTCGTGAGTCTTCAGATCAATCCACTTTAAGCACTTTAAACTTTAAGAGATTAGAGAGAGAGATAGAACTGTACACCGTATTGGGTCCCAAATTACCCACTTAAGGGCCCCCTCCTATTGCTAGGAGTATTTGCTTTATTATCTTTGAAGAGAATGACTGAGGACTGACTTTGGACTGTAGATAAGCCAAACGCAAGATCTGTGAAAGACCAAGAGTCGGGCTGAACTGTACACGGCTGTAGAAGCACCAATGATGACCAATCTCAAGCCTATGCACTCTTCCAATGGAACGTAGGAAGGCTGCAAATTTGTAGTTGAGATATGGGGCTGACTGTTCTAGGCTGTGAATGAATGCTGCAAATGATTGTATGAATGTGTTTTACCTTCACTGGAAGGGGCTCTAAGAAAATGATGATATGATGAATGCTGAATTCTGTAAGGCTCAAAATGCAGGTTCTGTAGCGCTTCCTTCCTTGTCTGAATATGGCTGATGTGTTTGCTGAAATATGCTCTATGTGCACAAGCGATGAAGCCCCATGTGGCTGAAGACTAAATGCTTGAAGGCTGAGGAGTATGATATGAATGAATGATGGGGAATGATGCTATTTATATGGAGTCTATGGGCTGGTCGGTTGGCTGTACAGCTGGCGGACTGGTTCCCTAAAGCTACACGACTGAATAATATGTGGAATAATCACTACAAGGGATCGGGCTCATACCCGCACTCCTAGTTTAGCCGCGAAAAATGACTTGTGGTAAAAAATAGCGGGCCCGTGTATCAGCGCGTGTACCATCGCGGCCAGAGACATGCGTGTAAAAGCGCGTGTATCATCGCGGCCAGAGACATGCGTGTAAAAGCGCGTGTATCATCGCGGCCAGAGACATGCGTGTATCATCGCGGCCAGAGACATGCGTGTAAAAGCGCGTGTATAGACGCAGTCAGACGCGCTGATACGAGGGCTTATACACATGTTTTGTCAGTTTAGCTGCGCTTATAGACGTGCATTTCACAGAGTATCCGCGTATATACACGCGACTTTTACAGAGTTGACGTGTCTATACATGCGAACAGAGAGCAAAAAAAATAATCCAGAAAGTGCTATTTGGTACCTGAATGCTGTTCCAGCATTCCAGCACCCAATAGCACTCTCTGGAATTTTTTTTGGGTGCATTGCACCATCCACGAGAAAGATTTAGTGCATTGTCATTACACGATTCAAGAACGACATGAATGCATACATTGTCAATACACGATTCAAGACAAACATGAATGCAATACTATCAATTCACGATTCAATATTACTATCAAAATTTTATGTGTACACATATATACAAGGGAGTCCATATGTCGAAGTAGCCCATGGCTTCAATTATAAACAAATATATACAAAATCAAATTGGTTTGTCTAAAAAAGCCTATGGCTTCAGTTACAAAAATATATATCATCCTCAATATGGAATGTGATACTATAAGTCCAGGAGTACTACTCAGACCCAGATGATGACCCGCTGCTCCCTCCATGATCAGATGAGCTCACATCGGTATACATGTCCGATGAGTAGTGCTCACGTCCAGCAGGAGCAGTGGTGGCGGAGAATGGATCATCATCAGGAGCATTAGCAGGTGCAGCAGCACCTTGTGCTTGTTCAAGTAATATATCGTATATAAGTATATATATATGTAATTCAATAAATCAAAATCATTCATTTAGAGTTTTCAAGTACCTGTCGACCATATGATCTCATGGCCATCTCAAACTGCGCGTCCGTAATACGTCCCTCGACTCTAAAGAGGGCCCACGTGTCACGTCTGCTATGCCGACAAAGCATACCCAGTATCGTGGGCTGTGGGCTTCCTCCCCATAACCCGTCGCTGTATCATAATCAACACAATTTGTAAGATTAAAACAATCATAGAATCAATGAATCAAGTAAACAATCAAATAAAGTGGCAAGATACTTACGAACTCTACCTCCCATGACTCGATGCTGCCAGATCCGAAATGCGAAGATCCAATGGTCTCCATCTGGATCCGTCGTGCCTCCACACGCCTGCTCTTCACGCCACCCTCTGCTTGTTTCTTTGCCTCCTTCCACTCACGTTTGTGCGTAGTGGCAGGTTTCTCGGCAGGATAGCCACCCACAGCTACATTTAGCCCATCATCGTACACGAGTTTCTTAAGGTGAGATCTTTTATTACTTAAGATCTCCCTTATTCGCGTCCTTCTCCATATATCCGAGAATGTCACATGTGGGGGATTGGGGTACCGACTATGTACAACATCTATCACCTCCCAACTAATCGGCTATTTTGTTCTTTAAATCTAATAAAATAATTTCTGTACAAGTTTGAAACTATCCCACGCATGTACTCCATTACCTCTTTCCCCCTCGCATCCATCACTACCCCGCCCCTATCCGTCACATCATAGTAGATCACTCCCTCCACCTCTCTCACCTCCTCATCATCACTGTCTCCTCTAACTCTTCTCCCTCTATCTCCTCTCTCACCACGTGCCCTACTACCTCCCCCACCAAAGCACCCACCGCATCCTCCACTCCCACTCTTCCTACTACGGCGTTTGCTCTCCGGTGGAGTCATGATACTAGGGAATTGTGTACGTGACTGTGTACGTGACTGTGGCTGTAAGGGAGTACATGATGGTGGCTATGAGCCGTGACGTGACGGTGCCTGGGAGGGTGTGCGTGAGTGTGTCTGGCACGGGGTATGTCTCCTCGGTGGGCGTGGAAGAGGAGAAGCTGCATGCCGTCTCGCCGGACTCGCAGGCATAGACGGTAGTGGAGTGACATGGATACTCAGGGGCGGGGTATAGATACCAGGTAATCCAGGAGGGGGATGGGCATACATGTACTCTGTAAGCTCAACTGGTGGACCAAGATGGCGCCCAAAATGATTGATGGCATCAATCTCCTCAAGCAGTGAGGATGAGACAATGTGTCATCGTAATCATGATGTGTGGTTGGGACAAAGGATCAAGTGTATGTGTAATCGATGTCAAGGATGCATTGTACGAGTGCGTCGAATCACCTTGAATCACATCTCCATGTATGGAGAATGGAATCAAATAGATTTAGAGGTGAGTAGATGTAAATTGATAGTATTCAAATGACTCATGGTGTCCAAATTAATGGAGTTGTAATATATATACTCTAATTGAAGCAGGATGTAGTACCACACCCTAACATGGTGCCCTACGCATGGCAAGAGCACGCAAAGCATCGACGAGATGATGCTGGAGCTTCGGGATCTATTGTCAGAGATGAGTGGGAAAGGGATGACAATAGCCCTGCACCCCACGAAGTTGTGGAAGAGGAAGTGTTTGATGATATGGTGCGGTATCTTTTTAGGGATGATCCCAAAGGTATGGACGACGATGATATGGAGCAAGAGCATCTTTACAAGGCTTCATCGACACCGGTTTTTGAAGGGTGTACATTCTCTATTTTACGTGCTTCATTTGAACTACTCAATATACAAACAGTTTATGGATGGAGCAATGCAAGTCTTGACGCATTATTGAAGTAAGCATTCTAACTTGCAAATTTGAATTAGTGTTTAAGGGTTTAGGGTTTAGGGCTAATTGATGATATTGGATGCAGGCTATTATCAAACATGCTTCCAAAGGGAAATAGACTACCCACCTCATGAGACATAGCGAGGCGCTATGTGATATCCCTAGGAGGATTGGATTATGATCGCATACATGCATGCGTCAATGATTGCATTCTCTTTCGTGGGATGCATAAGGAGGCTCGGCATTGTCCCACTTGTGGTGAAGCAAGGTATAGAACAAATGTGATGAGTTTTGATGTACCTCGTAAAGTCTTGGGACACTTTCCTATAATTTCTCACATCAAACACATGTTCAAGTGCAAATCCATAGAAGAGCTCATGTCATGGCATTCCTCACATCGATCGGATGATGGCATGTAGAGAATTCCTGCAGACACTCCTGCTTGGAAGCATATTGAAGATGACTGGCCCAGCTTTAAAATAGAGCCCAGAAACTTGAGACTTGGCCTAGGTATGGATGGAGTGAATCCATTTGGTTTCAAAAGCACCGCATACAGTGTGTGGTCAGTTGTGTATGTTTTAGGCTTGACTTTCGTCACTTCTTTGTGTATGGATGGAGTGAATCCATTTGGTTTCAAAAGCACCGCATACAGTGTGTGGTCAGTTGTGTATGTTTTAGGCTTGACTTTTGTCACTTCTTTGTGTATGTTTTGGATGTCAAATGGCAAATGAACGTGGTGGAAAAAGGGCCTAATGCAATGATAAAACGCCATGCAAGTGGCTAAATATTGACTCTACAAAGTTTTGGCAAACAAAGAAAGATAGGCTCGTATTGCCACAACAATGTGAACATGTATGCATTTTTTTACTAATGTATTTCATGTACATATATATCTAAGCTCGCGTACCCCTTGACTTTTGATATGCTAATTAATTACTGCAGTATGTGTATTTGAGTAGGTTATCTATCTGCCAATGGTGCATGACATTAAATGGTGGTACGTTATCCCTATTGCACCACGTTCCAAAGTGATGTATAATACATTCACTGATATGGAGCATATGGAGGATGATGTAGCAAGCCGCAATGAGGATGATGTAGCAAGCCGCAATGAAGATGATGTCAAACATGCCAATGAAGAAGTTGTGATCGATGATCAAGAAATAAGAGATGATCATGATAATGAGGATGAGCGTGCCATTTCTCATGATCATGAGGATGACCCTACCATTGAGGATGATGGTGATGTTGATGAGGATGATCAGGGCATCGATACCATTATCAATGGACAGAATATCGATAGTGGAATAAATTTAATCATAGCCTTACAAATTGATCAAATGGATATTGATGTTGATCGTTTGGCAAGGATGGATCTTATTGAAGATGAGATCGAACCCTAACCAATCCATCACTGTATCGTTCTAAATTGATGACATTTCTATTGTATATGTTGTCTTTTAATTATCATCTCATGATTTATTTTTGAATATATTACATTGTTGTAAATGCATGTAGTGGGATTGTGTAATGATATATAATGTAATGTACTATGAGATGGTTTAAAGAAAATGGTTTTTAATTTTGTAAAGGAATGGAGTTTTTCTTAATAAAGTTCTCCGTTATCACGTGTAATAAGGCGTGTATAATTACGTGTATATACACGTGCTGGTACACGCATTTCTGAAACCAGTATACAGGCGAATTTAGATGCCAATATACACGCACTGGTACACACGTTTTTGAAACCAGTATACACGCGAATGTAGATGCTAATATACATGCGCCCGATACTACTCATATACATGCGTGACCATACACGCGCCCGTAACTTATCGCGTGTATCGAACGCATGTATGGCAGCAGTGTCTTGTAGTGAATGCTATTAAATGCTGGAAAAATATAGGAAAAAATGCCAAATAACTAGGATAAAATACTGGAGAATATCTTGAGGCTTGTGCAATGGTCTAGGTGGTCTATATGCATATGGGATGAATGCTATGGTCTATATGCATATGGTCTAGGTGGTCTATATGCATATGGGATGAATGCTATGCAAAATGCAAACATGTCCTGATGCAAACCCTAAGGCTTTTGTCATGTGTATCCGTTAATCTCGATGCTCATAGACATGGATATCTTCATTAGCAAACATATGGGCAGATTTAGGGGCGGATTTAGAGTGGATTTTGTAGCCCTACAAGCTTCGGGAAGTGCCGAAGTCATAGCCCAATGGTTGGGATACCTTTTGGGCATAGTTTGGACACAAAATATGACTTTTTGGACAATGTTTTGTGGGAAAAATAGGCAAAATCGACTTGATTACGAGTTCACATAAATAGGATCACTAGGCATTCATTAGGATCATTATTCAAAGATAAAGAGAATCCATTTGTTAGAGTTTGCAAGGCAGCAAGGACAAAGTGGTGGATAAGCAGGAGCTTCTCTTGTCCGATTGCACAAGTAGAGGGTCGCAGGGATCTTTGGTATGCATCATGAAGCTGTGAATCAGCAAGATCATTGTATATATAGCATGTTTTGGCAATATACAGTAGATTAGGTCTATCTCTCCTTCTCTTTTGTGTCTTTGCTAAACATAAGATTAGCGTTAATCATGAACACACTTCTGCAACACTTGTTACATTGGCATGAATGATTCTCTCTAAGTGGCTTAAGGGACTTTGATTGATTGCCTATCTCTCTAAGGAGGCTAAGGAATGACCTACGTAGCTCGTGCCTGACATATCCTGGACTAAGGCATTAGGAAGTGAATGGGGTCTTCTTGGGCCCTTTAATTTGCCCAAGCCTAATCAAGGTGATTAAGGAATAGCCAAATGGGGGGTTGCCATGTGGACTGAAATGTTGGGTTTTTAAGAGAGGTGTAAGAGTGGTCAAAGGGTGCACTTTTTTCCCCAAAAGGGGGGGGAGGCAATTTTACAATTTTCGGACCTCCGTAACTTCTACATACAAGCTCCGATTTGAGCGGAGATTACAGATCCGTGATCTACACATCAAGAGCTTTCCATAGATATGTTACATGATATGGTTTTATCCGCTAGATTTTAAATTCCATTTTTTCCCCAAAATTCAAATTCGAATAAAGTAGCCGTTTTGAAGCTTCTAATTAGAAAACGTTTCTTCTTAAGAGAAAAGGTTTGACTCCCTTAAACTGCCAAATAAAAGGGCCCAAGAAGCCTTCCATTGAGGTCCTAATGGATTACAATGGTTTCACGGCGTATGACAAATATTAAATCCTAAAGGATTCTACTACTGTACAGTGTTGCACTGATGATGAGCCATCTTGTCACCATGCACTATAGTGTAGACTGCATGTGACATTTCCTCCTTCTTAGCTTGGCGGAAGGTTTATGGCTTCCAAGTAGTCCGCCAACAATTGGGGGTAGTCTTGAAAGAACTCTTCGTCTACCCAAATTGCTTCGTGGGGGTATCTTCATCTAGCCAAATTGCTTCGTGGGTATCTCGATCTCGGAACTTCGTATTTAACGACCGACGGTCGTTGACCAAAACCATGCTTCCAACGATGAAGAAGGATCTGCTCAAGATCAATGACTTCTGATTTATCTACCATGTCTGGCTGCTGTTCATCTGAAACATCAAACACTTTTGGTCCAACATATGGTTTTAGCCAAGAAACATGGAAAACATCATGCATTGTCCAACTGTTAGGCAACTTCAACTTCATGGAGACATCACTTATCTTTTTAACTATTGGAAACAGTCCAAAACTACGAAAAGAAAGCTTGGGACAGTGCTTACCCACTTGTTTCAATCTTTGTTTCATGATGCACAAATAGACCTATTCCCCTTCCTTAAAGTGGACATCTCGTCTAGACTTATTTGCATGTCTGCCTATAAGCTTCTTGGGCTTTGGTCAAGCGGTCTTTAATTGACTCAATGATTTCGGAAAACACTTCTGTCGTTTTGTTAGCCTCAAGAGATGGAGACCATTCTCGTCAAAAGAGGAGCAACGACGACTAAAGGCTGTCTCATATGGAGTCCGTTGAATGAGTATCGTTCAAGATGGCTTGGACCAATAGAAGATAATGTTCCAATTTGGACTGCTCATTTGACAATATGACTTGAGAACATCAAAGGCCAACTGGTTATAGATTTCTGTTTGGCTAATTGTCTGTGGATGGAATGCACTAGACTGTGACTTGGTCCCAAAATTCTCGAATAATGAATGCCCTCCAAAAATGCGAGTTAAACTTGGAATCCCTGTCTGATGTAATGGTGCTAGGCAAACCACAAATGGGGTACCAATCGTTGAGAAAAAGGCGAGATACGTCCTCAGCTATGGCCGTATGCTTGCATGGGATGAGCATGCAGAATTTACTGAAGTGATCCACAATGGTGAAACACTAAATGTTATGAGATCCGGTGGATGCTGGTAGAGGTCCTATAGAGTCCATAAAAATGTCTATGAAAGGTCCATAGGGGATAGGCAAAGATTGAAGTAACCGAGATTTTTTCGTATGTGGGACCTTAACTTTTTGACAAATCTTGCAGGCTTGAACATGTGAATAAACATGACGCCTCATTTTTAATATAAGGACTGTTCCAATTTCTCAAGGGTACTGTTGATACCTCTATGTCCTCCTCCAACTAAGGAGTCATGGGCATCATGGAGAAGAGCTGCTCGCTTTTCTCGAATGACACCGAGGCGGTTCTTGTAGAACAACCAACCGTTCTGAACTGAGTAATGGCCAGGCTTAGGTGTGAGGGCCAAATTGTATTGAGTACCAAACTCAAGGGAATTGACATACTGATCTTTGAAATCTAAGTCTTTCCCAGTGACTTCGAGAATGGTAGACTCCTGCATGGTCTAGATGCTGGCCTTTCGACTCAGAGCATCGGCAACTGGGTTACTAGGGATGTACTCGATCATTCCTCTAAATTGTTGAAAGATCTGACTCCATCTGGCTTGCCGATCACTCCACCAGGAACTTGGCATAGTTTTAAGCCTTTTAAGTGCTTGGTGGTCTGATTTGATTGTGAAAACATGTCCACCATAAAGAAAAGGTTTCCAATGTTTGAGCACATTATCTCGCAAAAGTTGGAAGACTTTCTGCACATCTTTCTCATGTTGCTCCACAATGGTTGAGAATATAAGTATGTCATCAAGAAATATGAAAACACACTTACCAATGAGGAATGCAAAAATCCTGGACATTATTTTATTGAAGGTTGCGGGTGCATTGGTAAGCCCAACGGGCATGAACTCACAGTGACCATGCTCTATCCGGAAAGTTGTTTTTGGAATGTCAGCTTAAAAAATGCAGACCTCATGGTAACCACTCTTGAGGTCGATCTTAGTGAAAAATTTTGCACCGTCTAAATGCTCCAAAACGTACTTGATCCTTGGCATATGAAACTTGATCCTTGGCATATGAAACTTATTCTTAATGGTGAGTTTGTTCAATGGCCTGTTGTCTACACAAAGGCGTGCATACTTGTCCTTCTTTTGGACAAATAGGATGGGTGCAGCAAATGGTGAGGAAGATGGCTGAACGAATCAAGCATGGAGGAGCTCAGATAACTGCTTTTTTAACTCGCCCTCTTGGAAAGACGATAGGGGAACCTGCTGATCCAGGGAGGACCGAATCGATATGATGGTCCTCAGGACGACGGGATGGGGGGGAGATTGGGTGGGAGATCAGCCCTAAGCATAATGTCGTGATGTCTAGATAGGAGGTCTGCTAACTGTGGGATTGGAGATGAAGATGAGATAGCTGCTACCGATGAGGTAGAGGCTGTCTGAGCATGAACATAAAGCAATGCTTCTTTCGCTCTCTTGCAGATAGCTCATTGGGCCTGGAGATGAGAAATCAATAGGATGCCAAGAATGCTTCTGTCCCCACGAATCATGACGGGCTCAGGAAAACCTTTATAGATAGTAAAAGTGTCATGTCCCCAATCTGGAATAGGCTCATACTAACGAAAACACTGGATTCCTAAGATCATGTCACATCCCAAAAGAGGCGAGACAATGAAATCTCATTGGAATGAGGCTTTTTGAACTACAAAGGCAAATTGTTGTGCCTTTTGAGATATGTGGGTGCGGAGACTAGGTGTGAACCCGTCCACATCCAAATGATATGGCACTTATGTACAGCTCATTTTGGTAGCCAACTCGGGAGAGATGGCGTCCTCAAAACTGCCCATGTCAAATAGGACTACAAACTAGTGGCCCTTTGCAGAGCCATAAGCTTGGATAAGGCGTTTTTCTGTGTAGCATCGCTCTCACCCTCTTGCATAGCATCAAATACCATGGATGGCATAGGATGCATAGAAGGTAAAAGATGAATTGCGTTTGTGGTAGTAGACGGGGCTAGAGGAGAAGGAGATGCTATGGCAACTATGGAAGAAGGTGCTTTGGAGGCTTGCTCCGTTTTGTTGGATTATCTCATCTCTAGAGGGTCTATATTCCCCTAGAGTGCTAGTCGGCCAGCTGTAGCAAGCCGACAGCAAGACAGTAGCATAAAATGCTACGAAAATGCTGAAAAATACCTAAAAATGGTAGAAAAAATGCTAAGAAAATGCCTAAAAATACCCTTTCCCTCGAGTTCATCTCATTCTATCCAGTTGATGTCATTAGCAGTTACTTTTGCTTCTTACCTAAAAATGCTGACCTGTGAGTGAAGAGAGCTGCATTTTCTGTTTTGAAGCAGAGGCTTTGACAATTTGCTACATTTTCTGCAGATTTCAACGTAGAAGGTGCTGCGTTTTCTTTCGGGAGTAGAGGCTTCCTCAAGATTGCTGCATTTTCTTCATTTGACACTTGGGACTGTTGTATTTCTAAAATTTCAGCAAAGATTGCTGATTTTTTCCTGATTGTCGAAGCCCTCTTCTAGGTGCTGAGGATAAGGATCTACATCTTGGAGAGATCTTCTTCCTCTCCTTTCAGTTTCCCATCCTCCCTCCCTTTCTTCTTATTGTGCACAGCCTGAGAGGAGGACTTGCTGATTTTTCAGCCCCTTTCTTTGGAGAAGGTTTCTTGTTAGAGGACATGGCTTCACGAGGTTTCTCTACTGTTGCTCCTTCTCTTGTTGATTCTCTAGAACCATCACAACCTGGATCCCCTGCACCCGCTCCTCCAGAGGTGGTTCCTATTCCCAATCTTTCCTCTTTGAGTTTCTCTCATCCAGGTCTTGCTCCCATCCCTACCCACATACCATCCTACAATCCACCCCAAGTCAATGACTCCATGAAGCTCATAGTAACCAACTATCATACTTGGTCTTTCTACACTCAGTTGTTCCTGGAAGGAGCCGGTGTGTGGATGGCTATCTCCACACCTCACTTAGTGGACCCTACTTTGAGAAGCATATTGGATGCTCGGGCTCGTCTTAACATCATCCATTGCATGACTCCATCTATACAGGCACAGTTTGTCTCTTCCCAGAGGAATGCTCATTAGATGTGGACATAGATCCAGAGGAGGTAAGGGAGAATTTCGACATTCAAGATTACCAAATTGGAGTCAGATCTAGAGAAGCTTACAATCAATGAGTAAGATAACTTGATTGGGAAGATTGGAGAGTTCACTTGTATCAAGGTGCAGCTTGAGGAGTACGAGAGCACCATCAACAATCCCATCCATAAACTTCGTGGTAAGTTGCCTGCTTTCTTTAACTCTTTCAGGGATAATATTTATTTCAGTGATCCTCTCCCCCCCTTTGAGGAAGTTGTGAGTTATCTCCACGACAAGTGCATACTTTGCAGAAAAGGCAAGTCGAAGTCTGCCTTTGTTGCCTCTAACAAGGGAAAAAGCGAAGGCGAAAAAGGGAACTCCAACAACAACAACAACAACAATAAAAACAAAGGCAAAGGCAAGGGTAAACAGGATTCTAAGGAATCCAAGGACAAAAGCAATGAATGTGATTACTGTGGTAGGCCATGTCATATTGAGGCTTGTTGCTTTGCTCATCTAGATGATTCTCGAGCAGCCAAAGCCAAGTATAAAGCCCAGAATGCTTCTAAAGCATCTGACAAGGACACCACAGATTTCCAAAAAATTGTTTTCAATATACAAAGCTTCTCAGAAGAGACTTGGTGTGTACTTTGATGATGAGGTCATTGAAGTAATTGACAGCCTACAAGGTCACCAATTTTTGTTCCCAGATCCCTCACACTGATTCCCATATTCATCAGCTTTTTATCCCCTTGATGGCTTTGGTTTCTAAGGTAGATACTTCTCTATGGCATTCTCGCTTCGGTCATGTACCCATTGCTGCCTTACAAAAGTTCCATTCTAAGTAGGTTGTTAGCGGACTACGTCACCTCGAGTCTCTCTCACACATCTGCTCATCCTGCATGATGCGCAAGCATCATGGAGATACATTTCTAGAGGAGGCCACTCATTGAGGAACCCGAAGACTGGAGCTTATACATGCAGATCTTGCAGGACCTATGGAGGTTAAGTTTCTTGGCAGGGCTTGATATTTTCTTCTTCTTGTGGATGCACTCGCAAAGTTTGGGTATGTTTTCTGGCTAACAAATCAGATGCTTTTGCCAGTTTTAGGACTTGGATCGCGATGGTGGAAAATCAGTCTGGGGGTAGAGTTTCATTCCTTCGGACTGATAATGGTGGCGAGTTTGTACCATTTGATGACTTCCTTGCTTCGAAGGGCATTCACCAACAAACTACAGTTCCTTACACTCAGCAGAATGAGGAGAATGGAGTCGTGGAATGAAAGAACTGGACCGTCAAAGAGATGGCTCGTGCTTTGTTGCATCATGCAGGTCTCCCTCCTGCTTTGTGGGGTGAAGATGTGGCTACCTCAGTTTATCTCATTAACCGCTCTCTCACAAAAGTGGTTGAGCAGATGACTCCGGAGGAGGCTTTTACAAGCCACAAGCCGTCTGTTTCTCATATTCGTGTTTTCGGTTGTGTTGCTTATGTGCATGTCTCAGATAAGAAAAGGACCACACTTGCCCGGAAGTCAAAGAGGATGATCTTCACAGGCTACAGTTTGAGATCCAAAGGGTACCGTCGCTTTTGGGATCCGGAGGTTGATGACATCATTATTTCTTGTGATGCTCGGTTTGATGAGAGCTTGTTTGGCATTGATTCCTCTCCACCACCTGACGCATCTTTTGACTTTCTGGATTATCCATTCCCAGTAGATGCTAGTGATCTTTTACCTCTTTCACGTCCAACTCCTCCACCCCCTCTACAACCCCCCGGTGCTAGCTGCCCCTTCATAGTCACCCATTCCCATTGCATCAGCTTATGCAGCTCCCAGTCCCTCTACGAGTCTTGCTCTGACTCCGGGATTACCCTCACACCAGTGCTTACTTCATCACCACTTCCAGTAGCATTGGATGAGTCCTCTACTGCAGTTGGATCTTCTTCACACTTTGAGAGGAAAGCTGGCCTACCTCGGTGGGTTTAACAACTCTTAATTAGAGATTCTGGTCTCATTGATGCACAGCTCCATAACCAAATCTCTACCATCACCCAGGGTTGTTTCTGTATGGCGTACGATGGCTTATTGTACAAAATACCCTACGTACTTGTATAAATTTTTCAAAAAAAATATTTTTTTGATTTTTTTTCCCAATAAGAATTAATTTTTTTTGGGAGGTAATGGTCTTTCTTTTGCTTATCTATGGCTCTTTGAGCTTCCTCTGTACTATGATGCTTCCCTCCTTTTTAAAATACTCCATATCTGGAATTGGAAATACCTAAGTTTTTAAGTGTTTTTTTAAAACATCGTATTTTATTGTACGATAAGGAAAAAATTTATATCGTACCGTATTTTTCCGTACGGTATCGTATCGCATGAACCGTACGGTATCGTACCAGACAACTATGCTTGGACCTCGTTGTTCATCTCAGGCTTCCACATCTCATCACATAGTGAATTATGCTTCTCAATGAGTTCTCTCCAGAGGAGATCGATGAGCCTGAGAATCCAGAGGAGGCTCTTTCATAGCCGCAATGGTTACAAGCCATGGAAGTAGAGATGGCCTCTATTGAGAGGAATAGCACTTTGTCTTTGTTGCCACGGCCTTTACATTGTCGTGTTATTGGTGTGAAATAGATTTTCAAAGTCAAGTTTCATGCAGATGGTACTTTTGGACAAGTACAAAGCCCGCCTTGTTGCTCGAGGATATACTCAGAAGGCAAGTGAAGACTTTGATGAACATTTGCTCCTACAGCCAGGTATACCACCATCACGATTGTTTTGGCTCTGGTTGCACACTACAGATGGCTCGTGTTCTAGATGGATGTCAAATATGCTTTTCTGAATGGAGATTTTGAGGAGAAAGTTTATGTTGAGCAGCCTCCTGGTTTTGTGATTTAGGGACAGGACACCCATGTGTATCTTCTGTAGAAGGCTCTTTATGGTCTCAAACAGGCACCCTGGTATGAGAAGATTGATGCCTTCTTGTTATCTCTTGGCCTTGAGAGGGCATATGCTGACAACAATCTGTATGTGCTTCTTTCTTATGGAGATATTTGTGTCATTGTCTTGTATGTAGATGACCTATTTTTTTTGGCTCAGATAGTGGGTTGGTCACATTGGTTCAGTCCAAGCTTTCAGAGACATTTGAGATGACTGATCTTGGCCTTCTACATTATTTTCTTGGGCTGGAGTTTTGGTACAAAAATGACTGTATCTTCATTTCTCAGCAGAAATATGCGTGAAGAAGCTGCTCTCACTTTATGGGTTGTCAGGTTGTACATCTCTCTCTTGTCCCATGGATCCCAATGCCAAGTTATCCAAGGAGGATGATACACCCTTGGTGGATTCCACAGAGTACCGGCAAATTGTTGGCTCATTGCTTTACCTTGCCAATACCCATCTAGACATCCCCTATGCTATGAGTGTCCTCAGCCAGTTCTCATCAGCCGCTCAAAGGTCTCATTGGCATGCAGCTTTTAGAGTTCTTCATTATCTTCGAGGTACTTTAGATTATGGCATCACCTACTCTTGTGGTGTTGATTTGGTTGGCTTCACCGATTTTGATTGGGTAGGCTGTATTGATACTCGGAGGTCTACAGTTAGATATTGCTTCATGCTTGGTTTTGGATTGGTTTCTTGGAAGAAGAGGAGTGTTTTTGCTTCTTCCACCGAGGTTGAGTATAAATCCTACCTTCTCTCCTCCACTGAGGCACTTTGGATTCATCAGATTCTGGAGCATTTTTCTTGTGCTGATACTTCCCCAGTTACTATCTTCTTGGATTCTCAGAGTGCTATTGCTCTAGCACATAATCCTATGATACGAGAACAATCCAAGCATATTGAAGTGCATTATCATTTTGTACGCGGCGGCTGGATCGAGTTGGGACTTCTTCGATTGGCCTATTGTTCTACCACAAGGACAATGTGGTTGATATTGAAGTGCATTATCATTTTGTACGCGGCGGCTGGATCATCGAGTTGGGACTTCTTCGATTGGCCTATTGTTCTACCACAAGGACAATGTGGTTGATCTCTTCACCAAACCACTTTCGAGAGCTACTATGGAGGTGTTACTTTAGCGTGTTGGTATTGGGCTGCCCCTCTAGTGTTGAAGAGGAGGTGTTGGACTATATCATCTCTAGAGGGTCTTGTATCGGCCATTTATGAGGCCCTGCATTGGCATATCTTAGCAGAGATTATTCAGTATTTTTTCTATCGTTTTTTAGGTATTTTTAGGCATTTTCTTAGCATTTTATGCTACTGTCTTGCTGTTGGCCTGCTATAGTTGGCCGACCAGCACTTTGGGGGAATATCTAAGGGCTGACCCCCTTTCTCCTAGTTCATCTCATTCTTTTGTATCTAGTTGAGGTCATTAGCAGCTGCTTCTACTTCTTACCATTGTACAGTACCTACGGGCTTCCCTCGTGCTCAGTTTTTAGAGCAATAAACATCAATTTCTAGCATTTACAGGTCTTGTACTTGGGCCTACATCTTTGTTTTTCCATTGCTTTCACTTTCTTTCACGTTTGCCATTTCTAGCAATCCTTCTTACCATTTCCCAATGGAATGACAGAAAAAACATCTGTTCGCTCACTGGTACTTCCTTCGCTCCTCTCACTGGTACTTCCTTCGCTCACTGGTACTTCCCTTGCTCCTCTCACTAGAGGAAGATAGCCTCCAGTGATGCCTGCTTTAGCCTTTCCTCAGGGGTTTTCTTAGGCTTGGATTCCTTATCCTTCTTAACCCCTGAACTAGAGCTAGAACTGCTGTCCTTCTTAGCATCTTTAGAAGATTCCTTACCTTTCCCTGGTTGCGCAGCCAGATTGCTGCTGCTAGGGTTTGGTACTAGACTGCAGTTGCTTAGGCTTACCTCCATTCATCTTTATTTCTTCATTTTGAGCCAGAGTCAAAGCTCGGTCATATGTGCTGGGCTCAAAGTTACGAACTCTAAATGGGATGTTGGGATCTAATCCACGAATGAATTGATCCATCTTGGCTTGCTCGGATAACCCTAATTGTTATGCTAAAGTAATAACCTTTCCGGCAGAAAACTGGAGCACGGGTGACCTGTTCTGTCTGAGTCCATAGAACTTATCTACCAGGTTGGTTAAATACTAGGGAGGGAGAAATCTGGTCTTCAGGTCATGGACAAACGTATCTCAGCTGAAAGCTGTGACACTTGTGGGTCGGGTTTGTATGAAGACTAGACCAATGTTACCACCAGGTGTGATTGGCTCACCTGTAAGTTGGGGAGTTGCTACGTGGACTCTATCCTGAGGATCTGTGATCCTAGCTAAAGGAAAATGAGCATTAAATTGATGAATAAATTGATTAACTGCTAAATTACAATCATACTTACTAAAGTTCGGTTGAGTTTAGATGACAGTAGTCGATGTCGTAGGATTCTGGCTGGTGGCACCTATGGGTGGGGAAATTGAAGAGAGGTGTTGATACTTCAAATGTATGGCCTACTTTTCCTTTTGGTGTTCGAGTACATGCACTCTCGATCAAGCTCTCGTTGGTGCTTCCGAGCGGCGAGTTCATCCTGACGTCGGTCTTCGTCGACCTGCATTGGGCTTCCTCATAGACCTGTCTCTTTGCTTTTTCTTCCCGCTGTCTGGCTTAATCCTCTCGTCTTTGTTGTTCCATCTGAAGAAGATCTTTGTTGTTCCATTTGAAGAAGAGGGTGATGAAGTCGGGGGTAACTGGAGGAGTGGATTTTGTTGCTGTTATCTCCAAGAGTTGGAGACACTCCATAAGAAGCTGGTTTTGAGCTCGGAGTAGAGCTATGGTATCTGTAGTAGGCGGAAGAGCAAGGTCTCCTTCGGGGGAGACGTCTTCCTGCTGATGTGTACTCTCCTCTGTAGACATGTTATTGAAGTTGGTGGTCGCGCTGGAGCAAAGTTTGACCATCCAAGGATGCTCTCACGCTAGGGTGCGGTATGTGTGGACAAGTTGAATCGGATACCAATGTAACATGTAGCAAAATTATGCGTAATGAAGGATCCTGTCACACAAAGTCTTACACTACCTTCTTTATCCCCTGAGTTTCGTGAGTCTTTAGCAATCCAGCACTTCAAACTTTAAGAGATTAGTGAGAGAGGTAGAACTATACACCGTATTGGGTCCCAAATTACCCACTGAAGAGCCCCCTCCTATTGCTAGGAGTATTTGCTTTATTATCTTTGAAGAGAATTACTGAGGACTGACTTTGGACTGTAGAAACACAAGATCTCTAAAAGACCAAGAGTCGAGCTGAACTATATAGGGCTGTAGAAGCACTATACGGCTGTAGAAGCACCAATGATGACTGATCTCAAGCCTATGCGGCACTCTTCCAATGGAATGTAGGAAGGCTGCAAATCTGCTGAGGCTGAGATATGGGGTTGATTGGGACTGTTCTAGGTTGTGAATGATTGCTGAAAATGATTGTATGAATGTGTTTTACCTTCACCAGAAGGGGCTGTAGCAAAACGATGATATGATGAATGCTGAATTCGAAATGCAGGCTGGAAACATAAGTTCTGTAGCGCTTCCTTCCTTGTCTAAATATGGCTGATGCGTTTGCTGAAATATGCTCTATGTGCACAAGCGATGAAGCTCCACGTGGCTGAAGACTAAATGCTTGAAGGCTGAGGAGTATGAATGAATGATGGGGAATGATGCTATTTATATGGAGTCTATGGGCTGGTCGGTTGGCTGTAAAGCTGGCTGACTAATCCCTAAAGCTACACGACTGAATAATATGTGGAATAATGGTATTAAATGCTGGAAAAATATGGAAAAAATGCCAAATAATTAGGATAAAATAGTAGATGATATCTTGAGGCTTTTGCAATGGTCTAGGTGGTCTATATGCATATGGGATGAATGCCATGCAAAATGCAAACATGTCCTGATGCAAAGCCTAAGGCTTCTATGACTTCTATATGCATGAATGATTCTCTCCAAGTGGGTTAAGGGACTTTGAATGACTTAGTGACCCTCTAAGGCTGAGGAATGACCTACATAGCTCATGCTTGACATATCCTAGACTAAGGATTACAATGGGGTCATGGCGTATGACAAATATCAAATCCTAATAAGGGGTTCTACTACTGTACAGTGTTGCATTGATGATGAGTCATCTTTTCACCATGCACTACAGTGCAAAGTGCATGTGACACCTAAGGCTAGTCCCAAGGCACTAGCCTTGCAAAGGCCTTCAAAATCACCGTGCACAATTACTTGCTCAGAAATTAATCAACCAAGAAAAAGATTTTGGTGCCCTATAATCAATCTTTCAATTTCAGTAATTCCATTATCCTATCTATTACATACTTGCTATGCTACCACCTCTCGGCATTCAATTGCCAGAGCCTTCGCCATCCCAACCTTTGCCACTCACACCACATCGACCATCAACAATTTTCGCATTCTAAACACTTCCTTGCCACTTGTCAAAACATTGTTCCCTTGGCTACAACACCAATGGCAACCACATTTTTTTGGGCATTAGGAAAATTCTGGACTCAAAAGAGGGCTGTTTCAACAATAATATAATAATAGACACATAGATTGAGTGACATGTAATCTACGAACGAGATTCACCGGTGGTGGGACCTCTGTACAAACCCAAACCCGGAGAAACTCTTATCTTCATGAAATATTAAAAAAAACCATCACCTTGTCTTAAAATATTTAAAACCGTTTTTTTGTCAGAAACTAACACAATAAAAGAATGTTTTCCACATTCCTGTGTTAGACGTGGAGCACTAAAAAATTCTTTCCACCACCCCTAGAACTAATGAAGCTTGAATGCTTGGAATAGATAGATACACATTCTCCTGGTTATTCCCTCAACTTGGTTCCACTTTTGAATCTCGAAACATCTTTGGCGCCCAAAAGAACACACCGTCCCTCATTTCTTCTTCCCTCCTTGATCCACAAAAGCGGTTAGCTCAGTCATCCACTTTCTGCTACTTCTTCTTTCTCATACGTCTGTTAATCTATCATGGCACCCGAAAGTGGACTGAAACAAGCAAGGAGCAGTATCTCATCTGTTGTGTTGTATAACATAAAAGACGAGAACGAAGAATGGATTCCCCAAGTATACAGGAAGTACTCTTGGGTCACTATGCAGCCAGGAAAACAAGGCCACTACCGAGTGAAGGGAAAGGCATCTGAAGACTTGGCCAAACATTGGAAAGGAAGGATCCTTGACTTTAAGATGGCACCAGGAGGGAAAACTGTCAAAGAAGTGTTGATCCAGCATGTATTCATGCAAAAAGAGGTCAACGTGGGACCATTGTGGAAGGACTTCCAAGACACAGACCACATTGTAAGTGCTTGTGTTTTGTATTTCAATGTTGCAAATAAGGTGATTGATATACATTTTTTTGCCTTGCACAGATTTGTACCCATCCAATCTTCAGGAGTGGGAGCCTGCACAATGCTTGACGGGATTCTTGAATGTCGTACATGGTGAGGTGGGGGAACTTCAATATGAAGGTCGTGCACCAAGTAATCTCGCAAGAAGTAAAACATATTTCTATGACTCATTTTATACCTTGCCCACTCAATCGAGTCGACATGGAAAGTTGGAACGTATTCCGTTGCCCGCACTTGATAGTCCTGAGTGGCCATTGCTTGACACAGAAGTGATAGAGTCATACAGGACCAAAATGTTTAATGATATTAAATGTGCTATGAAGCCTAGCATTGGTGCAAGAAATGTCCACTTAAGTTTGTTTGTTCCAATTGCATGCTTTGTTCATTTATTTTCTGATTGTAAATAATTGAGAAAAACTAGAACAACTTTTGTGTGCAAAGATATAGATGAAGCCTGGCTTGATCATTTGTTTGACAAAGGTTGGAGAGTGAAATCATCAAAGGGAGATGATTTGATCAAATGTCGATTGAACACCTCCGACATTGCATTTCGGTGTTATGACATTATAATGTATTTTTGTGAAACAGTTACAACGCTTATTTGATTATACTCGAAAAATTATCCTAATGATATTTTGGAATCAGATACTATATTGCCAGGCAACATCTGTGCATGTCATTTACTTATAGAAGGTGGCAATGGATCAACAACAACTGGGAAAGCATGGACCAAGATACAAGAGATAGCAGCCACTCTTGCTTGATAGATATAGTTATGATTCGACAGGGTCACCCATCTTTGACATTGGAAGTGGAAGAGAATTGGACTCTCGAATATGTTAGGAAAGAATTAGAAGTAGCTATTCAGAATCCTCCAGATCAATTTTGGATGGTCGGAAGCTAAGTAAAAGAAGAGAGCATCAGATCATTTGTAAAGATGTTGCAGTCCCACATGAATTGGAGGCACTAGAAGATATATGATGTGACCATGTATACAGTGACAATGTATTTTCCATATGCAATAAACTTATCTATTCAGAACATTGCTTTTGTAATGCTTTATTGTTTAAAACAATGTAATGAAGGCAAAAATTCTCCAATTGAATTTTTATGTACACAAAAAAGGCTTAAAGCAAGAAAACAAGCAGTGAAAGAACACAGTAGCAAATTTGATCATCTGATTTTCAAATTAAAAGTGCATTTACAATTGATGTTCTCTCTCTAATAACACTAGATATGTGCAAAAAATTATAAATGTACATGTATAGCTGCATATTTACAAACGTACATTTGTTGGAAGAAGGAAAAAACTATTTATTACTGGAACCCATAGGTATCAACTTCAGGATGGAGCCATGGCTCTTCTCCCAAGTATGGAGCCCATGTAAGAGGCTCAGGGGGGCCTATCCCCCCTTGTGGATTGGGCGGGATGAAGTCCACTGGCCCGTCTGGAGGCATAACTTCAGCGACCTCGATCAATTTTGCAATCGTTTCCTCCCTAAACGTTTGGACGTCTAGGTCCACGTAGCGAGACATTGATGGAAACTGCCATCACAATTCATCAAGGCATAAATAAGATCAACATGACAATATATAAGAAGATAAACAAGAGCACGCATGCGTATGGGAGCTAAAAAATGCTTACATCCTCTGAAGGGAGCTGAAAAATGCTTCGTAGCAGCAACATTGCATAAAATGCAACCCTCCACCCACAGCTGTAGCCATCTTCTTGTTTGGGGACACTAACCCTTTGGATGGTCGATCGATCCAGGGTGTGAGGCTCTCGTAAGCTGTCATTAGTTTCCTGACACCACTGTAAACAAAGACCAATCATTATCCTGATCAATCCGGACTTCTAACTCAAACAATAATATGTATCTTAATGATTTTTACTTACAGCAAAACATTTCCATGGACACCAGATGTCGAATTTACAAGGTAAATGACATTTTCTTGCACGTCGACTAGTAGAAGACTCCAATGGGAACTGCACAATAGATTTCTATTAGTTTCAATCCAAAGGAAGCACTATATAACTCGTGTACGGTGATTCCTATAAACATCATGCAAGAGAGATAGAGAGACAAACTCACTTTTCATGATATGCCAAAAAAAATACTCGGGCATCGTCGAGCTGGACCTCCCGAAACTAGTTCAGCACATTGAGGTACGGAACTGACTCTACTAGCAACAGTGTTGAGACCAGTGAATCAATCTGGAACAATCGATGCTGTACATCCTCGGGCAATTGCGAAATATAAACAAAACTTCACAAGGAAATATATCAAGAGTGAGGCATAAACTTTAAGAGCCAAGAATGAAAAATTGTGGGAGGACAGAGAAAAGAGTATACCTTAAAACACATCTGAGCACTTTGTCGTTGACTTCAGTTTTAGGATCAAACAAAATGTTGATTTCTTCAGCATGAATCGGGAAATAATATCTATGCCCTCTAATATTAAAGGGTACATAGAACTCCGGCAACAAAAATTGCAACGCCTCCCGATTCATGGCGTGGAGTGCGCGAACATTTTCCCTTTTTGTTTGCAATGCAAGCATTGCAGCTTGATGTTCCCTTTGAGCGCTTGTCATTAAATTTGCCCGAGTCTGATGTTCATGATCTGGACCTCCCTCGGTCACCTCTTCAATTCTCACTTTTTGTACAGGACGGACATCCAAAATTTGTAACATTCGTTCATCAGTAAACGTAACTGGTCTAAGTAACTTATCGTATCTAAAACGAAGGGCTACTAGGCTGAAAAAATCTTTGTTCATTACTGTCACCCTGTGTGCATGGGCAGCAAGAACGTAACTATCCAAAAAAAATTCGATCATCCAATCTTCTGTGGCCTCCTGCAAGCAAAACAGGGCCGATGCCTTCCACCTAAACAAAATTCCATTCTGCTCACAAATTCTCCTGGCAAGCCTCTGGAAAGGCAATCTGGGAATAGCAGCTGTCGGGTGCTTCATAAACTTTGTGATTTCTCGCAGAGCTGCCGAATGCTCTGCGAAACGCCTTAGTCTAGGCTGCATTTTGGACAATCTGGAAGGACTGCTTGATTTCCTGGATCTTGAGGCTTTCAGAACGTCCATCTTCTTCCCAGTAGATGAGGGAGATACATTGTCAATGGGTCTAGCTATATGCCTTACACGAGCCATCTGAAAATGCAAGAAAAAGCAGAAAACTTAGCTATTCAGTAGTACACGATTAACAATTCACCATAAAGCGAGAGAGGGTGGCCAAGAAAGCAATATGCACTTCCTCGCGTTATGGTGAATCCATTCACCATAACGCGAGATGAAGGCCCACAGAAACACAATAATCCTTCGCATTATGGTGAATTCATTGACACCAATAAGAGGCGGATTATCGTGCATCCTTTGAGCTTTGATCTTGCGTTATAGTGATTTGATTCACCATAACGCGAGACTAAGAGCCAGTCAAAGCAAAACAATCCTCCTCGCATTAAAGTGAATCGATTTACTACAACAACGGGAGGAGGGTTCTCCCGAATCTCTTACCATTCCATCTTGCATTTTGGTGATTCGATTCACCATAACACATAGAGCAGTATTGAGATTCTAATGACTCTTCGTCTGCTTTACGGTGAATCAAATCACCATGACAGAGGGCAAACAATCGAAGAGAAAATAATGGCAGAGGGCAAACAGTCGAAGGAAAAACAAAACAATCAAGGATTATACAAGAAACTCACAAAACAATCAAGTAATACACTTTCATCACATTCTATGAGTAGGAATGGATGGAGACTGTCGTGTAGGAGGTGAATTAATTGACACCAATAAGAGGTGGATTATCGTGAATCCTTTGCCCTTTGGTCTTGCGTTATGGTGAATCGATTCACCATAACGCGAGACTAAGGGCCAGTCAAAGCAAAACAATCCTCCTCGCGTTATAGTGAATCGATTTTCTACAACGGGAGGAGGATTATCGCGAATCTCTTACATTTGCCTTCTGCCATGGTGATTCGATTCACCATAAGACATGGAGCGTATTGAGATTCTAATGGCTCGTCGTGTGCTTTAAGGTGAATCGAATCACCATGGCAGAAGGCAAACAGTCGAAGAAAAAACAATGGCACAGGGCAAACAGTCGAAGAAAAAACAAAACAAACAAGCAATATACAAGAAACTTACAAAACAATCAAGTAATATACAACAATTTACATTTCTTGCATGAGAATGGATGGAGACTGTCGTGCAGGAGGTGGAATATCGGTTCAGTACTGTGGCGGTAGTCGGATGTCACCTGGAGGCAAGCAGGAGGATAGACAAGGCAAAATCGATAAGAGAACGAAAAGGTGGCGTGATTAACGGCTTTGATTAGTCTTTAGAGCGAACACACATGCTGGCGGGCTGCCAGGGTGACTAGGCGGTGCTGACGTGTCGCATAGCATTAAAAAGGGCTTTGATTAAACTTTATAGCTTGTACACGTGCTAGGTACATGGTGGACTGCCATGTGGCATTCATGGAATGGCGGGTGAAAACGCGACACTGACATGTCGCATAGCATTAAAAACGGATTTTCTAGGATACTCATCTCATTTATTGCCTCTCTTGGAGTTCGTATTCTCATTTATCTCCCCATCAACGGCCTTCATCTCCATCAACGACTGACTATCTCCTCCAACCCTCCTTCATCAATCATCCTCCTTCATCCTCCTGTATCCAACGTCAAAGACAAACCTCCAACCTCCTTCATCTCCATCTCCTGTGACGTTTGGATATAGGTCAGCTTATGATTGAATCAGATGACTCCTCCCCCATTCCAACGCCATTACTCCCCTCCTACCAAGTAGGAGATTCAGAGTATATATTGCTGACAGACATACAACATGTATTTAACTTAAGGGAGGACCATTGCATAGCTTTCATAGCCCAAAATCTGGAGGTCGATGACACTTTTGTAGATGATGATGGGATAGATAAGTACTTACTAGTGCATAGCCATGTGAAAGACACCGAGTTCCTATCTGCTGCAGCAACACTAAAGATGATCTATGCTGATGTCCTTAAATATGAAGAAAAAGATGCCACAGAGGAAGAGCTACAAGAAGCAAGGGAAAGACTGAATATTACCAACATGGGAGGGTTTAGGGATGTGCCAAATAAGTCAGCGGAAACAGTTCCTAGTTCGAGCACTAATTTATGGCAAGACGCCTTGCTTGAAGTAGATGAGAACCAAGAGGTTAGTTTTTTTTTGTTGTGGATTTGGCTTTATCAACTTTGTCCTGAAATGTTTGGTGATGTTTTTGGCTAATGCTCCTTTATTCTTTCAGTTGGAAATATATAAAGACACATTCCTCAAACGTGCTTCAGGCAAGTGTATGGCGGGAATTGGCCACGATTCGACACTAGGAACATATATACATCGCCTAAAATTCTCTCAAATTGTGATATTTCACGCTAGCTTCTCCAAGGACAATGCAAGTTTTCCTCTGATGGCGATAAAGACTCTATCCAGGTATTTAGGTGGCTATCACTTAAGGAGGCAATACTTCTGGAGCGGCAAGCAGCTGCTCGAATTTTTAGAGAGGGACCTGGAGTATATTCGTTGAGATGTAAATATTATTTAACATATGCTGCTTACGGGTTGGCATGTGGAATCACAGATCCTAATCTGTTGAGTGATTGCGGGAAGAAGCATCTTCTTAGAACAGCAAGGCCAAAGGTCCTTGTTGTGCCATTGATAGAGGATGAAGAAGATGATGCAGAAACTTCATCAAAAAAGGCTCGGCTGGGGAAGTCTCTGCTCCTCCAGATTAACAGATTTAGATTGTTCCAGTTGCTAAGAAGTTTCTTCATATTTCTCAATACTCTTCTTGCTTACCATTAAAAACTATGAAATGTATATATATTGGAAACATTTATATGGGACATAGATGAAAGCTCTTGTTCTTTTAAAATCTTTCACAGTTACATCATTGTTTTACAATATGTATTTCAATGATCAATTTTCTTCCACACTCTGCCCTGTCTTTGTCGTTGTCTTATCCATTCAGCATGATTCTGCTTTCCCTGTGAGGAGACATATATTGAACGTCTCCGTTCAGCCTGAATCTTTCTTATTGCATATGACACAGCTGATTCAGCATGTTTGATCTTCACATGAGCCCTCACTTGAATCCGCCTATACCACCACTGACATAGTTGCTTCATGGGATTACTTTTCTTCATTCCTCCTCCATGTTGAGTGGCCCTTTGATAGGCACAACGTGCTTGCCAATGAGATCTTTCCATGCCTTGGGTAGACCAAATCCCAAGGCTTCCAAACTCTTCCGCAAAAAAGGTTCCATGTGCATGCAAAATGTGCTACAAATGCTCAACAACAACAAGACATTTAATATCGTACAATATTTTTTGAACAACAAAAAAAACTCAAAGCTGTAGGTTTTCAAGTAATAACCATGTATTGTGTCAAGTTTGTCGCACCCCATGCCTTTTCATAGCTAGTGTAGAACTCTGTCACAACTGCCTCAAATTTCTCAACATCCCCATCTTCAAACCTTGCTTTTTGCAACAAAGGTGCTAGGCGATCAAGTGCCAACCACGCTTTGGCCTTTGCCACCCTTGCTTGTCCTGAAGAGCCTCGATCAGGTACAGCTGCATGAAGCTTCCTCCACACCTCAAAATCTGTACCCATATGACCTCTCTGGGTATGATTAGATAAGAACTTTCTGGCTTTTGCACCTCCAAAACATGGTTTGCTAGGAACATTTCCGATCTTCCCTGATCTTCTCAAGTCCTTCTCAATCTTCACTTGACCACAATGTAAACCTGCATCTGAAAGCACTTGCTCTATTTTTTTAATAGTTCTTTCACTCTCTACTACTGGTTTCATATTCCATGAAAATTTGATGTACATGTAGACTAGTTTCTCAATTATTTTAACCAGCGCATGCAAAACACAAATATGAACTCTGATCAAAGGGATAGGAAGAATTGGATCCCAATTAGGATCCACTCCTGGAGCATCACGATTTGGGGGTTCACGCCTATTACTGATTGCATTTAGGCATTTCCATTCTCTCTCTTTTCCTCCTTAGTCTTTTGCAATATCCAAGCAATCCATTTTCACCCTCACACACAAACTTAAAGAAACTTGTCATCCCAATGAATGATGGAGATTGAGAGGAGGCTGGATCTGGTGGGTAAATACTACCATCCAACCATAGGTCCATATTTTTCTTTCCTTCATTTCAAAGCTCAGTAATGCGGGCTTCGCATGCTGGCCTAGACCAATTTCTCTTATAGCAGGGAGCATAATCGGGTTCTACTTGGAAGTGGATGTTCACCTTTTTCTTCTTTTGCTGCACAGGTTCCATTGCATTGTTCTGTGCTTTAACAACACCAAAAAGCATCATGAACTCACACTTTAACAAAAAAAAACCAAAGATATTACACTTATCTCCCGTGAAGAAGATTGCTTCATTAAAACCAAAAGACAACATCACTAAATAATACCTCCTTGTCCATCAAACAAACTTGTTGGTATCCTGGATGAACCAAAATGTACAGAGTACTTGTAAGCACAACCCTCACTTGAAAAAGGTAAGAAATGGGATTGTTATTCATGCACAAGCAGGTATGGCGCATGAAGTACTTGTAAGCACAACCCTCACTTGAAAAAGGTAAGAAATGGGATTGTTATTCATGCACAAGCAGGTATGGCGCATGAAGAACAAATACTTTTCCATCCTTTTTCAAAACTTGCCGCCTTAAGAAGAAGAGAAAATCAAAAACCTCCCACTCAAAACAATTCGGATTTGGAGTGGTTGTGCTTGTGGAGTGAGGGAGACAATGCAAGATGATGGGTTGCAGGGACGAAGTTCGGTTCAAGTTTGGTTAGCAAAGTTGGCTTCGTTACATTCAAAAGTGTAATGAAGAAAGAGAGTGGTGTCTTTTTTCAATAAAATAAGGCACCATAGTGGGAATAAAAAACTATACTTAAGATGCATTGTTTTGAATTAAAAAACACCCTACATGTCAGTTAATGGAATAAAGAACTCAAAAATGACGCACGTACCCTCCAATATTATATGTGGATTTATTGACTTGCTTTGTCCACATCACCATCCCAAGGGATCTCTTACAAGGTCCCTTTTTGAGTCCAAATTTTTCCTAATGGAGGATCCGGTTTTGGCACTTTTCAAGAGGCGATTATGGGTTAAAGGGAGAGCCTACAAAAAAGGATGATCGTTGCTGCTTCTTTTTTCTTTGGGCTAATAAGGGGGTGAGGCAAGGAGGGGTAAAACAGTGATGATTAAGGCTCCTTCTTAACAATAGAGGATGTAAAAGGAGGTGCTACAGTGATTTGTGTTCTCGTCAATAGAGTTCTTTGGGTAGTCCATGAGCTTGACTTCATGATGAGTTAAGGGAGAGGGAGGGTAACTAGGAGAGAGAGAAGGATTTTTTAAAATCATAGAGTGTAGGTGCAATTGCATTTATTAGAAGTTCTGCTACTAGTAAGTGCTTAAAAAGCTCAATGATCATACTGTGAAGGCCATTCCATTGCAGAAGCTAGAGATTGAAGGTGATTATTTCAAAGGTTTTAGTGAGTGAAGAGCATGATTGGATTGCTAGCAAGGGAGTCTTTGTACATCAATAAGGAAGATTACTAGTAACATTTTCATCTTCAAGCCAGAGCTTGAGGGGGAATAATTCAAAGGTTTCAGTCAGCTAGGGAAGAGATCAAGGAGCCCAAGCTTGATAAAGGTAAAGCCAAAATTGAGAGAGTGGAATTGTAGAGTCAACAATAGAGGGCATCCTTCTAAGAAAGACAAGGCCAAACCTGAGACGAAGGCTAAAGAAGGGGCTCATGCAAAGAGGAGAAAGAAGAATAAGGCTAGAAGAAGGCACATCACTACGTAAGATTTTTTCGTGGGGGGGAAGGTGAGGAGTCATAAGACCTATGTGATGATTTAAAGAATATGAAGGTAAACATGAAATTGCCATAACTTTTGGGTTTGAGTTCTTCTCATAAGAGAGAGGTGTCTAGACTTTTGAGTGTCAGGAAGAAGAAAGAGAAGGTTAGAGAAGTAGAGAGATTCTCTCTCTCTTACGTAATAAAAGTTCATGCCAAAGCTTTATAAGGAGGCAAAGCTGGCTTTTGTTGTTGACCTTCTCCTTCATAACCACCTCTCCATTTGGGTTGAGCAGCACCAGCCCTCCCCCTGCTTTACCTGTGGCTTTTCTAAAAGTTCCATCAAAGAACAAGGTGAATGCATTAGGTATAGTTTTGGGTGGTAGCAATGGTAGGGTCTTTACTTCAGGCACCTTAATCTCCTTTTCATGCACTCTATAAGTGAGAATCCCTGCCAATTGTGCACGCACACTATCTTCTACCTTGAAAGAGTATTGGAATTCTTGCAATTCCATAACCCACTTTGTGATTCTAGTGCTGATAGTCATTTGAGAAGACATCCAAGGAAACAAATTTTCTGCAGTGAGAATTACAAAAGGTTTTGGTAACAAGTAGGATCTAAATTTTCTCACCGCAAAGATGAGAGCAAGCATCATGAGTTCCGCTTCCGTGTAGCCTTTCTCCAAGACATTCATGACCCTACTAACAAAGTAGATGGGCCGCATCCTAGTACTGTGGGGATCTTGTTGTAACAAAACTGCACCCACTGTTTCCTTTCCAGCACTAGAGCTAACAAAGAAAGTGTACTCCCAACAAGGAGGCATGAGTGTTGGTAGCTCTGACAAAATGACTTTAATGTTACAAAAGTACTCCTCAAGCTCATTAGACCATGTAAACTCTACTTGTTGAGACAATTTTTGCAAGGGGTGAAGTAACTCTGAGGCTAAGTGAATGAAGCGTGACATGTACTTTACCTTTTGAATGAATGAGATGGCCTCCTTGAGACTCTTTGGAGATGGTAGGTCGATAAGAGCCTTTGCCTTTGTAGGATCAACCTCAATGCCTTTGGAAGAAACCTTATGACCAAGCAAGATTACTTCATCCTCACCAATATGACATTTGTCGGGATTGAGTTGGCCCCCCATGTCGTAGAGTTTCTTCAAGCCTTCTTCCACCCTCTGCACATGCAATGACTTAGAGCTATAGATGCAAAAATCATCTATGAACACTCTAATGGATTTCCTAAAGAATGCTTGAAACACCATGTTCATGAAATGTTGAAATGTCGCTGGAGCATTGGTCAAACCAAATGGCATGACTCTGAAAGCATAACAACCCCAAGGAGTGATGAAGGTTGTTTTCAATTGATCCTCCAATTTGAAAGTAACCCGAGTAGCCATCACATATCGTATACTTCTCATGACCTGCTACCTCATTTAGGATCTCATCTTGAAATGGGAGAGGAAAGTAGTCCCTTTTTGTTGCCTCGTTGAGTGGACGATAGTCCACACGCACCCTTCATTTGCCGTTCTTCTTGGGAGTGACCATGATGGGAGAGACCCACTCTGAATTTTCTACAGGATATATGAACCCCACTGCTAGAAGCTTCCTCACCTCTTTGAGTAGTGCTTGCTCCTTGATGACTCCTAGTCTTTGTAGCTTTTGTGCCTTCGGTTTGGCTGCTGGCTTTAGCTTGATCTTGTGTTGAATGGCCTCTACGCCATGCACATCTGTGTAATCTTTAGTAAAAAACCTAGGAAATTTCCTTAGTACACATTTAAACTCCTCTACTTCCTCCGATGTAAGCTTTTTTGAGAGCATAGCATTAAACATTTCTTCATCATGCACAATTTGGTCTTCTTGAGAGCCTACCTCCTCCAAACCTTGACAGGGTGTCTCTTTGTCTTTTGCTCTAAATCTTACTCCCATGACTTCAATGGAAGACTCCTCTTCCATAGTGCTACTGCTGCTTTCTTCCTCTGAGGTGTCATCGGTCCAATCCTCCTCTGTTTCACCTTGAGAAGATTCTTCATTTATCTCCTCTCGTCGTTGCTCCTTCATGTCAAAGATAATCTTCTTACAATTTTCATTCCTGCAAATTAACTTTTCATTTTTCCAATCTTACAAAGCTCGCATTCTCATTAGCCATGGTCTACCTAGGATAAATGGATAACCACTTCCCTTGGTAGACATAACATAAAAATCAACAACATTCTTAATGCCAAAAACTTCCACAGAAACATTCTTACAAATCCCAAGACACTTTGCTTTGCTATTGTTTGCTATTTTCACCTTAATTTCAAGTGTTTCATGAATATGCATGCCTAGTCTTTGCATAAGGTCCTCTTTCACGATGCAAATTTGTGCACCCCCATCTACTAGACCCTTCTTAACTAGCCTTCCCTTGATGTAGCAATCTAATATAGGTGTAATGTCCTCATCCATCTCGGCTTGTGAAATTTTTACAAACAGGCACATTCTCTTTTGTTTTTCTCCTAGTGCTCATGGACTTTGTTAATTCTCTCCTAACTTGTGGACATAAGGCTAGAAATTGAGGCCACGAGATATCAGGACTCTTACCTCTCATGTCTTCCAAAAGGTTGTATGGAGCCATACCATGTCCAAGGGGGAAATCTTGGAGGTTTATACGACATCGTCTCCTCTTGACTTCCTTGTTTTCCTTCACTTTCTTTCCTCGTCCATGGTCACTTTGTGATGCCACACCCTCCTTTTCTTTCTCTTTTCCACACCTTCGTTTGACACCATTTGCTTCAATGTCTACCTCCTTGGCCTTTGTTACCTCTACCACATGTACATTTGGGTCCGGCAAGGGCGGCATTCCTTCCACTCCTCGTGGAGATGGTCTTGTTGCATTAGGCCTCTGCAAAATCATCAGTTGTTGTTGACTAGTGCCTTCGCCTCTACATTCATCACTGGATAATTCATGTTAGGCTTCCCTGGCTCCCCATGAGGCCAAGGACAATTATACATCCCATGCCCTGACTCTCCGCAATTCCAACATTGCAAGAGTCGCCTAGGTCGTGGCTTTCGTTCTTCAACCCTTTTGGCTTGGCCCTTCTGTTCCACAGCTTGTGCAAAGTGGATAGACAAGTTATTTAAAGACTCATTTAACTTTTCTATCACCTCAACTGTGACCTCAGGTAATTCTCTACGAGTGCAACACTGTACCTCTTCCCTTAGAGGCTTTGAATCATCAAAGATAAAGCCCCCCCTAGCATACACCTCATCTTTCGGAGTTTCTTGGTAGCCCTAGCCTCAGCAACATCAAATGTTGTGGGCTCTCCTGACTCTACTTGCAATTTTAGTGATGGGAACATCCCTGCAATAAATCTCTCCTTCTTTAAGAATTCTGCACCATCTCCAGGGTTAGGAAGACTACGCAACCAAAGAGTCCAAAGACGTAAGAATTCTTGCTTATAACTCAAGTAGTCCTCTAGATCCTTTTGCTTATGAGCAACTATTTCTTGCCATAGCTTTTGTGTGTTCAAAGGAGTGAAGTAATTGTCTCTAAAAAGTTGTATGACCCCCTTGTAATCTACTCGTGGGGGTGCAGGTAGAGATTAAAACCAAGTGGAAGCATCTCTTCGTAGGACCAACTCAAACATGTCTAAGCATTCTTGGTCTCCTACCACTCTCTTTATGTGGAGTTCCATTCTAAAGTTTGATAAGAACAACTCGGCATCCTCACCGGGATCTCCAAAGAATAAGGGGTAGCCTCTCATTTGCCTAGTGGTATCCATGCTTAAGAAGAAGAAGCACAAATATGATTGCACAAAGGTCTTCCTTCACTCTCTTTCTCTCTCACTCTTTTTTTTTTCTTTTTTCTTTTTTTCAAAGTAGAATGAAAATGTAGACGTCAAAGCTTATGTCATAACGAATCAAAGGCAAAATAAATAGATTAACTGAGGCATTAATGGCTGCTACTTGCCTAGGCCCAAACATACGACGAATGACACGCTGAAATTGCAACTTACTACCAACGACTATGTGTATTTCTTGCCTAGCATAAGAGATTGGCCTACGGTATAAGTCTTCTTGATTCATAAAACTAAGCTAAAACAAGATGAAAATATGCACATCAAAGGAAATGGTGTAATCTACAATGGGAAGTATGACAGGATTAGGTGATGCTAAAATCTCTCTTAGTCTTTCTGGACCAAAAAGAAGAACCATGCGTTGTTGGTAGAAAATGTTTCTATCAATGCAAACATTCACTCTAATGGAGCGCACCCACCAATGAAACTGGTTGAATTGAATCCCAAGAGGATTAGGAGGAGGTGGATTGTTAATGAAAGATCACACTAAAGTACCAACTTTCCTTCTTAAAATATGATACCCAACAAGCACACAAGGAAATTTATGTGTTAAAGAGATCCATGTACCTTAAATACCCATTCAAAAACTGCTCGTCCTCAGTGGGGGCACCAAAATTGAGGCAGTCCGGGGCGGGCAACAAGAAGAGCGGCCTCTAAGCACTCCTCAAGGCTCTCGTGTTGCTCAATGGGCTTGGGGCACAACGTAACACAAACATAAGAACCCCAAAACCACACACTCAACAAGAAAGGGACACCACCTAGTTATGTGAGTGAACTAGGACACCAAAGATCTTTCCTTGTAGCCAATCAATACAAGCTAACCATAACTGGCATGCATGGCAGATTAAATTGTAAGTTCTCCTTAATAACTTGAATATTGAGCTTTATTCTCTATTTTTCCTTATATTCAAATTGTAAGTAGTTCTCCTTGATAACTTGAATATTGAGCTTTATTCTTTATTTTTTCTTATATTCAAATTTGGTTTTTAATAGGGCATGTAAGAGAGCTATTGCAGCTATTGAAGATGAATATCCAAATTATAAAAAGGAGGCAGAGTATAAGCTTTTGAATCAACCCACCAGTGGCTTTACAAAAATATTCTACCTCATGTTATTGCCAATGTGCAGAAATATCTTTCATCTAAATATACCGAGATTGATAGCAGTGTAGGTTAAATTAAAAACCCACTATTTTTGCAGTAAATTTTTACTTAATTTTTGAACTTATTTTCTTTAGTTCTCGGTTCTTAAATCTGAAAAGTTTTTTAAATTTGATAGACTCTTGGATCTCATGAGTTTTGGATGTGCAGTGTTCGTGCAAGAGCTATCAATATAGTTTTGAATAATTCAACTACTCCAAATGATCCAGATTCTCCACCACCCCCAAGGCAACCTCTCCATCTAAGAAGAAGAAGAAAATGCCTTTACATTCACCTATAAAGCATTTTATGTTTAAGCAAGGAACTGTACAAAAAGAAACCAAGGGTGCTCCTCAACAAGACACACATAAAGAAACCAAAGATACTAAAATAGGAAATACCTCAAAGAAAGTGGTCCTCAAGTAGGTGCCAAGAAGGGTGTTGGCAAGAAAGCTAAGAAGGAACTCAAGTTCAAGTTTACAAAGGAGGCCGCAAAACCAGTGAAGACAAAGGGGAAGATGGAGACAAAGGAGGCTACAAAACCAGAGAAGATAAAGAGGGACATGGAGACAAAACCAAAGGAGATGGAGACAATAGAAATCTTCATTCTCCTCCCTATTTATCATTGTAAATAGTTGTAAATTTTCTTCAAATTTAATAATCTTGCATGTAAATTCTCCTCATATTGTGATGTTTTTTACTCAAAACACATTTGTACTCGAGTTTGTAATGGTTTTGAGATATTGTGCCATAATTGTCATCTGGTGACTCGAGTACATCTCTAAAAGGAAAATATTAGAACTCTTAAAGGGATTCATAAAAAGAGGTATGAATATTGTAATTCTAAAAGAACAACCTGAAAATTTTCAAAGAGACAACAATTACAAGATAAAACTTTTCATTGATGACTACATACAAATTTTCAAAATCCAAAGAGTAAATAGACTTCATAAAAAACTCCAAAGCTTTCTTATTAAGTCATGCTTATACAATCATATTCCCAATCATCATCTACCAAGGTCCTCGACTCCATTCACATTCGAATCTTTCTATTCTTCACCTTGAACTGTGTCCCACTTATATCTTCACTAATTCCCATGATATTGAGGTGCTTCCTAATATTTAGTAGGCTCCAATGCCTGCTTGCACTTACAATTTCCACCACACCATTGGTGGGCAACCTAACACATATGTCAAGAGGCAAAACAACTTGTTCATCTGCTTGCAATGGGACCTAACTACTATTTTTCTTCATCCACCATTCGTAATAAAAGAGAATGTATAAGGTAGCACGAGCTTTAAGATACCAAAATGTAACACTGGACTCTACTATTTTGCACTTGAATGTATCATACTTATGATGCCCCTCTACAATGTCCAACTACTCTCCAAAGCAAGGCAACCATGTCATCACCTAGTACTTTCTTGCATACAAACATGGTAAGTGTTTGTGAGAAAGTAAATTGATTGAACATCTTAACAAAAAGATGAGTTGGACATACCCAACTGAGACCCACAGATCGAGATGGCTTTGTAAACTTCAAAGATCCTTGTATGTCACAAAGTATCTTTGATTTCATAACCATAACCATCCAAGCATCAAGAGTTGGCCATTCAACAGAAGAGAGGAGAGGAGATGTGATGATCTCTACCTTACCAAACCCACCATCATGCATTGGCACCACATAAGAGTGCCGATAAAAGAAGATCTTTTCCTTACGAAGGTTTGCACACTGGTTTTACAAGAAAACAATACCTCACTAATGTCTGCATGGAGTGCTTGAAATGTTTCGGTAAGGCTTCGTAATGGTTGCTCCTCTATCAAGTTGGAAGGAAAAATATCTACAACCCAAAAATAAGATCATTAAACATGAAAGATGTAGCTATCGTAATATCACAAGCCTCCTTGCTTCCCTATGATACTTAGGGTTGCATGGAAATCGAGTTTGTTTATGAAGATGTATATCTCGTGCCATCGTGTACACATGTTGTACAATGGCCACCAAGTCTACATTGCTTGATTTTTTGAATCCCTCTAAATGACCCTTCCAATGAAGCTCCATCATATCTCATCGTCGAACTCGTTGCGGCAGACCAATAGCACTAGGCTACAGGAAAACCCAAGCACCCTCGCGAAATGCCTCTCTCACCCAAGCACCATCATCGTCCCTCTTATTGTACAATGAGATCTCCTAAATCTCATCTTTTGGTCTTCTTTGTGGTGCAGCCATATCAACTGTGAAGCTATAGTAGTAAGATTAGGGTTGGGCAAATGTGATAGAGAAAGAAAACGCGAAGATGCTATGCAGATTAGGATTTCGAGTTTGATGGTTTCATTAGGGTTCGGCAAATGAGATAGAGATGGAATAGGAAGGGAGGAATAGTTTAATTTGGACGTTCAAGAGAGAAAGCAGACTTGAAAATAAAATTTTTGACTACAATGAAATTTGAGATGGGTTTTTAGGAGGAAACGTGAGTTTTGGGGGGATCTCAAAAATTTCAAAATTTTAAGGATTTTTTGACCCACAAAAATGGTGGGCCCATACCTACCCTAAACCCCCTACTTTTTTAGAGGGACAAGTGTAATTATTAGTACTGAAAGCCTAGTCCCCCTCCCTACATCCTAGTCTCCCTCCCTATATTCAAAGGAGACCAAATGTGCACAATCCTCTATTTCTATTGGTATGTTGCTAATTACTTTCATTAGCAAAAGGCCCAAAATATGTTCAAATGCCCCCTAATGAATGTAATGCCCTGGGATGACGATTGGTTCTACCCGCAGTTTGGTCCGCACTCAGTTAGTTCTATAGCATACTACGGTTTATTCTACCCGCAGTATGGTGGACCCCAGTTTGGAATCGGTTTCTCACGAGGATAACACACATCCCAATGTCTATCGCGTCACCCTTTTAGAGAAAAAGTTCCTGACTGTGGATGACACACATCCCAATGACTATCGTGTCTAACGATATTGGATGGTCTCAACATTATTGAGTTAACAACTATATTAATATATTGGATGGTCTCTCTTCTCTTACTTTTGTGCAAGAAAAGAAAATAGGACCTTGTTATGGATCACCCTAACCCTCCTTGAAACACATCCAAAAAGAGATTACCTGGTGAACTGCAACTATCGTGAGAGGATCTTTCCAATGACCGAGCTCATAACTCTTGAGATCTCCAAGCTCTACAACTCCTTGAGAAGCAATTCCATTATGTCTCCTGCGAGCGTTGTCACACTGTTGTGTTGCACTATGGGTCCTCGTCCCTCCTCTCACCTCACCTCACTCACACACACTCACTAGCATGCATTAGGGAGAGAGATTAGCAAGAGCAAGACTCGATTGCACAATGGGAGAGTGTATTGTATTATGAGAGAAATTCACTTATATACATGGCCATAAGTGTTCACACTCACTTTAATTGTGGCCCGTCAGGCACTTTAGGCTCATAAGAGACCTAATGCTATTACAATGACTACTCTCATAATATATCCATGAAGTACATCACTTATGACTTCATCCTAACTTTCTACCACACGCTCTTGAAGCGGAAATCGCCATAAATACTCCGTCTCACCATTACGGGCGCCCATCCAAGTTGTAGCTTTGGACACTATTGCTTTAGATCATGAATGTATGACCCTTTGGTGTATCTACCGTGACTCTTTGATGTAAGATAATGGCGGTAGCTCTTGTTAATCCTAGAATTGGATTAACATTCTCCCCTTCTTGATAATGATCACGTCCTTGTGAGATCACGTTGAAGACCTTTGTGTGGGGAGAATGAATAAGATTTGTCGATGGCGTTGATGTGGAGTGACGTTCAATGGTCTTTGTTCCTCTGGGAAGGAATAAGAAAAGCTAGTTATAATGAATGAAGGAATAAGAAAAGCTAGTTAATGAATAGGTTAGTGGTGTATTGGGAATTCCTAACGGGGTGGGGGGTGGGGTTTTGTGAATGATTACCTTTTTATATTTGTGTGAGCCCCTCTTTTTTTTTTCTTTTCTTTTTTCTTTTGGCTCAATTTATTTTTAGTAATCATCAGCAAGGTTACATTTTATTTTTCATTAGTGGGGACACTAAGAGATGTTAACAATGGGAGAGAATAGAGGGTAGGATCCAGAGGAACGTAGACTTAATCATGAGAATGAGATGATGTTTCTCGAATCCTCATTTGATTCATTAAAGGCGACATTCATCATTTGAAGTAATTGGCTTTTGATGATGTCCTTTTGTGTGGCAAGATTCTTGTCAAATGTTGTTGAGAAGGATATGTTCTGGTCTTCTTCTGCCCATGTGCTTTTTATTTTTTTTAATGTATATTTAAGTGCTCTTATGAAGCAGATTTACATGAAGTACAAGTAATGAGTCATTTAGACTCTTGTTGAACTGCTTTGTGTGTTGAAGTAGCCACTTGTTGGTGAGGATTGAAAGAATTACGTCAACTTGCGAGGCTAATATAGAGATCTTCACTAGGGATTGAAAATCATTGAGTTGTGAAGATTGTGGCGCTGTTTGGAGAGATTCATAATTTGAAGGAAAATTTCAGGCGATGGGTTATACCATTGACCAGGCTTTCGCCCACCATGGCCCCCCCATCCAGAGATGTACCTGGAAGTTGTCAATGGTGAGGCTTTGGTGGAAATATTCTCCAGTGCATGAGTATGGATATGTACTCATGGAGCAACTGCTATATTAATTTAGCCAAAAGAGTAGTAAGCAAAAACCTTAACAAATATATAGTGACTATTGCGTGATATGACTTAATTCGTGATGAGGCTTAAATCGTGAAAGTGCTGGTTCTTAAGCCATGAGATGGAACTCCGTGAATTGTAATTCTGTGAGATGAAATTCCATGAATTTATAGGTTTTGACCTCGAGGTTTTTTTTTTAATAGATCATCTAGGTTATGACTTGCAAGTAACAACTTCTTGTGCGCTCATTTCTCACTTCCAGAGGGGTGACAAGAGCATTGTTATTTTGTTCTTGATGTGCTCTTAAGTCTCCTTATTTGATCTTGAATTTGTTGTTGCATTAGGGGAAGGTTGAGGTCTATAGGGGCCCTTTAAGATGCCATGTGATTAAAAGGTTATTAAAGAAAAGGACCAATCATGTGATGCCATGTATACAAAAATGTTGGGTGATTAAAGGTGGTCAAAAGATTCTCTAAAAGATGCTTTTTATACTTTTCATTCCCAAAAAGTGGGGGGGAAAGCTTTTGAAATTTTGGACATCCATAACTTCTACATATGAGCTCAAAATTTATCGGAGATTAGAGATCCAGAATCTACTCGCTGAGCTCTTTCCATAGATATGTCACATGATATGGTTTTGCCCACTCAATTTTAAATTCAATTTTGGAGAGAAACTTTGAAATTCAAACTTCTAGCCATTTGAAGAATAAGAAGGTATCTAAAGTCAAAGAAACTTAACATTTTAACAAAAATTCATTAAAATCATAATATGGCAGCTTAAAGAGCCCCTATAGACCTCAACCTTCCCCTAATGAAATGATGTCGAGACAGTAGGAAAGACTGCTAATTGTTTGCTTGAACAGACAAGTTCTTGTGTTGGTACTGAATGCACGAGAGTGGTTGAGTGATTTGCTTATTATTTCTTGGACCTCCATTCTTGTCGAACTATAGCGGTGAAGTTATTGGGGTTGAAGTCGATGATGAGGTTTTCTTCACATTGTTCGATTTTGGCAACCATATGATGGAATTACCACCATAGCATCCTTGTTGTTAAAGTACATGCATAGGCACCCATCTTTGACGAACACTGTAATTTGGTTGCCGATGTGCTTGGTGTTGAGGCTTTCTTCTTTGTGCAAGCTTAGGGGACTTTGTGATGCGCTTGGGGACCCAAGCTTTGGTATTTATTTGGTAATACCCTTGTGCTTGCAGTAGTGTTTTTGGTATCCACACTTGTTGCATTAGTGGAGTTCTTTGAGGAACTCGCATAGGCTTTTGTGGACGGTGTTGTGGAGAACTCTACTTCTTTCTTGGCTTTTGAGTGCTTCATTGAGGAAGAGGTTTTGACTGTTGAGGCACCCAAATTTGATTGGCACCTTCATAGTAGCCTTGAGCTACAAGTAGCTACTTATTCACCCACATTTTGATACTATTAAGATATCGTGATTGTGAAAGTCTTGGTGGTGGAGTTTTCTTTAGGGTTGATGCGGAAGGTTTGGGCCCTTCCTTGACTTTGGCTAGTGCTGAGGCTATGGGTTTGAGACTCATGGAAATTGTTGATGATGATGAGGTTAGAGTCTCTTGTGAAGTGGATGTCGATGATGAGGCCTTTCAGCATATGGTTGTGTCCTTTGTTGAGGTTTGTGGGATGAAAATGCATAGGCTCCGGGGTCTTTCCTTTGAGTTCCCTGTTAGAGATAGATGGTTGGGCTCTGGAAACTTCTTCGGCTGATTGCGAGGTTTTGGCATTGAACGTCGTAGGTGAGGATGGGGTTAAATGAATAGAGACTTTATCAGAGTTGGTTGTTGACGCAGATGGTAGGTCATTGTGTAGAGGGGATTTTGTGGAAGAGGCTTGTATTCGTTTGTATTCAGCATCATAGAAATCCATTAAAGTTGGATACTCTTCCTCATAGTATGGTATTGTCAACTTTTTGTCGTTGACCATCACATAAAGGTTCATTTCAAGGTTTTGAAGTTGGTCTTGATCGCTTGCATCAATGCGATGAACCATCGACTAGCTTTTCCCTCTAAGCATAAGTTCAACGCATGACATACCTTAGTGGAGTAGGTGGGATTTCCAAAGGCTTCACATCTCTGTTCAAACATTTGAATGAATTGAACAGGGTCTGTTGTTCCATTATATTTGCCCATAATTTTAGAAATTTGTACGATCGTATTTTTGTATGAATCACTGAGGCCATACATGAGTGCTCTTGTTGGAAGAGACTTAGTGAGTCCTTGGGCCACTCCCCTTCCTAGACTAGTCAGTATGTCCAAGGTGTGGGCATTCAGGAAAGAGTTCGTACTTATAGGATTTATGGGAATGTTAGGTAAGGGACCAAAGCTCGGTGGGATCGAAGTCATAGGGAGTGTAAAACCTGATGACACGCTTGTTATAGGCATTGCCAATGACATGGGGAGGTGAATTGGTGGAATAGATCTCAATGGCTTGAAGATGACAGCCATTGGGTTTAGTCCTTGTGTGATTTCTTGGCACTCCCTCTATCGTAGCCATGTCGGAGTGCCTAAATGCTCCTTAATGAGAAATTATAGTTTTTTTTAGCTTTTTATACTTTCCCATAGCCCGTTTTACAGCTTCAAAAAGCTTGGGGTACTCTTAGTTGGATCAAACGGGTGTCCGCTTGCCCTAATTAGCTTAGGCGCTATATGCACATGAACGACCTTAGAGATATTTTTTCGGAAAAAGCGTATGCTAAGAACTTCCTAGATGGAAGAGGTCTTAAAACCTATTTTTTCTTCTTTCGCAGTACGTTTTTCGGGGTGTTCCAAAAGGAATTTCGAAAAACTCTGTATGAGGGAGTTGTAGTATTTTTGGAGTACTACAACTTTGTTTCCCTGAGTCGTCTGTGATTTTGTTGTTTAGGCTCTCAAAAAATAGCTCGAATATGGCTCGTTGTCGTTTTCACGTTGTTTTTTGTGATTTTTGGGTTGTTTTTTGCCTCGATTTTTGGGTCAAATTTTGAGGCTACTGGTTGAAGGCCAAAATGGTCTATTTTGACTTCGGACGACAAAGTCCAAAGTCAAAGAGCTTGATGTCAGTCTTTTGATGAGCCAGAGCGCCTTCATTTCGGATATACGTTTTAGAAGATACGGGCCTCCAAACAGGGGTGAACACCATATTAGATAATTTGGAAAAAATCCCATTCCCATTTGAAAAATGGGAGCATGGTGAACTTGTCCAAAAGTTTGTCAAACCCCCTCATGTGACATATCATCGGAAAGATCTTGAAGAATAGAATCTAAATCTATGATCTCCGACAAATTTGAAGTTCGTATGTTTAAGATATGTCCAAAACTATATGGAGTAATTGATTCCCATAATGTGAGATTTTTCCCAAATTACCTAATATTGACTTGGTGGTTTTCATATTTTTTTTTTCTTTGAAAAAAAAATAATTTTTTAACCTTTTCACGGGCTAAGCTGTTCACGTCCCCAACCATTCATGTCCAAGCCGTTAACATCCCAACCGTTCACATCGAAGACGTTCATGTCCAAGCCGTTCACGTCCCAACCATTCACGTTCCCAGCCGTTCACGTGCCAAGCCGTTCATGTGCCAAGCCATTCACGTTCCAGCCGTTCACGTCGGATCTTTCACGACGCTTGCTCTTTTACGATCTAGCTTTACACGTTTTCTTTTTTTTAGTCTAGTAGAAAATACGAATTTTTAACTTTTTTTTGGGGAGGAATATTTTTTAATTTAAAATAAAAAGGGGATAGGTATTTTTCCAAAAAGGTAAGTGGGAATAAAAAAAGTCAACCTTTTAATGACACGCCTTATACCCTTCATAAATGACCCCCAAAATGGATAATTTTGACAACTCATGAGCATCTACTCATTGAATGCTCATTTGCCTTAATGAGTTATATAAAAAAGTGATTAAGGATTAATACAAGATTAATCCTTTCACTAATCTTTCTCTTTTACACTAATCAAAGATTATAATTAACCATTAATCCTTAATTAATTCACATAATTAAGTACATCATTGGATAGAGCAAGGAAAAACTAATCTTTGTATATCAACAATTATATAAATTAATCTAAATTAAGAAATTAATTAGACTCTAACTATAGTTTACTCTTCAAGGGTAAAATTAAACAAAGAGAGTCAAATTTCTCCAATTGATCAAAAAATTGATGTGATTAGGTATTTTGATGTATCTAGATGCTCTCAAAACACTCAAAAACCTCAATTTCGACTACTCATATGATCCATTTAGACCCCAATTAACACATTTTCTAAATTTTAGGCCTCTTGAACAAGATTAATTATCCTTAATGACAAAAACCAATCTATAAAGAGAAATTAGTCAAATTCAAGGATTTTTTTATGGTTTTAAGAAATTTTTTGAAAGATTAAGCTACTCCTAATTCTTGCTAACACTCTAATCCAAAAAAAATCAACAAAAAACACACAATTAAACTAAAATTAGTTCTGTGTTTAAACTAAAGAGAGCTAACAATCACTAAAAATTACATTCTATTGCATTGTTTGATACAATGGATGCAAACTAAGTCTAATACAAAAGTCTATGTACAAGCCCTAAGAACATGAAAAACCACAAAAATAACAACAAAAACATAAATTAATCTAAAAATTAGGTAAAAAATATTCTGTTTAAAAATGAAAAAGAGAGCTATTCTACACCAAATCTCACACAAATGACCATCAAATCCACATCTTTTTCATGGGGAACCATTAATCAAGATGATGGGCAATGGGTTATGCATAGATTAGAGGCAAAACGATGGAAAAAGTCAAGGGATGACTCCGCGGCGACGCCAAAAATGTTATGGCTCATCCTAACCCTCCTTGAAACACATCCAAAAAGAGATTACCTGGTGAACCGCAACTGTCGTGAGGATCTTTCCAATGGCCGAGCTTGTAATCCTTGAGGTCTCCAAGCTCTACAACTCTTTGAGAAGCAATTCTATCACGTCTCCTCGTGAGCATTGTCACACCATCGCGTTGCACTACGGGTCCTCATCCCTCCTCTCACCTCACTTCACTCACACACACACTCACTAGCATGCATTAGGAAGAGAGATTAGCAAAAGGATTACACTCACTTAAATTATGACCGATCGGGCACTTTAGGCTCATAAGAGACCTAATGCTATTATAAAGACTACTCTCATACTATATCCATGAAGTACATCACTTAGGACTTCATCCTAACTTGCTACCACAAGCTCTTGAAGCGGGAATCGCCATAAATACTCCGTCACACCATTACAGGTGCCCGTCCAAGTTGTAGCTTTGGACACTATTGCTTCATATCATGAATGTATGAACCTTTGGTGTATCTACCGCCATGACTCCTTGATGTAAGATAATGGCGGTAGCTCTTGTTAATCCAAGAATTGAATTAACAGACCTTTGTGAAACAAACAGTATAAAGATGAAATGCTTTTGATGCATAGACTAGTGGTTTGATGGTGAATTGAAGATTGTTTGAGCCTCTAGTATCCCCAACCGTATTTCACTTCTATCCTAAACAAGGTTTCAAATGATAGTTGATGTATGCCATGTCTTTTATAAACCTAGAGTAATGCTTAGTAGCCCCAAGAAATCCTCTTAATTGTCCAACACTTCTACAAGGTGTCTCTATCAAGCCTTCGTTTTTGAATGGATCCATGGCAACCTTATGATTACTTATAACATGTCCTAGTAATACCCCATAATATTCTATCCCACTAACATGTCCCAGTAATACCCCATGACAATCCTATGTTTACTTATAACATGGCAATCCTATGTTTACTTATAACGTGTCCTAGTAATACCCCATATTCTACCCCTTTAAATAGATCCATGGAAATCGTATGTTTACTTATAACATGTCCTAGGTTCATGCCTTGGTAATACCCCATATTCCACCCCAAACACACATTTAAGATGGTTGAGGGATATTGAGTTCTCTTGAAAAGCATACTCTATAGACCTTAAATGTTTCTCTCTATCAATCCCCAATCTAAGGTCATCCAGAAACATTTTTAAGAACTCCATCAAGTCATCCCTAAAGGTCTCATGCATAAAGAACTAATGAGTTCCTTGGCCATTACACAAACCAAATGAAATCACATGGTAGGCATAAGTTCCAAAGATGATTATAAAAGTGGTTTTTAACTTATCCTCATTGGCCATAGCTATTTTTTATAAAAACAAAAAGTAGAGAGATGACATACCAGTAACCAAAGCTTGGACAAAAGAAACGATGAGCCAGTTCTCAGCCTTCCATGTTCCTTCTGCGCAAGCCTCTGAAAACTTATCGGAAAGAGAGGGGGGCTCTGAGCTCTCTCCTTGTGAAGCTTGGAGAAAAGCAACGATGAGATCCTGGCCAGTTCTGTGGCTTGAGAAGGAATGGTTTGAGCGAAGCTCCATCAGAGGCAAGGCGCAAGATTAGGATGGAGTCCGAGGAGCTGGATAAGAAAAGAGGCCTCACCACTCACGTGAAATGCATGAAGGCCCAAGGGGACTCGGGACTTGTGTGTGGCGCATGCTCCAGAGTCCATCTCTCTCTCTCTCTCTCTCTCTCTCTCTCTCTCTCTCTCTCTGTGTATGCTGGCGGTCTTAGATCGTCAGCTTCCGCACTGCCAAATGGTGAAAAGCCCCTCCGCCATGTACATGCTTTAAGCGCTTGCAGCCTGCCTTCGCGTGCCTTCCGTCACCCGTGATGATCACCCGTTCACCACACTCTCTTAGGTAAATTCTTGCATCCTCCTGCCGGCTTCTGACAGAATCCTAACTTGCAGCAGACAGGGGAGAAACCTGAGCTCGCAGAACTCGGCTGCCGTCGCAAAATGCATGAACTTTGAAGGGGAGTCGGGAAAGTTACGGGTGAAAATTGATGGGGGCCGTGGTCGGGTGGTGGGCAATGACCGGTACAGAGCCGGCGGCCGGTCACCTGTGTGGCTGGTGGGCAGTGTACTACTATAGTGTCAGCCTGGCACATTAAGACTCAAGACATTTCAAATTTGAATTTAAAGGAGTCAAGACTCAAGACATTTCAAATTTGAATTTAAAGAGAGTTAATCATGTGATTAAAGAGGATTGCGCCATCCTGAGCAAACTCCTCGTCGAGGTCTGCTTCTGTTCCATGGGTCACCTCCCCAAAGGTAGTTCCTGCAGAACTTGGTGAGATCATTGAGGTCAGCATCGGGGGGTCTCCAACAGCTGAGGAAATATATCGTAGAGGGGATGATGAAATGGTTAAGTACCATAATTCTCCCTGCTAGTGATAGTTGCTTTCTTTTCCATCTCAGTAGCTTGCTTTCTATTTTTTCCATTACCCATTGCCATCTTTGTTTCAGAGACACCTTGAAGCCCATGGGTATGCCGAGTAGCCTGAATATCTCACCATCCTGGATGCTATGACAACCTGTTTCCATGAGCCAAGAGGGAGGGGGTTCAATGAGGGTTTTGATACATGTTTTGCTGTGATTGATTTTGGATCCTGAGGCCTCACAGTAAGTTTGGAGACAGCTCCAGAGTACCTTGATGTTCTCTTCTTCGTTTGCTATAAGACTGTTAGTGTCATCCGCAAACATCTGAGTGCACATTTGATCTTCATTGGGAAGTTTGATACCAACTAGTTCTCCTTTGCTTATCTTGTCCTTTATTAGCCAATTAAGACCATCTGCAGCTATAGCATAGAGCAGGGGAGCTAGAGGGCATCCTTGTCTGATACTTTTTTCAAGGGGGAATGGGTCTGACAGATCTCCATTGAAGATAATTTTAGCTTTGGCATTTCCAAATAGTGTTTTAACCATATGGGAGAACTGGGGTCCCAAGCCCATGTCTCTGAGGGATTGGAGGATGTAGTCCCACTGAATTCTGTCGTATGCTTTCTCAAAGTCAATCTTGATAAAAAGGAAGTCCTGGCTGGTTTTTTCTGCATAATCAAAACCTTCCCATAGGGCGATTATGGAGTCCAAGATGTACCTACCTTTGATGAACCCTTTTTGTTCCTTTGTTATCCCATTGATTCATGTGTTTATTCAGCCTGATGGCTAAAGCTTTGGCAAAGATTTTGTAGACACTGTTGAGCATAGTGAGGGGTCTGCAGTTTCCCATGATCTCCTTGGGGCCTTTTTTATGGATCAGCTTGATAAGGCCTTCATTGATTTGTGATGGCAGTGCTCCATATTTCAGTGATTCTTGCCATACTTTGAGAATGGAACCTGTTAGCACATCACAAAAGGATTGGAAAAACTCAGCAGGCAGTCCATCCTCACCTGGACTCTTATTGGGTTTGAGGGAGAAGATGACCTCTTTGATTTCTTCGTGAGAGAGATCCTGCTCGAGAGTAGCAGCTATGTTGGCTGGGACTGTTCTAGGTCTGACTAGTTTGATTGCATCCATTGCGGCTGCCTTAATTGAGGAGGGGGTCCTTCTTCCTGGAAAATGCTGCAGTAGTAATCAATGATCAGCTTTTTGTTCTCAGCTTGGTTCATAGCCTAGATTCCCTCCTTGTTTTTAAGCAAGGGGATATGCTCTTGCCTTTGTTTGACCTTGAGCATTTTAAACATTTCCTGGCATGGCCTGTTTGATTTTCCTGTCCCCCATTCCCTGGTAAAAAGCTTAGTATGTTGTAGAGCTATTTCTTCTTCTCTTTTGATTTTGGCTTTGATCTGGTTGGTATTAGCTGGGTCAGTAGAGGACTCTTGTTCTTGCAGTTGCTCTTGGAGTTTTTTGAGTCTGCTAGATCTGTGGGCTGAAACCTCCTTTCTGACCTGCCTGAGTAGGTTTTGGGTAGACTTGACTCCAAGCTTTGGCCGGGGAGAGGTTGTTGCTGAAGAAGGATTCCCAGATGTGTTTGACTTCTTCTTGAACTAAGGGCAGTTTAAATAGAGCTAGATCTGTGTGAAACCAGCTTGCTTTGTGTCTGAAGTCTTGATTGTCCATTGTAGTGATGATGGGGTAGTGGTCTGAGATGCATGTGGTATTGTCTACAACACATTCGCACCTATTGTATTTGGAGTAGATTTCACCACTTGCGTATGCTCTATCTAGCCTGGCTTTTCTGGATAGATCTCCTGCAGAGTAGTTTTGCCATGAGAAGCTTCCTTCTTGACCCAGATCTTGCAGATTGAACTTGTGTTTTACCTTTTCCCATGCTTGTTTCTCTGAACCAGCAAGGGATTGACCTTTGGATTTGAATCTGTCTTTGAGGGTTTCCACCATGTTATAGTCCCCCATAATCAGCAAAGGTGCTCTTAGCCTTAGCAGGGAGTTCCAGGTTCTGGTCCTCTGTTTCTGAGGGCCGTGGGCATACACTCCTACAAAGGAGAAGCTGTTCATGTGGAGTACTATCCATTGGTTGTTGCTGTCTATGTGAAAGTCTTTTAGATCCTGGATGCAATCATAATGAATGCCCACTGCGAGGCCTTCAGTTCCATGAGAATGAAGTGAGAACACCCAAAAGTGTTCGAGGGAGATGGTGTAAAGCCTTCTGTTCAGTTCCTCTCCTGAAGTCTTAATCTCCACTAAGGAGATGATATCCAAGTGTCCTTTTGCTTTGAGCCATTGTTTTACTAGCTGTGCTTTCTTAGGATCGGAAAGACCTTTGACATTGAAGCTTACAGCTTTCATTATCTTTTATTTGGGGGTTTGTTCAGTCCTCCTTTAGTGATTGACTGGGGGGTGGAGCCCAGGTGTGCTCTGCCTCTCTTGAGCTCTTTGCTTATCTCCATGTCATTGGGGTTTCCGGTTTGTGGAATGGAGCTCTTTTCAGTAGCTGGTATGACTGTTGTGTCCATATCTGCTGCATCCAGGTTGTCGACTTCCTTATCTAACCTCAGCTTGTTGATAGGGGTATTTTCAACACAGTCATTTTCTTCTTCCGTGTCACCTGGATCTGGGACAGCAGCTAGAATTGAATATCTGTTTGGTTTGACTAGAGGGTGAGGGGGTTTGGGCTTGGAAAAGGGTTTCCTTCTACTGACTTGTACGAACTCAGGTTCTTTTAGGCTTCCGTTAGATGGAGGGGGACCGGGGTTCGGGAGGGCTTGACTAAGGTTGGGGGGGGTCTTTTTCAGCTACTTGGGGGAGGATGAGCTGTGGGTTTTTGATAGGACAATTTCTGATGAGGTGCCCTTGTTTCTCACAATGAAAGCATGAGTTTGGAAGGTGTTTGTAGAGGATTGGCTGAGTGTGAGAGAACTCACCACACCCTATTTCTATCTTGTCTGGGAGAGGGAGGAACAGATCAAGTTTGGGGGTGCCACGCTGGGTTGTAATCCGAAAAGGCTTTGGTACCTAGGACTTGACCTAAGGGAGCTAAAATAGATTTGATCCAAGGATTTAAGTGGATGGGTAGATTAGGGAGCTCGACCCACACTGGATACACTGAGGATTTGGGGCCGTCTGGATTGAAGTCCTTTGTCCACCTCATGAAGCAGAAGGGGAGATGTCTAAACATCCATTGGCCAGAGATGATGACCTTCATTGCCATGCTTGGATCTTTGAATAAAAAGAGGTAGTAGCCTTTGGGCAGAGCTTGTGTAAGAGTTACCTCTATTCCAAGAGGGGACTAGCTTTCCCTTATCCAGGCTCTCATTGCTTCCTTAGATGGTCTCGGCCCAAAGAGAAGGCCAACCAGACATCTTTTGGTATAGTCTTCTACTTTGCTTCTGACCTGTTCTATTGGCAGACTTACGTGTACAGTGATGGCAGAGTTATTAGCTGGGGTGGTGATGTTGGCTGCCTAAAGTAAAATGGGACACCTGCACGATGCCCAAAACCAAGGGAGGGCTGGGGATTAAAGACATTCGCCTATATGCTGACAGAATGGCCGCTAAATGGATCATCAGAGCTATGGAGAACCCCACCGAAGACTGGGCACAGCTACTGGTCAAGGACATCCCTAGGTTCACAATCACTGGACACAATAAGTGGCTAAATCTTCCCATTATCACCATAGTAGCCTCCAAGCACCCCATTACCCCTAAAGGGAGCCAACTTGTTACTTCCATATGGAAGGCCTGGTTCAGAACTAAAAGTTTTCTGTCCATCAATCTCAATGACAACAAATCAGAAGGTATATTAGCCACTGGTGGTCTATTCTCCCTCATACCCTCCTTGAGCTAGAAGAAGAGAAATTAGCCCTTAATCTGCACAAAAAAGGTCTAGCAACCTGGGCAGATATGTTCAACCCTTACGACGGTACCTGGCTCACAAGAGCAGAGCTGGTAGCCAAATTCGACTGCAGAACCCCAGAGCTAGACCTAATCCAAAGCAGAGCATTCCAATGGAACACTCAAGAAATCTGGAAAATCAGCAGATCCCCCACCTTCAATATCCTAGCCTTTCACTGGTTAAAGAATAAACCCCTTCTCCCCATCCCTAATCTTGAAAATTCCCCCCCAATTCATGTTACTCTTAACCGCAGATGGAATATCACCTGGGACAGGAAAAGATGGTACAACAGTCTCAAGGAGCTGTGGAGCACACACATTGAACCCAAGAAATCTTGCCTCGCCTGGCTGGTTGCCTACAGAGCCATTTGGACATAGAGTAAGGCTGCCAAGTTTAACATTGCCTCGTCCTATTCAATCTGGAGAAGAGGTTACTGATTAAGTTACAAAAGAGAGCCTCAGATTACATCAGGGAAAAACTGGAAAAAACCAGAGATAAGATTATCCTAATCCTTTCTAAGGACAGAGCATTAATAGAAGCAATATGCAATCTTCAGTAAGCAACCTATCTCTTCCCCTTACAGGAGTAGAAGAGTAACAACATGCATACAGGTATCAGGATCCAACCCAGAGAAGCAGAAAAAGTAGCTAAGGCAAAGTGACCTGGCATGCTCCATAGCTCCAGAGTGGCTCCTATCGCCAGACCGCCACTGAATTGGGGGAGCCCCCTGCAAGGTCGACAGAGCAGCTCAGTCCTGACCAAAGAAACTCATGGCCCGCAGACATTCCATCGTCTACGGCCCTCTCCAAACTCGAATGCAGGTACACAACAACAAGAAGAGTCCGATAACCGCCACCGCGTCTACATCGGATCCTCCTACAAGGACGGTGGAAAGTATCAGAACAGAGAAGCCCTGATTAAGCTCAACCTGTACCTTAGAGGTGATGCTGATCCTCCTCCTGCTATACTGGTGGACCAAGAAAGAAGAAGGCTCCACACCGATGGAGAGCCCTCCAGCGTCCTATTAAGGGTGTCTGCAGAAGGGACGAATTCGAATAACCAGGTAAAGACCCACAACCAGAATCAGATGAAAACTACAAGTACCTTAGAGATAGCCTCCACCACCTGACCGGGGACGACGCCATGAAGCGGTAGGAAGACCGAGACGAAGGCTGCTCGCCGCTGGAAGAGGTGCAGGATGAAGATAATCACCAATCAGCAAGAAGGTACCTCTTACCAAGCCCCCCTCCATCGCTCAGGGCGACGAGCAAGAAGGAGCTATCCGCAAGGTCGGGAAGGAAGTGTGGAGGAGACCAATAGCCAATAGGAAGGAAGATGAGAAGCGGTCCTGCTCAGCGGAGGCTTCTCAGGTCGCACCATCCTCCCCTGCAAGGCCGTGTAGAAGAAGCAGAAATATATCATGCTGGCCGGGGTGACTGTGTTACAAAGGAGATGCACCTGCTAGCTACCATGGATGCCATCCAGCTCTCGGGGCGCCTCCGAACAAGGTTGAAGCTGAAGAGCTAGCTGCAAAGCTGAACGAGGTAGAAAGAATCCATGCAGCTTGGCGATGGATTAGACCGATAGCCAATAGTTTTTTCCCCTCCCACGCGTGAGCACATGCAGACACATGCATCGTGCCACTTGTAAGGCATGCGCCTTGTCTGAATGAATGACAGACACGTGGCCCTCAATGTAACCTTGGATTCTCCCTCTCTCATTAATATATCTGCCCTTTTTTGAAAAAAAAACTCCTCGTCGAGCATGCAAACTCCAGTTCGACAGGCCCCCTCCCATTAGAGGTTCGTCGCCTCTCTTTGAACCTATTGCCCAGGGACTCCACCTATCTCTGCGGGCTTCGTTAATCCCCTCTCTCGCCATCGTCCCCCCCTCATATGCATGGGCACCGACGAGTGGAGGGGAACCCGCTCTGAGCAGGCCTTATTAATCTCCTCTCTCGCCATTGTCCCCCAGATATGGTTCAATCAATGGAAATGGATTACACGGCTCAGTCCTTACTAGGGTTACTTTTCGGTCCTCGGCCTCTAGTTGAGTTCCTTAGGGGGGGCTGGGTCAAAGATAACTGGCTATCCATTGGTATTGAGGTAGACATCATCCAAGCCCTCCCAAATGGGTTTACCTCTTTCTGTTCAAGGCTCAAACATGGGTTTAAATGTTCTTGGATTAGGGCAATGGATGTACAGGAACATCCCATTTTGCTTCTTTAGTTGGTCCAAACGTTTTAACCCTTAGGGTCCAAAGCCTTTAGCTTGTCCGGTGTGGGTTGAACTGCCCAACCTGCCTTTTTACCTATACCCTTGGCTTTAAAAAAATATTTCCCCAATAGGAAAAGTTCTTGGCATGAGGCCCAAAAACGATTACAACCCGGCCTGGCATTCTCAAGTCCTTGTGGAAGTTGATCTAGATAGGCCCCTAATAGATGAGATTGAAATCAATTGTGGGGACTACAACTTGCAGCAAAAGCATTTTCTATAAACACCTACCCAATGCTTCCTTTCAATGTGGAAAGCAAGGGCATGTTATCAGAGAGTGTCCTACCAAATACCCCAATCTGAAGGCCATCAACTCTCCTAGCCTTCCAACAGCCAACAATAAAATTCAGCCTACTGGAGTTACTAATAGTCAGACTCTGCACCCTCACCTTGCTCCCTCTACTTCAAAAGACAAGGGAGAAAAGTTTACCATACCCAATAGGAGGAATACCCTTTGACAGAACATGCTGAGTAACTAGAGGGCTTTTGCTAACTCCTTCTCCTTGTTAGATAGCATATCGGATACGGAAGACTCGATTGATTCACAAGAGTTCATTCAATCCACCCACTAGATAGATCAAGAATTCTGGCCGAAACTAACCAAATGGACCATGACCAGTTGATCCCTACCCACTCAACATTGGCTGGCTTGAAGGGAGAAGAGCAAGACAGGGCTGATCAGTATTTGTCTAATACAGAAAATGGTATTCCCAAAGAAATGGAGATAGTTAGGGAATTGAAAAGAATGCATGCTCAGGTTGGATCCACCACACCTCAAGCTGCCTCCAAAGTTGGACCTAAAAAGGTCAACACCCAGAAGAAAGGTAAATGCGATACACCACTCTGAATGTTAAGGGGCTATGTGACCTCACAAAAGTCCAACTAGTGAAACAATGGCTAAGGAAACAGGGTAGATTTGACTTCATAGATCTAACTGAAGTCAAAGTTAGTGGGGATGAGCTTGTTAAAAGGCTGCTCAGCATCTCTAAAGATCACATCTGAATCTACACTGCCCACTGTCAGGGATCCGGAGGAGTGGCTGTGGGTATGCATGTGGACCATAAGAATGAACTAAAGGATGTGAGGATTGACACATATGATCACCGGGTTGCATTTGAAATGTCCACCTTCTCCTTCATTAGTATTTATGCTGGAGGTGCCCAAGCTCTCAGAATTAGAACCTAGGGTACATTGAGAAGTGTTCTTGAACCTATCATTCTAATGGGGGATTTCAATATGGTGGAATCCAAAAATGACAGACTCAGAGGTTTGGGTTAAAGGTGGTGAGATCCAAGCTTGGCAAAGCACTACTGACCACTTTGGGTTATGTGACGTTGGGAATATTGGTGAATGCATGTGGCAGAATTATGCCCTTGGGGACTTGACCAGGAAAGCCAGATTGGATAGAGGATACATCAGTAAGACCTTGGGTAACTCCTACATCATATATGAATGTAGAACTGATGTGTCTACTTGCCTCTCAGACCACTACCCCATTACATTAGTGTTGGATAACCATGATAAAAAGGTTTCTAATCAGTGGTTTCACACGGATCCATCCCTATTCAAAATGTCTATTGTGCAGGAGGAAGTCAAAAGAATCTGGACTGATTTCTTCAGTTGTGGTCTCACCTTTGCAAGGGCCTAGAGGTTGGCCATCAAATCTACCCAAGCCCTGTTGACACTCAAGGGAGGCTTAGGCTATGGTTTCTTGATGTTATCTTGAGGCTAGGTTATGTTATGTTCTCTTGTGTAGAGGGTCATAAGTACTCACCTACCATTTCACACTATAGCTACATGTTGCTGGATTGGAGTTATACCTCTTGATGATATGGGACATCAAGGTAAAGATATGATGTACTTCATTATAATTCATTTGTGCATCCCTTGGGCTCGGGGGCGGGTGGATGAGTTTATGCCTCATTTATGTATATTTAAGCATAACAATTACCTAGAGAGATCTTAGGGTTTTAACAGTGGTATTAGAGCAATCTCTAGTTAATTATTGTTATTTTTTCTTTCTTAGTGTAATTTTTAGCATTTTTTGAAGTAAATTTTAATATTTACTAAATAAAAAATATTATTTTATTAAATTTTTATGATGATTTGCATGTGGATCATTGACATGGCGCATGTTACTACTATTCAATGGATGAATCGATGTTGCGGGAGAATTTCGTGAGTTTAATGCTATTTTTTTCTATTTTTTATGGTTTAAAATAAGCATTAATGGAAATTTTTACCAAGATACCGTGTATTTTACTACGATTATTTTTGGTAGAATGGATTCGCTAAATTTCTACAATTTTTAGGTAATTTTTTCTAATTTTGTAGAAAATTTTAGAGCATTTTTATGGTTAAAAATATATTTTTTATGCATTTTTGCGAGTTTTCCGCGGATATTCTATCCATTTTTTGCCGATTTTCTACTGAAATGCAGTATGGGCAACATGGAATGCTCTCCCGTGTGTGTGGGATCCTTTTCATCTCTCGAATCTGAATCTCTCTTCTATTTTCCTCTCGCCCGTGAGGACACCTCTTTAAAGGCAGAATTTTATTAAACACTAATCATAATTAATTTTTAATTATGATTAAGCTTGGTTTAATTAAATTCTTTAATCAAAAGATTAATCAAGTATTAATCCTTTGATTAAGAGAGAAGAGATGGGGTGGTGAGCGAGGAGTTTATTGGAGAAGAAGGAGAGAGGAGAGTGGAGAGAGAGATCCTCTTCTCTCCCTCTCTGTAATTTGCGCGCACACCCGGGGGGGGCCTGCGCCGTCGAGTGAAAAAACGCCCCCCCTTAGAAAAAAAAATTTATAAGCTTTTTACAAAGCTTAATTAAACTTTATTTAAAACTTTTTTCAAAATTAAAAAAAGTGTTTTTTAATTCCAAAAAAGCTTGAAAAAAAGTCCAAAAAATGAGAATTTGAAATCTGAGAAAAGAAAATTTTTTGAAAATCTTCCAGGAAAGCTTTTGGCTTTCCGAATTTCGGAAAATCTTTTGACCTTTCGGATTCCAGAAACTTTTGACCTTTTACATTTTGAATTTTTTTGTCTTTTCATTTTCCCGAAGCTGTTGGCTTTCCGTATTCCGGGAAAACCATTGGGATTCCGAAATTTTTTGACCGTTTGTATTCTAATGCATTTGGGGTAAATAAAAAATTTCAAAACATTAGTGAAAATTTAGACAAAGGTTATTTTAAATTTCTGAAAAATGTGGGGTTGGTGATTGGCATGTGGTGTGTCCATTCGGGCGCCCGTGACCATTCAAATTCCTTTAAAAATATATTTTTTGACCCAAAATTTTAGAAAATCCATAAAAAATGTAAATTTTCATTGGATTTGAGAAAGCGAAATTGGAAATTTCATGAAAAATGGGATTCTAAAAAAAATAGGAATTTTCTAGAAATTATTTTTAGAAAGCCTAAAAATTAATATTTTTAAAATATAAATGGTATTTTGGCAAAACAAAATTGCTCAAAATTTTCTCGAAAAATATAGATTTGGAATGCCATAAGATAGGTTTGGTGGAATTCAAAATTATCGTATTTTGAGACCCTATTAAATTAGAAAAAATTAGGAAAAAATCATGATAATTCTTTTTCTCGAGAATTTAATATTTTCTAGGGTTATTTAATGTTGAAGAACGTTTTCTCGTACTGACATTAGATAGATGTGAGTTATTCGCATATTATTAATACGATTATACCTCGTATTAGTAGATATTTCTGTTTAGAGTAATTGTGAACGATATTTTCATGATTTTTTATCTTTGTTTAGCCATTCTTTTTAGACATGTTTCTTAATTTCTTCAATGATGGCTATAATTTGCGTTCAAAGTGTGTTTCACCTTTGACACTTCTCCATGATAATTTATTTTGCACTTGTTTAAGTGTGGTTTGTGCTTAATTTCTTAAGCCTAAGATAAATTCTATCATGGGTTAGTTGATCGGTTTGTTTTGGTGGATTTTATTAGATGTTTTCTAAGTTTTATTTGGACTCATTATGTTGAACGACATCACGTTCATGTACTCTGGATTGATGAGTTGGCCACTAATTTTAATGCTTCTTTTGGCATGATTAATGTCCATTAGATGGCATGCATTGATTTTTATGATCAACTTGGTTTTTATGGATTCGAGCAGCTTTTATGCTTTTATCCATGGTTTTATGATCTTTTGATGTTTTGGATAATATCATGTGCTTTGAAGGTAGCATTTGCCTTCGTTTTTTGCACATAATTTTGGAGTATATTGCTTATACTCTTGTACATATTCCAACTTGGATGCCTTGTTGCTTATGTATCTAGGTGAGTTATTTTCTACCCTAGCTTTAGTGTGCTTATTGGGTAATTATCATTAGAAAGGCACCAATAATTCAAAATTCTTTTCTAATGATGTACTCGAAAAGAGTTATTCCTTGATGTACTCTCAGGTATATAGAGACAGGTTTTAGTATGTGAAAGTCTAGGATAAGGCCATCTTATTCCTTTTATACATGATTTTATTCATATTTCCTAGACGGCATACTAGGGAGTTTCAAATTGATAAGGTATGTATGGGTGATATCATGGTGGTATGGGACGCTAGAGATCCCTCACATATATTATCTTATGGCCGGATAATTTGGACTCAAGATTGTTGCCTTGTGAACATCAATTGGCATGTTGACCTCAACATTCAAAGACAATCTCATTTTTTGACTTCACTTGAAGTTATAGTATAGGCATTCTCTAGATAAACTTCTTTTATCTATAGCCTACATGTATTGATAAGTGTAATCTCGTCGGCATATTCATTTGTTGAAATCTCTTTCTTTAGAGTTCAACGAGTTTATCTTGTTGTGTTCGGATTAAGGAAATTTGGATTCTTCCTTTGTTGGCATTTCTTTCTCTAGTTCCGTCCTTTAGGTGTTTTATACAGTCAACCTGATGGTTTACGGATGAACATATGTGACTCATCGAGATGTTGATGACTCTCTATGTTGATATGGATAACTCGGGACGTCGATAATTCTATGTGCAGATGTGGGTACGTCGGGTCGCCGATGGATACCTATATAATGCCATGTTTTCCTACTTTATTCTGAATGGTTTACAATGAGGAAACTACTTTGAGTATCAATTCCTCTGATCATCCCCCTCAGTCTGATGAATCAGATTGTAGAGGATATGCTTTGTGTATATGTCTCTGGAAAAGCATCAAATTGAAAAAAATATCTTCCAATGATGGAATTGGCCTATAACAGTTTTAAACATACGGCTATTGGTTTTAGTCCATTCATGCTTATGTATTGGTGTCAACCCAAGACACCTATTGATGTCGGTCTTAAGGACATCGAGCTTGATGCATCGAGGGATTTCTTGCGTGATGTGCAGGAAATGCTGAGCGAAGCTCGGGATTCTATCAGGAGTGCTCAGGATAGGGCATGGTTCTATGCTGATAGAGGACGCTCAACTTGGTCTTTTGAACTAGGAGCATTGGTTTATTTAAAATTTCCTAAAGATTTTCAGACTTTGTCAAAAGGAAAATGCTCGAATTTATCTCCTAGATATTGTGGTCCATTTTAATTGTTGATACATCCGATTGGCATGGTTGTGTAAGAACCTAAACTACCTCCACATGTTAGAGTTCATCTAGTCTTTCATATCAATAGTTTGAAAGGAAAATTGGGAGGTGAGGATAACATAGTTACTCCTCAAGAACTCGTTGAAGCCAAAGAATTATCCTATGTTCCACATGAACCTGATGAGGTACTTGAATTCACGGAAAGGAAACTTTGTAGTTGACTAATCCCTGAGGTTAAAATTAGGTGGAAAGATAGGGAAATAGAGGATTCGACTTGGGAGTTGGTTGAGATTATTCAGCATAGTTCTCCTTCTTTTCATTGCAAGAGTGTAATATTTTGAGAGAGGGGAAGTATGTTATATGCACATTATATGTGCATATACTAGGAGGCTAACCCACATTAGGCTTGTGAGCATGCGAGCATGGAAACAAGCTCTAGTGGAGCATGGGTTAGGACTAACCTTGAGGGTTAAGGTTAGGGTCAGGCATCCAAGGGTCAAACATGGGAGATGGAGAGTCAAGAGTCACTTGAGGGCCCTTCCATATAATAGGGGCATGGGGCACACTCAAGGGAGGCTTAGGCTATGGTCTCTTGATGTTATCTTGAGGCTAGGTTATGTTATGTTCTCTTGTGTAGAGGATCATAACTACTCACCTACCATTTCACACTATAGCTGGTTATACCTCTTGATGGTATGGGACATCAAGGTAAAGGTATTCATGTGTGCATCCCTTGGGCTTGCGGGTGGATGAGTTTATGCCTAATTTATGCATGTTTATGCATAACAATTATCTAGAGAGATCTTAGGGTTTTAGCACTATAGCCAACAAGGAGGATCCTATTGTTTAAAAAGATGTCCTTAGTACTAGGGATGAAATTAGGAGAGAGGAGGAGTTATCCTAGAAGCAGGCCCTCCTGTTCTTTAGGGATTGGTGGGCTGGGAAAGCTGACCTTCCCACTCTTGAGATGTTCAAAATGCAGAAAGTCAAGCAATGTAAGGATGCAATCCCTACCTTGCATGATCCTAGTAACCCAGAAAACTCCTCTCAGGAAGGGAATAGAATAAGGGTCTTCAAGCATTTTAATAATGTTTTTAGCAATGGGGGTGGGGTGACCAAGTACCAACTCAAATGCATTGCCCTCATAGGGCAGACTAGGAAGCCAACTATCCCAGTCACATTAGCTAAAGAGCTAGAAAATAATCTCCAAAGAGGAGATTGGTAAGGCCATAGATTGTCTCTAGGTAAGAAAAATCCCAGGTGTTGGTGGCATGCCTATTGAATTCTACACGACATTCAAGGATATCTTGTTATCCCCTTTACTAGCTGTGTGGAAGGAGGCTGTATATCTTTTGGGGTTCTACCCCTCTCAATCAATGAGGGTTGGATAAAACTTATCCATAAGAAAGGGCAGAAGCACGATTTGAGCAATTGGAGGCCTATTACCATGCTAAATTGTGCATACAAATTTTTTGCCAAGGCATTAGCTCCTCTAAGGCTATCCAGTCAATTGAAGAACTGGATCAAACAAGAGCAGAAAGGATTCATCAAAGGAAGGTACATTCTAGATTCCATTATCACTCTATGGGAGGACATCGAGTATGTAGAAGAATCTAAACAACAGGACTACATCTTCTTCAAAATTGATTTTGATAAAGCCTATGATAGGCTTAGCTGGTACTATGTATTGGAATCCCTTAAACATATGGGCACGGGTCAGTCTTTCATTCAGATGGTGAGAACTCTTTTTGGAAATGCCAGACTAGGATGAATGTAAATGATGTGCTATCTGGTGCATTCTCCCTAACCAAATCTATCAGACAAGGCTGCCCTTAAGCACCCCTCCTCTATGCTATTGTTGCAGATGGACTGAACTGGCTGATTCAAGACAGGTCAGACAAAATGAATGGCATTACTATCCTCAACAATAAGCAGTTATGCACCCAAATGTTTGTGGATGAAACAAATGCTATGGTTGCTAATAATGAGCTAAGTATCAGATGCTTCTGGGAGTGCCTAGACATCTATTGCAGGGCATCTACATCTGTGATCAACCATAAGAAAAATGGTATCAAGACTCTAATTGATAAGCTTAGAACAATTCCATCTCAAACATTTCCCTAAGTGGAAGAACCTCCTCCCACTCACAATCATGGCAAGCAAATTCATGGTGAAACTGGTGGTGGGAAGTCAGCTGGTCTCATCACTCTGGATGGCTTGGACATCACTCATTTCAACACCCCCCCTTGATGCTAGATTGGGTACAATTTTTAGTCTTTCACTCTTCCAGATCTTGGCTAATGGTTGAGAGGACAAGAAATGCTAAGGATTAGAGATTTAGGCCACAAAGAGGAAGAAAGGATAAGATGATATTAGTAGCTAATTAAGTGATTAATGAAGAGATTATACTAATATGAGTAAAAGCTAAGCTAATGGGGAGCTTAAACCAAGCTCTGATACCATTTGATATTCATGGATCAAGCTCACTAATGATAATCAACTATCTAATTAGATCCTAATCCTAATCTAATTACAACACTAATCTAAGGTAGATAAAAATGAACAATACTCATGGTGGTGATGAGTGTGTGCTAATTAAGTTTAGACTCAAGTTCAGTTAGGTTAGAAGATGGAAACTTGTACTCATAAAAAAGACTTGAGATGTTGTGCTTGTATTCCAATGCTTCAAATGTCCTCCTTTTATATGAGTAAAGTACAACAAAGCTATGATAGCTCATGTGGGATGACTTGGCTAGGTGACTTGGCTCTCTAGCATCACTCGTTTCAACAATCTAGCCCTCACATCGGATGTCAAGTGATGATAGAGAATAGAATCCTCGGGCTTCCCAAAGCCTCAAAGCGAGTCACGCTCTCCTCGCGCGAAACAAAGGTGCAACCATCCCACACCGCCATGCAACGAACATCATGGAGCTACAATACTACAAAGGACACAAGAAGACATTAAAACATTTTCCAATCATGCAATGTTGACTATGCAAAATAGTGTCCCACAGCGAAGAAATTACCTTAGTGCATAGTCTCGAGGTCTCGTAATAGCCATATGCAGAGGGATGCATCATAAGAACTCTGCTCGATATCTCCAAGTAAGAGACACGACAATAGTGCTCCACCCAACCAATAGTTTCTCCTATTCAATGCAAGGGACATGAAGAAACAAAGTAATAGAAGGTATACATTTGTAAAGAGGTTGGGATTGTTACCTCCTATTGAGGCCATCACAAGCAGCACTCCAGAATTTGATAGAGTGGAAGCTGCCAGTGAAATGCCATAGCGAACATGGATTTCTTGACATGTGGCCTGTCACGCCCACCTACACAAAAAATGTAGACACAACGCAAAGGAATAGAATTCTTAAAGATTGTTACAACACAACGCATAGATTGAAAGGCAATCGAGACATGCATACCAAATGGTTGTGATGGCTCTTCTTCCCACACATCTTGCATGTCATCCACATCACATGGCTCATGTAAAATTGGTCGATTTATTGGACCCTTGCCTTAAACCAAAAATAGGCAAGGAAGGTTTACAAATCAAGAAAAAATGGACACAGTGTCCCTTGTAAACTCAAAGAATTTTTAAAACTAAGACAACAACCACATAAGCCTTTCAAGGCCTCACGCTCTACGTGGCGTACAATAGTATTATATGAAAGCCTCACTGGCCTTGTAAAATAAAGCGTGGTCATGTGAACAAGGTGATAAACATAAAATCAACATAATCTGATCAACACTCATCTCTTTGCTCCTTGGCCTCAAACAAGTTCTTTTTCTTTGTGCTAAAATGTGTCCCTTTGCCATGTTGAGCCACTGAGGACAATTTTCTATTTCCCACTATGAGATTTTCCATCTCTTGAGGGTACATACAAGTAGCCTCCTCTGCAACATCTGTCCACTTCCTAGCCATCCACTAGGATTGATGTAATATATCCTCTCTCCTTCAAAACCGAAAAATTCCTAGAGAAAGAGCACACATATAACATAGCATGCACAATAGTTTAGTATTGAAACATTGAAGGACTAGTGTCTAAATAGTTGAGAATTGAAGTTACTTAAATACCAATCTCGGAGAGCGGCCAACTGCACTAATTTCTTGTTCTTCCTTGCCTTGACAGTTACTCCCTTCTCCTTTTTCTCCATCTGTGTTTCTAGAGGAGACATGGCCTTTCTCCTCTTCAATTTGATTTCCTCATAGTTTTCCGACAAGGACAAATCCAAAGGTAACACCAAGCCCCCTGGAATATCAGCAAAGTCCCTCAAAATGTCTCTTGCCAAATGCAATATATTCTCGAGCAAGACTTCCCTGTGTATCCAACTACAAGAGAACAAAAGATTAGCACATTATCCACAATGATCAATTCATACGAGAAACAAGTTGAGGACAAAAGCACTCATTGTCTATACAAATGATCACCATGAGCAAGGCGATACATAGCTTTAGTAGCCCTACTTTCCTCCAATAGAGACAACCATAACACCTTTGCTTCCATAGGGGCTTCACATATTGCAAGGAGATTCAATTTATCAAATTTTGTAAAGCTCTCGCAATCCCATTTTAATGATAATACTTTGTCGTGACATGCATCCCCAAGTCGAGGATTGATGATATTGAGAATATTTTGGATGGTTTGACAAATACTAGAGTTAGTTTTGACAAACTGTAAACAACGAAATACCTCACTAGCCAAAGAATAGCCATACCTTGCCTCATCCAGTCACCATAATGTGATGCAAGGGACTCTACCTCCTTCTTCTCCTCCTTTTGCAGCTCTTCTTTGCTTATTGTCGCCCTTTTTTAATCAAGCTTCCGGCTTATTCAAAGTAGTTGTCATTTGAACCTATGCGATCATAGCCATTGATTAGGTGGTTAAAAAATCACATGAAGGAGAAGCATGGATAGTCAAACAGTGATTGCCAAGTACTTACATTGTAAACAAGTTTTGCTAAATATCTTCATGTGTCAATGGATACCAAGGATCACCACCCTTGGTGTACTTCTTCCTAATATCGATGATAAGCCTCGGATCCCTTTCTAGCAAGTCATGCATGTACGATGACTGATTAGCCACCGCAAGTTAGTGGGAACCAAGCCATTTGTATTGAGATGATTGAGACAACACAACATGTCGGTTCCCATTAATTGTTTACATTTAATTCATGTTAATTATAGGGAAAAAAGATACAAGTTCATGCGTTACAAACTTGAGAACAATGCAATCTCCGATGACCTTACATGAATCAATGATCATGCAAAGGACTTGATAGTGTTTCTCCTTTGTCATTGAGAATCTCTTATCATTGATTGCCATAATCCATTCAGCCAGTTGGTGATTTCCGTCCCCCCCATACATAAAACATGTGATTGGAGAGAACTAAGAGGGCCGGAAATCGAGGGAGTTCATCCTCAAACTCCCTATTAATATCTTGCCAGAGGGGATCCCAAGAAGACTTTACCACATATGTGACCATGGTTTCCTCATGGGAGCAAGTCCATAAGGACACAATGAATGCTCCTCTTTTCAGGGACATATCCCTCCTTCCCAAATGCCCTTTCAGTCTCGAAAACTCTTCCCAAAAAGGACCCTCACTTTGGCATATGGTAATAGCTTGCATAACGGAATTGGAGGAAATTCATGGCAATCGAATAACCTTTTTTTTTTCATGATGTCCTCCCCTTAGGCAAGGTACAAGTTTGCTTCATGCCCCTCATCACTAGGAATCTCCGGACAAACTACATACGGCCCTAATGCAAGATTTACCTTGTGCGGCATGAGCTCATTTTCTACCTCGTGTTGACATTGTGTGGCATTTGCATTAAGCACTTCGCTCTCCACCTCACCCAACATCTTCTCTAGCTTGACTTTCCACCACATGACTGACTTGGTCCATACTCCATGGCTACTTTCTCCAAGGCCACGTCTCCATCTCATACTCTATGGCTAATTTCTCCAAGTCTAGAAAATAAAAAAAAAAGCCTTGTGGGTAGGCCGCATCGGTGCAGCTTGCCCACAAGGCATTTTTTTAAAAAAATCTTACCTTGGAGAATGTAGCTATGGAGAGCTTGAGGGCCATGCCCTTCCTCAATACAAAGAGAAAAGGAGGAAGAATTGCACACAAACCTAGAAACCAGTGTCTTTGGCGCCATTGACGCTTAGAAGAGAAGATCTCCATAAGCAATAGTTCAAAAAGAAAATTAGGAAAGGAGGATGAAAATTCTCTAACCGAGGAGAAAGAAGATATGTCTGTAGAACCCTAGCTAAAAAGTAAAGAGACAATAAGTTAAAAACAAAGTGATACCCTAGTTAAAAAGGAAAAACCCAAAGAGTTGATAAGTTTAATTTTTGGTTGTTATTTTTTTGAAATTCATACTTGTTAGTTGAGATGAATATTTTTTTTGAGCGTTTCTTGTTATTCAGTTATGTGTAAATCTTGCATTATGATAGAGAATTATATTAAGGAATGTAAGTACATTTAATGCTATTTATAGCTTGATAACTATAAGTGTACTGTTTTCGAGGTAGTGCTTTAGGATTTGCTTTAAGAAAATCGAATTTTGACATAGATTTATATTTTTTGTTTACTTTCTCAATTTCAGAGGGCACTAGTCTGCCTGTTTAATTAATGTGGTGAAATGCCAAACAATTTTTATGAAAAGCCTTCTTGGAATGCACGAACAATCTAAATTGTAAGTCATTATACTTTATATCGTTTTCTTCTTGCTTCCTAATTGTTGATTGTAATTCATTATTACTTTATATCGTTGACTGTAGGGCATGTAAGAGGGCGGTTACAGTTATTGAAACTCTATGTCCTGAATTGAAAAAAGATATAGAGTGGAAATTTCTCAACCAACCCATTCCTATGCAAAAGGATTCACACTTTTGTGGCTGGCACGTAGTCGCAAATGTCTGGAAGTTTCTCCTTTCCAAGTACGCTAATTTTGACAGCCGTGTAAGTTTCTTGTGTCATTGTAATATAATTTCTCTATGTTCATTTCATGAGAGATCCCGCATTATTCTAATTGACTTTTATGTTGTTCTGTGCAGTCTATTTGCTCATATGAGTTATGGCTGTGGAGTGTGCAGGAAAAGGCAGTAAGCATTATCCTCAACAATGCAATTACGCCTCATGAACCCTGACTCGCCACTTCCACCAGTTGTTACTGGCACTAGTGCATTCAAAGAAGAGAAAAAAGATGTCGTTTCGTTCTCTTATTAAGCATTTCAGCTTTAAACAAGGAGTCCCTGAGAAGGGAAGCAAGGGCAAGGCAAAGAGGAAGCTTCCATTTGCAAGCAAGGGCAAGGACAAGGCAGGCAAGGTGCCAACAACAAAGGAGACAGAGCCGAAGGCTGAGTCAAAGGAGGAGGCCAAGGCTACAGAGCCCGAAACTGCTCAGAGGCATTTTGTATATGTGTAGAGCCAAAGCGTTGTAAAGATTCTGTATTTTTATTGAGATCGGCACATTTTTGTATATTCTGTATTTTTATTGAGCCCTACTCATTTTTGTATTTTATGAGTACTGTGCTTTGCCATAATAAAATAGATTGTTGAGAATTTTTATTCTCATAACTAATCTTTGGTTAAAACTGAATTTTAAAGACGTTTGCTTCAAAATCATTATGAGTACTTTGTAGACATATGTCCATGTAGAAATTTTTCATCACATTAGTCATTGCTAAGATACAATAGTATAAGTCTCACAATGACTTCTATTGGGCCTAAGTCCCTCGATACAAGACCTATCTAATTCTGCATGATAAAATTTTTCCTCAGTCTCCTTCTCTGGGTTGTTCATCTGAAGAATTCTTTGATGCACCTCTTTGGCTTCATCTATCAACTTGTCTACATCTTCAAGGTCTTTTTTGAAGCTTTCAGATATCTAGATAGGTTGATCATCTGTATCCCCAATAAAGGAATAGGAGTCATCATCTCAGAAGAAATAGCTGAAATAGCTAGCCTAGCAACCTTGCTAGGAACGGTCCTCTCATAAGAAGAATTTGCATCCATGGGCAGCTTTTGTATAGAGCTTATAAGTTGTAAGATATGATATTCTTAATTCCCTTAGGATTGGTCTTTATATACTGTTTTGGATGGACTTCAAAACCATCGACATAAAAAAACCATGTGCTGTAAATCTGTGTGCCACTAAACCATTTTGGAATAGGAACCCTAGTACCTACACTGAACTGACCATTAATGTGCACATACAAGACAGCTTCAGAGTAAATTTGTTGAGCTATATTATAACTTTAATATAAAAATCTAACAAGAATTCTAAATTCATAGTTGTTACAATACAAAAATACACTGCTTTGAACACTTTTTTGAGGGCAAGGACTTTAAAATTAACAGACTTGAAGTAGCTTCAAAATTCATAAAATTTAGAATCCCTCCACTGGTCTCCAAGCAAGGCTACCATGTCATCACTGTTGGAGCTGGTGTGTGCCTACTCTATGTGCAAGTTAGAGGAGCTTGTGAGCTTTCCATTAAAGCTTGCAAAGAGGGAGGAAGAAGCACAGAATACTCATAGAAAAGTAACGCCTTCATTGAGGCATGCAATTCGTTATTTTCAGCTTAGGTGGCCTTTTACAACATGTGGCTTTGCTTACAACCTTAGAAGTACAAGGGTGCTTTCCTATGCTAGCTCTTAACACTAGAGCTTGAGCTTACAAACCTTACAATCCCCCTCTTAAGCTCAATAGGCATAGATGATAATAGGAAATAAAACATAGTTCTCATGGATACATCAAAGTGGGTCTAAATATGATGCATCACTTTGGTTCTCAATGGATACTTATTGAATTACAACAAAATAGACATTACAATATGTCATCATCATCATCATCTAGAGAGGTAGTAGTAGCATAGGTTATAATGTCTTCATGGGAGGAATTGGTGGCTTTATCTCTTCCTTTGTCTTTGGTTTTGTCCACCTTCTTCTTGCCAGCTTTTGAACGGCATCGGTAAGCAGGGTGGCCCTTCTTCCCGCACTTGTCACAGGTCATTACCTTGAAACACTTGCTAGCAGGGTGGTTTGTCTTCCCACAATGTTGACATTTGGGGAAGCTCGTAGTCACCACATAAGCACCATTGTGAGTAGAGGTAGTAGATTGCTCATGGAGCTTGCTGTCTTCTTCCTGCAATGAATTTATAACACTTTCCAAAGAAGGAATAGGCTCCTTCTCTTTTAGCACAATTACAATATTATTGAATTCATTAGGCAAGGCTTTAAGGAGTACAGCAATTTTATCATCCTCATCCACATGGGCTTCTATGTATGAGAGCTGGGAACAGATGCTAATAAGCCTATTCATGAGACTAGAGAGAGATTCATTCTCTCGCATCATGAGGCTATAAAGTTGCATTTTGAGAGAGATCTTGGAGTGCTTGGACTTAGCTCCAAAGAGTCTCTCTAAGGTTGCCCATGCCTCACTAGCTGTTTTACAATCACCTATCATGTGCAAGAAATCATCACCTAGTGATGTGATGATTATACCCAAAGCTTTCTCATCATGGAGAGAGAGCTCACTAGTCTGGGATCTAGTAGTTGCGGATGCACTAGCCCCATGAGAGATTATCCCCCAAAGAACCTTTCTCATTAGTAAACCCTTGATTTTCACTTGCCATGTGTGGAACCCTATACCCGCAAACTTGTCAATGTATTCTTTTGACATGGCTACTAACAAAGTGCAAAATAGGAGTGAGGATGGTCTTGCCAAGAGACTCTCTTGGTAGTGTCAAATCCCTTTACACTTGGGCTCACAGAAAACAGTGCAAAATACCCCCTCTACAAGCCTACAAATTAGGCAATTTTGCCACAATTAGAACCACATGTTAGAGGCAACACTGCCAATAGGTTAGTACCATTAGTAATTAGCAAAGGATGTGAATGAAGTGCTGGTTTTGATGGCTGAATTGGCTGTCAAAACTTTTCACATAACATGCAATCAATCCAGGGCTAAAATGGGTACAAATCGTGGTCTAAAATGGTGAAAATAACTGCCCGGTAAGCTGAAATTGGATGGGTAATGCAAATGGAAGTTGGACTACAAGGTATGGTGTCTTTTGATCAACACATTTGTGCTCACATGTAGGACATAATGCAGATGTGCTCCTCTTATGGTGAATGTAATCACCAACGGTGAATTTTACCCAAAAAACCTCTAAATTTGGGAGCAATTTGAGAGGAAAAGTGAGGGCAAAGTCACTAATTGATCATGGCTGTAAGTTTCCAGCCCACACAACTCTTAATCTCTGTTATTTTAGTGTGTGTGCAACCACATAGAAGCTATGCCCTCACGGAAGGCAATTAGGCACAAATTGGAGGAAATAGACAACTCAAAATTGTGATTTTTGCTTCTAATTTGTGTAATTTTGATTTGGCGAAGCTTTTCGGGGCAAATAACCAGTAATTTCCAGAATTTGATTGATGCAAATCAAGAAGGGAGTTAGAACCACCTTTAATTGCTTCAATCTGGGTGAAAATTGATGCCGATCAAGAGCTAGTCTTGATTTCCGAGAAGAGGGACGATCCGCCTTGCAAATTTCTGATGTAGCACCATTGCTCCAGCTCCAAAATCATCCTTGGAAGAGAATCAGCCCTTCAATTGATGTGGAATGTCCTCGCCTTGCACTAATTGTAGTATAATTGGGCAATTTGAGGCAAATAATGCACAAAAATCAGGTAGCGCCTCTTCTGGGAGAGAGTAGGAGGCTATGGCGGAAGAAAAACCAGAGAATTATGGCTGCAAATCAGTGATTAAACTGAGGGTTATGTGGCCTATTGCTTAATCAAAGCAATTGTAGGCTTCCTATTGACCATTCCCACAAGCTATAGCACTCAAATGAGGTAGCGTCTTCATGAGAGGGAGGTTTGAGGAAAAGCGCAATTTCCAGCCAGCTTAAACAGTAAAAAATCAGCACCTAATGATGCTTAGGATGAGCTCTGGGCAGTGGAGAGCATGCCTGCTCTGATACCAGTTGTTGGAGCTGGTGTGTGCCTACTCTATGTGCAAGTTAGAGGAGCTTGTGAGCTTTCCATTAAAGCTTGCAAAGAGGGAGGAAGAAGCACAGAATACTCATAGAAAAGTAACGCCTTCATTGAGGCATGCAATTCGTTATTTTCAGCTTAGGTGGCCTTTTACAACATGTGGCTTTGCTTACAACCTTAGAAGTATAAGGGTGCTTTCCTATGCTAGCTCTTAACACTAGAGCTTGAGCTTACAAACCTTAGAATCACCTAATACCTTTTTGCACACAAACATGGTAGGTGTTGTGAGAAACAAAATTGATTGAACATCTCGGTAAAAAGATGTATCGGGCATACCCAACTAAGACCCACAGATCGAGAGGGCTTTGCAAACTTCGAAGACCCTTGTATATCACAAAGCATCTTTGATTTCATGACCATTACAGTCCTCCAAGCATCTGGAATTGGCCATTCTATAGAAGATAAGGGTAAAGAGGTGATTGTCTATAGCTGACCAAACCCACTGTCCTAATTTGGCACCAGATAGGAGTGCCGGTAAAAGAAGACCTTTTCCTTAAGAAGTTCTGCACTTGTTTTACAAGAAAACATTGCCTCACCAATGTTTGCATGCAATGCTTGAAATGTTCCAGTAAGGCTTTCCAATGGCTGCTCCTCTACCATGTTTGAAGAAAAAATATCTGCAAACAAGAAATAAGTTCACTTAGATTAAAACATCTCTGTCATAAAATCTCACATGCCCCTTTCTAACTGCGACACTTACAATTGCATGGAAATCGAGTTTGTTGGTGAAGATGGATATCTCGTGCTGTGTAAACATGTTGTACCATGGCCACTAGTTTTCCATTGCTTGCCTTCTTTAAGCCTTGTAAATGACCTTTCCAATGGTGCTCTAGTACATTTTGCCATCGAACTCGGTGAGGTCCGATTGCAGCAGGATATAGATAAACCCATACACATCCACATCCATTCTTCCACATACACATCTACATCCATTCTTTCACATACACATTCACATCCACTCTTCCACATACACATCCACATCCATTCTTTCACATACACATCCACATCGATTCTTTCACATACACACCCACATCCATTTCCATTACATCACATCTTATCACATTCTATTTTCATCATATCACATCTTATCGCATCCTATTTACATCTTATCACATCCATTCACATCTTATCGCATCCTATTTACATCCATTCACATCTTATCGCATCCTATTTACATCTCATCACATCCATTTCACATGCTTTTTCCATTTAGTAGCTTTTTCTAGTTTGATTCTGATAATGGGACTTTTTCTAAATTTCTACCAATTGCTTGGCCTAATTAAAGGTTCCTTTTCTTGAATGACTATTTCTATATTCCTTCTCAATTCCTCAATTGAATTATATTCAGTATTCCTCTTTTGAATAAAAGAATTCACAGAAATCAATTTTTACCCATATTTTCACTTTTGATAAATAATCATAAATTGAATTATACTAAAAATTCCTCTTCTTTCCATTTAATTTCTTGAATCTCAAATACCATGGGAATTATTCTTTTTTGCATTTAATTATTTGCATTCCAATGTCATGAAAATTTCTCTTTCATCAATATTTCTCATAATAAAATACCCATTAATTCAATATGCTAGGAATTTCTCCTTTCCCATCTAAATGATGGAATTCCAAATGTCATAGAAATTCCTCTTTTAACATTTAAATATTTCTCATAGATAAAATAAATTTATCTAAAAATCATCTTTAAATTTAAATAAAATACCCATTAATTTCAATATGCTAAAAATTACACTTTCCTCATTTAAATATTTGAATTCCAATATGGTGGGAATTCCTTTACCATATGCCAAAGTGAGGGTCCTTTGGGAAGAGTTTTCGGGACTGAAAGGGCATTTGGGAAGGGATATGTCCCTGAAAAAGGAGCATTCATTGTGTCCTTATGGACTTGATCCCATGAGGAAACCATGGTCACATATGTGGTAAAGTCTTCTTGGGATCCCCTCTGGCAAGATATTAATAGGGAGTTTGAGGATGAGCTCCCTCAATTTCCAGCCCTCTTAGTTCTCTCCAATCACATGTTTTATGTATGGGGGGGACGAAAATCACCAACTGGCTGAATGGATTGCGGCAATCAATGAAGAGAGGTTCTCAATGACAAAGGAGAAACACTATCAAGTCCTTTGCATGATCATTGATTCATGTAAGGTCATCGAAGATTGTATTGTTCTCAAGTTTGTAACGCATGAACTTGTGAGTATCTTTTTTTCCTATAATTAACATGAATTAAATTTAAACAATTAATGGGAACTGACATGTTGTGTTGTCTCAATCGTCTCAATACAAATGCCTTGGTTCCCACTACCTTACGGTGGCTAATCAGTCACATCGTACATGCATGACTTGCTGGAAAGGGATCCGAGGGCTCATCATGGATATTAGGAAGAAGTACACCAAGGGTGGTGATCCTTGGTATCCATTGACACACGAAGATATTTAGCAAAGCTTGTTTACAAAGTACTTTGCAATCACCAAGGGTGGTGATCCTTGGTATCCATTGACACACGAAGATATTTAGCAAAGCTTGTTTACAAAGTACTTTGCAATCACTGTTTATAATGTAAGTACTTTGCAATCACTGTTTGACTGTCCATGCTTCTCCTTCATGTGATTTTTTAACCACCTAATCAATGGCTATGATCGCATAGGTTCAAATGACAACTACTTTGAATAAGCGTGAAGCTTAATTTAAAAAGGGCGACAATAAGCAAAGAAGAGCTGCAAAAGGAGGAGAAGAAGGAGGTAGAGTCCCTTGCATCACGTTATGGTGACTGGATAGGCAAGGTATGGCTATTCTTTGGCTAGTGAGGTATTTCGTTGTTTACAGTTTGTCAAAACTAACTCTCATATTTGTCAAGCCATCCAAAATATTCTCAATATCATCAATCCTTGCTTGGGGATGCATGTCACGACAAAGTATTATCATTAAAATGGGATTGTGAGAGCTTTACAAAATTTGATAAATTGAATCTCCTTGCAATATGTGAAGCCCCTATGGAAGCAAAGTTGTATGGTTGTCTCTATTGGAGGAAAGTAGGGCTACTAAAGCTATGTATCGCCTTGCTCATGGTGATCATTTGTATAGACAATGAGTGCTTTTGTCCTCAACTTGTTTCTCGTATGAATTGATCATTGTGGATAATGTGCTAATCTTTTGTTCTCTTGTAGTTGGATACACAGGGAAGTCTTGCTCGAGAATATATTGCATTTGGCAAGAGACATTTTGAGGGACTTTGCTGATATTCCAGGGGGCTTGGTGTTACCTTTGGATTTGTCCTTGTCGGAAAACTATGAGTAAATCAAATTGAAGAGAAGAAAGGCCATGTCTCCTCTAGAAACACAGATGGAGAAAAAGGAGAAGGGAGTAACTGACAAGGCCAGGAAGAACAAGAAATTAGTGCAGTTGGCCGCTCTCCGAGATTGGTATTTAGGTAACTTCAATTCTCAATTATTTAGACACTAGTCCTTCAATGTTTCAATACTGAACTATTGTGCATGCTATGTTATATGTGTGCTCTTTCTCTAGGAATTTTTTGATTTTGAAGGAGAGAGGATATATTACATCGATCCTAGTGAGTGGCTAGGAAGTGGATAGATGTTGCAGAGGAGGCTACTTGTATGTACCCTCAAGAGATGGAAAATCTCATAGAGTGGGAAATAGCAAATTGTCCTCAGTGGCTCAACATGGCAAAGGGAAACATTTTAGCAAAGAAAAAGAACTTGTTTGAGGCCAAGGAGCAAAGAGGTGTGTGTGGATAATCTAGTGTTAATCAGATTATGTTGATTTTATGTTTATTACCTTGTGCACATGACCACGCTTTATTTTACAAGGCCAATGAGGCTTTCATTAAAAACTATTGTATGCCATGCAGAGTGTGAGGCCTTGAAAGGCTTATGTGGTTGTTGTCTTAGTTTTAAAAATTCTTTGAGTTTACAAGGGACACTGTGTCCATTTTTTCTTGATTTGTAAACCTTCCTTGCCTGTTTTTGGTTTAAGGCAAGGGTCCAATAAATCGACCAATTTTACATCAGCCATGTGATGTGGATGACATGCAAGATGTGTGGGAAGAAGAGCCATCACAACCATTTGGTATGCATGTCTCGATTGCCTTTCAATCTCAGTTGAGGTAATTTCTTCACCGAGGTAATTTCTTCGCCGTGGGACACTATTTTGCATAGTCAACATTGCATGATTGGAAAATGTTTTAATGTTTTCTTATGTCCTTTGTAGTATTGTACCTCCATGATGTTCGTTGCACGGAGGTGTGGGATGGTTGCACCTTTGTTTCGTGTGAGGAGAGCATGCCTCGCTTTGAGGCTTTGGGCATGAAGCCCAAGGATTCTATAATCTATCATCACTTGCCATCCGATGTTTTCTTGTGTCCTTTGTAGTATTGTACCTCCATGATGTTCGTTGCACGGAGGTGTGGGATGGTTGCACTTTTGTTTCGTGCGAGGAGAGCATGCCTCGCTTTGAGGCTTTGGGCATGAAGCCCAAGGATTCTATAATCTATCATCACTTGCCATCCGATGTGAGGGCTAGATTGTTGAAACTAGTGATGCTAGAGAGCCAAGTCACCTAGCCAAGTCATCCCACATGAGCTATCATAGCTTTGTTGTACTTTACTCATATAAAAGGAGGACATTTGAAGCATTGGAATACAAGCACAATATCTCAAGTCTTTTTTATGAGTACAAGATTCCATCTTGTAACCTAACACTAAACTTGAGTCTAAACTTAATTAGCACACGCTCATCACCACCATGAGTATTGTTTATTTTTATCCACCTTAGATTAGTGTTCATTTTTATCCACCTTAGATTAGTGTTGTAATTAGATTAGGATTAGGATCTAATTAGATAGTTGATTATCATTAGGGAGCTTGATCCATGAATATCAAATGGTATAAGAGCTTGGTTTAAGCTCCCCATTAGCTTAGCTTTAACTCATATTAGTATAATCTCTTTATTAATCACTTAATTAGCTACTAATATCATCTTATCCTTTCTTCCTCTTTGTGGCCTAAATCTCTAATCCTTAGCATTTCTTGTCCTCTCAACATTTTGCCAAGATCTTTTAGGATAATCTTGCTCAACCCTAGGCTAATACACAGCTAAGAGGAATTAGCAAATCTCCTCCCCTACAAGCAAAAAACGACGTAGATATGCCGATTGGTCTTTTCACCATTTCTCTGCCTACACAAAAAATTGAGCCAAGCCCTTCTAGCTCAAGATAGGCAATGATATAAGCTTCAAATTGACCAAAGGACTTCTCTAATGGTAGAGTGTACCGGCCGGGCAAGCAAAAAACTAGGTGGTAGAAACGATTTTCACTCATTTTTTGAAGATTTGAGCTATTTCTTTTATACAAGGCTCTTACTCTCATCTAGGGCAGGACCCTCATGCAAAAAGCCCTCTCAATGGTTGCTTCCACATGCCCAATTTCATTCTCCACTTTTTAGCTCTGTTAATCATAGTGATTAACACTTAATCACTATCATTAGTAGTTATGAAGCAAAAATTTAGCTTAATAAAAGGCAAAATTAAAAAATTAGAGTGCTATTCCATTGTGGGAAACTCCTTGTTGCATCCAAATTCATCTCAACCACTTGCATTATTGAAACTTAAGTGATTCTTTTACTACATTGAGTTTATCTCTCTAGCATATAGTTTACAAATCACTTGTAAAAGGGTTAGACACTATGAGCACTAAAATCAAGACTCAAGGTAAGACCCCCTTCCAATCATGGATCATGTAGAATTTGTCTCAAGATTTAATGGTGATGGTTGTTTGTTGTTGCAAGATGAGGGTATCCAGTTTTGTCCAGTTTTTGCTGGATTGTGACAATGCTTAGAGATAAAATTTACGAAGGCAAGGTAATTCAAATGAGATTAAGAAACTAAGAGAAAATATACATGCACTCGAATTAACCCAATATAGCTTAAATTAATAGAAATTAGCTTATTAATCAAAATTAATCAACAATATGATAAAATGATTAAAAAAAGATCTTTCCATACTTAGAGTGATCCAAATTTTTTTCCATAGATTCACCATTACACGTACAATAGTCCCGATATGTTTTAGATGATCTAGATCAAAAATGTAATTTTAATAATTAGATTATTAATATTTACAGACCTTCTGATAGCCTGGAAGATTTTTGGAAAAGCAATCATTAAAAATCCAACCATTAGATTTGAAATTTTGACTAACCATAACATTCTACTAATGTCTCACTATCTTCCACTCTTTTGATCTACAAGATTGAGCATTTTAAGTGGTAGTTATTGTGGGTGCAAAAAGTGGCATATATTATAACACCTTAAAGACCTTGCAATATTTAAAGAAAATAGATAAATACCTTAAAATTCTCTCAAAAAATCAAGTTAAGCTCAATATTATGTGAATATCTAAGGTCCAAAGTGGGAATCTCATATGAGTTTATATGTAAAAGATATTAGCATTTCATGGAATCAGTCCAAATTTGGGACAAGGTGTATACATTAACTTTGTACCTAAGGAAATGAGAACTTTGGACTGTATAATTCTTAATTAGATTATGCAAATATATTCCCAGCTGTGCATATGATGTTCCCACAAAAGAACTTGAAAGGAAACTCCTTGTTAGCTAAGAGAGATTGGCCACTAAAGATAAACAATTGCCTGTTTTTTTACTGTTTATAGGGTGTGTGAGTGGACAAAACTGGGCACCTTGATCTTGCAACCACCCAAAAGCAAGACCATGTACTTGCTTATGCGTAAGGGAATTTGGCACCTTATTGAGGATGAAGAAGTGGAGGTTGAGCCACTTCAAAACAACAAAGCATTGGGCCTCATCGCTCGCTCAAAATCTTGGTGATGATGTGATTAGTCATATTGATGGCATCAAGGATGCCAAGTTGGCATGGCAAGAACTCAACAAGTTTTTTAGCACCGACTCAAAGAGATCAAAGATCAAGCTTCGCATACAGTTCTACAAGCTCGACAAGAAGGAGACAGAGACCATGGCACAACACATCAGTAAATTCAAAGGTATCAAACAAAAACTTAGTGCATTAAAGAAAGTCATTGAGGAAGATGAATCTATTGCTGTATTGCTAAAAAGTGTTGACAAAGAACCTTATGAATCAATTGTTGCTACACTTCAAAATGTGCCCAACAATAAACTTCAAGATGTAGAATCATCTCTACTTGAACAAGAATCCAAATTCAAAGATAAAGAATCATTCAACTCACATTCAAGTGAGCAACCGCTGTATACAAAGGGTGGGAGATTTCAAAGGACAAATCAATCAACATCTCAACTTCCCAGATGCCATCACTGTGGAAAACTTGGCCATACCAAGAATGAATGTCACAATAAAGATAAACGCACAAGGGGAGAGAGAGGAAGAGTGAAAGCCTAAAAATTATACCCAATCTAGCATCAAGGGGGGGTGTTGAAATGAGTGATGTCCAAGCCATCCAGAGTGATGAGACAAGCTGACTTCCCACCAATTTCACCATGAATTTGCTTGCCATGATTGTGAGTGGGAGGAGGTTCTTCCACTTAGGGAAATGTTTGAGATGGAATTGTTCTAGATTTCTGGAGATCAACCAGGCCCAATCTTCAAAGGGGTAGAGAAAACTTCTCAACACCCATTTGGCTACCAATCTATTAGCTAGGTTGGACACATCTTTGATACCGAGGTCCCCTTTATCAGTTTCCAGACAACACCATTCCCACTTGACTTTAGGGATTTTCCTAATCCAGGGGTCCCCTCCCCATAGATAATTCCTGCATAACCTTATGAATTGCAATAAATCAAATTTAGGAGGTCTCCCAGCAGCAGCTAAGAAAGTAGATGATATAAGGTATAATGAAGTGATTGATTACCATCTTTTGCCCCTCAAATTAAGATGCATTTCCTACCATCTAGCCAGTTTCCCTTCTACCTTATTTAAAACCCAACGGCATCTTTTCTTAAGGGTGACCTTGAAGCCCATAGGAATGCCCAACAATCTGAAGATCACTCCCTCTTCGAGGGAATCGCAACCAACTTGGATATCAGCCATTCAGGGGGCTTATCAATGAGAGTCTTGATACCAGTTTTCTTATGGTTGATCACAGATCTAGATGCCCTGCAATAGATGTCTAGGCACTCCCAGAAGCATCTGATACTTAGCTCATTATTAGCAACCATAGCATTTGTTTCATCCACAAACATTTGGGTGCATAGCTGCTTATTGTTGAGGATAGTAATGCCATTCATTTCCCCTTTGTCCGACCTGTCTTGAATCAACCAGTTCAGTCCATCTGCAGCAATAGCATAGAGGAGGGGTGCTTAAGGGCCGCCTTGTCTGATAGATTTGGCTACGGAGAATGCACCAGATAGCACACCATTTACATTCATCCTAGCTGTGGCATTTCCAAAAAGAGTTCTCACCATTATCTGAATGAAAGACTGACCTGTGCCCATAAGGGATTCCAATACATAGTACCAGCTAAGCTTGTCATAGGCTTTATCAAAATCAATTTTGAAGAAGATGTAGTCCTGTTGTTTAGATTCTTCTACATAATGGAATCCAGAATGTACCTTCCTTTGATGAATCCTTTCTGCTCTTGTTTGATCCAGTTCTTCAATTGACTGGACAGCCTTAGAGGAGCTAATGCCTTGGCAAAAATTTTGTATGCACAATTTAGCATGGTAATAGGCCTCCAATTGCTCAAATCTTGCTTCTGACCTTTCTTGTGGATAAGTTTAATCCAGCCCTCATTGATGATTGAGAGGGGTAGAGCCCCAAAAGATATACAACCTCCTGCCACACAGCTAGTTAAGGGGATAACAAGATATCCTTGAATGTCTTGTAGAATTTAATAGGCATGCCATCAACACCTGGGATTTTTCTTACCTAGAGACAATCTATGGCCTTACAAATCTCCTCTTTGGAGAGATTATTTTCTATCTCTTTAGTTAATGTGACTGGGATAGTTGGCTTCTTAGTCTGCCCTATGAGGGAAATGCATTTGAGTTGGTCCTTGGTCACCCCACCCCCATTGCTAAAAACATTATTAAAATGCTTGAAGACCCTTATTCTATTCCCTTCATCAGAGGAGTTTCCCGGGTTACTAGGATCATGCAAGGTAGGGATTGCATCCTTACATTGCTTGACTTTCAGCATTTTGAACATCTCAAGAGTGGGAAGGTCAGCTTTCCCAGCCCACCAATCCCTAAAGAACAGGAGGGCCTACTTCTAGGATAACTCCTCCTCTCTCCTAATTTCATCCCTAGTACTATAAGGACATCCTTTTGAACAGCAGGGTCCTCCTTGTTGGCTATAGTGTTAAAACCCTAAGATCTCTCTAGATAATTGTTATGCATAAACATGCATAAATTTTAGGCATAAACTCATCCACCCGACCACCCCCAAGCCCAAGGGATACACACATGAATTATAATGAAGTACATCAAACCTTTACCTTGATGTCCCATACCATTAAGAGGTATAACCAGCTATAGTGTGAAATGGTAGGTGAGTAGTTATGATCCTCTACACAAGAGAACATAACATAACCTAGCCTCAAGATAACATCGAGAGACCATAGCCTAAGCCTCCCTTCAGTGTGCCCCATACCCCTTATATAGGAGGGTCCTCAAGTGACTCTTGACTCTCCATCTCCCATGTGTGACCCTTGGATGCCTGACCCTAACCTTAACCCTTAAGGTTAGTCCTAACCCATGCTCCACTAGAGCTTGTTTTCCCATGCTCGCATGCTCACAAGCCTAATGTGGGTTAGCCTCCTAGTATATGCACATATAATGTGCATATACCATACTTCCCCTCTCTCAAAACATTGCACTCTTGCAATGAAAAGAAGGAGAACTGCGCTAAACAATCTCAACCGACTCCCAAGTCGAATCCTCTATTTCTCTATTTTTCCACCTAATTTTAACCTCAGGGATTAGTCAACTCTACAGAGTTTCCTTTTCCTGAATTCAAGTACCTTATCAGGTTCATGTGGAACATAGGATAATTCTTCGACTTCAACGAGTTCTTGAGGAGTAACTATGTTATCCTCACCTCCGAGTTTCCCTTTCCAATCTATTGATATGAAAGACTGGATGAACCCTAACATGTGGAAGTAGTTTAAGTTCATACACAACCATGCCAATCAGATGTATAAATCGAAATGGACCACAATATCTAGGAGATAAATTCGAGCATTTTCCTTTTGACAAAGTCTGAAAATCTTTAGGAACTCTTAAATAAACCAACGCTCCTGGTTCAAAAGACCAAGTTGAGCGTCCTCTATTAGCATAGAACCGTGCCCTATTCTGAGCACTCATGATAGAATCCCGAGCTTCGGTCAGCATTTCCTGTATATCACGCAAGAAATCCCTCGATGCATCAAGCTCGATGTCCTTAAGATCGACATCAATAGGTGCCTTGGGTTGACACCCATACATAAGCATGAACAGACTAAAATCAATAGCCGTATGTTTAAAACTGTTTATAGGCAAATTCCATCATTGGAAGATATTTTTTCCAATTTGATGCTTTTCCAGAGACATATACACGAAGTATATCCTCTACAATGTGATTCATATGCTCTGTTTGCCCATCAGATTGTGGGAGATGATCAGAGGAATTGATACTCAAAGTAGTTTCCTCGTTGTAAACCATTCAGAATAAAGTAGGAAAACATGGCATTATAACAGCAAGAACCAGGTATCCATCGGCGACCCAACGTACCCACATCTGCACATAGAATTATCGACGTCCCGAGTTATCTATATCAACACATAGAGAGTCATCAACATCTCGATGAGTCACATATGTTCATCCGTAAACCATCAGGATGACTGTATAAAACACCTAAAGGATGGAACTAGAGAAAGAAATGCCAACAAAGGAAGAATCCAAATTTCCTTAATCCGAACACAACAAGATAATCTCGTTGAACTCTAAAGAAAGAGATTTCAACAAATGAATATGCCCACGAGATTACACTCATCAATACATGCAGGCTATAGATAAAAGAAGTTGATCTAGAGAATGCCTATACTATAACTTCAAGTGAAGTCAGAAAATGAGATTGTCTTTGAATGTTGAGGTCAACATGCCAAGTGATGTTCACAAGGCAACAATCTTGAGTCCAAATTATCCCATAAGATAATATATGTGAGGGATCTCTAGCGTCCCATACCACCATGATACCACCCATACATACCTTATCAATTTGAAACTCCCTAGTATGCCGTCTAGGAAATATGAATAAAATCCTGTATAAAAGGAATAAGATGGCCTTATCCTAGACTTTCACATACTAAAACCTGTCTCTATATACTTGAGACCACATCAAGGAATAACTCTTTTCGAGTACATCTTTAGAAAAGAATTTTGAATTATTGGTGCCTTTTTAATGATAATTACCCAATAAGCACACTAAAACTAGGGTAGAAAAATAACTCACCTAGATACATAAGCAACTAGGTATCCAAGTTGGAATATGTACAAGAGTACAAGCAATATACTTCAAAATTATGTGCAAAAAACGAAGGCAAATGCTACCTTCAAAGCACATGATATTATCCAAAAGATCAAAAGATCCTTATAAAACCATGGATAAAAGCATAAAAGCTCCTCGAATCCATAAAAACCATAGTTGACCATAAAAATCAATGCATGCCATCTAATGGACATTAATCATGCCAAAAGAAGCATTAAAATTGGTGGCTAACTCATCAATCCGGAGTATATGAACGTGATGTCGTTTAAGCAAAACTCCAAAGTAAGCAAGTGAAAACACATGTCTATAGCACTCATTAAAAAACCCCTAGACACAATTGATCTAGGTGGAACCTGATGAGTCCAAATAAAACTTGGAAAACATCTAATAAAATCCACCAAAATAAATCGATCAACTAACACATGATAAAATTTGTCTTAGGCTTAAGAAATTAAGCACAAACCATACTTAAACAAGTGCAAAATAAATTATCATGGAAAAGTGTCAAAGGTGAAACACACTTTGAACGCAAATTATAACCATCATTGAAGAAGTTAAGAAACATGTCCAAAAAGAATGGCTAAACAAAGATAAAAAAATCATGAAAATATCGTTCAAAATTAATCTAAATAGAAATATCTACTAATACGAGGTATAATCGTATTAATAATATGCGAATAACTCGCATCTATCTAATGTCAGCACGAGAAAACGTACTTCAACATTAAATAACCCTCGAAAGTATTAAATTCTCAAGAATAAGAATTATCATGATTTTTTCCTAATTTTTTCTAATTTAATAGGGCCTCAAAATACAATAATTTTGAATTCCACCAAACCTATATTTTTTCAAAAAATTTTGAGCAATTTTGTTTTGCCAAAATACCATTTATATTTTAAAAATATCAATTTTTAGGTTTTCTAAAAATAATATCTAGAAAATTTCCTTTTTTTTAGAATCCCATTTTTCACAAAATTTCCAATTTCGCCCAGCAATTCTCAAATCCAATGAAAATTTACATTTTTAATGGATTTTCAAAATTTTTGGGTCAAAAAATATATTTTTAAAGGAATTTGAATGGTCACGGGCGCCCGAATGGACACACCACATGCCAATCACCAACCCCACATTTTTTAGACATTTAAAATAACCTTTGTCTAATTTTTCACTAATTTTTCGGTCAAAAAATTTCAGAATCCCAATGGTTTTCCCGTAATACGAAAAGCCAACAGCTTCGGGAAAATTAAAAGACAAAAAAAAAATCAGAATGTGAAAGGTCAAAAGTTTCCGGAATCCAAAGCCAAAAGGTTACTCGGAAGATTTTCAGAAAATTTTCTTTTCTCAGATTTCAAATTCTCATTTTGGGACTTTTTTTCAAGCTTTTTTGGAATTAAAAAAAAACTTTTTTTAATTTTAAAAAAAGTTTAAATAAAGTTTAATTAAGCTTTGTAAAAAGCTTATAATTTTTTTTTCTAAGGGGGGCATTTTTTAAGCCGACGGTGCAGCACCCCCCCCCGCGGGTGTGCGCGCACGAATTACAGAGAGGGAGAGAAGAGGATCTCTATCTCCACTCTCCTCTCTCCTTCTTCTCCAATAAACTCCTCTCTCACCACCCCATCTCTTCTCTGTTAATCAGAGGATTAATACTTGATTAATCTTTTGATTAAAAAATTTAATTAAACCAAGCTTAATCATAATTAAAAATTAATTATGATTAGTGTTTAATAAAATTTTGCCTTAAGAGGCGTTCTCACGGGAAGGAGGAAAATAGAAGAGAAATTCATATTTGAGAGACGAAAAGGATCCCACACACACGGGAGAGCATTCCATGCTGCCCCTACTATATTTCAGTAGAAAATTGGCAAAAAATGGATAGAATATCCGCGGAGAACTCGCAAAAATGCATTAAAAATATATTTTTAACCATAAAAATGCTCTAAAATTTTCTTGAGTTTACTAACATGGAAGACAGGATAGACTTGAGAACTCTCCGGTAACTCAAGTTTATATGCTACGTCCCCAATCTTCTTAAGGATTTTAAAAGGACCACAATATCTCGGAGAAAGTTTATTACACTTTCCCGTTTTCATGGTTTCTAACTGCGCAGGAACCTTGAGGAATACAAAGTCACCTTCTGCAAAGGTCACCTTTCTACGTCCTTTATCCGCATAAGTTTTAGCGCGATCCTGAGCGTTACGAATGCTCTCACGTGCGACTCCGAGCATATCATTCATATCTTCAAGGAAATCCTTGATAGATTGAATCTTCTCCTTTTCTAGGTCTACAGCCATCAGAGATCTCGGCTGGAATCCATACATTAACATGAATGGTGTAAATCCAGTTGTTGAGTATTTGGAGCTGTTATAGGCAAACTCCAATAAGGGCAAGTACTCTTCCCAAACTAACATAAGAACGCAACATATCCTCTAGAATTTGGTTAACTCTTTTAGTTTGACCATCAGACTCCGGATGATCTGCCATACTCATACTCAGAGTAGTATCCAACTTTTTGAAGACTTCCCTCCAAAAAATGACTGTTAAACTTTCTATCTCTATCCGACACTATATCTGCGAGCAGGCCATATAGCTTGTAGAGATGTTCAATAAAGAGTTTTGTCAACTCTGGCGTTTTAACAGTTTTCTTCGTGGCAATAAATTTTGCCATTTTAGTTAACCTATCCACTACCACCCACACCGAGTCATTCCCTCGACTCGTCTTGGGTAAACCGGTAATGAAATCCATGGAAATGCTTTCCCATTTCCCTTGAGGAATCTCCAACGGATGGAGTAGTCCTCTAACCTTAAGACGTTCATGTTTATTGACCTGGCACTTACTGCATTTCAGCACATAAGTCTGGACGTCCTTAAACAAACTAGGCCAATAAAACTTTCTTTTTATTAGTGCATAGGTCTTCTGAATCCCAGGATGACCCGCACTTGGACTATCATGACTTTCTTTAAGAATTTGGGCCCGAAAGTCACCAATAGTTGGTACACATACTCTACCCTTGTAGAGTAAATACCTGTCGTCAATGGAGTAATTAGCATATTTCTCCCCCCGACGAAGTTTATCACTCCCCTTTGAAGCCGTGGCAGTCAAAGGTGATGAAGGGCCTGCGTCAGAGCTCTCCGGCTCCCAACTATACCCGGAAGACACGGCTAGTCTCTCCGGACTAACTCTCGCTTCTTTTCTCGTTGCACCTTCGGCCAGTCTCTCCGGACTAGCAATACGTGGCAACGAGGGAGGTGGTCACGTCTGTGAAGAAGTGCGTACGCGTACAACACACCAGACCTCTGTAAAAGATGGATCGTGCTCACATAAACCACGTAGTGACTCCAAGAAATCATTCTTGAAGACTGTGAAACTAAGTTCATTAATCTATGGCATGCGACTAACTGCGTCTGCCACCATGTTAAACTTACCTTTCTGGTAACGTATCTGAAGATCAAACTCCTGTAGAATCTCCGCCCACCGAGCTTTTCTACCCTTCAGTTCATTTTGACTTGAAATCCATTTCTGACTTTCATGGTCCGTCCGGACCTCAAAAGTAGCACCATATAAATAGTGTCTCCACTTTTTCACTGCATGAACTATCGCTAGTAACTCTCGCTCATAAGCCGAGTAGTTACGCTGCGCACGATCTAACTTTTTACTCTCAAATGCAATTGGGCGTCCCCTTTGCATAAGTACGGCCCCAATGGCCTCATTACTAGCGTCTGTTTCCAAAACAAACGGCTCATTTGGATCCACAATAGTCAAAACAGATGCAGCTGCTACGGTCACCTTGAGCTTATCAAAGCTATTCTATTGGGCTTCCCCCCAACTAATGTTTTTAGTTTTTGACCGTAACTGGTCAGTCAATGGGACTGCGATCTTCACGTAGTCCTTTACATACTCTCGGTAGAACCCCGACATGCCAAGAAAAATCTGCAGTTCCTCGAGATTCTTCGGCGCTAGCCATTTAAGAATAGCCTCTACTTTTTCTGGCTCCATCCGCGTACCATCGGCGGATATAATATGGCCAAGGTAGTGAATTTCTGTTTCAAAAAATTCACATTTGCTCTTCTTTGCAAATAGTTTGTGCTCTCGCAACAACTCGAACACTAGACGCAAATGCTCTATGTGTTCTTTCTGTGTCTTACTGTATACAAGAATATCATCTAGGAAAACTACTACGAATTTTCCCAGATATGGACGTAAAATACTCTCAGCATCATAAATGTCGCTGGAGCATTGGTTAGCCCAAATGGCATAACCAAAAACTCAAAATACCCGAAATGGGTCCTAAATGCTGTCTTCGCAACATCTTCTGCTTTTATTCTAACCTGATGATATCCTAATCTCAAGTCTATTTTTGTAAAGTATCTCGATCCATAGAGTTGATCAAACAACTCATCCATGCGTGGCATTGGATACTTGTTCTTAATCGTTATCTGATTAAGAGCCCCATAGTCTATGCACATCCGCATAGATCCGTCTTTCTTCTTTACCAGAAGAATAGGCGATGCCCACGAACTTGAACTAGGCCAAATAAAGCCTTTGTTCAAATATTCTGTTAATTGTTTTTTCCCCTCCTGTGCCTCGAAGTGGCTTAATCTATAAGCAGGTTTGCTTATAGGTTTTGATCCTGGCATAACTTCGATGCCATGGTCTACTTCTCTAGATGGTGGTAAACCATCAGGAAAAACATCCTGAAATTCCTCTAATAAATTCATTAAAGTATCTACGTACTTTTTCTTTAATGTCTCATTCACCTTGGATTTTTTCTTGTTTGAATCACATGCATGCCAAACAGGGTTTTCAAACAGTGGGTCTCGTCCAAGGTTATTTTGTTTTCCTTGTTTGTCTGCGCAAACATCATTTATCGTTTCATCTACGGAAACAGAATTCAAAAGAGGGTAAAAGCGTATACCTCTACTATCTGGTCTCTGCGGACCGCTATACACAGCTCCATGGAGGAAATAAGTGGTGTGGCAGGGACAGTACGGTCGCCCTGCAGGGTAATGACTCTACCTCCGTGCTCAAAACATTGCGTATTATGTAAGTAATTCCGAGCTAGACTAGGGCCCAAGCCATACAACCACTCCCTGCCTAGATATACGTCTGCTCTGGCTAAGTGCATGACCTGAAAGTCAAGCAGAGCCTCGTAGTCCTGCATGGATAATGGGACCCCCAATACTACGGTATTCCATACCGTTTTGTCATATCTGTTGGCTAGGCCAACAGTATACTCATGATCACTCCGGGTCTCAATCAATCCCAACTTCTTGACTAACGAGTAGTTCAAGAAGTTGTGGCTAGCTCCATCATCAATAAAAACTGTGACTCTACGGCCACCTATGGTACCATCCATGCGCACCATGTCATGCGGACCTACAGTAGGCTGCCACATCGCTGGTGTCACTGAACAAGTGTGATGCTCATCACAATGACACATTGTCACCTCTCTGAACTCTGCGGAACTGAGAGGGTCTCTGCACTGTATGCAACTGCCTAGAAGATTTACCATCTTTTTTGGGCTCGTTGCCACTAGTGCTGGCTTTAGGCTTTGGACACTCAGCCTTCGTATGCCCTACTTCATTGCAATTAAAGCAGCAATTTTTCTTTCGCGCTTTAATATATTGCTCTTTCTTTTGGTTTTCGGTGTCTCTTTTCTTCGTGGATGGTCGTGGTTTTTTAGACCAATGACCACCCTGTCCTTCCTGGTCCGTCCTATTCCCTTGTTTATCACTGCGGAATCCTTTTCTTTTAAGGCCTGACCTCCTCTTTTCACTACCCTCGGCCCTGCTAGAACCACCACGCGCACTACGGTGCTTGATGTCATCAAATATCTACGCATACTTAATTGCCTCTGCTAAGTCTTTAGGCTGTAAGGGCTCTACGTACTCAAGGTAATCATCTTTGAGGCCTCTTTTAAAGCCTCGCAATGTCTGGAATGCATCGATTCCCTTTAGCTTGATTACTATCTCCCTATAGTCTGAGATGTACTGAGTTAGGGATTTGTTCTCCATCGAGCACTTGTCCCATAACTCCCAGTTTCTCTCTGCCTCATTAACAGGCAAAAATTCTTTTCGAAACATCGTTTCAAACTCCGTCCAAGTGGCAGGACGAGTTGTCAAACTCATCCACCACTTGTATGCTTTGCCGGTTGATGAGAGGCTAGCCTCTACTACGGGCTGTATACGGCTAGGCTGCTATCGCAGCGCGTGCAAATCTGACCACTTCGCTAGAAATATATTGACCGAGTCCTTGTTTCTCTCCTTCTCCTCGCCACCAAAACTAGGCGGCTTTAAGTCTTTTAATAACGACGAAGCTATCGCTATACGGACGGCCCTGCAGGCGCATCGGCCTGTACTCCTGCAATCACTGGCGAGGCTACGCTCACCCGTGCCGCAGGAGCTCGGTTACCACGAGGAGTCAGAGTACTAGCCGAGGCGGCTGTCAGTGCATCTAACCGTGTGGAGATGCTCTGTAGCATCGTGACTAAATCAGCCTAGACTTTACCCATATTATTCAGTTTGGCATTAAGATATTTAAACAGTCCACTAGAGAGCTCCGTCTCTATCAGGACGTCGACAGGGTCCAATAGGTCATAATCATCGTCGTCGTACTCCAAGAGATCCTCCTCGGTCCCCTCGACGACGTCGATGTTCATGTCCTCTGGCTCATCGGCCAGAAAGGGGTCATCTGCTAATGCGGCCACTACAGGCTTGCTAGGTCCTAAGGCAGGGTCAATAGACGAGGAGGACGCTGGCGGATCACGCGTGATCGATGAGCGCACTCCGGACCGGGACAACGGTCGGGCGTGTACGGCCTGACAATTCGGTCGGGGTCAAACCCGCGACTGAGGACAAGAGACCTGAAAAACCTAGAGAAGTAGAAGGTGGTGGGGACACACTACGCCTAGCAGACATCTTTAATTCTTGCAAAAAACAATGCGAGAACTCGAAAATTACAAAAAAGAATGCTAATAAAATGAGCAGTGGTGGAGAGAGAATAGTCACCCCCCTTTACGGTCGCCTGTCAATGTGTGTTGCGATGCGAGCCTCCAGACAGCGTCGCTTCTCCGGGATGCTTCGATTCGAGAGAAAAAATGCCTGCAATTCGCTTGTTGTGTGTGACGGGGGGGGAGAGAGAGAGAGAGAGAGAGAGTTCTTCCCTTCAATTCTGGCCGCCTCTCTCCACACACTCCATTGTAGAGATAAGAATGAGAAGATGAATGGTTGAAAACCATTGAGTGGGCTCCGGTCACGCGCGGACCCTGACGACCCAATCAAACCGACGCTCTGATACTAGTGTTAGATACCCGTAACGCTGCTTTGGGCATTACCACAGGAGGGGACGGCCTCTAGCTCATGAGGATTGCCCCTCATCCCCCAGGCTATATGGTGTGTGGCCTGCCATCCACACTAGCTTGGCCACCCATGACTCCGCATGGGCATCCTCTCCCATTGAACCCCGGACATGGCCATCCAATCTGCCATCGATCACAGGCGTTACAGCCTATGTGACACATAGGGTTGCCACGGATCCATTAAAAAACGAAGGCTTGATAGAGACACCTTGTAGAAGTGTTGGACAATTAAGAGGATTTCTTGGGACTACTATGTTGCCATATATATATAGGCAGTGATGTGTGTGAACACACTTAGGACCGCCGGGGCACTTTTTCCCTCTTTAGGAGGTTTTTTCCCCCGGCTTGTATATACGCCCATCACTCTAGGGCTAACTTATCTTTTGTACATTGACACAATCTAATACACTTTGTGTTGTGTGTATTCTTGCTTCTTCTTCTCCAAGCTTTGTGTGCTTTCCTGCAACCCTAATTCCAACAATTGGTATCAGAGCAGGCATCGGCTCCCAGGGCTACACCGCCAGCACCCTCCGACTCATGTTCTCCGATTGAGGTGAGTTTTCACGAGTGCTTTGCAGGTCCCTAAACTCTGCAAATTAGCCCATAGGGCTAGGCGTTCTCAGAATTTGCATCTGAGGTCGTTTCGGGCTCCGTTTTTGCATTTCAAGTTCTGCACAGGTGTTTTCGTCACTGCAGAAATTTCAACAGTGCAACTTTCTGCAAAACAGGCATACGTGTTCTATTGTGGACCATGCTACATAGCACAAGTTGTCTTCTGTTCAGTCTTTGCTTCATTACAGGTAGCTTTTGCATCAGTTTCAGTCAGTGGCCATGGCTGATAACAGCAATGATGTATTTCGCATGTTGTTTGCTCTGGATGGAGACAGCAACTATCCACTTTGGGCATACATGATGCAGCATGTTTTGGTTGCAAAAGGAGTGTGGAACATTGTGCAGAGTACGGATGTACGTCCAAGTTCTGTGGATGTAGGATCTGTTGAGGATGTTGCAGGTTCTAGCAGCTCTACTGTTGCTGCTGTTTTACCCACTGTTGAACAAGCTCGTTGGGATGGTAAAGATGCGTAGGCTCATGCCTTGATTGCACTTTCTGTCAAACGTAACATCACCCCACGTATTCGCTTAGCTAAAACAGCAAAACAGGCTTGGGATATTCTAGCTGGTTTGTATGCAGGTCGTAACGAGGTAAAAATCGCTTACCTGCGTAAAGAGCTAGAATTGAAGATTATGCAAGAAGATGATGACATGAATGTTTCTCTTGCTGAGATTAAAGATCTCAAAGAACAGTTGATTTCTGCAGGTGAGATTATTCCTGATCATTTTCTTGTGCAGACTGTTCTTGATGCTTTACCTGAGACATATCAGACTTTTACTTCCACGTGGAGACTTCTTAATGAGGACAGACCTGATGCTATCAAGTATGATACTCTAGTCAACAAGCTCTTGCAAGAAGCGCAGTCCAGGTAAAACAGGGCCAGGTAGCGTGTAGTTGATCAAGCATTTATTGCTGCCCAGCAGCAGAGAAGAAGTGGTAAGGCAGCCCCTTCCACTGTTTCTTCTCCTATTAGTGGGTCTGCAACTTCTTCTCCTTCCACAAGTAGCAACAATAAGTCTGAGAAGGCTCTTGATAAAGGCAAGAAAAAGACCAGGTGCAACTATTGTAAGACAAATGATCATGTCATTAAGAATTGCCCTAAGCTAAAGGCTAAAGAGGCAAAGAAGAAAGAGTCAAATGCAGCCACAATAGCGGATGCTTCTACAAATGCAGATTCTGCAAATGTTGTGCAGGATACAGAATGGGCGTTTAGCGTGTATTGCCATTATGACCCATCTGTACATGATGCATGTTTGGCAGTTTCTGTTGACTCTCATGTTTGGTATTTTGACAGTGGTGCTACAAAGCACATTACCTCGCATCGTGATATGTTCACTTCTCTTGAGGCTGTCCCTAATGGGAATACTGTCACATGTGCCAATAATGCTTCTTACCCAGTGAAGGGCATTGGTAAAATTATGCTTACTGTTGCAAATGGCAGCGCTTTCACACTTTCCGATGCTTTGTATGTGCCAGGGATAAAGAAGAATCTATTGTCTATCTCTGCGCTTGCTAGACTTGGACTTGTAGTCAAATTTGTGGATGACAGATGTACTGTTCATGATTTGACTTCTGGTGATACGATTATTGTATCTGGCACCTTGTTTCGTGGGCTATATAGGCTCAATTCTTATGACAAGTGTGTGGAAGATTCAGCAAATGCAGTTTCTGATGAAAAGGCAGTTTCAGATGCAAAACTATGGCATGCTCGTTTTGGTCATCTGGATTTTGCTAGTTTGCTGCGTTTGCAGAAATTTGATATGGTTGCTTCATTGCCCCCTCTTGAGGCACCATTGAAACATGTTTGTGAAGGCTGTATTTTGGGCAAAATGCAGCGTTCTACGTTTCCAAAGGATGGTTCTGTGCGGGCCACTCGCAAATTGCAGCTTGTACATAGTGATGTATGTGGGCCTATGCAAACTCCGTCATTTGGTAAACACTTGTACTTCGTGACTTTCATTGATGATTACTCAAGGCATGCATGGGTATATCCACTAAAGGCAAAGTCCGAAGTGTTTTTGTGCTTCAAACAGTTTTTTCTAATGGTTGAAAATGTATCCAATTGTACTGTGGGCACCCTCCGTTCTGATCGAGGGGGAGAGTACTTGTCTAAAGAGTTTGATACATTTCTGGCTAGTCGTGGTATAAAACACCAATGTACAGTGCCATATACCCCTCAGCAAAATGGTGTTGCTGAGAGGAAAAACATGTCACTTATGGAGATGGCACGATGTATGGTCAAGAGCCAAGCTTTGCCACATGCGTTTTGGCTTGAGGCTATCATGTGTGCTACATATGTACTCAACAGGTGTCACACTAAGGCCTTGTAGTCTATTACTCCATACGAAGCTTGGCATGGCAGGAAGCCTTCTATTGGTCACTTACGTGTCTTTGGTTGCTTGGCCTATGCTTTAGTGCCTGTGCAACAACGTAGAAAATTGGATGATAAGGCTGTCAAATGCATTTTTGTTGGTTACAGTGCTGAAAGCAAGGGTTACAGATTGTATCATCTGCAGTAGTCAAAGCGTATCTTGATTAGTCAAGATGTTGTTTTTGTGGAAGATGCTGTGCAGCCCTTGTTATCATGTACCAAAGAGACAGGTGTGAGCTCACGGGATGTATTTGATATGTTGTTGCCTCTCTTTACGGGTGGGAATTCAAATGTAAGTCCTAATGAGGCAAATATTCAGCCTATGCAGATTTCAAATGACATCATAGATCAGCCTATTTCTGATGCAGATTTACAGGATGTAATTCATGAGGATAGGGCTGAAAATGAGCAGGCTAGAGGTATGCCTAAATGAGCAGGCTAGAGGTATGCCTAAATGGCTGGTGCAAACCTTGCGTGATAGTAAGATTGATGCACCTATGACTAGTCGTACTCGTTCAGGTTTTTGGGGTGTTAGCACCTTGTGGACACCCAAGAAGGCACTTTATTGTCTTCAAGTCACCTCCTAAATGCCAGTCTATTGTATAAGTGCCCTTACCCTCCACTTCTAATTTTTTCCATTGAATCTGTGCTTTAATGACATTGGTAATCCATGGTATCCTATCAAACATCCAAGCCAGCACTTCATGTGTCTCCTTCAGTACTTCAAACGCCCCAAGCCACCATATCTCTCTCTCGGATTGGACACTGAAAGAGGGAAAACTTAACTTGCAAACCCTCTCCCTATTGCTCGTCTGATTGTCTGGGTTTTCATTAGAACCTTCCAAAGGTAACTCAGTCTCCTTAGTCATGTTGATCTCACTCTTTGCATATACCATTGCCTCATTTCATAAGTGTGATACTCATTTGTTCTGACCTCCTACCTTTTACAATCTGACACTCATCCACTTTCAACACAAAACTTACCTTGTCACCTTGCATGAAAAACAAAAGTAGATAAACTTTAGTACTTGAAATATATATTTTTTTGTTCGCAAAGAATGTAAAAAATTACTTACATTGTTTAGGTAGTCCATAAAATAAGATCATAGCTCTCTGAAGACGTAGATCAACAAATATATTGTTGAACTCATTGTAGGGATATATAATCTTACCATTTGTGCTTCGTTTTTTCTCCCAAGCTCCAATGGTTAATGTATCATTGATGCAATAGTACTCTCTAATTTTGCATTGCACATCATCATTGCATGTCCTCTTTGCTAATCTTATCTTTCTAGGAATAGGAAAAATATTCCTTGTGATGCCTTGTTTACGGAGTTGTTTATGGAGTGTATCTTTTAGCAATTAATGGAGGGGGCTTGATATCCTTTTGTGCTAATGCCCACCTCATCGCATGCATTTTGAACCTCCTTAATGCTTAGTAGATTGGTAATGTCATCCGTTATCTCATTTGCGAGTACCTGTTGTATCTTCTTGTGGCGTGGGTCTCGAATAATGGAAAGAATGTCACGTCTCCTCACACAACTATGTAATATTTCTCCAAAATCTTGAGGACTATTATCACCACAGGCTTCTTTCAAAAAGTTCCTATCACAAACCAATAAAGATTACCAAAAAAAAACTTAATCTATTGCTTATAACAACCACAATAACCAAAAATTAAAAAACAAACCTTGCTGCATGGATTCTTCGCTTGCGAGTACCACAACCAACTACGAGTTTTTTGAATGTTACTGATTGTCCTCTTTTGCTCTCTTGCTCTCACACGGGTGCTCTTCATGTGAGAGATTGTATCTTGTAGCTTCATAACGTGAGCCTCTTTCTCTTTGTCTCTTTTCTCTAGCTCTACAATATTATTTTGTGTATCTTGTAGTTCATGTTGTGTACTACTCAAAGTGCTTTGTAAGCTTTATGTTTGTGAGTGGAAGAAATAGACTCTCCATGCATCGCTCATGCTTAACCTTCTACAATATCCAAGCAGCCTATTCTCACCCTCTCCAACAAATTGAATAAATGAAAAGAGATCAGTGAAGGGTGGAGGACAATGCGAAGAAGGATCATTAGGATATAAATATCCATCAATCCAAAGATCCACATTAGTCTGACCCTATTGTCTTCTTGCATGCTTCTCATGTGCATTTAGATGCTCTTTCTTGATTGGTGCATATTCAATCAATATGCAAATATGCAAGTCCACCTTCCGCACTCTTGTTGAATCGAGAATTTCTATCATAACCAAAATGGAAGAGACTAATCTGAAGTGACTCAAGGTTGTCCTACTGTATTCACCATAGGGCTATTCTATTGTGAAGAGGGAGAGAGATAAAGAGAGACAGGGAGATAGACTCAGGGCTGTTCTATTGTATTTGCAATAGGAGAAGAGAGCTTGGAAAAAAGGGGGAGAGAGAGAGAGAGAGAGAGAGAGAGAGAGAGAGAGAGAATCTTATTGCAGAGGTTGGTAGGAAACGTGATTAATAATAGTAATGATTGAAAGAAACGAAATGTGGGGGGAATTTCAAATATGACTATTAAAATGGAGTAAATAAGAATGAAAGTGTGGGTATCAGTGATCTTAGTAGGGGATTTTAATAGCTAGAAAGAGAATCCTAGTTCAAGATTTAGAAAGATCGCCTACTTTTAGGCCAAAGGTAGGCATCATTATGAGCTTTGTCTCCTTAATCCCCTCGATAAAATTAGTTTTAATTCCTTAAAATTAAGGATCCTTACAGGGCCCTTTTTTATGCTCAAATGCCCCCTAATGTGTTTGAAGTTGCAAGCTCACCAAACACTTCTTGTGCTTTTGCAACCAATGTAGTGCCCAACCTAATGCCTCATTTAGTGCCCATTCATTGAAATTTAGTGCTTCAAAACCATGCCCATGTTGGGCCAATTAGTGAAAGTTAGTGCAATACAACAGACTGTGTCGAACTAAAAGTTCATCAAACACTTCTTGCACGTTTGCAAGTGTGCCATGATATTCACCAATGCAATGCCAACTATAATGTGTTTTTCTAGCAACTTCTCTCTAACAATCTTAGGTGTGTTTCTTTCCCATTTGAGATTCTCCAATGCTTCCATAGGCTTTCAAGATGTAGGTAAAGATTGGTTCATTTGCAAAGACACCTTTTGTGTTGCATTTGTTCATCGTAGTTTAATGCTTCCCTACCATGCTTGTGCCGGGCACATCCTCTAATAAGTTCATTCCAAAAAATACTACATTCTAAGTTGGAATCTCTCCTTGTGCATTTGTTGCAAGATCACCACATTTGGCTGCGTTTAGCCCAGGGTAGCAGTACTTGGACTACAACCCATCATGAGCATCATGTAACTTGTTTGCAGGTTCTTGAAACAAAAGACCACGACATGAAACATTGATTCACATCTTAGACTATGTTATGGAGTTGGTATAAGTCATTACCTTTGAGCAGGTCTATTTGCTTAACACAGGCCTTTTTGTACAGAAGATAAGCAAAAGCGATAAAATGCAAACACAGTACATGTGGTTGTTCCTCATCGACCATGCAACTGTATTAACTTCATTACGCACATAGATTAGTACAAAGGATTTTTAATGAATGTCCTAGGTTTTAGCCATTTTATAATTAATTTTTTCTAGTCAATTGATTTGCTGTATCTAGGCATTACATGCACACCCCCCCACAGCCCACTATTATTATCTTGGGACGACTTGTATTTCTCAATGAAGAATTAGGGACTTCTATGGCTTAGCTTGTATATCAATATATTGTATTTCTCATTCTCTAGAGCTCATGTTTGAATTTGAATTGATATGTATAAGATTTCTTGTCTTTGGTGGGTGTGTAGAAAAGGGGTGAAAATTCAGTCGAGAGATCTAAAGTAACGAAGCTTTCAGGTAGTTGAAAATGGTTTTTTTTCTCTTGAGTCTTGGGAACTTTTTGGCATATGCCAATCTCTCTTGTTGTAGACTCTTTGATGGTTGAGGTTTTGTTCATCTCTCAACATGTATATAGTTTTTTAATGTACACAATACATGAGAGAGAGAGAGAGAGAGAGAGAGAGAGAGAGAGAGAGAGAGAGAGATGGGTGACTAGACTTTGTTTAGTTTTAGACAGTTATGCCGCCCGAAGAAAAGAACCTTGTTTACTTTGCCTCGCTTCAACAACAAAGTCCTCCATGTAAACGGTCCAAAAAGAGATGGTGTTGAGATACAAAGGAGAGATAGAAACGGCAATTGTAGCTAAATAAGAGAAGGATGTGCAAAAAGAGCAGCGTAGGTAGGCTTGGAATGAGGCTTGGGTAGCCACTTTTGAGTGAACCTATTTTGATAGGAATAGCGCAAAGATATTTTGCAAGTATTATCAAAATGACAATCGGTGCAAGCGTGAATTTGGAAGGTCTAGATCCATCAACATCCAACATAATGCTCTAATGGAGCATGCAAAGACACGAGCACATGAGGATGCTAAATATGTAAATGGGAAGAATAAACAAACCTCTGAAGATGGGATGAATACCAGTTCTTCATGTCATAACTTAGCCTTGATATTACAAACATGGTGTGCTTGGGTAGTACTGATGGTGCTTTAGTAATGCTTGGACATGTTAATTCTTTGAGTGGTTGAATGAAAAGAGATAGTCCCTATATGACATCAATTCATTGTATCACACATAGAGCAAGTCTATGATTGGCACATGCAGTGAAGGGGCCAACCTATGCATAGGAAATTGACCATGTCATCAATGAAATTGCTAGCTGTTTTTCAAGAAGTCCTCAAAAGAGCAATGAATTGAGGTCTTTGGAACTAGAATTTGGTTGTGTTGAATTGCATAAGAGTCGCATATATAAAATCAAGTGGCTAACTAGATCGGTGGTTGTTCAATAAATTTTGTGAATGATTGGAGCCTTTACTTATATTCTTGAAGTGTCATAACACAAGTTTACATGCAAAACTATGCAATTTTTAGTTAATTTATAGCATTCACTTCATGGAAGACATCCTTGACAGATTGGCCAGGTTAAGCAAAAAATTTCAAAGCACTTTTGTCAATATTTCTTTGGTGTTTCGGAACATTGATATAGAAATTCGCTTGATCCACATGCAATATATTGAATATCCCCATGTGGATGTAAGTGCCTTGACATATGGTAGTAGAGGCTATCATATTATCCTTGACTATGAGCCCTTGGAGGGGCAGCTTGTTGCTCTTCATGCATATATAAAACGGCTTCTACACACATAGATAATTGGCTGCTATCTTGCTCTCCTTCCTCACACACACACACACGGTGATTAGCCACTGCACACTGCTCTCTATTTTATGCACTCTCTATCTCTCTCCCTGCAAAGAAAGGGCTCTCTCTCTCCCTCTATGTCTCTCATCTATTGATATTGAATCTTTGTCTCTTTCTCTCTCATATTGCAGATGACATGCAGTAATGAAATACGAGAGAGAGAGAGAGAGAGAGAGAGAGAGAGAGAGAGAGAGAGAGAGAGAGCAATAAAACACAACTGAAAGAAAGAGAGAAGCATCGCAATTCAAGAGAGCGACAAAACACAACTAAGAGAGAGAGTGAGAGAAAGAGATCAACGCAACTAAGAGAGATAGAAGAAATCGCAGTATGCTATAGAACTAACCGAATGCGGACCAAGGTCTGCCATACTGCGGGTGGAACCAATCGTCGTCCTCCCAAAATACTACATTTCAAGTTGCAAGCTCACCAAACACTTCTTGTGCTTTTGCAAGCTCACCACATTTGGCAACCAATGTAGTGCCCAACATAATGCCTCAATTAAAATCCATTCATTGAAATTCAGTGCTTCAAAATCATGCCCATGTTGGAGCAGTTAGTGCAATACAGGAGAATATGTGTCGAACTAAAAGTTCATCAAACACTTCTTGCATGTTTCCAAGTGTGCCATGATTGATATACATATTCACCAATGCAATGCCAACTGTAATGTGTTTTCCTAGCAACTTCTCTCTAACAATCTTAGGTGTGTTTCTTTCCCATTTGAGTTTCTCCAATGCTTCCGTAGGCTTTCAAGATGTAGGTAAAGATGGGTTCATTTGGAAAGAGGCCTTTTGTGTTGCATTTGTTCATCGTAGTTTAATGCTTCATTGCCATGCTTATGTCGGGCACATCCTCTAACTAGTTTATTCCAAAATACTACATTCTAAGTTGGAATCTCTCCTTATGCATTTGCAAGATCACCACATTTGGCTGCATTTAGCTCAGGGTAGTAGTACTTGGACTACAACCCATCGTGAGCATCATGTACCTTGTTTGTAGGTTCTTGAAACAAAAGACCACGACATCAAACATTGATTCGCACCTTAGACTATGTTAGGGAGTTGGTATAAGTCGTTGAATTTGTGCAGCTATATTTGCTTAGCACATGCCTTTTTGTACACAAGATAATCAAAAGTGATAAAATGCAAACACAGTACATGTGGTTGTTCCTCATCGACCATGCAACTGTATTAACTTCATTATGCACATAGATAAGTACAAAGGATTTGCAATGAATGTTCTAGGTTTTAGCCATTTTATAATTGATTTTTTCTAGTATATTGATTTGCTTTATCTATGCATTACATGCACACCCCACAACCCAGTATTATTACCTCATGAAGAATTGGGGACTTCTATGGCTTAGCGTGTTTATCAATATATTGTATTTCTCATTCTCTAGAGCTCATGTTTGAATTTGACTTGATGTGTATAAGATTTCTTGTCTTTGGGTGTGCAGAAAAGGGGTGAAAATTCAGTCGAGAGATCTAAAGTAACGAAGCTTTTAGGTAATTGAAAATGGTTTTTTTTCTCTCGAATCTTTCTTGTTTTAGACTCTTTGATGGTTGAGGTTTTGTTCATCTCTAAACATGTATATAGTTTTTTAATGTACACAATACCACAGAGAGAGAGAGAGAGAGAGAGAGAGAGAGAGAGAGAGAGAGAGAGTCTAGAGAGATGGGTGACTAGACTTTGTTTAGTTTTCGATAGCTATGTTGCCTAAGAAAAGAACCTTGTTTACTTTGCCTCGCTTCATACGACAAAGTCCTCCATGTAAACGGTCCACCAAAAAGATTCGGTGCTAAGATACAAAGGAGAGATAGAAACGACAATTGTAGCTGAATTAGAGAAGGATTTACAAAAAGAGCAACGTAGATAGGCTTGGAATGTGGCTTGGGTAGCCACTTTTGAGTGAACCTATTTTGATAGGAATACCGCAAAGATATTTTGCAAGTATTGTCAAAATGACAATACAATTGGTATTGAATTTGGAAGGTCCGGATCCATCAACATCCAACATAATGCTCTAACAGAGCATGCAAAGACACGAGCACATGAGGATGCTAAATATGTAAATGGGAAGAATAAACAAACCATTGAAGATGGGATGTGAATAGGTCAATTGATGCTGCCATCAAACAACATTAAATATGTTTGTTGTTGCGTATCATGTGGGGAAGGATGACTTGTATATCAACAAATATCCAATTGTGTTAACGCTTTTGTACTGATCTATACCATTATGAAAAGGCATGTGCAACCTTTGTCTACTACATTAGCGAGGCGCTAATGTGCTAGAGATGGTGTGAAAGATAAAACATCAAACTTTTTCAGCCTTATGATCGATGAGTTGACTGATATTGGTCTCACTCAACATTTGATAGTGTATGCCTCTTTCATGGAGGATCTTCAGCCTATCACCACTTTCCTAGGCTTGTTGGAGATCCAAGGTGGAACTTCAAGTCACTTGTATGACTCATGCAAGTTCTTCATGTCACAACTTGGCCTTGATATTACAAACATGGTGTGCTTGGGCACTGATGGTGCTTCAATAATGCTTGGACATGTTAATTCTTTGAGTGCTTGAATGAAAAGAGATAGTTCCTATATGACGTCAATTCATTGTATAACACATAGAGCAAGTCTATGCTTGGCAGATGCAGTGAAGGGGCCAACCTATGCACAGGAAATTGACCATGTCATCAATGAAATTGCTAGTTCTTTTTCAAGAAGTCCTCATCAAAAGAGCAATGAATTGAGGTCTTTGGAACTAGAATCTGGTTGTGTTGAATTGCATAGAGTCACATATATAAAATCAAGTGGCTAAGTAGATCGGTGGCTGTTCGTAAACTATGTGAATGATTGGAGCCTTTACTTGTATTCTTGAAGTGTCATAACACAAGCTAACATGCAAAAACTATGCAATTTTCAGTTAATTTATAGCATTCATTTCATGGCAGACATCCTTGACCGATTGGCCATGTTAAGCAAAAAATTTCAAAGCACTTTTGTCGATAGTTCTTTGGTGTTTGGGAACATTGATACAGAAATTCGCTTGATCCACATGCAATATATTGAATATTCCCATGTGGATGTCAATGCCTTGACATATGATAGTAGAGGCTATCATATTATCCTTGACTATGGGCCCTTGGAGGGGCAACTTGTTGCTCTTCATGCATATATAAAATGGCTTCTACACACAGATAATTGGCTGCTATCTTGCTCTCCTTCCTCACACACGTTGATTAGCCACTACACACTGCTCTCTATTTCATGCACTCTCTATCTCTCTCCCTGCAAAGAAAGGGCTCTCTCTCTCCCTCTCTGTCTCTCATCTATTGATATTGAATCACTGTCTCTTTCTCTCTCATATTGTAAATGACATGCAACAATGAAATACGAGAGAGAGAGAGAGAGAGAGAGAGAGAGAGAGAGAGAAATGAAATGAAATGATATATTAACGTCTCTAAGAGGCCGTAATGGCCTATGAGACCAAAACTGAGAGTACATCTGAAGTTGGTGTCTCATCAGAGATACATCAAAGTTGATAGAGAGAGAGAGAGAGAGAGAGACGTTCTCAAACGTTACTTTCTCTCTCTCAATGCTAGTATATCTCTCTAGTCTATATATATAGCACACACACACACTCTCTCTCTCTCTCTCTCTCTTGATTTATGAAAATAGTGGCCCTTAAAGATTAAAAAAGAAAAAAATTGTGAAAAACAAGACTACTATAATAGCAAAATCATTTTTTTTGCCACGTGTAAGGAGAATTTTCTCCTATATATGTATAGATATGAATATGAAGAGGCAACATAGAGATTTCCCTCAAGGTATGAATCTTAGAATGGAAGTTTGAGAGAGAGAGAGAGAGAGAGAGAGAGAGAGAAGGAGCCACACACATGGCCACTATGCATTTATTTACATAAAACCATCCATTTGTCCCAACTCCGTTAAAAGTACTCTACTCTATTCAAATAGCGAAGTGTTTAGCACTGCTTGAAAAAAAAGTTTTTTTAAACCTTTAAAAATAAAGGCAATGCGTAGGTTTAATCAGGATTTGGACTTGAACATTACTAGAAATCGCACGAATGTCGAGATATATAACTAAAATATGTAAATTTAAACCCTTAAAACTAAAGGCAACGACGAATTTCAACTAACATTTCTAAATTTCAATCAAGAAAATTACACTACGAACTGGGTGATGTGAGCATTGCCGTTTAGTACAAACAAAATCGTATTATATAGTACTCAATACATGGTGACCATTATTTATTAGTACAAGCATACCCTAGCAAGCAGCTAGTGGGGGTGCCTTGCAAGCTCACTTGTTGTTGCCCGTGTTGGCGCTATATATAGCTACCCAAGGCTAACCATAGGTAAGACCTAGTCTAAATCCCGGTTAAGCCTACGCATTGTCTTTAACTTTAAGGGTTGAGTTTTTTTTTTCATCACTACTCTATTCAATTAGTGACGACACAACTTCATATTTGAATGCCCTGTTTAGTACAAACAAATCATATTATATAGTACTCTATACATGGTGGCCATTATTTATTAGTACAAGCATCGTGTTAACCCCATGTACAAGCATCATATTAACCCCATACTCATAATAGACGACCCTACCTACAACCCTAGCAAGCAGCTAGCTAGCGGGGTTGGTGGCGATTATTTATTAGTACAAGCGTCATAGATTAACGCCATACTCACTACATACCCTAGCAAGCAGCTGGCGGGGTCCCTCGCCAGCTTACTAGTTGTTGCCCCCAGCGGTGGTGTTGGTGGAGGTGGTGGTGCTAGTGGTCGCGGCGTCGCCACAACGACCGTACTGGGGTTGGCAGCCGCTGCCACAATAGAGAGCATCATTGGGCCCGCCGCAGTATCCATACTGGCTGCAGCACCTGCCAGTCGAGCAGTAACCGGTGCCGCCCTGTGGCAGCGGTCCGCAGCAAGGCTTTGAGCAGGCTTGCGCATCCACCATTCGTACTGAGGAGTTGCAAGCTGCAGCTGCCAGCACTAGAAGCAGAAGCACGACGGGAGCACAAGATGGAGCCATGCGCCTTGAGCACGTTGAATAAGATCAGCTGTGAGGTAAACTATTGGGCGTGCTTGCATGCAGGGCTTGAGCTCGCCATTATATAGTGGGCGACTGACTCAGATAACACTAGGTCTGAATGGGTTGGGGATAAGATAAGTTCCATTAGCCCCTCACCGCCATTGCACAGCGGCTTTCACTCTCACACACGCAGACCGACCTCTCTCTGGCGTGCGTGGCCATGAGGGTCCACTTGAAAACGTTGCATGATTGTAAAGGCTACTGATTGCATGTTAATGAGGTTCGAATCGTTTGGAAGACTCGTATCACGACAGATTTTTGGTAGACTGTCACATCGAAGGCTGACGGACCAAACGCTACTACTGACTGAGTGCCCATGTCACAGGAATTTTTTTCATGTTAAATAAAAAATGTCTTTGGAAGAAAATCCTTAATAGAGGTAAAACTGAATAGTAGTTGTGATTTTTTTTCAAAATAGTAGTGGGTAGTAGTGAATAGTAGTGGATAGTAGGTTCTACAACAAGTAGAAAAAAAAGCTTATTCATTAATTAGTTTATGTTCTTTTTCGAGTTAGCATTCATACTATTAAGGTTTTTGTTAACAATGTTAACCTTTAATATAAAAATTAGTTTTTATAACTGAAAACTGACTCCATCTCTTCGCTCTTTTTTTCGAAGGAGCGGACAGACACTACTTGAGGGATTTTGAGTGAATGGCGAGGGCACCCTAGTGGGCGGAATTCAGCGAGCTTTTAAATTGGTGCATGTTTTATGATTTTTCATCATTTAATCTACTACTTACTTGTTGAATTGGTGCATGTTAGGCGTCCATATGATGGCCGCTTGCATAATTTTGTGATTTTTCATCGTTTAATCTACTATTTACTTGTTGAACTAGTGCATGATGTTAGGCATCCATTTGATGGCCGCCTACTATGTCCTTATGGAGGCTCAAACTTAAGTCTGGGTTTCTCGACTCCTATACCTTTGTGGAAGGAGTTAAGAGGCTCAAACTTAAGCTTGAGCCTCTTAGAGCCCACACCTTTCAAGTGGCTCAAACTTAAGTTTGAGCTTCTATTCTCCAAGCCCATAACTTCTATGTCCTTGTGCTTAAGCCCATAACTTCTATGTCCTTGTGCTTAAGCATCTATTTTACAAGCCCATACTTCCTATGTCTTTGTGGAGGAGTTTGAGCCTCTCACAGTTTGCACCTTTCAAGTGAGACTCAACCTTAAGTTTGAGCCTCTATTCTCCAAGCCCATAAATCCTATGTCCTTGTCTCAGGGGTGCAGTGCTAAGAAACCCTATGTATCATGTGCATTCAAGGGATATTTTAAAAATCCCTTACCTATGAATTTTTCATGAATAAAATGATCCCTTTTTCTTTATGGACTTACATGCTTTTTTAATCAACTAAAAAAATCTCTTCTATAAATGTATTTCTGTTAATTTTCTTTCAAATTTTGAATGAAAGAACCCCTTCATTTGAACTCGCGTGGTATGCTTACATATTTTTAGGTGAACCCCCCCTCTCCCAGGTCCTTGTGGAGGCTCAAACTTGAGTTTGAGCCTCTCAGAGGAGTCGACACCTTTCAAGTGGCATAACTTAAGCCTCTAAATTAAATATATAGCTTAAATTTCTACCAATGGAATTGCATTTGGAAAGAACTGGTGATCTTGAATGTAATACATCTTGCGAAATTTGGGTCCTCCATATGCCAATCAATATATGATAGTATTCTCCATGTTTTGTACTTATTTTTTTTCTTCTGCAGGCTCTTGGTGTGTTTAAGTTTGAGCCTCTTAACTCCCATATGCTTTTGGAGGCTCAAACTTAAGTATGAGCCTCTTGAAAAGTGCAATCTATGAGAGGCTCTGACTTAAACCTAATCCTCTTAGAGCTACACCTTTCAAGTGGCTCCAGGTGCATAACCTCTATGTATTTGTTAAGTTTGAGCCTCTTAACTCCCATGTGCTTTTGGAGGCTCAAACTTAAGTTTGAGCCCCTTCAAAAGTGCAAGCTATGATAGGCTTAAACTTAAACCTATCCTCTTAGAGCCGCACCTTTCAAGTGCCTCAAACCTCTTAACTCCTATACCCTTGTGGAGGGTCACACATAAGCTTGAGCCTCAAACTTTAGTTTGAGCCTCTCAAAGCCAACTCCTTTGGAAAGGACCATTCTTAAGTTTGACCCTCCAAAAGAGCATAGGAGCTAAGGGCTCACCTCTTAAACTCCTATGCTTTATTAGAGGCTCAAACTTAAGTTTGAGCCTCACACAATTATACCCTTGTGCAGGCTCAAACTTGAGAACCTTCACCTCATGAGAGGCTCAAATGTTTGAGCCTCTATTCTCCAAGTCCATACTTCCTATGTCCTTGTGGAGGCTCAAACTTAAGTTTGAGCTGCATTGAAAGGTGCGAGTTGTGAGAGGCTCAAACTTATGTTTGAGTCTCTATTTTCAAAGCCCACAACTCCTATCTCCTTGCGAACACTGGAACTCAAGTTTGATCCTCTCACAACTTTAAGTTTGAGCCTCTAAACTCCTATACCCTTGCCTCCACCTGGCTTGTGCTCTGGTCCATCCCTTACCAAAGCAAATTGCTTCTTTGAAAGAGTAATTCAATAAGCATTGGGATGAGGGTTCTCCAGTGGGGGATCTGAATCTAGACGAGAGGCCGTCATACTACGGTTGAGGACAACCAAGAAAAACTCATGCACGATGACGACAGGGCATGGCGAGCGAAAGGGAAAATGGCCATGACTTGAGTTGCATGATTGTAAAGGCTTCTGATTGCATGTTAATCATGTGCAAGAGGTTCGAATCGTTTGGAAGACGAAAGGTGCGTATCACGACAGATTTTTGGTAGACTGTCACAGTGAAGGCTGACGGCAACGGCTGAGTGCCGCAACAATTTTCATGGTTTTGCATGTTGGTTTTTCGTAGGAATTTTTTTCATGGTAAATAAAAAATGTCTTTGGAAGCAAATCCTTAATAGAGGTAAAACTGAATAGTAGTTGTGATTTTTTTTCAAAATAGTAGTGGATAGTATTGAATAGTAGTGGATAGTAGGTTCCTACAACAAGTAAAAAAAAGCTTATTCATTAATTAGTTTATGTTCTTTTTCGAGTTAGCATTCATACTATTAAGGTTTTTGTTAACAATGTTAACCTTTAATATAAAAATTAGTTTTTATAACTGAAAACGGACTCCATCTCTTCGTTCTTTTTTTCGAAGGAGCGGACAGACACTACTTGAGGGATTTTGAGTGAATGGCGAGGGCACCCTAGTGGGCGGAATTCAGCGAGCTTTTAAATTGGTGCATGTTTTATGATTTTTCATCATTTAATCTACTATTTACTTGTTGAACTAGTGCATGTTAGGCGTCCATATGATGGCCGCTTGCACAATTTTGTGATTTTTTATCGTTTAATCTACTATTTACTTGTTGAACTAGTGCATGATGTTAGGCGTCCATCTGATGGCCGCCTACTATGTCCTTATGCATTAGGAATTTTTTGGACCCAAAGCGGGCCTCTTGGATTAACTTCTGATTAGGACCAATAGGAAGAGGGCTGGGTGCACATTTTTTACTTCTTTGACCCTAGGGGGCCTAGGCTTTGGTTTGCTAATGGGACCTAATTACTACTCTTGTCCCCCTACCTCTTGGGCCCAAACTTAGAGGTCCCTCCACCTAGAATCACGCAAATGAAAAACCCTAAAAATTAAAAATTTTTAATTTTTTTCCAAAAGTGTGTTTTCCCTCTCAAACTTCCCCCCAACATACTCTAGGTTTGGAAAGTTCATTTTGAACCTCTTTCTTCCTCTTCTAAGCTCTCCATTGCTGCAGAAACTCCATACCTCTCAAGCTCTCCCTCCTTGTCAAGCTCCCTCAGTCTCAAGCTTCCTCTCCCTCTTTCTTCCTTTTCTAAGCTCTCCATTACTGCAAAAACTCCATTCCTCTCAAGCTCTCCCTCCATCTCAAGCTCCCTCCCTCTCAATCTCCCTCTCTCTCTCTCTCTCTCTCTCTCTCTCTCTCTCGCTCCCTCCCTCTCCATTGCTGCAGAAACTCTATTCCTCTTTAGTCTACCCTAGGTTCAGAAAGCCTATTCTTAAACTCTAACCCTCTTTTAAGCTTTCCATTGCTGCACTGAAAACCCTGAACTTTCTCTCCTCTCCACTCTTCTCTTGTAAAACAAGCTTTTCTTTTCCCTTCTTCTCTTTTCTTACCACCATGGCCTCTTTCAGTAATGTGAGAAGACCTAGGGAGAAGGTGGAAGAGCTTGTGCTGCATAACACAAGAGATGAGAATGGAGTTTGGACTCCAACAAGATTCAGCGTTGGGGCTTGGGTCTACATGTAGCCAAGCTCTAAGGGACCACATCGAGTGCGTCAACTAGAGAATATGCTACATCATTGGAAGGGACGGCTACAAGGCTTCAAGCATACTAAGAAGGAAGGACTAGTTGCCATAGTGCAACATGTGTATACCCTTGGAGACCTGTACATTCAAGGCCAACGACCAAGGTTTCCTTCAAATTGTCAGTGTAACATAAACACAGCTTTAACAACATGCTAATATTGGATTTTTTGTTTCAAATTTTCTTATGATTCTCCATTTTCTTATGTCTCTCTATAGATATTTTCTCCTCTAATTATGTTGAGGAACAACCACTACAAAGCCTCACTGGAGTTTTCTATGCTATGCATGCATCCAGATGTTTGTATCTCAAAGCCCAAGTGATCTTGTACAGAACAATATCTTTTTCTTTTCTCACTCATATTTTGTAGATAAAAAACCAGGTTTATTTGGCAAGCTAGAAGAGATCCCCAACCCCCCTCTTAACAATCCCGAATGGCCCAAACCTGATGCTTGGACCATCTTATGCTTAAAGTTTAAGATGGTAAGTGATATCACTCAAGACATCACTCAAGTTCCTCATTCAAGGATTACTAGGAGAGGGTTGGGAGGTTAATGAGGGGTCACATCAAGGTGATGTGTACAAGTGCAAAGTACTAGATTCTGCAGTGTCTTTCAGGTTCTTGAAGAAGGCACGCTCTATTTTGTACATGCCTGCACTACCAAAGATGGTGCAAAAGCACGGGACATGGATCCCACTTCAAGCCTCAGAAGAAGAAATTATGCCTATTGAGGTAGTTGTGATGATGCAAAATGGATGGATTGAGCGAGTGAGAGCAAGCAAGCGTTGGAGCCTAGCAAACCTGTGTCAACACTTTAGCATCATGGGCTTTAACAATGTGTAAGAGTCAAGTTTCAAGTTGATGAGAAGAAAGGTATATCTGATTCCAATTCATGTCTAGAGTTAACCCTTATACTTTCTGGTTATTGTGTCACTTTCTATATTTTTACAGATTGGGAAGCATAAGGAGGGGACAACCATGGTCTCAGAATCATGGCAAATGGGGGACCTTGAATTTTCAGAAGCAGCAAGGTGCATAGCCCTACCAACACATAGTAGGCATGTGGAAGAGCTTGAAGATGAACTGAGTATATGGAAAAATAGCCTCTATTCTAATGCACGTGAGGGGAAAGAGTTTCAAGATCGAGGTGAAGGCAATGACAAGCTTTCAAGTCAACAAGGAGATGGAGATCAACATGAAGTAAAGGTCACAAGAGGGGCAAAAAATGAAGACATTATAACAATTTTAGATTAGATGACATGCTTGTAATTTTGTAGCAGGCTCTTTTTTAACCAATCTTTATTTAATTGAAATCTTAATATTTTTGTAAATTGTAATTTTTTTGTCTAGCGATCTAGTGTGAAAAGGCCAAATTTTAAATTTTAACTATAAATAGCCAAAGGTGCCTTGTTTCTCATTTTCACATGCGATAGAAACCAAGCACGAGCTCACACACTCTGTTTGCATTCACATGGCTACCCACTTTGATAACTTCTGTGAGTTCCGCTCCACCACCCCGTTGTCATGTTCTCTCGTGAAATCGACGTTAAAAAGTCGCTCGCCCTTGCGTCCCAACATTATGAGATGCAGATTGTATACATGGAGCAATACTTGGCTCCCCACTCCATCTCCTTTCCCCATTGCCCCAATGATCGATGGGTGCCTATTGAGCTACTTAAGTACATTCAACAATATGCCCGCCCCTACATCCAGCACCTTGAACGCTTCATCGACATCTGCATTCCCGCAGGAGCTTACTGTACCTTCAATAAGCAGGAGGTGAAGAGGTTGGGGAAGGGCAATTTAGGAACTAGATTCCTCTCGAGCTTGCCACTTTTGCGTTCCTCATCAGCGTGAGGATTCGGATGAGGAGGTAGAGATGCCTGCATTGCAGTTGGCAGGGTATTTGATGGATGACAAGGAAGTGAAGGCAGTAGGAAACGAGTGATGGTGTAGAAGAGCAGCTTGCATCAGAGCACTTTCTAGAGGGTGCACAATCTGCAGGCTGAACAGCCCACTGTAGTAGCAGATGCGAGGCCATCTTCCCCATACCAGGAGAGCAAGGTGCTGCCAGAGCTTGAGATCAATCTCTTGAGCACCATTGTGGTGGAAGGTGAAGAATACTTATTTCTTCATGACCTTGAAAAGACAGCTGGCTTGAGAATGGATGAATGCCTGGGCATTATATACACGCGATGTGAGGTGGACCTTGATACGTCCAACCTCGGTCCTCACCTAGATAATGCTATATTACCCCTTGGAGAATCTATCACGCAGAGACAGTTGCTTTGGTCAAGGAAATTGTGGTTGAGACCGCGGAGCAAGCCCTAGTTCCAGAGGAGGAATTCACAATCTTACAAGACAAGCTAGAGGCTAAAAAGGATACCCTTTGCTGCTGGAGCAATGGAGGAGACCAAAGCACCAAAAAAGGATGAGGCTAAGTCCTCGATTGACCTCTCCGTCCCCACCAGCACTTTGGCAAAAGAAGGCATTGAGCAAGAGGTAATAATCAACCTTCTACAACCTAGAAACATTTATAATTATGTATAGGAAAATATTTTGATTTTTCCTTTGATTGCAGAGGGTGGTAGAAATTGACGCATTTGCTGGGAGAGGCAGCGGCAGCAGAGACCAGGCCAAGGTCCATGGACATGATGGTGCGTTGGTGCATTATCTTGGTTGACTTCCTGTGGATGGCATCGCCATTATCCATAGGGACTAAATCCCTCAATTTGCCTTCACTCTCTTCTTTTTGAAAGCCCTCTCTAAGGTGCTGTGTGTAGCCTCTATGGCACAGAGCACCAAATGTATAGTTCTAATTAAAAAATCCCTTGCCTTCTTCGATGTTTTTGGTTCTAGATTTAGGGGTAAGCTTCTTGCTCATATAGGTATAGCCAAAAGCATAGGCATAGAGGATCCTCAAGAAATAGCCCAATCACTCCTTGAGCACACTCTGCCCAATAACAAGAGAAGGAAGCTCAATATTGTAAGAAAGCTTTTGTAAAGCTGATGTATCATTTCTTATTATAAATACAATACAATTTTTGCAAACTTATTTTAATCAAGTATATCATTGTTTTTTTTAGTTTGTACCATCAATGTTTTTGTGAATGCATCAGAAATGACCCTAGGAGCCTGGGGGAGTAGTGCCAGAACAGCTTCCCCAGCCCTTCAGGAGCAATTTTGATGCATTGGATGATAAATAATGTATTTTTACACATGATTAAAGGTATTTTTATCTTGTAAATTACTATTTCTCATAATCAACGTACTCAACTTGATTATAAATGCATCAAAAGTGCGAATTTTGAGCCTGCACCGCTGCTGTAGAGCCCAAATTCGCACTCTTCTGGCATAGCTTCCCCAGCCCTCCAGGAGCAATTTTGATGCATTGGATGACAAATAATGTATTTTTATACATGATTAAAGATATTTTTATTTTGTAAATTACTGTTTTTATAATTAATGTACTCAACTTCATTACAAATGCATCAGAAATGATCCTGAGTGGATGGGAAAGCAGTGCCAAAATAGTGCGAATTTTACCGCCGCTGCATAGCCTAAATTCGCACTGTTCTGGCATAGCTTCCTCAAACCTCCAGGAGCAATTCTGATGCATTGGATGATAAACAATGTAATTTTACACATGATTAAAGATGTTTTTATCTTATAAACTATTATTTCTCACAATTACTGTACTCATCTTTATTATAAATGCATCAGAAATGATCCTGAGTGGCTGGGGGAGTAGTGCCAGAACAGTGCGAATTTTGAGCCTGTACCACCGCTACAGAGCCTAAATTCGCACTGTTCTAGCATAGCTTCCACAGTCCTCCAGGAGCAATTCTGATGCATTGGATGACAAACAATATAATTTTACACATGATTAAAGCTGTTTTTATTTTATAAACTATTATTTCTCACAATTAATGTACTCAACTTCATAATAAATGCATCAGAAATGATCCTGAAGGCTGGGCGAGTACTGCCAAAACAGTGCGAATTTTGAGCCTGCACTGCCGATGCAGAGCCTAAATTCGCACTATTCTAGCACAGCTTTCTCAGTCCTCCAGGAGCAATTTTGATGCATTGGATGATAGACACTATATTTTTACACATGATTAAAGGTGTTTTTATCTTATAAACTAATATTTCTCACAATTAGTGTGCTCAACTTCATCATAAATGCATCAGAAATGATCCTGAGTGGCTGGGAGAGCAGTGCCAGAACAGTGTGAATTTTCAGCCTGCATCGCCATTGCAGAGCCTAAATTCGCACTGTTCTGGCATAGCTTCCCCAGTCCTCCAGGAGGAATTCTGATGCATTAGATAATAAATACTATATTTTTACACATGATTTAAGATATTTTTATCTTATAAACTGCTATTTCTCATAATTAGTGTGCTCAACTTCATTATAAATGCATCAGAAATGATTCTGAGTGGCTAGGGGAGCAGTGTAAGAACAGTGCGAATTTTGAGCCTGCACCGCCGTTGTAGAGCATAAATTCGCACTGTTCTAGCATAGCTTCCCCAGTCCTCCAGGAGCAATTCTGATGCATTAGATGATAAATACTATATTTTTACACATGATTTAAGATATTTTTATCTTATAAACTATTTCTCACAATTAGTGTACTCAACTTCATTATAAATGCATCAGAAATGATCGTGAGTAGCTGGGAGAGCAGTGCCAGAACAATGCAAATTTTGAGCCTGCACCATCATTGCAGAGCATAAACTCGCATTGTTCTGGCATAGCTTCCCCAATTCTCTAGGAGCAATTCTGATGCATTGGATGATAAACACTATATTTTTACACATGATTAAAGGTGTTTTTATCTTATAAACTCCTATTTCTCACAATTAGTGTGCTCAGCTTCATTATAAATACATAAGAAATGATCTTGAGTGGCTAGGGGTGAAGTGCCAGAATAGTGCAAATTTTGAGCCTTCATCACCGTTTTGCAGAGGCCAAATTCGCACTGTTCTGGCACAGCTTCCTCAGCCCTCCAAGAGTATTTCTGATGCCTTGGTGACAAACTGGCACATGATAGACACTCCATGTTAAACAAACATGATGACACCGAGACTTGTAAGAGAAACTTAAAATTTAAATTATCAAAAGGTTACAAATGAAAGCCAGATAGGCTTGTTTACAGAGGGGGGTTTGAAACAAAAGAGTTGCTTCAAAAAAAAGGTTAACATCTAAGATCTCTAGATCGTGTCTCGCTCGCCTCGAATGTGTCGAGCTAGTTGCATGTCCTTGTTGGTAGATATGGTAATCCTCTTTGCATGTATTGCAAGGAGGTTGGTGTCTTCAAGAAGCCCAATAAGGTAAGCCTCGGAGGCTTCTTGCAATGCTTCAAGGGCAATCTCCTGCACACGGAACTCTGTTCTATATCATTGGAGAATCTCCTTCACTGTGCGAGCAAAAGGGGCTCTTCTTATGAGCAACTCAGTGTGCCTCTGATAAAACTTGATTTCTTGTAGAGCCCTATGCCCTTGGCGCATCCTTCTCCTTGGAGCTCTCTGTGCTGTGTTAGTGCGTTGGCGAGGTTGGGACTTCCTTGGCTTGAAGAGCTTGACCTTTCTACGCTTGCGCGCACTTGCAGCAACCTCCTCTTGGTCTCTCTCATAGTCTAAATCCTCCTCCTTCTATTGCTGTGGTACCTGTGTATCAAGTTCCTCCCGAGTAGGTAGGGGACCTTGTCCTGGTAGTAGAGTCTTGCCACCTATGGTGCTGCGCAATGTAGGAATGTTTTCACCAACCCAGTTGAACTGCTCATCATTGGCCTCTCTGTCTTGATCTCTGGGGTGGCTGCATTGTGGGGTCTTCTTCACACGCTTCCTCCCACTAGAAGGGCCTGCATGTGTGTGCGCTGGTGTTACTGTGGGAGGAGGGTTGGACTCTGGTGATCCCATTGGGCATGTCCTAGAATCCAAGGGGTCACTCTCTTCTGTGGTGTCGCCAGTATGTGGTTGTTGGGTGCCTTGCACTTTGTTTTGTGAAGACATGGTAACACGTGCGGTGTTCTTGGTGCGTGCCATATCTATGTACGACTATGCTAACGTGGTGTTGTGCTGGTGTCCTTACATGGGTGTCTACGTAGATCTTGAGCTCAAGCTCTCTAAAAAAGTGAAATGAAAATGAAGTGAGAGAAGGAACTATTAATAGTTTTTTTCAAGGGGAAAAAAAACCTAACTAAACTTATTTTCTTTGCCTTATTACATCTAGATTTATACTGGGGCGTGCACTACCCAACGCCTCCCTTGTCTCCTCATTCGTGCACGCCAAGCACCATGCCTATAGGGAGCATTGGTCTGCAACAACCATTCAAGCCAAGCATGACTTTTTGCAGCCTTGGGTACCTCTTGCGCAAGATTAGATTGTTGGACCCGCTCCCTAACCAATACCCTTCCAAAGGTTGTGCGATAAAACCAATTGAACATCTCTTGTAGATAGTTTGTACGTGTTCCTCCTACAGAAGCTCCACCTCCATGTCTTGTATTTTTGAAATAAACCCCTCTTACTTTATAATGTGATTTCTCCATCCCTTGGGTACTCCACATGTGGAGCGATCCATACTTGTTCATGAAATATGCACCATGGGCATAAACTATGTGCTGTACACATGACAATAGAATTTAATTAGACTATGATATGTTGTTGGAATGATGCTCGTTCTTGTGCAGTTGTGCTACTTTGATTCATAATGCGAACCATGTTATTGAAATTTATCCAAAGTTATTTGTGCATATTTACAAGAGCTGGCATTGGACAATCTACATTTGTGGTGATTGCACACAGGTCTCTCCAAAGTCCCCAAGTCTTCTTTGAATTCTCTATGTTTGCTGGCTTCTCCAAAAATCTCCTTGCCTTTGATCCAGTCATGGAGACCTTTTGAGCAACCTCGTATGACATACCAGAGGCCTGTTTATTCACTCCAATTTTCACGTTTTCGCCATGGCAGCCCCCCAGAGAATTCGGAAGATGCTCTAATTTACCAAAGGACTGCAACTTTCCTCTCTTGTGTAGGCATTGTGAATGCATAATCGATATGGCACTTAAGAAATCGGATCAAATACTCTCATGAATGCATGAAGTGTGCAAAAATGAATATTCTTTAGTGAAAAATTAATGATGGGGCTCCAGTTTGAATTCTTGTTTGGTTCTCCTCGCATATCACGAGACATGACACCTTCCACCCATCTTGCATTTGGTTGTTCCTCATCTTCATCATCAGTTGACTCGGTTGGATCTACTGCATCTTCTTGCCACTCACTACATTGCTGACAACAGCTTGGCATATTTTAGGATGATGAGGGTCAGTAATAATTGAGAGAATATCCTTGGTATTCAGAATGGCTTTGACCAAATCCTTCCATCCCTCTTCATTAGAACCACACACCTCTTCCTAGTAGCAGAACACAAATCATGATAATTTGGTTTAAATCATTGAGTGCATAATGAAAGTTTATGTTACTTACTTTGTTGTACGAATCCTTTTCTTCCGTGCTCCACCTTTAAACGCAAGAGATTGTTTACCAACCAATGTCTTTTTGCATTCACGAGAGCACCATTTGGCGTTGCTTTGAGTCGTTTGATAAGTTCCTCTAGCCTTTGAATCTTTGCATCCTTCTCCACATTCTCTATGAGGATCTCTTTCATTTTATCTGATGATGTTTTAAGTCCTTCTTGACATTGTGAAAGGCTGAATTGTGATGCTTGCAATTGAGATTGGAGAATATGGGTTTGCCAAGCTCCACTTGTAGTCAATCTTCTGTAGTATCCTAACAAGACAAGCTCTCCTTCACCAACAAATTGCATAAAAGACGATAAATTGCAGAAAGGAGGGTTTCCACTTAATGGAGGGTCAACTCGATAGAGATGCCCATCAACCCAAAGATCTACATTTTTCTCCTTAGCTATCCTACGAGCTTGGACAGATTGTGCATCAGTAGGATGAGTTTTTTTAGAGCTGCCATACTCTTAAGGAATACAAATGTGTAAATCAACCTTCCGTTTTCTAGCTTCACAAGGGGCTATACACACAGCTTGCAAAGGCTCCATAGCTAAGCAGAGGAAGAAGCTAAAGCACAGAGAGAGAGAGAGAGAGAGAGAGAGAGAGAGAGAGAGTGAGTGAGAGAGACTGTTAAAACTTTGTTGTTTGCAGGTTTAACGCATAACGCATATCCGTTTTTCTAAGTAGAAAATGATCTTTTTGATATACAAATATACTAACATGGAGTTTTTCATCAATAAATTACATTTATGAGAAAAATTAAAAAATAATAATTTTAGGGTCCCCATAATTTCGGGATCTGACAATTAGTTATGTTTATGGGGTTGTGACCTGATAGTTAGTTATGGATGTACTGGCTTCTGACAGGCTTTTGACGCGACCCTTGAATTACAAGCTTTTTGGAGGGAAAAAATATTTTCATCATACATATTGGTTGGGTGGTGTTTTTTCCAACTCAAAATGTAAAAAAAATTAAAAAATAAAAAAATTTCACTTTTTGGGGCCCACCTAAATACGAGAATGTTTTGCTGATGTGGAAGGGAGATATGGTGGGAGTTAATGAGAAAGGAGATTTCAAACTGACAAGAAAGATTCAATTTATAGAGAGTGAAGATAAAAAATTCAAAAAGTAAGAGAGAAAGTATGAGAAAAGTCAAAAAGTAAGAGAGAGTATGAGAATATTCCCTTTAAAAAGTGAAACTAGGGGGTATGGATGATGTGGCAAGGTAAAAAATAGGGGTCATCATAGCTTTTGTCTCCCTTAAGCCCAGCTTTTTAAGCTCTAATCCCTTAAAATTAGGAATCCTTAGGAGGCCCTTTTTGGGTCCAAAAAATTCCTAATGGGAGGCTCAAACTTAAGTTTGGGTTTCTAGACTCCTATACCTTTGTGAAAGGAGTTAAGAGGCTCAAACTTAAGCTTGAGCCTCTTAGAGCCCACACCTTTCAAATGGCTCAGACTTAAGTTTGAGCTTCTATTCTCCAAGCCCATAACTTCTATGTCCTTGTGCTTAAGAATCTATTTTACAAGCCCATACTTTCTATGTCTTTGTGGAGGAGTTTGAGCCTCTCATAGTCTGCACCTTTCAAGTGAGACTCAACCTTAAGTTTGAGCCTCTATTCTCCAAGCCCATAAATCCTATGTCCTTGTGTCAGGGGGTGCAGTGCCAAGAAACCCTGTGTATCATGTGCATTCAAAGGATATTTTAAAAAACCCTTACCTATGAATTTTTCATGAATAAAGTGACCCCTTTTTTTTTAATAGACTTGCATGTTTTTTTAATCGACTAAAAAAACCCCTTCTATAAATGTATTTCTATTCATTTTCCTTGAAATTTTGAATTAAAGAACCCCTTTATTTGAACTCACGTGGTATACTTATATATTTTTAGATAAACCCCCCTCCCCAGGTCCTTGTGGAGGCTCAAACTTAAGTTTGAGCCTTTCAGAGTCGGCACCTTTCAAGTGGCATAACTTAAGTCTCTAAATTAAATATATAGCTTAAATTTCTACTAATGGAATTGCGTCCGGAAGGAACTGGTGATCTTGAATGTAATACATCTTGCCAAATTTGGGTCCTCCATATACCAATCAATATATGACAATATTCTCCATGTTTTATACATATTTTTTATATTTTGCTTGCTCGTGGAGTGTTTAAGTTCGAACCTCTTGACTCCCATATGATTGTGGAGGCTCAAACTTAAGTTTGAGCCTCTTGAAAAGTGCAATCTATGAGAGGCTCTGATTTAAACCTAATCCTCTTAGAGCTGCACCTTTCAAGTGGCTCTAGATGCATCACCTCTATGTATTTGTTAAGTTTGAGCCTCTTAACTTCCATATGCTTGTGGAGGCTCAAACTTAAGTTTCAGCCTCTTGAAAAGTGCAAGCTATGAGAGGCTTAAACTTAAACCTATCCTCTTAGAGCCACACCTTTCAAGTGCCTTAAACCTCTTAACTCCTATACCCTTGTGGAGGCTCACACATAAGTTTGAGCCTCTCGAAAGGTGCAAACTGTGAGAGGTCTAAGTTGGAGCCTCTCACAAGGTGTAGGCTCTCAGAGGCTCAAATTTAAAATTGAGCCTCCAATAAAGCATACGAGTTTGAGAGGCCCAAGATTTTGGATGAGTCTCGTCTTGATGTGCCCCTAACTCTAATGCCCTTGAGGAGCCTCAAACTTCAATTTGAGCCTCTCAAAGCCAACTCCTTTCAAAAGGATCATACTTAAGTTTGACCCTCCAAAAGGGCATAGGAGCTAAGGGCTCACCTCTTAAACTCCTATGCTTTATTAGAGGCTCAAACTAAAGTTTGAGCCTCACACAACTATACCCTTGTGGAGGCTCAAACTTGAAAGCCGGCACCTTATGAGCGGCTCAAATGTTTGAGCCTCTATTCTCCCTTGTGGAGGCTCAAACTTGAGAGCCCGCACCTTATGAGTGGCTCAAAAGTTTGAGCCTCACACAACTATACCCTTGTGGAGGGTCAAACTTGAGAGCCCGCACCTTATGAGTGGCTCAAAAGTTTGAGCCTCACACAACTATACCCTTGTGGAGGCTCAAACTTGAGAGCCCGCACCTTATGAGCAGCTCAAATGTTTGAGCCTCTATTCTCCAAGCCCATAATTCCTATGTCCTTGTGGAGGCTCAAACTTAAGTTTGAGCCGCTTGAAAGGTGCGAGTTGTGAGATGCTCAAACTTATGTTTGAGTCTCTATTCTCCGAGCCCACAACTCCTATCTCCTTGTGGACACTAGAACTCGAGTTTGATCCTCTCACAACTTTAAGTTTGAGCCTCTAAACTCTTATACCCTTGTTTCGCCTCCACTTGGCTTGTGCTCTAGTCCATCCCTTACCAAAGAAAATTGCTTCTCTAAAAGAGTAATTCAGTAAGCATTGGGATGAGGGTTCTCCACCAGGGGAACCGAATCTAGATGAGAGGCCATCATACTACGGTTGAGGATGACCAAGAAAAACTCATGCACGATGACAATAGGGCATGGTGATCGAAAGGTAAATGGCCAAATCAGAGTTTTGTCTCACCTAGCTTAGGGAGAGGTTTTGCTTACTATGCACACTTGAGGTGCAGACATAGGAGCATTACATATAGAAACACCTTGTGTATTATGAGATGAGAGAGAGATTTGGCTCTCTCTCCCAAGAAGGCTTGGGGCCCTCACCAGAGTTCTAGATTATCGATATTAGAGATACTTGGGGTTGTACTTGTTGGAGATCAAGCAACAAAGAGAACATTTACTTCACACGAGACAAAGGCAGTCCATAGACAGCCCATAAACACATCACAACTCTTTGTGCCCATCTCTGGCACCAATGAGAGCCGTTTGAGGACGACAAGCTAGTGAGAGAACAAACATTATATACAAGCAATGAGACTTTTAAGTGTTTCTTTGGAGAGAGCCCACCAAATCCGTAGATTGAGATGCCCTCGATGGAGAGGCCGCAAGTGCCATCCCCTTGCGGTATCAAAGCCCCCCCCCTTGACCCCCCTCAAATCTATAAGCATAGATGATGAGTACATAGCTAGACATATGAAGCCTATAGCTGTCTTGATGACCACCCCTGACACTTGAACCCACCACACACTTATTACTCGTGTGGTTTGTAAATTTTCATATGAGAGTATACTAGATTTGTACCTAAGATTGCATATAGTGCTTTTCTTGACATGTTGATGACTATAGATCAACTCACTTTATTTTAGTTTGATTTCTTAGATCATCAACCCGAACAGGGAGAGGTATGGGGATCATTGACATTCACTCTCATATGATGGCTAGAAGAGCCACAATGATGCATTAGATGTTTGACTCATCTTCTTTATGGTGTCTTGTCTTTGGGAGATGATTCTGTTAAAAATCCTAAAATGGGAATTATCATGGTGAAAGACACAAGATTAAGCAAAAGACTTATGGTGGATTATACCACACTAAAAACTCCATGAGAGAGAGAGAGAGAGAGAGAGAGAGAGAGATTGCACACTCAATCGCTTAGTCTCTGTTTATTGCTTATCACATCTTCCACAGACTTAAAAGGACTTAAGACTTCCTGATAGACTATTTGACAAACTAAATGACAGCACTGGCGACAAATGGATTGACAACTGAATTGACAAGTAGATTGGCAAAGAGATTGACACATTACATCTTGCATTTAGAAATCCGCCCAAAACTACACAGAGAATCCGCCATTAAAACATCTTTTTTTTCATCTTCCCCTCTAACCACCAAGAACTACCCCATAGATAAAAACTCCCACGACTTCTAACTTCCATCTAGTTCCAAAAGACACTTTTCATTACATCCGATTATGAAAAACTTAAAGACAAAAAAAGTAGTCAAAAAGAGCATCTAATTTTTAGCCTTAAACACTTGGCACGGTGGCTTGAGCCAAAGGCTGACTTCGGATCCACAATCCCTTGATCCGGATTATTTTGCGCTTTATCTATCTCAGTACTTACATCTTGAACTGTCACTTCAACTTCCAACTTCTTTGTCTTCTCAGCTTCTGGCTCTGCCTCTAGGAGAACAACAGTATTCACCTAAAGCTCATCCTGCTTGTCTGTCTTTGCTTTAACTCCTGATCCTTCCCCCTCAAACTCCAACTGCACCACATTGACCTTTCTCTCCGCTTCCAACTGCTGCTGCAAATCTGCCACAGTCCGCTTCAGCTCCTCATTTTCATTTCGAACACGCTTATCACCGGCAGCTTCGAACCACATTCTGAATTTATCAATGGGCTCCCCCAAATGTTCTTCAAACATGCGGCTGGCATGACTCCATAATTTTTGAGTATATTGCTGCACCTCTTTCTTCAACTCTTCCAAATCTGCCTCAGCCACCAGCACACCTGTAATTGCCCCTCCAAGACTGCTTTCTCCATACTGATCAATGGAGTCAATCTGATTATCAAAAAATTATTATCCGACATAAGCTCCATAATCCGGTCTTCAAAGGACTTGAACTGCACATCAATGGCCATTTTTAAGCCATCTGCCCAACTACCAAATTCCATAGCTACTTGCAACACTTCATCTTCCCTTGCATCTGCTCATTTAATTTTGACAATTCTTGCTCAAGCTGAGCCTTTTCTTTTCCTGCTATATCCAACTGATCCTTAAGAAACTGGATCTGCCTTTCTAATACTCCCAACTGCTCTGAATTCACTTTCTGACGTTGCCACCTTGTATGCAGTTCTAAATGACCACAATGCTGAATCCAATTTCTCATCCCAATCTGCCCTGTTTTCAGAAACAATCTTCTTCAAAATCCTCACTAACACCTAATTTGTGCTTTCCGCCTGCCCATTAGCTTGCGGATGATACGGGGTAGATTTCTTATGAAGAATCATGTGCTTGGATGTCAACTCCTTAATGACTGAATTTAGAAAATGGACACCTTGATCAAACACCAATTCTATCGGACACCCAAATATAGTCATCATTTTGTACAGGAACCTAGCCACACTGGCTGCCTTGTTATCCTTCAAAGCCACTGCTTCCACCCATTTTGACCAAGAAACCGCATAAGTGCCTTCAAATTATTCGGTGCTATTGCCCTCTGAATTGCACTAATCTTGTCAGCATCAATTGACATCCCCTCCTTGGATATGATGTGACCCAGTAGCTTTCCTTTTTGAACTGCAATAGCACATTTGTGCGGGTTTAAAGCCATTCTAAACATCCTGCACCTCTCCAAACATTTCCTTAAATGCTCCAAATGTTTAATCTTCTCCCCAAAAACTGAAAAATCATCCATGAAAATCCGCATAAATTCTGTCAAATATGGTTCAAAAGTTTTAAAAGCTGCCTTTGAAAATGAAGGTGGTCCATTCTTCAAACCAAAGCTCATTACTGTATAAGCAAATGCTCCCCATTCAGTGATAAAAGCTGTCTTCTCAATGTCCTCTTCGCCATTGGAATCTGATTATAGTCAGAAAATCCATCAAGAAAGCTATACATCTCATGCCCTGCAACATCATCCAAAACTGAATCAATGAATGGCAATGGAAATGGATCCGCAATGGTTGCTGCATTCAACTTTCTATAATCCACACAAACTCGGATTTTCCCTGACTTCTTTGGCACCACCACAATTGGGGACTACCACTCTACTTTATCCACTGGGATGATAAATCCAACATTGAGAAGTTTATCCAACTCTTCCTTCACCTGTTTGGCGTAATTCGGATTCATTCGGTACCTTTGCTGGATCACAGGCATCGCATCCTCCTTTAAATTTATTTGATGCCTATACACCTGGGGATCCATACCCTTCAAATCAGAATAATCCCAAGCAAACACATCCATGAATTCCTACAGCAACACCTTTAAATTGGCCTTGAAATCATCATCCAGGTTGACACTCACTTTGACAACCTTCGGATTCTCCACAGATCCCAAATTTAAATCCTGCAAATCATCCTCCTCCACTCTGGAAACCTTCTCCATCAATTTATCATACAAGAACTCTGCTCTAATTATTGCCTCCTTAGGCGCGATCTCAGCAGCATCATCAACTTCTTCCACCTTGTCACCATCATCAGTTTTTTCTTCCTTTATCTGCGAAATCTTCTCGGAAGTACTGTCAGCCATTTGACAAAACACATCCTCCTGAATCGGATAATCAACATATCTATCAAGAATCCGTTCCACATCCACTTCAAAAACAGGAACCATTGTTGGATTGGCTGCCAAAAAATTATCTTCCTCATCATCCTCAACTTCTTCCGCCAAACTAATTGGTTGTGCCATCATTGGCTTCACTGCCCTTGACAGGGTCCTGCTTAGATCCCATTGGTATTGTTATCACTTTCTTACCCTTCTTTAATGTGACCACATTCTTCTCCCAATCCTGCTTGAGCTTTGCTGTTCTAAACCACGGCCTTCCTAACAGCATTGAATATGCATTTGCATCATCTTTCATCTGCAAAACAACAAAATTTACTGGAAACTGCAAACCTTGTGTGATAAGAGATTGTTTCCTCAGCATCCCAATAGGTTGAACCCGACTCTGATCCGCCATGCGTACCTGAAATGGTGCTGGCTCAAGCTGAACATTCTTCATCTTCAAAAACTCCAATTCTGACAAAATATTGACTCCAGATCCGCCATCCAAAAAAACTGTTGAAAATCTCCGATCATCAAAATCCAGTTGAACTATGGGAATAGTGAAATCCACATCTTCAGGACTAATCTGATGACTGCCCACACTTTGATTCAACACAGCCCGGATTCCAGACACTTTCGACTTCCCCATAGCCGAATAAACTCGACCCCTAAACATCGGAACCAATGAAAGCAACTGATCCAATGTAAAATTGATAGGACTATTCAACAACTCTTGAAACAATGCTTCAGACTTATCCTCCTTATGCTTCTCCTTATCCAAGGATTTCTTCTTTCTTTGCTGCATTTCCTCTTTCTGTTGAACATCCAAAATTCCTTCAGTTACTTCTTCACGAACATCCTTCTGTTCCTCCCAATCCAATGGAGATTTTAGCTTTGCCTTAGAACGTGTAACTGCCATAACTTCTGAATCCCGTACAACACACTCCGAACAGTCACATGTTATCCCACATTCCGCCATTACTCCACCTGCTCTTGCTTCCAAACAAACATCCACATTCACCATATTACTCTGAGGAGGTTTATTCACTTCTGCCTGCTGCATAGGAGGCGCATGTAACTGAGGTAATTGTTGAGGAGGTCTTGGTTGATTCCACCCCTGCGGAGTCCAGTTCTGCTGATTCCAGCCTTGCTAATTCCAATTCAGGGGCGGCTGCCAATTTTGCTGTTGTGACCATCCCTGTTGTTGATTCCAATTCCTTCCCCATGATGGCCAAAAATTTTGCCATCCACCAAATCTTGATCTTCCTCCTTGATTAAAATTCCCTCTAAATGGTGGTCTCCCTGATGGTCTCCAATTCGGATAGGGTTGCTGTGGCCTCTGCCATCCTTGATTTCCAAATGATCTCTGCTCATCCGGAGTTTCCGAAAAAATGCCATGAGACTGTGTCATATTTTGCTGCATCTTTTATTGTATTCTTTCAGGAATTACCCCCCTAAAGCTAGGATTATACCAGCAATCCGTGGTTTTGTGACCATCTTTGACACAAATGTCACAGTGCTCTGTCTTCTTTTCTGACTCCTTTTGAAATCCCATCTCTTTCAATTTCTTTTCCACAGCCTTCTCAACTGACACCTCCTTAGTCTTTTCCTTTGACTTCTTACTTAACTTCCCCTTTTGTTTCTTCTTCTTATGCTCCTCATCCTCTGACTCTGAATCACTACTACTAGAATCATCATCACTACTTGAACTTGAATCCGTATCAGAATTCGTATTTGAATCCGACTCCAAATCCTCATCCGTACTGTCATCACTTGACTTCTTCCTCTTTTTCTCCTTCTTCTTCTTCTTCCTCTTTGAATGCCTTTTTCCAGAGCTCAAACCTAATAAACCAAACCTTTTCTCCGCTCGAGTTGCAGTATTTATGAGTTCATTCATTCCTCCCGCAACATCAACACCAGCTACTGCATTCCGCAACTCCTTTCTGAGGCCTTTAACATAATATGCTGCCAACATCTCATCAGTGGGCCTTTCTTGAGGAGTGAGCCTTCTCACATACCGATTGATCCTCTGTGTGTAATCTTCCACAAACATCCTCTTTTGGTTTACTGCTTTAAGTTTTGTCCACACATCATTGGCGGTCTTTTCCACCCGAAACCGATTCAAAAATGCAATCCTCAATGCATCATAATCTGCAAAATGTCCTGGCACAAAATTGCTAAACCATTGTACAGCTTTTTCCTCAAATATTGCCTCAAACTGGCGCATCTTGGCTTGCGCATCATATACTCTGGTAAATCCTCTAGCCTGCCATCGAGTCTCAAATTGAGCTACGTGACAATCAAGGTCTTCTTTTGACTTTCCTGAAAAGCTTCCGAATTTGACGCGCAAATTTGCTCGAGCCGCTGCTGCCATGTTAAAAGGTAGATCTATTTGGGAGTACCTGCCTGTTGGTTCTCCTATTCGGTAACGGATTGAATTGCAACCGTCTTCGAGGCAATAATGCCTGTTGTATTACTGCTGTTGCTAAAACATGTGGAAATCCTCTTGCTAATCCTGGAGTTGCTGCCCCTGAATTAACCACCGCATTCTCTGAATCCTCATCAGAACTATCTGTTGACATTCCACTGTCATCTCCTTCATGCGACCATCGTTGATGTTGGTCATCTCCCCGATACTGCAAACCCAAACTCCTTGCTCTTGACCTTGTAAAATAGAAATGAGATGATTCCCCTGAATCCTCCAGAGCGAACTCAAACCCCCGCCACTATAAATGCATGAATGAAAAAAAATCTAACCATTGCCTACATAAACCTCTTCATCTTGCAGCACTCACCATTAACAGAAGAATGTAAGCCCGTGCATGAAATTCATCACAAACACCGTGATCGCCAAGTGTTTATTGCTTATCACATCTTCCACAGACTTAAAAGGACTTAAGACTTCCTGACAGACTATTTGACAAACTAAATGACAGCACTGGCATCAAATGAATTGACAACTGAATTGACAAGTAGATTGGCAAAGAGATTGACACATTACATCTTGCATTCAGAAATCCGCCCAAAACTACACAGAGAATCCGCCATTAAAACATCTTTTTTTTCATCTTCCCCTCTAACCACCAAGAACTACCCCATAGATAAAAACTCCCATGACTTCTAACTTCCATCCAGTTCCAAAAGACACTTTTTATTACATCCGATTATGACAAACTTAAAGACAAAAAAGTAGTCAAAAAGAGCATCTAATTTTTAGCCTTAAACAGTCTCTTCTATTGCATTCACAATGAACCATACAATGATATAAGCTTTCTAGCCTTATCCCACTTTACACATCATCATCCATGTGTCACTCCCTTTTCCACTCTTTTGGTCAAACTCACACACCATACAATATCACATGTGGCATTCTTATCGTACTACAATATCTTGCACCCTTAGGGTGCTTTCCCACATACACACAACATCGTGAGTGATTACATCTCTCAACACCCCCTCTTAATCGAGATGTTCCATAACTCACCCATCACCCATATCAATGTAGCATTGCACAACCACAATCGCTACCTCTCAATACTCTCTCTCAATGATACATTATTGGAGTATCCGTCAAGCAAACATGTGTGCACGTGTCTACCATCTTAAACACTGAAATTCATTTTGAGCCCACTCGCTCACATCTAAACCACACTGAGTTCGATTTGAACATAGAAGTTCGGGTGGGAACCAACCCATGCATATGCACCTCACGCATGCATCGCTCATACACACATCACAACAACCATTTTGAGCTTCTCGGCGCAGTGAGCTCGGGCAGGGCAACCCTCATATCAATGATGCCATGGGTGAAATACACATACAAAGCATTTTGGCAAAACCGGGCAACGAACCTTGTGTGTGAACAACCTCTTAAAAATTTGTGTGTGGAAACTTTTCCTTTCATATACATGAATAGCTTGCAAGATTCTATATGAACAATACCTTTTTTCGTGGGTGTGAAAGACCCCCTACAACATTAAGGGTTAAACCTTCAATGAGATCTTTTTTTTTTAAAGAATCAATTTTATCCACTGCTTGGGAGCTTGGCATTCCTTTAATGCGTCGATCGGGCCGTTTCTCTGTGCATCGAGTCTACAGGCTTTTTCTTCCTTTGGCAAACCCTGACCCCACCAAGGTCTTCTTCTTTGTGAGCTACCTACGGTGCTGACCTTCCATGGCTACCTTGTTGCTCAATCTACCTGCACTGCTTCTGCCTTACTGCGCTTCAAGCCCTTCATAATGAGATTCCATGGCCTGCTTACCTTCTTGTTGTTGCTATTGCTGAAGGTATTGTCTGGGATACCATCTCTAAGATCAACATTTGATAGCGACTGCAGTCTTCTTGTGAGCTACCTACGGTGCTGACCTTCCATGGCTACCTTGTTGCTCAATCTACCTGCACTGCTTCTGCCTTACTGCGCTTCAAGCCCTTCATAATGAGATTCCATGGCCTGCTTACCTTCTTGTTGTTGCTATTGCTGAAGGTATTGTCTGGGATACCATCTCTAAGATCAACATTTGATAGCGACTGCAGTCTTTCTCTACTGCTCTGAGCTATGCAAAGTTAATGATTCTTTACGTGAATTATCTGCTCCCTTCTCTTGCCAATTCCCCTTCAGTCCACAACCTCAAGCAACTCTGCCTTAGCTCGAGTTTGTTGAAATGTTCCCTGTTCATTCCCTTTTATACTTGCACTTGCCATAGTTGATTTCTTTCAGCTTTTACGAAATTACGTGATGGCATGATATTTTTTATTTATTTTTTAATTTTATTTTTACAGTCGTGCGATAGGCTCTCTCATCTCCTATCCGCTTTATGAGCGGTGATAACCGTGGCATGTCGATTCGAGGTTCTCCTAGGTTGTCGTCTCTCACAGCATGACTCCCCATTACCTGTGCTGCCCTTCTCTTCTTTCACTTGTATTTGAGCTGCATTTAGTTGCCAGAGCTCTAATCTTGAGCTTCCATTTTCTTGTTCTCACCTCAATCTTTAATTTCCATAAAGCATGCTTCTCCTCTCTGCAAGCTTTCTTTCGATTTTCTTGTAGCCATTGACATGGCAAACATAAACTCTAATGTGAGCTTTCCAACTTGCATGCATTCTTCTTGCCAAAGCATGTAGTCCAAGAAATCTTAGACACAACTAAAAAATGTATATCAGGTAGATCCATGTATGCTGATCAGTTGAAGCGTTGCCCTCTCCTTTAATCAAGTATCTCCCCCATGGGGCTGTCTAGAATGGAGAGAGCTACCACCTGAAAACACATAGAGACACACACACATAGACATTTGGGTGTCTATCTGCTTGTAATTAAGGCATGATATAGGTTGCATGTATGCAGGGCCAGTATAGGTGAGACCTCGTGTGTGTGCATGCACTATGTGTGTGGAGAGAGAGAGCTACCACCTGAAAACACACACAGACACACACACATAGACATTTGGGTGTCTATCTGCTTGTAATTAAGGCATGATATAGGTTGCATGTATGCAGGACCAGTATAGGTGAGACCTCGTGTGTGTGCATGCACTATGTGTGTGTGTGGGTGTGTTTGAGAGAGTGTAATAAACACACAAAGGGAGGGAGAGATAGAGAGAGAAATTCAAAGTTCATCTTTACAAAGAGAGAAAATATAAGTACACGGTCCTTCTCATCGTATTGTAGTAGTAAGGCATTGAATTTGCAACCACAAGGTTGTGAGTTCAATCCTTCCTCTCTCTACATGGGTAAGGACACCCCCTCTTGAGAGGGGTTCACACGGGTGTGTGTTCTCATGTAGGTGGACCTGAAGATTCGCCAATCTGCACACTCCCTTGCCATTGACTACAATCCCCTAAGGAACTACTCGCACCATTGCTTCAACTCAATGATTTTTGCGGTCACAGGTGTGATTTGATCGTCCCTAAAGCCTGACACTCTCGAATGGGGTCGTAGATTTGGAGCATTTAAAAGTTATCGCGGCCATGGGTGTGTGGTTTCTTTCAACCTTGTAGGGTGTTTGGCCACTTCACCGAGTGATTCCTTATGGGATTAATTAGTCTCGAGGCTTGGCCACTATGTAATAAAAATTGATCAATATTTGGAAGGGTGGTAGCCCCTTATGGTACTTGGGTGTGTGTATATTGTAGTGGGGGAAGGACCCACGTTTGAAAAAACAACATGCAAGTTTACCTGTGATAACATTTGATCTCGCTCTCTCTCTCTCTCTCTCAATGATTGAGTTGGAGAGGAGTCCATGTTTTATAATGCAATGTAGCCGGCTAAGAACTCATGCTAAATTTTCTAGTGTGTGATTATAGAGAAAATTTTATTTTGCATCTTTTCTTGCCACATGGCATGGGCAAAAGCAGTCTTATATATACTCCTTCATAGATAGTCTTATATATAACTCTTTATATATAGAAGAGAGGCTACTATGGTGCTCCTATGGTGGCCGTTATTATTAGTACAAACAACATCATTTTACCCCATACTCTCAATACATACCCTACCATATGTTATGTCTGTGTGTGGAGAAAAGATCTCCATTTTGGTTCTTGATAAGAAAAAGCATGGTAGGATGGTGGACATTATTTATTAGTAAAAACAATATCATCTTACCCCATAATCAATACCATCTTAAAAATTTATATGAATAAGAAGAGGCAACATATAGAGATGATCCTTAAAGAATGAATCTTATAATGGAAGTCATTCACAGAGAGAAAGGTGTGTGTTTTGCTACCACTGTAACTGTAGAGAGAGAGAGAGAGAGAGAGAGAGAGAGAGAGAGAGAGAGAGAGAGAGAGAGAGGAGCCACACACATAACCACTATGCATTAGTTTGCAAAAAGCCATCCAATTCTATCAAAACTACTCTGTGTGTAGGAATTAAATTCATAAACACAACTCCACTATTTAGGTGTCATAGTTAGTACAAATAATACATGGTAGACTGGTAGCTATTATTTATTAGTACAAGCTTCATCTTACCCTATACTCAATATATACCCTACCTCCAATGCTAGAAAGTAGCTAGTGGGGGTGCCTCACTAGATCACTTCTTGTTGTTTCCCCTAACAAATACATATCCTACCCAGTGCTCACAAAACCTGATTCGCATTGTAAACTTCCTGGCCCAAATTGAAAAATCTCGGATAATAAAATTTTCATCCTTAAAGACAAAGGGTTCAATTGATGTTTGAATCTTTATTTTAAGGATTAGATTTAATATAAACCTTAGTTTATAGGATAACATTTAATATACACCTTAATTTCTAGGATAACAATTAATATACAACTTAATAAGAGACTAAGAGTGATAAATACTACTTAGTACTAATTAGTAATTTTTAAATTTGAATTTTAAATGTCTTGAGTCTTGATTCTTTAATGTGCCAGGCTGCCAGCAAGCCACACGATAGTAGTATATTGCCCACCCTTAGGACTAAGTGCCACGGGGTCTTAAAGACCCTTGTCAGGTGATATCAATAGATGGCATTGATCAAAAATCGCGACGTCTTTTTTGGGTCATCGAATAAAGTAAACTAGGGTCAGTAAACTAGGTCCAATAAACTAGGTTACTAAGCAATCATAGTTTACTTTCTAGTTTACTAAACGGGTATAGTTTACTTTTTTTTACTAAGTGATCCTAGTTTACTTCTTAGTTTACTAAGCGGACATAGTTTACTTCTTAGTTTACATCATGGAATAAGGGTGAATTTGGGTTTGGGACTTAGAAAAGTTTGGAGCAAAATGATATATGCAAAAGAGGAATTGAACTCAAGACCTCGGGTCGCCATCGGAAACATGTTAATGCATTTCGCTAGTGCGCCAGAGTGGTGGCCGATTTCTGCGAGCTTGGGTTTCTCCCCTATGTCTACAAGTTCGGATTCTGCGAGAAGCCAGCAGGAGGATGCAAGAATTAGCAGGAGGATGCAAGAATTTACCTGAGGGAGTGTGGTGAATCGGTGATCATCACGGGTGACGGAAGTGACACGAAGGCAGGTTGCAGATGCTTATAGGATGTACATGGCAGAGATGGCTTTCCAACATTTGGCAGTGCAAAAGCTGATGATCTAAGTGCGAAGCACCGCCAGCATATAGAGAGGCGGAGAGAGATGGACTGTGGAGCGCGTGCCACACACAAGTCTCGAGTCCCAATCGAAGACTCCCCTTGGGCCTTCATCCATTTCGCCTGAGTAGTGTGACCTCCTTTCTATCCATCTCCTTGGGCCTTCATCCATTTCGCCTGAGTAGTGTGACCTCCTTTCTTATCCATCTCCTTGGACTCCTTCATCATGATCTTGCGGCTTGCCTCTGATGGAGCTTTGCTCAAACCATTCCTTCTCAAGCCACAGAACTGGCCATGCTGTCTCATGATCTCATCGTTGCTTTTCTCCAAGCTTCACAAGGAGAGACCCCTCTCTTTCCGATAAGTTCTCATAGGCTTGCGCAAGAGGAACTTGGAAGATTGAGAACTAGCTCATCGTTGCTTTTCTCCAAGCTTCACAAGGAGAGAGCCCCCCTCTCTTTCCGATAAGTTTTCAGAAGCTTGCATGGAAGGACGGCCGAGTGGCAAGAGATCTAATGCTCAAGGCCTTGTGGACAACAAGGAGAGAGCCCCCCTCTCTTTTCGATAAGTTTTCAGAGGCTTGCATGGAAGGAAGGCCGAGTGGCGAGAGATCTAATGCCCAAGGCCTTGTGGACAATAGTGAAACACAGTTAAAGACGTGCTGCGTGCAACGACCAATCAACTGGAGCTTTGGTTATTGGTATGTCATCTCTGTATTTGTATTTTTTATTATTGTTTCTCCAGGATATAGCAAAATAGCTACGGCCAATGAGGATAAGTTAAAAACCACTTTTATAATCATCTTTGGAACTTCTGCCTACCATGTGATTTCATTTGGTTTGTGTAATGGCCAAGCATGAGATCTTTAGGGATGGTTTGATGGAGTTCTTTAAAATGTTTGTGGATATTGACCTTAGATTGGGGATTGATAGAGGGAAAAATTTAAGGGCTATGGAGTATGTTTTGAAAAAATGTCGAGAGAACTCAATATCCTCAACCCTCCTAAATGTAATTTTGGGGTATCACTAAGGCATGAAACTAGGGCATGTTATAAGTAAACATACGATTGCCATGGATCCATTTAAAGGGGTAGAATATAGGGTATTCCTAGGACATGTTTCAAGAACACGTTATAAGTATACATAGGATTGCCATGTTATAAGTAAACATAGTATTTCCATGGGGTATTACTGGGACATGTTAGTGGGGTAGAATATGGGGTATTACTAGGATATGTTATAAGTAAACATAGGATTGCCATGGATCCATTAAAAGTTAAAGGCTTTATAGAGACACCTTCTAGAAGTCTTGGACAATTAAGAGGATTTCTTGGGGCTACTAAGCATTACTCTACATTTATAAAAGACATGGCATGCATCATCTATCATTTGAAAACCTTGTTGAGGATAGAAGTGAAATATGGCTGGGGATACTAGAGGCTCAAACAATCTTTAATTCACTTTAACAAGAATTCACCACTACACCCATCATCAAACCACTAGTCTATGCATCAAAAGCATTTCATGTTTATATTCTTTGTTCCACAAAGGTCATATTATATGCCGAGACTAAGTACACGTTGGTAGAACGTGCTTGCCTAGCTATAGCAAAGATGGCTTGGAAGTTTCAACCATACCTTACCATGCAACACACTTCTCTTTTTAAATATTTATATGAAGGGTGTAAGTGAAGTGCAATGTGTTAACATGCAAGTAGACTTGAGAATCATCTAAGGCTAAATAACCCCATCCTAGCAAAAACGGGGGATTGATTACATGGGACCCATCATGTACACCATCATCTCATAGGCAGCAAAAGAATTACATCATAGTCATCGCAATCGATTATTTGACTAAATCTTTAAAGTCTTCTACATAACAATCATCAGGGTTAAACCAAACCTGCAAACCCTGCTCAATCATCTAGCCAACAGAAAGAAGGATGATGCCCAAACAACAAATGATTTCTTAATTGAACTAATAATGTATAGATTTGGACCTTCCACTTAGTTGGTCTCAGATTTTGGTACTCATTTCCAAAATGATGTCATCTAGAACACATCACTGACTATCTAAACATATGACATGATAAGACAAGTCCATAAAATAAAATCCACCTTCTATTTTATGTGCTATACAATTTTATCATTCTGTGTCTAGACCCTGTACATGATTTGAGTCACGAATTATGGAAGACACAAAGTGTCTTCATAAAACCCATGTATCAAAGGTGTTACATATGTGTGGAAGGGTGCTTGACTATGTCTTAATTAACATTGATTATTGGTTGATTAATTGTTATTAAATACATAGACACATCACCATCCTTCTGAAGGAAACTTTAGCTGACATAGCATCACCATCAACTATCTCAAGAAGTGATTCTTCTAAGTTCTCACTAGGGTGGTCGAGCCACAGAGGTCCAGTTAATGATCTGCATAAAGTTGCCAATGTTAGCATTGTAGAAAGTTTTGCATAGCATACAGATAGATTTGTGTTTGGATCTATTTCTTTATTGTATATTCATTTTTTGGAAATGCACAGTAGTTTAGGTCTTTCACATTGTGTTTATCTTTGTGATTAATGTTTATGAGTTCGTAATCATCTTGAAATTAGTGATCGACTATGCTACTGTGAACTTGGGTAGTGTACACATTTTCTGCCTTAAATAACACTACAGCAAAATGAGGGTCTAGTAGCGAAAATAGGAACGTTTTTATAATTAGAAGGGCAGCTAGGTATCGGGCCATTTTTACTGCTAGAAACACTGCTGTTTTCGCTACGACAGGTTCACTGCTCAGTAGCAAAAATATCGTTGTTTAGCAGCGATATTTCGTTGCTATTTTCATTGCTCAGCGACGTATATTTTTGTTTCTCAGCAACGAATGCTTTGCATAGCAAAAAAAGAGCTGGGAGAGACTGGGGAGTAGGGTAGATTGGGGAGTCTGCACCACAGGACTCCCCTGTCTCTCCTCCCAGCTCTTTAAAAAAAAATTTAAAACAGAGTCACAGTTTCAGATTTGTAACACAAACACAAATATAAGAAACACATACATTGTGGAGAATGCAATTAAGCCCAAAAAGTTATTATATTTCAGAAATTGTTGGCCTTTGGCCATATATACATAAAGTTTTTACAATGAAGAGGTATGAACAGGTGGGTGTCTAACTGGAATCGTCATCGGATTCCAAGTGATCTTCATCATCCGATTCCTTGTCCTCTTCACTTGCTTCACACTAATAATCTGAATCCTCCTCTTCTTCTTCTCCTTCATCCTACATACATGCCATCAAGCGTAAGGTAAGCAAGAGCATTTAAAAGAGAATTGTTTAGGCAACACATTACCTCATCAAAATACAATTAGATATAGAAAAGAGAATGGTTTAGGCAACACATTACCTCATCAAAATACAATTAGATATAGAAAAGAGAATGGTTTAGGCAACACATTACCTCATCAACTTGAGTCCCCAAAACGGACTCATCCAAGCGTACACCTCGCATATGCATCCACGCCCACAATTACGATGGGGATCTCTATACCCATAGTAATATTCCTCCTTTGTTGAGTCACGCCCAACAACCTTCCTCTATAAAAAAATAATTAAGAAAATATACAATTATTCAAGACAACAATATAGTACAAAACGAAATGAAAGGAGAGAATAAATGATACTTACAAAACAAGCAAGAAAAGAGAATTTCCCACCGGAGCCGAAGTGCGAAGCCACTCATTTTCGTTAGTCGGGAAGCACTCGCTGTCGCTTGTTAAAAAGCACTTGGGTGCTTTCTCACAAAACTGTGTGCGTGCCTCCACTCCTCGGCCGTACACATGCTAGGCTTCTCCAAATTATTTTTCACTGCTCGCTTAATATTTGCTCTCTTATTAGAGATCAAAAGCTTGATGTGCCGCTTCATCCACTCCACGGAGGAACACAGACTCACATGTGGCACAGGGACCTCCGACTTAAGCACATCGATAACATATTGCTTAGAAAGTTCATCTTGTGCTTTCCACTTTTTGAAGGAGTTCACGAATTCCAGGTTCGCAAGTACATGCATACGATTCATGACTTGCTAGCTCTCAATACAAGCATCATTATTTATTTGCACAAGCATCATATTAACCCGATACGCATAATAGACGACCCTGGTGACCAATATTTATTAGTACAAGCGTCATAGATTAACCCTAGCAAGCAGCTGGCGGGGTCCCTTGCCAGCTTACTAGTTGTTGCCCCCAGCGGTGGTGTTGGTGGAGGTGGTTGTGCTAGTGGTGGCGGCGTCGCCATAACGGCCATACTGGGGTTGGCAGCCGCTGCCACAATAGAGAGGATCATTGGGCCCGCCGCAGTATCCATACTGGCTGCAGCACTCGCCAGTCGTAACCGGTGCCGCCTTGTGGCAGCGATCCGCAGCAAGGCTATGAGCAGGCTTGCGCATCCACCATTCGTACACTGAGGAGCTGCAAGCTGCAAGCTGCAGCTGCCAGTACTAGAAGCAGAAGCACGACGGGAGCACAAGATGGAGCCATGCGCCTTGAGCACGTTGAATAAGATCAGCTGTGAGGTAAACTATTGGGCATGCTTGCATGCGGGGCTTGAGCTCGCCATTATATAGTGGGCGTCTGACTCAGATAACACTAGGTCTGAATGGGTTGGGGATAAGATAAGTTCCACTTAGCCCCTCACTGCCATTGCACAGCGGCTCTCCACACACACACACACACTCTCTCTCTCTCTCTCTCTCTCACACACACACACACATGCAGACCGACCTCTCTCTGGCGTGTGTGGCCATGAGGGTCCACTTGAAAACGTTGCATGATTGTAAAGGCTACTGATTGCACATGTTTAAGACCGACCTCTGTCTGGCGTGTGTGGCCTTGAGGGTCCACTTGAAAACGTTGCATGATTGTAAAGGCTACTGACATGTTAAACATGTGCAAGAGGTTCGAATTCATGATAGATTTTGGGTAGATTGTCACATTGAAGGTTGACGGCAAAGGCTACTACTGATTGAGTGCCGCAACAATTTTCATATCCAAGATTAGATTGGTTTTGCATGTTGGTTTGGGATGAATAGATTTAAAAGTAATGAAAATGAAGTTGATGATTCGAGGTATGACTTTAATAAAGATGAAATAATAGAGAATGTATATAAGAAAAATAAGCAAACAATTGAAATAATGGAGAAAGTGCAAACACATAGATAGGGTAAAGAGATAGTAAAAGAGAATAACATTACTATTGATAGTGAAGGTGACGATAGTGACAATGAGGAGAACATCCACAAGCTAGAATATATTCTTTTATGCAAAAAAAAATGGAGAAAGAGCAAACACATAGATAGGGTAAAGAGATAGTAAAAGAGAATAACATTACTATTGATAGTGAAGGTGACGATAGTGACAATGAGGAGAACATCCACAAGCTAGAATATATTCTTTTATGCAAAAAAAAAAAAATTGATACTAATCACATGAAATATTAATAAATGACATTTTTATTATGTTTCTCTGAATTTTAAATTCATAGGAGTTTTTTCATGTTAAATAAAAAATGTGTTTGGAAGCAAATCCTTAATAGAGGTAAAACTGAATAGTAGTTGTGATTTTTTTTCAAAATAGTAGTGGATAGTAGTGAATAGTAGTGGATAGTAGGTTCCTACAACAGGCTAAAAAAAGCTTATTCATTAATTAGTTTATGTTCTTTTTCGAGTTAGCATTGATACTATTAAGGTTTTTGTTTACAATGTTAGCCTTTAATATAAAAATTAGTTTTTATAACTGAAAACGGACTCCATCTCTTTGTTCTTTCTTTCGAAGGTGCAGACAGACACTACTTGAGGGATTTTGAGTGAATGGCGAGGGCACCCTAGTGGGCGGAATTCAGCGAGCTTTTAAATCGGTGCATGTTTTATGATTTTTCATCATTTAATCTACTATTTACTTATTGAATTGGTGCATGTTAGGCGTCCATATGATGGCCGCCTGTACAATTTTGTGATTTTTCATCGTTTAATCTACTATTTACTTGTTGAACTAGTGCATGTTAGGCGTCCATCTGATGGCCGCCTACTATGTCCTTATGGAGGCTCAAACTTAAGTCTGGGTTTCTAGACTCCTATACCTTTGTGGAAGGAGTTAAGAGGCTCAAACTTAAGCTTGAGCCTCTTAGAGCCCACACCTTTCAAGTGGCTTAAACTTAAGTTTGAGCTTCTATTCTCCAAGCCCATAACTTCTATGTCCTTGTGCTTAAGCATCTATTTTACAAGCCCATACTTCTTATGTCTTTGTGGAGGAGTTTGAGTCTCTCAGAGTTTGCACCTTTCAAGTGAGACTCAACCTTAGGTTTGAGCCGTGCACATTTGGTCTCCATTGAATATAGGGAAGAGACTAGGCTGCTGCTGTAGAGAGATAAACTAGTCTTTCAGCACTTATAATTACATTTGTCCCTTTCCAAATGTATGGGATCAGAGTAGATGCGATCCCACCATTTTTTTGGCTACATATACCCTTAAAAAAAAAGAAAGAGTTTTGAGATTCCCCAAAAAAGTCAGTTTCCCCCCCAAAAACTAATTTGAACTTTCTTCTCCATCTTAATCTCCCTCCCTTCTCGGAGCTCCATCTCTTTCATCTTCAAGGCTCCCGTAAAACCCTAGTCTACACATCATCTTTGATCTCTTTCCTTTTTACTCTAACCCTAACCTTTCTACTCTAGCTTCCAAGAAGATATGGCCGCACCAAGAAGACCAAAAGACGAGATTAAGGAGATATCCTTGCACAACAAGAAGAACGATGATGGTGTCTGGGTGTGGTAGAGGCATTTCGTAAGAGCGCATTGGAGGACATTCATGGCAATTGAATAACCTCGTTTTTTTCATAATGTCCTCCCCTTGGGCAAGGTACAAGTTTGCTTCATGCCCCTCATCACTAGGAATCTTGAGACAAACTACGTATGGCACTAATGCAAGATTTACCTTGTGCGGCATGAGCTCATTTCCTCATGTTGACATTGTGTGGCATTTGCATTAAGCACTTCACTCTCCACCTCACCCCCAACATCTTCTCTAGCTTGACTTTCCACCACATGACTGACTTGGTCCATATTCTTTGGCTTACTTTCTCCAAGGCCACATCTCCATCTCATACTCCATGGCTAATTTCTCCAAGTCTAGAAAATAAAAAAAATGTCGTGTGGGTAGTCCGCGTCGGTGCGGCTTGCCCACAGGGCATTTTTTTTTAAAAAATCTTACCTTGGAGAATGTAGCTATGGAGAGCTTGAAGGCCATGCCCTTCCTCAATACAAAGAGAAAAGGAGGAAGATTTGCACACAAACCTAGAAACCAGCGTCTTTGGCGCCATCGACGCGTATAAGAGAAGATCTCCATAAGCAGCAGTTCAAAAAGAAAATTAGGAAAGGAGGAAGAAAAATCTCTAACCAAGGAGAAAGAAGATATGTCTGTAGAACCCTAGTTAAAAAGTAAAGAGACAATAAGTTAAAAACAAAGTGATACCCTAGTTAAAAAGGAAAAACCCAAAAAGTTGATAAGTTTAATTTTTGGTTGTTATTTTTTTGAAATTCATACTTGTTAGTTGAGATGAATAATTTTTTTGAGCGTTTCTTGTTATTCAGTTATGTGTGAATCTGGCATTATGATAGAGAATTATATTAAGAAATGTAAGTACATTTAATTCTATTTATAGCTTGATAACTATAAGGGTACTGTTTTCGAGGTGGTGCTTTAGGATTGGCTTTAAGAAAATCGAATTTTGACATAGATTTAAATATGTTACCATTTATAAAAATTACTATAATTCTATTAATATTATTTTTGAAAAGTGTAATAATATTTATATACCATGAAACTCTTATACATATTTAATATTTACATATAAAAATAATTAATTTCAGTTTTACTCTGGGGAATTGAATTATGTTAGTTGTTATAGAATATTTATTGCATTATTATCATCACAATGACAAGTTCATTAATATTGAATTTTAGTAATATAAATATTAAATTAAGGACTCGTTATCAACCAACTTGTTAATGGTTATCTCTTCTTCATCAAAAATTCTTTTTTTATTGCTGCAAGGTCTTCTTCTCCTTTTCTTCATTCTTTTTTGGCATGTTTGCACAAATCCAATGTTGCACCATATCATCTATAGCCCAAAGCCGAGACAAAAACTAGTGCTTATGTCAAGTGATAGAGATGAGTGCAATTATTTTGTGAGCTTTGCATTTTGAGCTTTTATGCAATTTTCATCAAAATTTCAAGTTTTTTTTATATTAATGTGCTTATTATAGAAAGGAATTTTTTTTTTCACGCTTTTTTCTACGTCAATTCCTTTGCTGGTGCAGCTCGACAGACAACTCAATCTTTCCATCCACATGGAAAATCACCTTCTATCCCAGCCCTTGTAGGTTTTTCGCTCTCTTCCCCTCGCCTTTCACTCTCTTCACTCATGGCGCGATATGGCCATTCTCCAACTTTTGGAATCGTCATATCACTCCGTGTGGTGGATGGTTGGGTTGATTCGTCTGCACATTATTGCCACATTGTTGTTTCATTCACCGCGCGATATTTATATTGGTCCACATTTGGATTCACCATATCGGATGGTGGATTGTTGTCGAGTGATTTTTGGCTACTAATTTTTCCTTCTCTTTTCCAGTACTGCCATGGCCCGCATGAAACAGAGTGTCAAGAGAGTTCCAATAGCGCCAGTGTGCCAGCACCAAATCCAGCGCTGATTCTAGATCTTCCAGAAGACGTTTCAAAGGACCTTGCAAGTGAACCTGTGCTTCCTGAGGTCACCCCCAACACCAGCAAGAATATTTCCAAGGCCCAGATTGCTTTGTAGAGGCAAAGGAAACTTTTTGTGGAGATAAGGAAGGCGTAGGCGGCTGTGAATCTCTTCATCCCCAAAGATCCCATCTTGAGGATTGTCAGATCCATTAGCGATAGAATAAAGGTGAAAGGTTACTTTAAATGGCAGAGTAGTGCCATTCGAAAATGGCAGAGTACTCCCGTTGCATGTCTTCAAGAGGCATGCGAGGACTTCCTTATAGACTTCTTGAATGATAGTAACATTTGTGGTGCAGCCCACAGGGATTTCACTGACGTAAACGAGAACATGTGAACATGTTAATAACATATGTTAATAACACAAAAATTCTTGTGATCACATGTTATATTCACAAAGCTTTCACAAGGGCCTAAAAAAATTATTTTTGTCGGGCATAAAAAATCTTCTTAGGTGGCCACTAACCTGCTATTATGTGAAGATGGTAACATAAGAATATGTGAATAGCTTATTCCCATGTGTAGCCAAGCTTTTAAGGGGTTCCCAAATGGCAAGTGACCTGTTATTTTGTGAACAGTAACATGAGAACATGTGAATAACTTGTTCACATATGTTATTATCACAAAAAATCTTGTGATCACGTGAATATTAAATCCCTGGCTGCCCATGCCAAGAGGGTCACACTAATGGCAAGGACATGATAGTAGTAGTAGCAGAGCTAGGTATAGGTATGATAAGTTCATGCAACCTCTGCCATTCAGGGATAGGAAGGCAACAGAAATCCTCTCCATTCCTCCTGCTTTGAAGAGGAAGAGGGCTGCCGGCGCGACAAGGTGGTTATTGAAGAGGTGACAACACCAAGTCCACAAAGGAGGAAGAGACTGGTAAAGGGGACAGATTTGAAGGGAAAGGAGACTGTTTTAGAAGAGAATGTGGTTAAGGATGAATTGGCAGAAAACCTTTTGAAGTTGGAGGGAGAGAATAATGACTAACGCGGTGCCTAGTTAGATCATATTTAATGTCTGGTACAACGTCGACGAGTAGGAGGAGTACCTCCATATCGCTCCAATGGATGTTTATATGCTTGTTGAAAAGAATAGAGAGATCAATGAGATAGTATTGTGCTTATTTGTTTAAGGTGTGTACTCTTCATCTTTTTTTTAAATGCTTTCTTATTTTGATTTATTTTTCCCTTTCCTAATGTTTTTAATTCAATCTGTAGCGCACTGTTTGAAAGAGCTTTTGTCAGACCAGGAAAAGCAAGTATATATTTGTGATCCTTTGGTATCAACTATCCTAATCGACCCGGAGGTCTGAAGAGGACTTTGCTCCTTATTTCTAGGGAGTTAGTCCGGGTACCTACTTTGTTGTGCTACCATATGTAGAGAAGTATGAATTTTCTTTGGATTTCAAGCTATTGATGGAATTTAAATTATTAGTTGCATATGTTAGGTTTCTTATATTTTTTGTTTACTTTCTCAATTTCAGAGGGCACTGGTGAAATGTGGTGAAATGCCAGACAATTTTTATGAATAGCCTTCTTGGAATGCACGAACAATCTAAATTGTAAGTCATTATACTTTATATCGTTTTCTTCTTGCTTCCTATTTGTTTATTGTAAGTCATTATTACTTTATATCGTTTTCTTCTTACTTCCTATTTGTTTATTGTAAGTCATTATTACTTTATATCGTTGACTGTAGGGCATGTAAGAGGGCGGTTACAGTTATTGAAACTCTATGTCCTGAATTGAAAAAGGATATAGAGTGAAAATTTCTCAACCAACTCATTCCTATGCAAAAGGATTCGCACTCTTGTGGCTGGCACGTAATCACAAATGTCTGGAAGTTTCTCCTTTCCAAGTACACTAATTTTGATAGCCGTGTAAGTTTCTTGTGTCATTGTAATATAATTTCTCTATGTTCATTTCATGAGAGATCCTGCATTATTCATCTAACAAGAATTCTAAATTCATAGTTGTTACAAGACAAAAATACATTGCTTTGAACACTTTTTTGAGGGCAAGGACTTTAAAAATCAACATACTTGAAGTAGCTTCAAAATTCACAAAATTTAGAATCCCCATTAACTGAGCGATATACCATCAACATCCCAATCGGGATCTACCAAGGTCTTTCGCTCTAGTCATTTTCGAATCTTCCTATTGTTCACCTTGAATTGTGCTCTGCTAATATCCTCACCTCCCACGATATTGAGGTGCTCTCTAATATTTAGGAGGCTCCAATGTCTCCTTGCACCTCCTACAACTTCCACTGCACCACTGGACAACCAAATGCATATGTCAAGAGGCAAAACAACTTGTTCATCTGCCTACATTGGGACCCAACAACTATTCTTTTCCATCCACCGCTCATACTAGAAGCGTATGTATAGTGTGGCATGAGCTTTGAGATATCGAAATGAGACACTAGATTCTACTATCTTGCACTTGAATGTGTCATCCTTATGTATCCCTTGTAGAGTCCTCCACTCATCTCCAAGCAAGGCGTCATCACCTAATACCTTCTTGCACACAAACATGGTAGGTGTTTGTGAGAAACAAAATTGATTGAACATCTCGGTAAAAAGATGTATCGAGCATACCCAACTAAGACCCACAGATCGAGAGAGCTTTGCAAACTTCAAAGACCCTTTGTATATCACAAAGCATCTTTGATTTCATGACCATTACAGTCCAAGTATCTGGAATTGGCCATTCTATAGAAGATAGGGGTGAAGATGTGATTGTCTATAGCTTACCAAACCCACCGTCCTACTTTGGCACTAGATAGGAGTGCCGATAAAAGAAGACCTTTTCCTTAAGAAGTTCTGCACTTGTTTTACAAAAAAACATTGCCTCACCAATGTCTGCATGCAATGCTTGAAATGTTCCGGTAAGGCTTTCTAATGGCTGCTCCTCTACCATGTTTGAAGGAAAAATATCTGCAAACAAGAAATAAGTTCACTTAGATTAAAACATCTCTGTCATAAAATCTCGTATGCCCCGTTCTAACCGCAATACTTACAATTGCATGGAAATCGCGTTTGTTGGTGAAGATAGATATCTCGTGCTGTGTAAACATGTTGTACCATGGCCACTAGTTTTCCATTGCTTGCCTTCTTTAAGCCTTGTAAATGACCTTTTCAATGGTGCTCCAGTACATTTTGCCATCGAACTCGGTGAGGTCCGATTAGCAGGCTATAGATAAACCCAAGCACTCTTAAGAAATGCCTCTCCCACACCCAAACACCATCATTGTTCTTCTTGTTGTGCACGGATATCTCCTTAATCTCATCTTTTGGTCTTCTTGGTGCGGTCATATCTTCTTGGAAGCTAGAGTAGAAAGGTTAGGGTTAGAGTAAAAAGGAAATAGATCAAAGATGATGTGTAGACTAGGGTTTTACGGGAGCCTTGAAGATGAAAGAGATGGAGCTCCGAGAAGGGAGGGAGATTAAGATGGAGAAGAAAGTTCAAATTAGTTTTTGGGGGGAAAACTGACTTTTTGGGGAATCTCAAAACTCTTTCTTATTTTTAGGGTATATGTAGCCACCAAAATGGAGGGATCGCATCTACTCTGATCCCATACATTTTGAAAGGGAGAAATGTAATTATAAGTGCTGAAAGCCTAGTTTATCTCTCTACAGCAGCCTAGTCTCTTCCCTATATTCAATGGAGACCAAATGTGCACAAGCCTCTATTCCTATTGGTCCGTTACTAATTACTTTCATTAGCAAACAACTCAAAATATGTTCAAATGCCCCGTAATGATCTCTGATATCGATAATCTAGAACTCTGGTCTAGGCCCCAAGCCTTCTTGGGAGAGACAGCTAAATATCCTTCTCATCTCATAATACACAAGGTATTTCTATATGTAATGCTCCTATGTCTGCACCTCAAGTGTGTATAGTAAGCAAAACCTCTCCCTAAGCTAGGTGAGACAAAACTCTCATTTGGCCATTTTCCCTTTCGCTCGCCATGCCCTGTCGTCATCGTGCATGAGTTTTTCTTGGTTGTCCTCAACCGTAGTATGACGGCCTCTCGTCTAGATTCAGATCCCCCACTGGAGAACCCTCATCCCAATGCTTATTGAATTACTCTTTCAAAGAAGCAATTTGCTTTGGTAAGGGATGGACCAGAGCACAAGCGAGGTGGAGGCAAGGGTATAGGAGTTTAGAGGCTCAAACTTAAAGTTGTGAGAGGATCAAACTTGAGTTCCAGTGTCCGCAAGGAGATAGGAGTTGTGGGCTTTGAAAATAGAGACTCAAACATAAGTTTGAGCCTCTCACAACTCGCACCTTTCAATGCGGCTCAAACTTAAGTTTGAGCCTCCACAAGGACATAGGAAGTATGGACTTGGAGAATAGAGGCTCAAACATTTGAGCCTCTCATGAGGTGAAGGTTCTCAAGTTTGAGCCTGCATAAGGGTATAGTTGTGTGAGGCTCAAACTTAAGTTTGAGCCTCTAATAAAGCATAGGAGTTTAAGAGGTGAGCCCTTAGCTCCTATGCCCTTTTGGAGGGTCAAACTTAAGAATGGTCCTTTCCAAAGGAGTTGGCTTTGAGAGGCTCAAACTAAAGTTTGAGGCTCAAGCTTATGTGTGACCCTCCACAAGGGTATAGGAGTTAAGAGGTTTGAGGCACTTGAAAGGTGCGGCTCTAAGAGGATAGGTTTAAGTTTAAGCCTATCATAGCTTGCACTTTTGAAGGGGCTCAAACTTAAGTTTGAGCCTCCAAAAGCACATGGGAGTTAAGAGGCTCAAACTTAACAAATACATAGAGGTTATGCACTTGGAGCCACTTGAAAGGTGTAGCTCTAAGAGGATTAGGTTTAAGTCAGAGCCTCTCATAGATTGCACTTTTCAAGAGGCTCATACTTAAGTTTGAGCCTCCAAAAGCATATGGGAGTTAAGAGGCTCAAACTTAAACACACCAAGAGCCTGCAGAAGAAAAAAAATAAGTACAAAATATGGAGAATACTATCATATATTGATTGGCATATGGAGGACCCAAATTTCGCAAGATGTATTACATTCAAGATCACCAGTTCTTTCCAAATGCAATTCCATTAGTAGAAATTTAAGCTATATATTTAATTTAGAGGCTTAAGTTATGCCACTTGAAAGGTGTCGACTCCTCTGAGAGGCTCAAACTCAAGTTTGAGCCTCCACAAGGACCTGGGAGAGGGGGGGTTCACCTAAAAATATGTAAGCATACCACGCGAGTTCAAATGAAGGGGTTCTTTCATTCAAAATTTGAAAGAAAATTAACAGAAATACATTTATAGAAGAGATTTTTTTAGTTGATTAAAAAAGCATGTAAGTCCATAAAGAAAAAGGGATCATTTTATTCATGAAAAATTCATAGGTAAGGGATTTTTAAAATATCCCTTGAATGCACATGATACATAGGGTTTCTTAGCACTGCACCCCTGAGACAAGGACATAGGATTTATGGGCTTGGAGAATAGAGGCTCAAACTTAAGGTTGAGTCTCACTTGAAAGGTGCAAACTGTGAGAGGCTCAAACTCCTCCACAAAGACATAGGAAGTATGGGCTTGTAAAATAGATGCTTAAGCACAAGGGCTATAGAAGCTCAAACTTAAGTTTGAGCCACTTGAAAGGTGTGGGCTCTAAGAGGCTCAAGCTTAAGTTTGAGCCTCTTAACTCCTTCCACAAAGGTATAGGAGTCGAGAAACCCAAACTTAAGTTTGAGCCTCCATAAGGACATAGTAGGCGGCCATCAAATGGATGCCTAACATCATGCACTAGTTCAACAAGTAAATAGTAGATTAAACGATGAAAAATCACAAAATTGTGCAAGCGGCCATCATATGGACGCCTAACATGCACCAATTCAACAAGTAAATAGTAGATTAAATGACGAAAAATCATAAAACATGCACCAATTTAAAAGCTCGCTGAATTCCGCCCACTAGGGTGCCCTCGCCATTCACTCAAAATCCCTCAAGTAGTGTCTGTCCGCTCCTTCGAAAAAAAGAACGAAGAGATGGAGTCCGTTTTCAGTTATAAAAGCTAATTTTTATATTAAAGGTTAACATTGTTGACAAAAACCTTAATAGTATGAATGCTAACTCGAAAAAGAACATAAACTAATTAATGAATAAGCTTTTTTTTACTTGTTGTAGGAACCTACTATCCACTACTATTCAATACTATCCACTACTATTTTGAAAAAAAATCACAACTACTATTCAGTTTTACCTCTATTAAGGATTTGCTTCCAAAGACATTTTTTATTTACCATGAAAAAAAATCCTATGAAAAACCAACATGCAAAACCATGAAAATTGTTGCGGCACTCAGCCGTTGCCGTCAGCCTTCACTGTGACAGTCTACCAAAAATCTGTCGTGATACGCACCTTTAGTCTTCCAAACGATTCGAACCTCTTGCACATGATTAACATGCAATCACAATCATGCAACGTTTTCAAGTGGACCCTCATGGCCACACAGGCCAGAGAGAGGTCGGTCTGCGTGTGTGAGAGTGAAAGCCGCTGTCCAATGGCGGTGAGGGGCTAATGGAACTTATCTTATCCCCAACCCATTCAGACCTAGTGTTATCTGAGTCAGTCGCCCACTATATAATGGCGAGCTCAAGCCCTGCATGCAAGCACGCCCAATAGTTTACCTCACAGCTGATCTTATTCAACGTGCTCAAGGCGCATGGCTCCATCTTGTGCTCCCGTCGTGCTTCTGCTTCTAGTGCTGGCAGCTGCAGCTTGCAACTCCTCAGTACGAATGGTGGATGCGCAAGCCTGCTCAAAGCCTTGCTGCGGACCGCTGCCACAGGGCGGCACCGGTTACTGCTCGACTGGCAGGTGCTGCAGCCAGTATGGATACTGCGGCGGGCCCAATGATGCTCTCTATTGTGGCAGCGGCTGCCAACCCCAGTACGGTCGTTGTGGCGACGCCGCGACCACTAGCACCACCACCTCCACCAACACCACCGCTGGGGGCAACAACTAGTAAGCTGGCGAGGGACCCCGCCAGCTGCTTGCTAGGGTATGTAGTGAGTATGGCGTTAATCTATGACGCTTGTACTAATAAATAATGGCCATCAACCCCGCTAGCTAGCTGCTTGCTAGGGTTGTAGGTAGGGTCGTCTATTATGAGTATGGGGTTAATATGATGCTTGTACATGGGGTTAACACGATGCTTGTACTAATAAATAATGGCCACCATGTATAGAGTACTATATAATATGATTTTGTTTGTACTAAACAGGGCATTCAAATATGAAGTTGTGTCGTCACTAATTGAATAGAGTAGCGATGAAAAAAAAAAAACTCAACCCTTAAAGTTAAAGACAATGCGTAGGCTTAACCGGGATTTAGACTAGGTCTTACCTATGGTTAGCCTTGGGTAGCTATATATAGCGCCAACACAGGCAACAACAAGTGAGCTTGCAAGGCACCCCCACTAGCTGCTTGCTAGGGTATGCTTGTACTAATAAATAATGGTCACCATGTATTGAGTACTATATAATACGATTTTGTTTGTACTAAACGGCAATGCTCACATCACCCAGTTCGTAGTGTAATTTTCTTGATTGAAATTTAGAAATGTTAGTTGAAATTCGTCGTTGCCTTTAGTTTTAAGGGTTTAAATTTACATATTTTAGTTATATATCTCGACATTCGTGCGATTTCTAGTAATGTTCAAGTCCAAATCCTGATTAAACCTACGCATCGCCTTTATTTTTAAAGGTTTAAAAAAACTTTTTTTTCAAGCAGTGCTAAACACTTCGCTATTTGAATAGAGTAGAGTACTTTTAACGGAGTTGGAACTTGGGACAAATGGATGGTTTTATGTAAATAAATGCATAGTGGCCATGTGTGTGGCTCCTTCTCTCTCTCTCTCTCTCTCTCTCTCTCAAACTTCCATTCTAAGATTCATACCTTGAGGGAAATCTCTATGTTGCCTCTTCATATTCATATCTATACATATATAGGAGAAAATTCTCCTTACACGTGGCAAAAAAAATGATTTTGCTATTATAGTAGTCTTGTTTTTCACAATTTTTTTCTTTTTTAATCTTTAAGGGCCACTATTTTCATAAATCAAGAGAGAGAGAGAGAGAGTGTGTGTGTGTGTGTGCTATATATATAGACTAGAGAGATATACTAGCATTGAGAGAGAGAAAGTAACGTTTGAGAACGTCTCTCTCTCTCTCTCTCTCTCTCTCTCTCTATCAACTTTGATGTATCTCTGATGAGACACCAACTTCAGATGTACTCTCAGTTTTGGTCTCATAGGCCATTACGGCCTCTTAGAGACGTTAATATATCATTTCATTTCATCTCTCTCTCTCTCTCTCTCTCTCTCTCTCTCTCGTATTTCATTGTTGCATGTCATTTACAATATGAGAGAGAAAGAGACAGTGATTCAATATCAATACATGAGAGACAGAGAGCGAGAGAGAGAGCCCTTTCTTTGCAGGGAGAGAGATAGAGAGTGCATGAAATAGAGAGCAGTGTGTAGTGGCTAATCAACGTGTGTGTGTGTGAGGAAGAAGAGCAAGATAGCAGCCAATTATCTATGTGTAGAAGCCATTTTATATATGCATGAAGAGCAACAAGTTGCCCCTCCAAGGGCCCATAGTCAAGGATAATATGATAGCATCTATTATCATATGTCAAGGCATTGACATCCACATGGGGATATTCAATATATTGCATGTGGATCAAGCGAATTTCTGTATCAATGTTCCCAAACACCAAAGAACTATCGCCAAAAGTGCTTTGAATTTTTTTGCTTAACATGGCCAATCGGTCAAGGATGTCCGCCATGAAATGAATGCTATAAATTAACTGAAAATTGCATAGTTTTTGCATGTTAACTTGTGTTATGACACTTCAAGAATACAAGTAAAGGCGCCAATCATTCACATAGTTTACGAACAGCCACCGATCTACTTAGCCACTTGATTTTATATATGTGACTCTTATGCAATTCAACACAACCAGATTCTAGTTCCAAAGACCTCAATTCATTGCTCTTTTGATGAGGACTTCTTGAAAAAGAACTAGCAATTTCATTGATAACATGGTCAATTTCCTGTGCATAGGTTGGCCCCTTCACTACATCTGCCAAGCATAGACTTGCTCTATGTGTGATACAATTAATTGACGTCATATAGGAACTATCTCTTTTCATTCAAGCACTCAAAGAATTAACATGTCCAGGCATTATTGAAGCACCATCAGTGCCCAAGCACACCATGTTTGTAATATCAAGGCCAAGTTGTGACATGAAGAACTTGCATGAGTCATACAAGTGACATGAAGTTCCACCTTGGATCTCCAACAAGCCTAGGAAAGTGGTGATAGGCTGAAGATCCTCCATGAAAGAGGCATACACTATCAAATGTTGAGTGAGACCAATATCAGTCGTCGACTCATCGATCATAAGGCTAAAAAAGTTCGATGTTTTATCTTTCACACCATCTCTAGCACATTAGCGCCTCACTAATGTAGTAGACAAAGGTTGCACATGCTTTTTCATCATAATGGTATAGATCAGTACAAAAGCGTCAACACAGTTGGATATTTGTTGATATACAAGTCATCCTTCCCCACATGATACGCAACAACAAATATATTTAATGTTGTTTGTTTGGCAGCCTCAATTGACCTATTCATCCCATCTTCAATGGTTTGTTTATTCTTCCCATTTACATATTTAGCATCCTCATGTGCTTGTGTCTTTGCATGCTCTGTTAGAGCATTATGTTGGATGGTTCACTCAAAAGTGGCTACCCAAGCCACATTCCAAGCCTACCTACGTTGCACTTTTTGTACATCCTTCTCTAATTCAGCTACAATTGTCGTTTCTATCTCTCCTTTGTATCTTAGCACCGTCTCTTTTTTGTGGACCGTTTACATGGAGGACTTTGTCGTATGAAGCGGAGGCAAAGTAAACAAGTTTCTTTTCTTAGGCAACATAGCTATCGAAAACTAAACAAAGTCTAGTCACCCATCTCTCTCTGAGCTCTCTCTCTCTCTCTCTCTCTCTCTCTCTCTCTCTCTCTCTCTCTGGTATTGTGTACATTAAAAAACTATATACATGTTTAGAGATGAACAAAACCTCAACCATCAAAGAGTCTAAAACAAGAGAGATTCGAGAGAAAAAAAACCATTTTCAATTACCTAAAAGCTTCGTTACTTTAGATCTCTCGACTGAATTTTCACCCCTTTTCTGCACACCCAAAGACAAGAAATCTTATACACATCAAGTCAAATTCAAACATGAGCTCTAGAGAATGAGAAATACAATATATTGATAAACAAGCTAAGCCATAGAAGTACCCAATTCTTCATGACGTAATAATACTGGGTTGTGGGGTGTGCATGTAATGCATAGATAAAGCAAATCAATATACTAGAAAAAATCAATTATAAAATGGCTAAAACCTAGAACATTCATTGCAAATCCTTTGTACTTATCTATGTGCATAATGAAGTTAATACAGTTGCATGGTCGATGAGGAACAACCACATGTACTGTGTGCATTTTATCGCTTTTGCTTATCTTGTGTACAAAAAGGCATGTGCTAAGCAAATATACCTGCACAAATTCAACAACTTATACCAACTCCCTAACATAGTCTAAGGTGCGAATCAATGTTTGATGTCGTGGTCTTTTGTTTCAAGAACCTACAAACAAGGTACATGATGCTCACGATGGGTTGTAGTCCAAGTACTGCTACCCTGAGCTAAATGCAATCAAATGTGGTGATCTTGCAAATGCATAAGGAGAGATTCCAGCTTAGAATGTAGTATTTTGGAATGAACTAGTTAGAGGATGTGCCCGACATAAGCATGGCAATGAAGCATTAAACTACGATGAACAAATGCAACACAAAAGGCCTCTTTCCAAATGAACCCATCTTTACCTACATCTTGAAAGCCTATGGAAGCATTGGAGCAACTCAAATGGGAAAGAAACACACCTGAGATTGTTAGAGAGAAGTTGCTAGGAAAACACATTACAGTTGGCATTGCATTGATGAATATGTATATCAATCATGGCACACTTGGAAACATGCAAGAAGTGTTTGATGAACTTTTAGTTCGACACATATTCTCCTGTATTGCACTAACTACCCTAACATGGGCATGGTTTTGAAGCACTGAATTTTAATGAATGGATTCTAATTGAGGCATTATGTTGGGCACTACATTGGTTGCCAAATGTGGTGAGCTTGCAAAAGCACAAGAAGTGTTTGGTGAGCTTGCAACTTGAAATGTAGTATTTTGGGACGACGATTGGTTCCACCCGCAGTATGGCAGACCTTGGTCCGCACTCGGTTAGTTCTATAGCATACTGCGATTTCTTCTATCTCTCTTAGTTTCGTTGATCTCTTTCTCTCACTCTCTCTCTCTTAGTTGTGTTTTGTCGCTCTCTTGAATTGCGATGCTTCTCTCTTTCTTTCAGTTGTGTTTTATTGCTCTCTCTCTCTCTCTCTCTCTCTCTCTCTCTCTCTCGTATTTCATTACTGCTTGTCATCTGCAATATGAGAGAGAAAGAGACAATGATTCAATATCAATAGATGAGAGACATAGAGGGAGAGAGAGAGAGCCCTTTCTTTGCAGGGAGAGAGATAGAGAGTGCATAAAATAGAGAGCAGTGTGCAGTGGCTAATCACCGTGTGTGTGTGTGAGGAAGGAGAGCAAGATAGCAGCCAATTATCTATGTGTGTAGAAGCCGTTTTATATATGCATGAAGAGCAACAAGCTGCCCCTCCAAGGGCTCATAGTCAAGGATAATATGATAGCCTCTACTACCATATGTCAAGGCATTTACATCCACATGGGAATATTCAATATATTGCATGTGGATCAAGCGAATTTCTATATCAATGTTCCGAAACACCAAAGAAATATCGACAAAAGTGCTTTGAAATTTTTTGCTTAACATGGCCAATCTGTCAAGGATGTCTTCCATGAAGTGAATGCTATAAATTAACTGAAAATTGCATAGTTTTGCATGTAAACTTGTGTTATGACACTTCAAGAATATAAGTAAAGGCTCCAATCATTCACAAAATTTATTGAACAACCACCGATCTAGTTAGCCACTTGATTTTATATATGCGACTCTTATGCAATTCAACACAACCAAATTCTAGTTCCAAAGACCTCAATTCATTGCTCTTTTGAGGACTTCTTGAAAAACAGCTAGCAATTTCATTGATGACATGGTCAATTTCCTATGCATAGGTTGGCCCCTTCACTGCATGTGCCAATCATAGACTTGCTCTATGTGTGATACAATGAATTGATGTCATATAGGGACTATCTCTTTTCATTCAACCACTCAAAGAATTAACATGTCCAAGCATTACTAAAGCACCATCAGTACTACCCAAGCACACCATGTTTGTAATATCAAGGCTAAGTTATGACATGAAGAACTGGTATTCATCCCATCTTCAGAGGTTTGTTTATTCTTCCCATTTACATATTTAGCATCCTCATGTGCTCGTGTCTTTGCATGCTCCATTAGAGCATTATGTTGGATGTTGATGGATCTAGACCTTCCAAATTCACACTTGCACCGATTGTCATTTTGATAATACTTGCAAAATATCTTTGCGCCATTCCTATCAAAATAGGTTCACTCAAAAGTGGCTACCCAAGCCTCATTCCAAGCCTACCTACGCTGCTCTTTTTGCACATCCTTCTCTTATTTAGCTACAATTGCCGTTTCTATCTCTTTTTGGACCGTTTACATGGAGGACTTTGTTGTTGAAGCAAGGTAAAGTAAACAAGGTTCTTCTCTTCGGGTGGCATAACTGTCTAAAACTAAACAAAGTCTAGTCACCCATCTCTCTCTCTCTCTCTCTCTCTCTCTCTCTCTCTCTCTCTCTCTCATGTATTGTGTACATTAAAAAACTATATACATGTTGAGAGATGAACAAAACCTCAACCATCAAAGAGTCTACAACAAGAGAGATTGGCATATGCCAAAAAGTTCCCAAGACTTAAGAGAAAAAAAACCATTTTCAACTACCTCAAAGCTTCGTTACTTTAGATCTCTCGACTGAATTTTCACCCCTTTTCTACACACCCAAAGACAAGAAATCTTATACATATCAATTCAAATTCAAACATGAGCTCTAGAGAATGAGAAATACAATATATTGATATACAAGCTAAGCCATAGAAGTCCCTAATTCTTCATTGAGAAATACAAGTCGTCCCAAGATAATAATAGTGGGCTGTGGGGGGGTGTGCATGTAATGCCTAGATAAAGCAAATCAATTGACTAGAAAAAATTAATTATAAAATGGCTAAAACCTAGGACATTCATTAAAAATCCTTTGTACTAATCTATGTGCGTAATGAAGTTAATACAGTTGCATGGTCGATGAGGAACAACCACATGTACTGTGTTTGCATTTTATCGCTTTTGCTTATCTTCTGTACAAAAAGGCCTGTGTTAAGCAAATAGACCTGCTCAAAGGTAATGACTTATACCAACTCCATAACATAGTCTAAGATGTGAATCAATGTTTCATGTCGTGGTCTTTTGTTTCAAGAACCTGCAAACAAGTTACATGATGCTCATGATGGGTTGTAGTCCAAGTACTGCTACCCTGGGCTAAACGCAGCCAAATGTGGTGATCTTGCAACAAATGCACAAGGAGAGATTCCAACTTAGAATGTAGTATTTTTTGGAATGAACTTATTAGAGGATGTGCCCGGCACAAGCATGGTAGGGAAGCATTAAACTACGATGAACAGATGCAACACAAAAGGTGTCTTTGCAAATGAACCAATCTTTACCTACATCTTGAAAGCCTATGGAAGCATTGGAGCATCTCAAATGGGAAAGAAACACACCTAAGATTGTTAGAGAGAAGTTGCTAGAAAAACACATTATAGTTGGCATTGCATTGGTGAATATCATGGCACACTTGCAAACATGCAAGTAGTGTTTGATGAACTTTTAGTTCGACACAGTCTGTTGTATTGCACTAACTTTCACTAATTGGCCCAACATGGGCATGGTTTTGAAGCACTAAATTTCAATGAATGGGCACTAATTCAATGAATGGGCACTAAATGAGGCATTAGGTTGGGCACTACATTGGTTGCAAAAGCACAAGAAGTGTTTGGTGAGCTTGCAACTTCAAACACATTAGGGGGCATTTGAGCATAAAAAAGGGCCCTGTAAGGATCCCTAATTTTAAGGAATTAAAACTAATTTTATCGAGGGGATTAAGGAGACAAAGCTCATAATGATGCCTACCTTTGGCCTAAAAGTAGGCGATCTTTCTAAATCTTGAACTAGGATTCTCTTTCTAGCTATTAAAATCCCCTACTAAGATCACTGATACCCACACTTTCATTCTTATTTACTCCATTTTAATAGTCATATTTGAAATTCCCCCCACATTTTGTTTCTTTCAATTATTACTATTATTAATCACATTTCCTACCAACCTCTGCAATAAGATTCTCTCTCTCTCTCTCTCTCTCTCTCTCTCTCTCTCTCTCTCTCTCCCCCTTTTTTCCAAGCTCTCTTCTCCTATTGCGAATACAATAGAACAGTCCTGAGTCTATCTCCCTGTCTCTCTTTATCTCTCTCCCTCTTCACAATAGAATAGCCCTATCGTGAATACAGTAGGACAACCTTGAGTCACTTCAGATTAGTCTCTTCCATTTTGGTTATGATAGAAATTCTCGATTCAACAAGAGTGCGGAAGGTGGACTTGCATATTTGCATATTGATTGAATATGCACCAATCAAGAAAGAGCATCTAAATGCACATGAGAAGCATGCAAGAAGACAATAGGGTCAGACTAATGTGGATCTTTGGATTGATGGATATTTATATCCTAATGATCCTTCTTCACATTGTCCTCCACCCTTCACTGATCTCTTTTCATTTATTCAAAGGTTCTCATTGGCACTAGGCTCATCTTTTACCTCTTCATCAAGTGCCTCTACATCTTCCAAAGGGTCATAGAAGTGAACCACTTAAACCACCTGCTCCATGCTGGCCACGATGTAATGATAAATAACTAGTAAGAAGTAAAATTGTCTATCGCACGGTGAACTACAGATGAGGGAAGCCAATCCACGGTGCGAGGATGAAGAAACAACTATTAAACAAACCCTCTTATCGCACGGTGAACATAACTATAAAGCACGTGTGGAAGGGAAAAAGGACAGAAATTTTAAAAAAAAATATTTAAACAAGGCACGAATATATATAGATCTTATTAGGGCTGGCATCATACATGTACGATGAAAGTGTGTGTAGGACTGACATCATCACTGAAGTGATATGGTGTAGGACTGACATCGTCACCAGAGTGACACGTTGTAGGGCTTACATCACACTTACAATATGACATCGCATTCTATAAAATGGGTAAAATATTTAAAAAAAATTTGTCGGCGTGAAAGTTTTGTTGGGTACCATTCCATAATCTCCATCTACGAAGCAGGCTGTGAGGATGGTTTACCCAGATCCCTCTCTTATTAAAGATTCAGTGCCAGAGCAGGAGCTAGAGGCACCCAAGAAGAAAAAGAAAAGAAAGTTGGTTAAGAAATCTAAGCCAGATGATAAGAGTTATGAAGAGGAGGAGGAGGAGGAAGAGGAGGTGAAGGAAAAGGAGGAGGAGGTGATTGAAAAGGTCTCACATGTGTGTGATAGCTTAGAGACCCTTGTGCAACTGGAGAAGGCCAATACTCAGAGGCTTGCCCATGTACCAGGGCAGCTAATCTGCAATGTTGGGACAGTGGAGGAAGACTATCTCTATATTGCACCTGGGGACCTCTATATGCTTGTAGAGAAGGATAGGGAGATCAATGACAGTGTTGTTTTCTTGTGTATAAGGTATTACATTTCACATATGTATATTTTCTTATATGTTTATTTTTTCGTATGTTAATATTTTCTCGTATGTTTATTTTCTCGTATGTTAATATTTTCTCATATTTTGTTCATTCCTTCATAAACTCTTGTAGGGCACTTATAAAGGAATTGCTTCCAAATCAAGTCAACAAAATATTTATTTGTGATCCATTAGTGTTGCTTGCATTGATTGATATGAAGGGGAAGACTTCTGAGCTGGCATCCTATTTCAGCCAATGAGAAATAAGAACATTTGTTTTGTTGTTTTGCCATATGTAGAGAGGTTCATCTCTAACTAATGATTCCTTTGTGTTTTGCAAATATTTGACATACGATATTCACTTTCTTATATCTTTTTCTTTTTTCCAGTGGGCATTGGAGTGCTTGTGTCATTAATCTTCTGAGAAGGACTGTTATTTTCATGAATAGTCTAACTGGCATGCATGGGCAGATTAAATTGTAAGTTCTCCTTAATAACTTGAATATTGAGCTTTATTCTCTATTTTCCCTTATAATTAAATTATAAGTAGTTCTCCTTGATAACTTGAATATTGAGCTTTATTCTTTATTTTCCCTTATATTCAAATTTTGTTTTTAATAGGGCATGTAAGAGAGCTATTGCAGCTATTGAAGATGAATATCCAAATTATAAAAAGGAGGCATAGTATAAGTTTTTGAATCAGCCCAGTGGCTTTACAAAAAGATTCTACCTCATGTGGATGGCATGTTATTGCCAATGTGTGGAAATATCTTTTATCTAAATATACCGAGATTGATAGCAATGTAGGTTAAATTAAAAACCCAATATTTTTGTAGTAAATTTTTACTTAATTTTTAAACTTATTTTCTATAGATCTTGGTTCTTAAATCTGAAAAGTTTTTTAAATTTGACAGACTCTTGGATCTCACGAGTTTTGGATGTGGAGTGTTCGTGCAAGAGCTATCAATATAGTTTTGAATAATTCAACTACTCCAAATGATCCAGATTCTCCACCAAACCTCTCCATCTAAGAAGAAGAAGAAAATGCCTTTACATTCACCTACAAAGCATTTTATGTTTAAGCAAGGATCTGTACAAAAAGAAACCAAGGGTGCTCCTCAACAAGGCACACATAAAGAAACCAAAGGTACTAAAATAGGAAATACCTCAAACAAAAGTGGTCCTCAGCTAGGTGCAAGAAGGGTGTTGGCAAGAAAGCTAAGAAGGAACTCAAGTTCAAGTTTACAAAGGAGGCCACAAAACCAGAGAAGACAAAGGGGGACATGGAGACAAAGGAGGCTACAAAACCAGAGACGACAAAGGGGGACATGGAGACAAAACCAAAGGAGATGGAGACAAAATAGAAAGCTTCATTCTCCTCCCTATTTATCATTGTAAATAATTGTAAATTTTCTTCTAATTTAATAATCTTGCATGTAACTTCTCATGTTGTGATGTTTTTTACTCAAAACAGATTTGTACTTGAGTTTGTAATGGTTTTGAGATATTGTGCCATAATTGCCATCTCGTGACTTGAGTACATCTCTAAAAGGAAAATATTAGAACTCTTAAAGGGATTCACAAAAAAAGGTATGAATATTGTAATTCTAAAAGAACAACCTAAAAATTTACAAAGACAGCAATTACAAGACAAAAATTTTCATTGATGAATTACATACGTAAATTTACAAAATCCAAAGAGTAAATAGACTTTCAAAAAAAACTCCAAAGCTTTCTTATTAAGTTGTGCTTATACAATCATATTCCCTATCATCATCTACCAAGGTCTTCGACTCCATTCGCATTCGAATCTTTCTATTCTTCACCTTGAACTGTGTCATACTTATATCTTCATAATTCCCATGATATTTAGGTGCTCCCTAATATTTAGTAAAATCCAATGCCTGCCTGCACTTATAATTTCCACCACACCATTGGGCAACCTAACGCATATGTCAAGAGGTAAAACAACTTGTTCATTTGCTTGCAATGGGACCCAACTACTATTTTTCTTCATCCACCATTCGTAATAAAAGTGAATGTATAAGGTAGCACGCACTTTAATATAATGAAATGTAACAGTGGACTCTACTATTTTGAACTTGAATGTATCATCCTTATGATGCCCCTCTACAATGTCTGACTGCTCTCCAAAGCAAGGCAACCATGTCATCACCTAGTACTTTCTTGCACACAAACATGGTAAGTGTTTGTGAGAAAGTAAATTGATTGAACATCTTAAGAAAAAGATGAATTGGACATACCCAACTGAGACCCACAGATCGAGATGGCTTTGTAAACTTCAAAGATCCTTGTATGTCACAAAGCATCTTTGATTTCATAGCCATAACCGTCCAAGCATCTTTGATTTCATAACCATAACCATCCAAGCATCAGGAGTTGCCCATAACCATAACCGTCCAAGCATCTTTGATTTCATAACCATAACCGTCCAAGCATCAGGAGTTGCCCATTCAACAGAAGAGAGGAGAGGAGATGTGATGATCTCTACCTTACCAAACCCACCATCATGCATTGGCACCACATAGGAGTGCCCAATAAAAGAAGATATTTTCCTTAAGAAGGTCTGCACACTGGTTTTACAAGAAAGCAATGCCTCACCAATGTCTGCATGGAGTGCTTTAAATGTTCCTGTAAGGCTTCGTAATGGTTTCTCCTCTATCAAGTTGGAAGGAAAAATATCTACACAACCAAAAAATAAGATCATTAAACATGAAAGATGTAGCTATCGTAATATCACAAGCCTCCTTCCTTCCCTATGATACTTGCAGTTGCATGGAAATCTAGTTTGTTTACGAAGATATATGTCTCGTGTGCCGTGTACACATGTACAATGGCCACCAAGTCTACATTGCTCAATTTTTTTAATCCCTCTAAATGACTCTTCCAATGAAGTTCCATCACATCTCGTCATCGAACTCGGTGTGGACCAATAGCAGTAGGCTACAGGAAAATCCAAGCACCCTTGCGAAATGCGTCTCTCACACAAGCACCATCATCGTCCCTGTTATTGTACAGTGATATCTCCTCAATCTCATCTTTTGGTCTTCTTTGTGGTGCAGCCATATCAATTGTGAAGCTATAGTAGTAAGATTAGGGTTGGGCAAATGAGATAGAGAAAGAAAATGTGAAGATGCTGTGACATGAAAAATTGATATCTTTCATTTTTAATTTTGTGCATATTTTGATTGCTTCTCAATGGTAATAAGGTGGAAGCTTGTCCAAGAAGATTGCGGTGACCACAATGAATAACGGCGTGGTGATGCGGTGGCTTGGCGGCTACCCTGATAACAGCATTCTATCTTCAAATATAATGGTTTTACTTGATTTAGGGTGCACACATTGTAAAAGCCACAAGTATGCTACTTTGGTATGGTAGATAGGCTAGTGATGTGGAAAATAAAAGTGGGCCTTCATGCTCACATGGATTTTAATTGTATTATTAATATAGTATTCACCATAAGGCTACAAGTTGGGGAGTGTGGAAGGCATGTGGAGGAGTGTGTGTAGGTGCATAATTGGGAAAGATTTTCTAGAATGCCTACATGGAAGACGAGAATTCCGCCATATGTAGGTGCATAATTGGGAAAGATTTTCTAGAATGCCTACATGGAAGAGGAGAATTCTGCCATGTGTAAGTGGGATCTCCACCTACATGCCACTTAGACTTGGCTACTATCTCATCACACTTTCAAAGTCAAAAAGTCTTCAATTTAATAATCAATAGAAGACTTAGCCTAAGAGGACAATTGATGGTGACATCTACCCTTATGTCACAGAAGGGTTGAAGATTTTTATGTTGTAATTTGTAACAATGGAAGAGAGGGTGATTCTCCACCTATTCCTCTCCCTTTCAAATCAATGAATGAAGCCTCCTCAATTGAGCATTTTGTGTCATTGCCATTCTCTTATCTTCAAACCCTTATTCAAACACTCTCTTTACATGTGAATGTCTCATTTAGCATTAGCTCCTCATGCTTAACCCAATTTTGGACCTCTTTGATGATTCATGATGTGGGATAAGGAATTATTATCTTTGTGGGCCTGTGACTTCTCAAGGTAGCCCTTACCTTATTGCCGCCCTCCTTTGGAGGTACCAATGGTTTTAGCGGTAATGAGCATGCGAAAAGACTTTGGGGACCATAGGTAAATCTTTACAATTGTCCACTGAGCAATGTTAACCCTTACCCTCTAGCTTGAATCATGAAGGAGATGAAAGGCAAGAGGCTATGTGAAAATTGAGGTTTCATGCAAAGAGAGGGAAGTGCAGTTTTTGTGGTCTAATAACCAAATTTTAACCTCATCACTCGGGTATTGGTTTCTAAAATTGATCATATGTCTAGGAAGCTCTTTATATGCTCTTTCCACTCATGTAACTAATTTCTTAATCCTTTACTTCATTGATGATCAGAATTTCTCCCAAAGTTACTAACTTTTAGAGGCGAATTTTGGTAGTTTTATAGTCTTGTAGTAAAATGCTCATAACTTTTCACTCGGTTGCCCGTTTTTAGAAGTTATTATATAGACGCAAATCTCTCTTCAAGCTCTACGCACCTATGTAATCCTCGTTTGCATAGTCTATATGGATTTAAAACTGTAATTCTCTGTGTATCTCTATTTTTATAGACTTTTGGCCATTAAAGATAAATTTAAGAATTTTGGAAATTATTCGAGTCCCATTTCTTATAGGATTGGTTAGAAACTCGGTATTTTTGTGTAGTTTGAGCTAACATCTATTTGTTGGTGCACTCTTTGTGCCATTAGATTATATCTTGACACAACTATTTGGCATATTTGTTTGTAGTTGTATAGATACATACGTCAATGCAACAATATTGGAAGGACAAGGGAAACATGACACTAAACTTAATTGAGATTATACAACACCTGTTAAATACTATCTCCACTTTGAGACATTGAAGTAAAAACATGGCCTTTATTTAATTTTCCAAAAGGATTCTAAATATCCTAGAAGTGAGAGATCTCTAAAGGGTGTGGTGTTAGAAACAACAAAACAAAAAGTAAATCTCAATGACAGTACAATGTGCTAAGTTTACGATTGATCCACAGATAAAAACCCATCTTAGACACTATATCAAGATTATAAATTATGATATATATGCTCGAATTTGAGGGACATTGAAGTAAAAACATGGGATAATAATGCCAAAGAACACTTGGAAAAGGAACCTTAGAATTGAGGGATCTCCAAAGAGTGTGGTGTTTAAAAACTCCAGAAGCAATCAAATTTCAATGAGATTGTTACATTCAAGTTTACGTCTTAAGTAAAACACCATTGAGTTCAAGTATCAATACTCTTCTTTGTTTCCTTATTGTATCTGGGGGTGGTGGAACTCTTTTGCTTCTAGGTACATGAGTCACCAATGATTGGTGCCACCTCAATAGTAAGTTTTCTGTACACTTGAAATCAAAGCTATATGCTTCAACATATCCTGTTGAAAACAAAATGTATGGTTAATGGACATTCAAAATTTTAAATAAATATATTATGTACCAACAACAACATAAATTCATCCATGATATGGATGGTCTTAAACCTTCATAGACAAATGCTCCAATACCTCAGAAGTTCAACCAAAAAAATAAAAGAGCGAGTATATTGTCAATGCTAAATTTCATCAAATTTATTGAATATGATGTATAAAAGATTTTCACTATTGAGATAATTGAGTCTATCCAAATTAAATTATAATATTCATAGCCTTACACCTTGACAAGGCAATATCTTCAATAAAAAACAAACACATCTTCATTGCAATCGAATTGCAAATATTGACAAAAGAGATAATCAAATGACAGTAAGTTTGGAGGCATTTGATTGCTGATACAATAGTGTAAAGATTTGGCTCATACAATCCAAAAATTAAACCCATCTAGGCACATTTTTTGGCCAAAGCCTAAGTCTATCTTATGGGCTTTTAGTACAAAATGGCTCCAAACATTCTGCACCCAACAAGTCTTGATATTTGTGCAGATCCCATACTTCAAACTGCACGTTTAGACCTCAGAAATGGTTTCCTTCAACCTGCAGCAACAACTAGTATGAGTTAGGTTGGAATCTGATTATATAGTCACTCAATGTTTAATGAAACCAGACATTATCCTACCCATAAGCTCAAGTAAGCCTTTTGTAGCCTTGATATGTATGCTTTTGCTGCAACTCCACTTATGAGATGACCACGATCATATCCCAAGCGAGTAGCATAAGCAATAGCGTGTTGATCACTCAAAATCCTTCTTTTGTAACACACTTTTAACAAGCTTAGCTGGTCTTTGGATAGTAATGGTACTCTAGCTTTGGATGCCAACATTGCTAGATGCTTGCTTATGGATTCTACTTCTCTTTTTTCCCAGGCTCTTGATTAACTTTCAGGGAAGAGATAGTTGTCTTTTTGATTAACACATCCCTTGAAAGGGCTATCATCAATAAGCAATGTATTCTTCTTATTGCAAATATCTTGGCACTGATTCCAAACCTTGAGTAAAGGTTTAAACATAGCCTCAACAGTAGGCTTATCTGGCCTATACACTTCTCGAAGATTATGGATATAACATTCTTCTTGTCCGCACACCATAAAGAAATGATATTTCTTATGTGCATACTGTTGAAGAGTGTTTACATAGGCACAAACATTCTTGTGTAGCATGGCGGACCAAATATTGGTTGCAAAAGTCTCTTGAAGCTCTTTTTTAACCTTGAAGATGTTTGCAAAGCTGAATCATCGATGTGATCTACCTCCACCATGTTGTCTTCATTATTTCTAGCATTTGAATCATGAGAGTTGATCTCTCTAGTAGGGCTTTCATGATGATGTTCTAGTTGAGCAATGTTATCTTCATCTTTCCCTTCTTTGTATATATCTGCAAGATTAAAATAAAATGCTATTACTTTTAGGATTTAAATAATACGCCAAGGATAATAATAGTCATTTTTATATCTACACATATACTTTGTATCCAAACTTAGATTACTCAACATTGAGTGATGTACCATAATGAATTAGGAACCATATTATATGCCAAGACTTTCACATAAGGGTCAAACTTGAGTTTGAGCCTCACTTACAAGGGCAAAGTAAAGATCGCTCAACTTGAGATTGTGCCTTGTGTTAGAAGACATCCCCAAGGTTGGACATAAGTGGAGGTACGGCTCAAACTTAATTTTGAGCCTCACCGCTACACTAGGATATGGAGTAAGTGTAATTTCTTAATAGTAAGTGTGCATCATCATTTGTATTAGGCTCAAACTTAATTTTGAGCCTCGCTGCTACACTAGGATATGGAGTAATTTCTTAATAGTAAGTGTGCATCATCATTTGTACCAAACGTTGGCATGAAATAAAGGATAAGTAGAATAGAAATATTCACTTTAATCGAAAAATGTTAAAAGTGAATCCAAAAAAGCCAACGTATTAATCAAAAGACTAATAATTATTTCAACAAATCCACACTTTGAACAAGACCTATGTTAATATTAGTAGTTGATAAGCTCCTTTCAATGATCACCATTCGTTGTACATTCATAAGCACTATCAATGCACTTTTCTACCTTTCTTTGGTTGAGAGCTTGATGGGCTATGAGCATGGTAGAGTGCTTTGCCTTTCTCTTCTTTGTAAGTGCTTGCTCCTCTTCTTGCACCTGAGAGCCTGCCATGTCTTCAGCTGCTGTTGTGCTTACATCAAGGACTTTTGTTTTGTCACCCTCCTTTTTATGTTTTGAAGAAGTTGCACCAGCATTTCTAGATGCTTCAAGTGCACTATTCACTATGGCCCTGTCTTTTTTCTCCACAATTTTCCTAACTTGAATGGTTGTTGTCTCCTTTTCAGGTATGGACTTTTTTCGTGAATCCAAAGCCTTCTTTGCATGCCTCACCGCTTTCACCAGGTCCTCCACATTATCCACCCCTGAGTTGTTGTTTCGAGAGCATCCAGAGTAAAGATTGGTGCACCATGTGGTTGGTGAGGTAGCGAGCGCTCTGCTAGCTTCCATTCCTGTGAAGCACAAAAAAAGTTTCAAAACCTTAGAAAAAAATGGATTTAAATGCTACATATCAAATCAAAACCTATCAAACTTAAGAAACTTAATGCATGCTACAATTATTGATGCTTCACTTAGTTTTCTTGAATAGCGGGGGCCTCACTTGCATTCACTTAATCCATATAGAAGCTCGACTTAAGCTGGAGCCTAGATCTAAGTTGTGCACTCATATGCTAGGGGTACGCTAGCATAGAGAGGCAAAGCTCAAACTCAAGTTTGAGCCTTAAGGCGAAGTTCCATGTATGGGAGGCTTGAACTTAAGCTTGAGTCTAGATACAAGTTGTGCACTCATATGCCAGGGGTACACCAGTATATTGGAGCCTTAAGGCCAAGTTCCATATAGGGAAAATCCAAACTTAAGCTAGAGCCTAGATCCAAGTTGTGCACTCATATGACAGGGGTACACCAGCATATAGAGACAAGGCTCAAGCTCAAGTTCGAGCCTTTAGGCCAAGTTTTATGTAGGAGAGGCTCGAACTTAAGCTGGAGCCTGGATCCAAGTTGTGCACTCATATGCTAGGGATACGCTAGCATAGATAGGCAAGGCTCCAACTCAAGTTGGAGCCTTAAGGCCAAGTTCCATGTAAAGTTAAGCATGGAGAATAAGCCTTAACACATAAGTTCCATGTAGGGGAGATTCAATCTGAAGTTCGAGCCTTAAGGCTGGTGTACACTAGCATCGAGAGGAAAGGCTCCAACTCAAGTTCGAGCCTTAAGGTCGGGGTACACTAGCATGGAGAACGAAGGCTCAATCTGAAGTTCGAGCCTTAAGGCCCCGGGGTGCACTAGTATGGACAGCAAAGGCTCAAACTCAATTTTGAGCCTTAAGACCGGGGTGCACTAGCAAGGAGAGCAAAGGCTCAAACTCAAGTTTGAGACTTAAGGCCGGGGTGCACTAGCATGGAGAGCTAAGGCTCAAACTCAAGATCGATCCTTAAGGCCGGGGTGCACTAGCATGGAGAACGAAGGCTCAATCTGAAGTTCGAGCATTAAGGCCGGGGTGCACTAGCATGGAGAGCAAAGGAGCAAAGGCTCAAACTCAAGTTCGAGCCTTAAGGCCGGGGTGCACTAGCATGGAGAGCAAAGGCTCAAACTCAAGTTCGAGCCTTAAGGTCGGGGTGCACTAACATGGAGAACAAAGACTCAATCTAGGTCGAGCCTTAAGGCCGGGGTACACTAGCATGGAGAACGAAGGCTCAATCTGAAGTTCGAGCCTTAAGGCCGGGGTGCACTAGCATGGAGAGCAAAGGCTCAAACTCAAGTTCGAGCCTTAAGGCCGGGGTGCACTAGCATGGAGAACGAAGGCTCAATCTGAAGTTCGAGCCTTAAGGCCGGGGTGCACTAGCATGGAGAGCAAAGGAGAAAAGGCTCAAACTCAAGTTTGAGCCTTAAGGCCGGGGTGCACTAGCATGGAGAGTAAAGGCTCAAACTCAAGTTCGAGCCTTAAGGTCGGGGTGCACTAACATGGAGAACAAAGACTCAATCTAGGTCGAGCCTTAAGGCCGGGGTACACTAGCATGGAGAACGAAGGCTCAATCTGAAGTTCGAGCCTTAAGACTGGGGTGCACTAGCATGGAGAGCAAAGGCTCAAACTCAATTTCGAGCCTTAAGACCGGGGTGCACTAGCATGGAGAGCAAAATCTCAAACTCAAGTTTGAGCCTTAAGGCTGGGTGCACTAGCATGGAGAGCAAAGGCTCAAACTCAAGTTTGAGCCTTAAGGCCGAGGTGCACTAGCATGGAGAACGAAGACTCAATCTGAAGTTCGAGCCTTAAGGCTGGGGTGCACTAGCATGGAGAGCAAAGGAGCAAAGGCTCAAACTCAAGTTCGAGCCTTAACGCCGGGGTACGCTAGCATGGAGAGCAAAGGCTAAAACTCAAGTTCGAGCCTTAAGGCCGAGGTGCACTAACATGGAGAACCAAGCTCAATCTAGGTCGAGCCTTAAGGCCGGGGTACACTAGCATGGAGAACGAAGGCTCAATCTGAAGTTCGAGCCTTAAGGCCAGGGTGCACTAGCATGGAGTGCAAACAATCTACAACGAGCAACGATTGACAAATTGCACACTTAGCGTGCAATTAAGTAAGCGTTTATATTGATATAGACAATCAATTAAAGAAGGACTTACTTGTTGTTGCATAAAGTATTCAATTAAATGAGGGAACACACGAAACGTAGATAGGCGCATGAAAGTCTCCGATGTCACACAGACGTGACGGATGCTTGAAGTCTCCGATGGCGTGTGGGTGTGATGGTTTTGTAGGAAATAGAGGTCGAAACCAACACAGACGTGTCGGTTGGCAGGAGAAGAACGTGTTTGAAACGCAAGAGGACGCAGGGCTGAGCGAGTACTTCAGAGACAGGAAACACAGATGATTATTGCATACGATGGTGATTACTAGCAGTGTAATGGAATTTCAAAGTCGGGCGCCAAGTTGGGGGAAAATTTGAAATATTGGGGCACGGGCGTCGAGTGGGGGGAATTTGAAATTCAAATTTGAATTTGGTGAAAATTTGAAATTCAAATTTCAAATGGAGAGGGGCGAAATTGGGTCACGAGCGCCGAGCAGGGGAAAATTTGAAATTCAAATTTGAATTTGGTGGAACAAATGGAGAGGGGAAAAATTTGAAATTCAAATTTCAAATGGGGGGGCGGGGGGGCGGTTTGCGAGAGGGGGGCTGGCATGGCGATCTGCAAGGGAGGGGGGCTGGCGATGCTATGAGAGACGAGAGGGAGAGGGGGGATCTGGCGATGGCGTGGCTGCGAGAGGGGTTGGCGATGGCATGGATGCGAGGGAGAGGGGCTGGCGAGGCTACAAGAGGGAGAGGGGGGGTCTGGCGATGGCGTGGATGCGAGAGGGGGGGCTGGCGAGGCTACGAGAGGGAGGGGGGACTAGCGAGGCGATGGCGTGGGGGGGTCTGGGCGATGGCGATGGCGTGGATGCGAGAGGGGGGGCTGGCGAGGCTACGAGAGATGAGAGGGAGAGGGGCTGGCGAGGCTACGAGAGACGAGAGGGAGAGGGGGGGTGTGGGCGATGGCATGGATGGGGGCTAGCGAGGCTACGAGAGACGAGAGGGAGAGGGGGGGGGGTCTGGGCGATGGCGTGGATCCGAATGCGAGAGGGAGAGGGGGGTGTGGGCGATGGTGATGGCGTGGATGCAAGAGGGGGGGTGTGGGCGATGGCGTGGATGGGGGCTGGCAAGGCTACGAGAGACGAGAGGGAGGGGGGGTGTGGGCGATGGCGTGGATGCGAATGCGAATGCGAGAGGGGGGGTGTGGGCGATGGCGATGGTGTGGATGCGAGAGGGGGTTCTGGGCGATGGCGTGGATGTGAGAGGGGGGGTTGGCGATTTGCAAGGGAGGGGCTGCGCGATGGAACTTTTTGTCGTCTGAATTGATACAGACAATCAACGGCTCCGATATGGTGATGATCAATTGATACTTCTTGTCCTCTGACACTCAATGGGGCGGGCGCAGGCTTTGTCATGCAGAAAGGAATTTCGATTTTGATTTCATTCCCCAGGCCCAGGCCCCACGTCCTAGGTCTTTTGATTATAGTTAGTTTCACTTTTGTTTATATACCCTTCTTTACCCACACCCCACTTGTTCTCTGGGATTATTCTAGCTTCCCTCTCTATTTCTACTTGCTTGTTTAATAGACAAGGCTCAAACTCAAGTTTGAGCCTTGAGCTTGAGCTTGAGATTTCTTCTTTTCTTCCCTCTTTTCCCATACACCCAAATATACTTTCTAGCTTCCCTCTCTATTCCTACTTGCTCGTGTAATAGACAAGGCTCAAACTCAAGTTTGAGCCTTGAGCTTGAGCTTGAGATTTCTCTTTTTTCCCCTGTTTCCCCATACACCCAAATATACTTTCTAGCTTCCCTCTCTATTCCTACTTGCTTGTGTAATAGACAAGGCTCAAACTCAAGTTTGAGCCTTGAGCTTGAGCTTGAGATTTCTTCTTTTCTTCCTTCTTTTCCCATACACCCAAATATACTTTCAACTTCCTACAACTTTACTTTCAGCTTCCTAGAAGCAAACTAGCATACTTTCAGCTTCCTAGAAGCGAACTAGCATCTGCGGGTGAGGCTCAAACTTTTGTTGGAGGAGCCTACCCTTCTAGCTAACATATGCAAACTAATATATTATGCAAGTGAGGATGATAACTTTAATTGGAGCCTCCTAACAAACTTTAATTGGAGCCTCCTAACAAACTAACATATGATGGTGAGGCTCCTACTAACAAGCTAGCATATGATGGTGAGGCTCATGAAGCCTCCTACTAACAAGCTAGCATTAGATGGATGAAGCCTAGCCTCCTAGCAAACTAGCATTGATAGGTGAGATTCAAACTTTGGTTAGAGCCTAAACTCATGTTGAGATTGAATTACATTTATAGTTCTGTGTACTACCGTAAAAACATCGCTTTAATCTTTCTTATTGAGATCTTGATTTTCTCAGGGATTGGAGGGTCTAAAACAAGGTGCTTCAGTGTTTCTCATTGATGGTTCTGCAAAGGAAGGCACACGGGGTTATTCATTCCATTGATGCATCTCAAACATGTGGTTTTCAATTCATTGGTGAGACATGTGCAGCAATACATGTTCAACAAAGCTTTGATGACACATTTCTCATTCCATTTGCCACAATGGATGCAAGAACAATGTCTCAAGCAGTTGGAAGCATCATCAAATGGCCATTGGTCAACCTTGTTATGGTCAAAGACATTACTAATACTAAAGAGGATAATTTTGCGGAACTTCTTGTTGATCAAGAAGATCACTTTATAGATAGGGAGAGCTGGAAAGAGAAAAGTGTCATCCTCTAGGATGGCAACAGATCTACAAAACATGGCAATGGAGTAGGTATTGCTGGTCCACCCATACGAGGCTATAAATTATAGAGAACTAGGGGAGAGTAGCTTGGGTGTCATTATAGAAGGATCTTTGCATCCCAGTTCAACTTGTGTTTTAGGTCTGAATTTGGTTAGTTTGCCGATCAGGCAACTCACATTTGAGAATGGTGAACCATTAGTGAAGGACATAGAATCTTCTTCTATTGATGAGGGTATTCAAGATCACTTCATGCAAAAAAATATTGACAGCCTAAACAATTCAAGTTATGAAAAAGAGGATGATGATGTAGAGAGCAATGATGGCGATAGTTCTGATGAGACAGACACCATGATGCCATGATCACTGACTATGATATCATTGAAGGGACAAATAAGAAAAGGAGCTATGTCCATAGGGTAAGGGTAATGAAAAATTACGATAAAACCCATGGAGATAGCGAAAAATGTGATGTTGCAAACATTCACAACGTCGCAACCATTGATTGTTGCGAGAAGCAATGTTGTCAATTTGGAGATAGATCCAAAATCATGCAAGCTAGGGGACACTTTTGGGGACCAGAGCTATAGTACACGATACACATTTGTACGAGATTGCATGGGCATGGTCTATAGACAAGGTCAAGATAACGAGTGCTTTGAATTCACATTTGATGGGAAGAAGGTTTGTAGTAAAGCATGGTATGTAATGCATGGCATTGGTAAGTCAACATTTTATAGGCTCAGAAAGAAGTTCTTGAATGGTGTATGTAATGTCAGTCATGGCAACAGTGGGATAATACGGAAGGGCATGACACATGTTGAGATGGCAAAATCAATCATACAGGGCTTCATAGATAATAATGCCGATCAAATGCCACATAGGTCAAGGACAACTAGCATGGAGCTCGCGAGACCCAACATGTTCTACCAGCAATGTACAAACAGGTGAACATATTGTGTGAAGTGAATGACACACTTGTCTCATTCGAATACCGGCCACTGTCACAACCATCATTCTCTCAAGATTGTGGAACATAGAGTTCAAGACAGGTAGTTTATCAAAAACCAGCACCTTCTCGAAATGCAACATTTGTATGGAAATCAAGGTCAAGTTGGAATCAACAAAAAATCAAGAGGAGCGTGCTAGATACATGGCACAAAGAAGGGCACACATGTTGCAGCAAATGAATTGTAGAAATCTATACTATGCTTGGAGAAGCTCTTCCGAAATGCACCCAAATAGGTATTTGTGTATTGTACATGATAAGATGGACCAGAGCAAGACTGCCATACCATAAATTAAACCAGTTCCTAAATCTCTCAATGGGGTTGAGAGGCTTCCAGTATCCTTAAGAGGAATGCTCACTCATGGTGGACATGGACAAACAGCTTATGGTCACTTTGCCTTGGGGTTATGGCCAAGTGAACCCAACTTCACAATTTCATCTCTCTCAAAATGTTTAAGAAACTTAGAAAGAGGAGAGCAACACATGTATGGTGACTTGGGCTCACAAAACTCAGATGCAGAACCACGAACAGATCTTTTTTATTGTGTTTTGTCTACTATGGCCCTGTATTAGCGTATGGAAGTGCTAAAGGAGAGAAACGCATATTGTAAGCAGAGCATTGAGGATGCACATGCAGAGACACATGTAGAAACAAATGTGGATACAAAGGAAATTGTTCTTCACATATGCAGTCAGTCTTTCATATGGAAGTGCTAAAGGAGAGAAACGCATATTGCAAGCAGAGCATTGAGGATGCAGATGCAGAGACACATGTAGAAACAAATGTGGATACAGAGGGAAATTGTTCTTCACATATGCAGTCAGTCTTTCATACTAACACACATGTGCAGGATAGGGGCAATGTCAATGCCTCAAGTTTAATGCCATCAAATTCAAGGACATTTTTCAAGAGATTGCCAAGGACGTTGTTGTTGCAACTTGACAATTGTGGTTCTGAAAATAAGAACCGTTATGTATTTGCCACCCTTTGAGTATGTTAAGGAAAATGAGAAGGTTGTGGAGGGCTTAAAAAACATGTCAATTGGTGGAAAGAGCACTTGCAAGAGAAAGGAGACCAAAGTGATTATGCTAAGTGGATCAATCCGGTCCTTGCCTATTGGGATAATCTTATGCTAAACATGCAGACCCCTAGTGCAAGGGAAGACATTGGATTTCATGACTTTTGGCCAAGGAGTGTATGCAAAAAAGCTGAGCCTCTTAACCTTCAAGTGGAGGATGATGTAGATGAAAGGTTTGATGTAAATGAGGACCATTATTGTGGTCCAATGCGCAACAGACCTACTGAATAGTTCAACCTGACTCTTGATGTGTCTAAAGGAGTGGTACCTTGTGATGCAAATTACCCAATATGGTTGGGAGTGACAACAAGTGATGTTGATCAAAACAACAACTTGATAAACTACCTACAAGTTCAGATACAATATTGGGCACCAATTTCAAAGAAGAAGAATGCAAGTGATGTGGAGGTTTATAAGGATTGCTGGAACAAGTATTGGCGAGAGAACAGAAATGATCCTCAGCACTGGGAAGACACTAGCTACATCATTTGGGCATGGAAGCCCAAGGGTGGATGACTTCCAGAGAAAATCAAGATTCAAAGGCTATAATACTCAAGGCCAAACAGAATCAATTGAATCAACATGAAAGTGAGGCACCATCACACGTCAGTGCAGTATGATTTGTTAGCACATGGGCAACTAGCTTCGTAATCTTTTAGCAATGTTGTATGAAGCTACCAAACTCATAGTTCAATCATTATTCAGATTGTAAGGCTTTCTTAAGCTTTTAAATTTATGGTTCACCCATTGTTCAAGAATTTTGATTCAATACAGATGGTGATCTTTTTAATTCTATCACCAAAGTTACATTGAATATCCTTTCTTTGTTAAAGTTTCTGTGTTTGATGGTCAACTGGAGGCTATGTGATATAAACAAACTTAATTCTTGGTGTGCATGTGTGTGTGTGTGTGCAGGCAAATTTACATCCCACCAACATTCATATATACTTGTTACAAATGTACAATAGTACATAACTCATATCGCATTATCCAAATGCTTGTTGAGAGCATCCAATAATAAATCTTGCATATCGCATAGTAAACATTGTATTGGATCTAACAAAGAATTGTCCCAAAATTGTGCATATTTTTCAAAATTCCTAAATTTGAGTTATTATTTCTTCTTAATAATGATTAACTCCTCCTAATCTCTTATCAAAAGGCAAATCCCACGTATCTTATCCTCTTGTAAGTGATTGCTTTATCTTTTTACTTTAAGATGCTGCTTCCAAATCGCCCGATTCGAACGAATGAACCTTACCAACATTCCCCGTATGTTTCCGTTCACATAATCCTGAGTCGGAAGATTTTCTTCCAACAAAGAATTGCCCTCTTGTTTGGAGAGCTACCAGACTGGCAGAAATTCTTGCTTCTCCTGAGCCTTTCACCTTTCCTTCCATGAATTATAATCTCACCTTTGATGTGTTTATCTTCATCTTAACCTAGGAAGAGAAAGGGAGGTGAGGAGGCTATGAGGTTTCATATAAGTGTGTTTTGATTCTAAGAAGCGACCGAAGTCAAAACCCCAACTTTGTGTCGATCTTTTGATGGAGACGGCGGGCACGTTTTACTTAGAATTATTCTATTTTAACCTCAAGGTCCTACATGATTAAAGAAAAGTTATTTTGAAATAAGTAAATTTTCCTTGTTGCTACTCATCTTTTGGTGCAAGATGTTCAACATTCCGGTGTTCCAAGGATCGGAAGAAGAAGCCCCGGGGAGTTATCTCCGAGAGTTTAACCGAGCATGCCGCTTGATGGGTTGGTCTATGAAGGAGAGGGCAGAAATACTTCCTGATTTCTTGGAGGGTGTGGCCTTAGCTTGGCATGAGGCTTTACGAGAGGAGTCCAAGAATGATTGGGAAAGGTTGACCAAAGCAATGAAGGAGAGATTTGGGACAGTGGAGTCACCAAATGCTTTACTATTGCAATTGGATCAGATTTTCCAAAAGGAAGGAGAGTCAGTTTCTGCCTTTTCAGTGAGGTATGAAGCCTTGTTCATCATCAAATATCAACAAGCTACTTTACATGTTGTTGCTTCTTCTTCTTCACCTTCTATGGGAGATTCAAAGAGTTCTTTAGCAGTGGAGCACCTTAAGATGAGCAAGTTTATCAGGGCTTTGGATCCCCGCTTGCATGGAAAAGTTCTTAGCAAAGATCCCACTAATTTTAAAGAGGCTCTTCGTATTGCTTTAAAGAAGAAGGCCACTCTTCATATTGAGTCCACGTTCCAATCTTCTCCGAGTGTGCCGACCCCGCCACGAGTAGAGATAGCCTCAACATCTCAGGTACAAGCAAGTTTAGCACTTTTAGAGGAAACATGCTCAGAAGAAGAAGAGGAAACATTGATGCCATTAATGGCAAAAAGGGGTCATAAAACTAGGAGCCAAGAAGAAGAAGAACAAGAAGATAAATCTGAAGAAGAGGAGAAAAATAAGAAGAAGAAGAAGTCGTCTAGGAGAAAAATTAGACAATTTGACTTTCCTCTTGGACAAGGATCTCTTAGTTATGACCTCTTAACAGATCCTAGGGAGAAAACGGCACAAATCACATTTGGGTAGCTATTGGCACTCCCTCCAAAGCTCAGAAAAGAATAGGGTAAGCTGGCTCTAGCACAAGGGAATCTAAGAAAAAGAAGAAGAGGGAAAATGGGACTCCTATGGCTCAAAAGGTGTATATTGATGTAGGAGATGATGTGCCTATGATTAATGTCATTAAACAATCTCTAATGCATACATTGATGGAGGGTCAATATCATTGAGAGGCAAACAATCTCTAATGCATACATTGATGAGGTGCGTCAATCAATGTCATGAGTGAAAAAACAATGAAAGATGCTGATTTAAATTTGTCTTCTACTAACTCTCCCTATCGCATCAAACATGCTAATAATACTAGGGTGAAAAACTTAGGAATTATCAGAAATTTGGGAGTGGATGTATGTGGTATTTCTGTGCCTATAACTTTCAAGGTCATTCCTACAAAGCCTGATGCTAGGGCTTACCCATTGATATATTGGGTAGGCCATGGCTTCGCCAAGTGAAGGCAATTCAAAAGTGGTTGACGGGTGATCTTATTCTACAAGGTGAGAATACGAAGGTCCACTACAACATCAAGAGTCGTCGCAAGAAAGTGGTTTAGAGGTGAACCTTCAACTTTTGAAAGTTCAAAGTTAGAGTCATCCGATGAAGAGGAGACAAGTGGTAGCTCCGAGGATTCCATCTTAGAAGGGGAGGTGGAGGGAGTTGCATTTGGAAGGGATCGAGGGGATGCTGAAGATAATGGAGCCTTGGAAGGGAAAGCTTCTTCAACCATGTTCAAGAAAGGAGATGTGGACCACTAGTCTTCACCAACAGAATGAGCTTCTTCTTGATGAGTCCATAGCAAGTACTGAAAGGGAGAATTACTTAAAAATGTTGGATGGATTTCCTAACCTTTTTGCAAACAACTACTCTCACAAGTATGCCAAGTTACCCTAGTAGAGCACAAGATTAATCTCAAGCCCCAAAGTAAGCCAGTGGTACAATGGCTAAGGCATTTGGGAGTAGTGCAAGCGGAGGTGCTTAAGAATGAGGTAACTAATTTGCTTTGAAGCTGGATTTATTTTTCCAGTAGAGAATTCAGAGTGGATTTCCCCAGTTGTAGTCACTCCCAAAAAAGGGTGGAAAATGGTGCGTGTGTGTGGACTTTCACCTCTGAATGCATGCACAAAGAGGGATTATTATCCTCTACCCTCTCAAGATGAGATTTTGGATCAAGTTGCAGGTCATGAGTTGTATTCAGTGTGTGATGGATACTCTGGATACTTTCAAATCCGGATTTGTGATGAAGAAGATCAAAGGAAAACCTCATTTATCACCCCTTGGGGGTGTATGCCTATAGGGTGATGCCATTTGGCTTGACCAATGCACCAGCAACTTTCCAACGCTTCATGAGTCAGGTATTTGCACCTTACTTGGGAAAGTTTATAAGGGTCTTTTTGGATGATTTTTGCATTTATTCAAGCCGCATGGATCACTTGGAAAAGTTGAGGTTGGCCTTGCAAAGTATTGATGATGCAAAAGGGTGTCTTATTCCTGGAAAATGCTGCTTGGCACAAAGGAAGGTGGTTCTCTTGAAACATGTTATCTCAGAAGAAGTCATAGAGATGGATTTTGAGAAGGTGCAGGCAATTGTGGCCCTCCCACCACCTACCAATGTATGGGAGGTAACCAGGATTTTGGGTAAAACAAAGTATTACCAATTCTTTGTTGACATGTTCTCTGAGAAGATGTATCCTATAAATCTGTTGACAAAGAAGAATGTTTCTTTCCAATGGGGGCCTGATCAAATTCAATCTTTTTGTTTTGCTCAAGGAATGCATGAGTCAAAGTCCAATTGTGTAGCCTCCTAGGTGTGGCGAGGAGGACTTTTATGTGAACCCATGTCTCATCACATTCAGTGGGTGCTATACTTTTGCAAAAGGGAGAGCAAGGGCGTATGCAACCAGTGTATTATGCAAGCCAACAACTCACTGCTGCTGATGCCGAGGAGAGTGGTGAAATGGAGAAAGGTAGTTTGTCTCTTGTTTTTGCAGTAAAGAAGTTTAGGTCATACTTGTTACCTCACCCTTTTTTCTTCCTCACATCTCAACCTTCTTTGCAATTCTTGGTCTGCAAACCCAATCCTACAAGAGGGAAGTTTGCAAAGTGGATTTGTGAGCTTCAAGAATTCTCTTTCACTTTTATTATAGAAAACACCACTAGGGCCTCTCTTGTAGATTTTCTTACCACAGGAAGGAAGAGGAAGAAGGAACAGGAGCAAAGGAAGAAGTATATAAAGATTTGGAGACACCACCAAGTGCTTTCACTATGCATATTGATGGAGCCTTTAGTCCTTCCAGGCAATGTGGGGCTGGGAGGATAGTTTTATTTGATCCAGAAGGAAAAGAGGTATGGGCCAAGGGTAGGGAATTTCCAAAGGCTATATTAAATAATGTGGCTGAGTACAATGCATTAATTTGGGGATTAGAAGATTGCATAAAAGATGGAATGAAAGAGGTAGAGATGGAATTAAAGAGGTAGAGGTTAAAGGGGATTCGCAATTGGTCATCCGATAAATGAAAGGAGAATATAAGGCAAGGAGTCCTAATCTCCAAGAATTGTATAAAAGGGCAATGGAGTTAAAAGAAGATTTTGAGTTTTGTAAACTTTGTGCATGTTAACAGGAAGAATAATCAAAAGGCTGATGAATTGGCTACTAAAACCTTGACTTCTTTCAAAGTAGCTACTCTTGCATTAATGGTGGATACAGGTTGGCCTGAGCTCTAAGATGTTCAACACTATTTAGATACAGGATACTTCCCTCCTGGATTCAATCCTCAATAGAAGCAAAGGCTTACAAGGAAAGCTCATCCTTACACAATTCGAGGGGATGCAAGACTGGTATTATGATGCAGTCTGCCACTCCATGGTTTATCAACTGAACCACTAGATGAGGACTCTCCTGGTCCACTCAAAGACTGTGATTGCTGACTTGCATTCTGTGCAACCACATTTCCACTCACATCAGCCCCAACAGCTTATTTTTTAGCAGCATACCAGCTGATCATCTCATAAAAAACAACATCCCTGCTTACCCTCAACTCACGTTGTCGTCCCACAGCACGTCTATGGTGTGAAACCATGCATGTGAGGCTATTAAATGCAAATCCAGATGCATGGGATTAAGTGCCTGTGTACATATGAGATGTATGGCGTGTGGAGGGCTTTGCTTTTGAGGGCGTTGCCAGGTGTACAAGTGAAATGGTTTGGTGTTGAGCTTGTTACAAGCCTGTCTGGAGTAAGGTTCACTGGGGTTGATTTCAGCTGTTCGGTCGCTGAATGTGTGTGCGTGTCCAAGAAATGGACTGGGCACCTGGATGTGTTTGAAGATGTGGAAGCATGGGGGATTAATGTTGCCTTGAAATGTGTATGCGTCCAAGTACAGCGGACACCAAGTTGCATTTGAAGAAGGTGTGTGGAACATGGGCAAATAAAGATGTGACCAAGGTAGTATTGAGTATTGGTGTGAAGAGGTGGGTGTGGCCATTCTCTTAGGTCTTAGAAGAGTTAAAAATAATAAAAACGTGGCCATAAAAAGGATAGCCACATGGGAGCGTTAGGGAGCTGCCAGAGAGAACTCTCGAAGGTTGGCGAAAGCTGCTGGGGGTCGCGATTGCAGGCGGCAGGGATCGTCGCCGAGAGAAAGGAAGGGAATTGGCCTGGCAAGGGGGGGCCTCTCTGCTGAAGTGAAGGCTGACAAGCTATGTGTAGCCAAGAGTGTGTGTAGGGGGGAAGGTTCTCAGAAGGACGTAGCCGCAGCCATCTGAAAAGGGAGGTTGACAACCAGAGAGGAGGGGCCTTGGTCATTCTGTGGAGGGGAAAATGAAGAGAGCCGTCGGGCTGTGTGGAGCTGCTGGGGACTCGCTGGTGCAGCTGCAAGAGAGAGCCAAAGGAAACATTAATGGTGGGGTAAATTCGGAGCTGCTGGCGATGACTGAGGGCGCCAACTGACTACGACTGAGAGAAGACAGGCGCTGGTGCCGACTAAGAGGGACGGGCTAAAGCTGCAGTGGGGGGGGGTTATGGTATTCCTTTGTGGTGTAGCTGCTGCTATCCTGGGGTCTAGGTGTCATACGCCCACCCTTATGCTAGAAAATTTCATTGAAACCCCTGTGGAGCTCAGCTTGATAGTACCTTTTCTTCGCTTCGGTGAGTGGATCGTCAACAGCCACAAGCAGTTTGAGCTGACTTCTGATGCATTTAAGAAGATTATCACAGGCTCTGCCAGCCGAGATTTGCCTTACTGAGTGTTTCGCGTGGTGCTTGGATGGGTGGTTATTGCACCTGTAATACTTGGTGCTCTTAATTTTCTCTTGGTTCCTATATTCCGCTGGTCTACTCAGAAGTTTGCTGCTGTTCACCATAGGCAAGTCCCTGGACAGTGAGCGCAGTCGTGAAGAAAGACTGGCACAAGAGGCTGGCGATACATGAAGCTGATGCATGGCTGACCCAAAGATCTATGTCTTTCAGTGATCATGAGGCCATAATGTTATGGTTTTTCTTGGGTTTTGGAACCATAAGAAGGTTAGTTTGGTCATGTATATGAGGTGTCTATGTTGGCTTTGATTTTATAGTTTTGTTGGATGTTGAGCCTTGATGCTCCATGATAGCCATGTGTATCTTTCATGTGAATACCATGAGGTGATATTCTGGAGTGCAAAGCCATATGAGATGAGACAAGCCATGTTAATGTCAGTTTTTAATATGTATCATGTGTCCAATACTGGCTTTGAGGATGCACATGTATAGTTGGGTACTCGATCTTTGATGGTACCAGCTTCTGTTGGTGATGCCCCTTGAAGTTCAACCACTTACTCTCACAGCCAGAAGCCCCGCGCTTTCCCAGTGACACCGCCCACGTCACGACAACGTGTAGCAGGGTTATAACACCTGTATCCCTTTTGCTCAAGGGAATACCCAATAAACACACATTTTTCAGCTTTTGGATCCATCTTAGTTCTCAGCTCATCTGGCATATGCACATATGCAATGCATCCAAAGACTTTCAGATGAGCCAAATCAGGTTTTCTACCAGTAATAGCCTCCATTCCATAAACTAACTGAAAAAGTGTGAAACCAAGAGAGAGTTTGTGAGTTGTCCTATAGGCCCATAGGACCTCTGGCAAATGCACATCCCACTTTCTCTTCATAGTATCCACTAGCTTAGACAAAGATCCACAAAGCAGTCCATTAGTTTTTTCTACTAAACCATTACATTGGGGATAATAGGGAGTTGACATAGCATGCTTTATTTTTAATTTCTGCACCAAAGCCTCAATCAAGTCATTCCTGAAAGACCTCCCCCCATCCGTAAGGATTTCTAATGGACACCCAAATCGGGCACATATATATTCCCTGAGAAAGGATGCCATAGCCACTGTTATTATTGACCATGGCCTTTGCTTCTGCCCACCTTGTTGCATGATCTGTGGCCACCAATATGTAATACTTCCCATGTGAGGAACGAGGAAGTGGGCCCACAAAATCTAATCCCCACCTTTCAAATGGACCATATGCTGGGATAGGGTTTAAGGGTCCGGGAACCAATTGCTTATGCCCATATGCCTGGCATACTTCATATCTTCTGCACCACTCATAGACATCTTTGCTAAGTGGAGGCCAATAATACCTTGTGTTAAGAATCCTCCGAGTTGTGCTGGCTGAGGCAAAGTGACTTGAACATTCATGACATAATTCCATAATCCTTTTAGATTCTTCTAGGCGCACTACCCTCCTAAGAATCTTATCCTTACCTTGCTCGTAAACACAAGCCTTCGCACATCTTTTGCACGCTTGAATAATGAAGAAGAAACACATGCCCAACGCCTAGTACAACTGGAGACCTTGGATGAGAGGCGACTTCAGGCACTTCAAAAGTTGGAGGCTGCACAACAACGGCGCAAGGTAAGGCATGACACTCTCATGAAGAAGAAGAAGAAGAAGAAGCCAGAACTCAAGCAAGGAAGCTTAGTCATGAGGTATGAAGGCCGTGTGGAGAAACGGCTAGATAAGAAGCTTCTTCGGACCCTGGAAAGGCCCCTTCAGGATAAAGCAAAAGCTCAAAAATAACACCTATCTTCTAGAGGATGCAAGTGGCCAGGAGGCTCTCCGACATGCCAATGAGTACCGGCTAAAGATATTTTACCCTCGAGCACCATGCCCAGCAGACCCCCAAGACAAGCATGGAGGATGTGCTCGGGGGGAAAGATATGACATGAAAATTGATATCTTTCATTTTCAATTTTGTGCATATTTTGATGGTTTCTCAATGGTAATAAGGTGGAAGCTTGTCCAAGAAGATTGCGGCGCCCATAATGAATAACGGCGTGGTGATGCGGCGGCTTGGCGGCTGCCCTAATAATAGCATTCTATCTTCAAATATAATGGTTTTACTTGATTTAGGATGCACACATTGTAAATGCCACAAGTATGCTTGATAAATACTTTGGTATGGTAGATAGGCTAGTGATGTGGAAAATAAAAGTGGGCCTTCATGCTCTGGATTTTACTTGTATTATTAATCTAGTATTCACCCATAAGGCTACAAGTTGGGGAGTGTGGAAGGCATGTGGAGGAGTGTGTGTAAGTGCATAATTGGGAAAGATTCTTCTAGAATACCTACATGAAAGAGCAGAATTCTGCCATGTGTAAGTGGGATCTCCACCTACATGCCACTTAGACTTGGCTATTATCACATCACACTTTCAAAGTCAAAAAGTCTTCAATTTAATAATCAATAGAAGACTTAGCCTAAAAGGACAATTGATGGTGACATCTACCCTTATGTCACTGAAGGGTTGAAGATTTTTATGTTGTAATTTATAACAATGGAAGAGAGGGTGATTCTCCACCTATAAAAGGAGCCCTCCTCTCCCTTTCAAATCAATGAATGAAGCCTCCTCAATTGAGCATTTTGTGTCATTGCCATTCTCTTATCTTCAAACCCTTATTCAAACACTCTCTTTACATGTGAATGTCTCATTTAGCATTAGCTCCTCATGCTTAATCCAATTTTGGACCTCTTTGATGATTCATGATAAGTGGGATAAGGAGTTATTATCTTGGTGGGCCTGTGACTTCTCAAGGTAGCCCTTGCCTTATTGCCGCCCTCCTTTGGAGGTACCAATGGTTTTAGCGGTAAAATAAGCATGCGGAAAGACTTTGGGGACCATAGGTAAATCTTTACGATTGTCCACTGAGCAATGTTAACCCTTACCCTCTAGCTTAAATCATGAAGGAGATGAAAGGCAAGAGGCTATGTGAAAATTGAGGTTTCATACAAAGAGAGAGAAGTGCAGTTTTTGTGGTCTAATACCCAAATTTCAACCGGTAATTACTCATCACTCGGGTATTGGTTTCTAAAATTGATCATATGTCTAGGAAGCTCTTTATATGCTCTTTTCACTTATGTAACTAATTTCTTAATCCTTTACTTCATTGATGATCAGAATTTCTCCCAAAGTTGCTAACTTTTTGGCAGTTTTATAGTCTTGCAGTAAAATGCTCATAACTTTTCGCTCGGTTGCCTATTTTTGGAAGTTTTTATATAGGCGCGAAGCTCTCTTCAAGCTCTACGCTACTATGTAATTCTCTTTTGCACAGTCTATATGGATTTAAAACTGTAATTCTCTGTGTATCTCTATTTTTATAGACTTTTGGCCATTATTTCTTCTTAATAATGATTAATTCCTCCTAATCTCTTATCAAAAGGTAAATCCCACGTGTCTTATCCTCTTGTAAGTGATTGCTATATCCTTTGACTTTAAGATGTTCCTTCCAAATCTCTCAATTGGAACGGATGAACCTTACCAACATTCCCTGTATGTTTCCGTTCACATAATCTTGAGTCGAAAGATTTTCTTCCAACAAAGAATTGCCCTCTTGTTTGGAGCTGCCACACTGGCAGAAATTCTTGCTTCTCCTGAGCCTTTCATCCTTCCTTCCATGAATTATAATCTCACCTTTGATGTGGTTATCTTCATCTTAACCTAGGGAGAGAAAGGGAGGTGAGGAGGCTGTGAGGTTTCATACAAGTGTGTTTTGATTCTAAGAAGTGACCGAAGTCAAAACCCCAACTTTGTGTCACAATGCTATGCAGATTAGGGTTTCGGGCTTGATGGTTTCATTAGGGTTGGGCAAATGAGATAGAGATAGAAGAGGAAGGGAGAAATAGTTTAATTTGGATGTTCAAGAGAGAAAGAAGACTGGAAAATGAAATTTTTGACTACAATGAAATTTGAGATGGGTTTTTAGGGGGAAAAGTGAGTTTTGGGAGAATCTCAAAAATTTTAAATTTTTAAGGATTTTTTGAGCCACAAAAATGGTGGGACCATACCTACCCTAAACCCTCTACTTTTTTAAAGGGACAAGTGTAATTATTAGTACTGAAAGCCTAGTCCCCCTCCCTATATTCAAAGGAGAAGTGTAATTATTAGTACTGAAAGCCTAGTCCCCCTCCCTACATCCTAGTCTCCCTCCCTATATTCAAAGGAGACCAAATGTGCACAATCCTCTATTTCTATTGGTCTGTTGTTATTGGTCTGTTGCTAATTACTTTCATTAGCAAAAGGCCCAAAATATGTTCAAATGCCTCCTAATGAATGTAGTGTCTTGGGATGACAATTGGTTCTACCCGTAGTATGGGGCAGACCCTTGTCCGCACTCGATTAGTTCTATAGCATATTACGGTTTATTCTACCCGCAATATGGCAGACCCCAGTTTGGAATTGGTTTCTCACGAGGATAACACACATCCCAATGTCTATCGTGTCACCCTTTTAGAGAAAAAAATCTGTGACTCTACAAGCATTGGATGAAACACATCACAATGACTATCATGTCTAATGATATTGGATGGTCTCGGCATTATTGAGTTTACAACTATATTAATGTATTGGATGGTCTTTCTTCTCTTACTTTTGTGCAAGAAAAGAAAATAGGACCTTATTATGGCTCACCCTAATCCTCCTTGAAACACATCCAAAAAGAGATTACCTGGTGAACCACAACTATCGTGAGGATCTTTCCAAGGACCGACCTCGTAACTCTTGAGATCTCCAAGCTCTACAACTCCTTGAGAAGCAATTCCACCGTGTCTCCCATGAGCGTTTTCACACCGTTGTGTTGCACTACGGGTCCTCGTCCCTCCTCTCACCTCACTTCACTCACACACACTCACTAGCATGCATTAGGGAGAGAGATTAGTAAAAGGATTAGTAAGAGCAAGACTCAATTGCACAATGGGAGAGTGTATTGTATTATGAGAGAAATTCACTTATATACATGGCCATAAGTGTTCACACTCACTTAAATTGTGGCCGGGCACTTTAGGCTCATAAGAGGCCTAATGCTATTACAATGACTACTCTCATAATATATCCATGAAGTACATCACTTAGGACTTCATCCTAACTTGCTACCACATGCTCTTGAAGCGGGAATCACCATAAATACTCCGTCACACCATTACGGGCGCCCGTCCAAGTTGTAGCTTTGGACACTATTGCTTTATATCATGAATGTATGACCCTTTGGTGTATCTACTGTGACTCCTTGATGTAAGATAATGGCGGTATCTCTTGTTAATCCTAGAATTGGATTAAAATTTCCCCCTTCTTTATGACGATCGCGTCCTCGTGATCACGTTGAAGACTTTTGTGTGGGGAGAATGAATAAGATTATTAGATGGTGTTGATATTAAGTGACATTCAATGGTCTTCGTTCCTCCGGAGGAAGGAATCAAAAAAGCTAGTTAATGAATGAATAGGTTAGTGGTGTATTGGGAATTCCTAACAGGGTGGGGGGTGGGGTTTTGCAAATGATTGCCTTTTCATATTTATGTGAGCCCCTCTTTTTTTTTTCTTTTCTTTTTTCTTTTGGTTCAATTCGTTTTTAGCAATCATCAGCAACGTTACATTTTATTTTTATTAGTGGGGACACTAAGAGATGTTAATAATGAGAGAGAAGAGAGGGCAGGATCCGGAGAAACGTAGACTTAATCATCAGAACGAGATGGTGTTTCTCAATTCCTCATTTGATTCATTGAAGGCGACATTCATCATTTGAAGTAATTGGCTTTTGATGATGTCCTTTTGTGTGGCAAGATTCTTGTCAAATGTTGTTGAGAAGGACATGTTCTGGTCTTCTTCTGTCCTCCATGTGCTTTTTATTTTTTTATGTATATTTAAGTACCCTTATGAAGTAGATTTATATGAAGTACAAGAATTGAGTCATATAAACTCTTGTTGAACTGCTCTGTGTTGAAGTAACCACTTTTTGGTAAGGATTGAAAGAATTATGTCAACTTGCGAGGCTAATATAGAGATCTTCACTAAGGATTTAAAATCATTGAGTTGTGAAGATTGTGGCGTCGTTTGGAGAGATTTGTAATTTGAAGGAAAATTTCAGGCGATGAGTTGTACCATCATTGACCAGGCTTTCGCCCACCATGGCCCCCCCATTGAGAACCTGGAAGTTGTCAATGGTGAGGCTTTGGTGGAAATGTTCTCCAGTGCATAAGTATGGATATGTACTCATGGAGCAACTGCTACGTTAATTTAGCCAAAAGAATAGTAAGCAAAAAGCTTAACAAATATATAGTGGCTATTGCGTGATATGACTTAATTCGTGTGATGAGGCTTAAATCGTGAAAGTGCTGGTTCTTAAGCTGTGAGATGGAACTCCGTGAATTGTAATTCAGTGAGATGGAATTTTGTGAATTTACAAGTTTTAGTCTTGAGGTTTTTTTTTTTAAATAGATCATCTAGGTCATGACTTGCAAGCAACAACTTCTTGTGTACTCTGTTGAAATGATGTCAAGGCAGTAGGAAAGACTGTTGATTGTTTGCTTGAACAGACAAGCTCTTGTGTTGGCACTGAATGCACGAGAGTGGTTGAGTGATTTGCTTACTGTTTCTTGGATGTCCCTTCTTGTTGAACTATAGGTGAACTTGTTGGGGTTGAAGTTGATGGTGAGGTTTTCTTCACATTGTTCGATTTTGGCAACCATATGATGGAATTACCATCATAGTGAATTGAACAGGGTCTATGGCTCCATTATATTTGCCCATAATTTTGAAAATTTGTACGATCATATTTCTGTATGAATCATTGAGGCCATACATGAGTGCTCTTGTTGGAAGAGACTCAGTGAGTCCTTGGGCCACTCCCCTTCCTAGACTAGTCAGTATGTCCAAGGTGTGGGCATTCAGGAAAGAGTTCGTACTTATAGGATTTACGAGAATGTTAGGTAAGGGACCAAATCCCGGTGGGATCGAAGTATAGGGGGTGTAAAACCTGATGACACGCTTGCTATAGGCATGGCCAATGGCATGGGGAGGTGAATAGGTGGCATAGATCTCAATGGCTTGAAGATGACAGCCATTGGGTTTAGTCCTTGTGTGATCCCTGGCACTCTCTCTATCATGGCCATGTCGGAGTGCCTAAATGCTTCTTTTAATAAGAAATTACAGTTTTTTTTGGCTTTTATACTTTCCCAGAGCCCGCCGTTACAGCCTCAAAAGGCTTGGCGAACTCTTAGTTGGATCAAACGGGTGTTCGCTTGCCCTAATTAGCTTAGGCGCTATACGCACGTGAACGACCTTAGAGATATTTTTTCGAAAAAAGCATATGCTAGGAACTTTCTAGATGGAAGAGGAGGTCTTAAAACCTATTTTTCCTTGTTTCGCAGCATGTTTTTGAGGGTGTTCCAAAAGCAATTTTGAAAAACTCTGTATGACTCAGGGAGTTGTAGTACTTTTTGGAGTACTACAACTTTGTTTTCCTGAGTCGTCGGTGATTTTGTTGTTTAGGCCCTCAAAAAATAGCTCGAATATGGCTCGTCATCGTTTTCACGCTGTTTTTTGTGATTTTTGTGGTTTTTGGGTTGTTTTTTGCCTCGATTTTTGGGTCAAATTTTGAGGCTACTAGTTGAAGGCCAAAATGGTCAATTTTGACTTCGGACAACAAGGTCCAAAGTCAAAGAGCTGGATGTCACCTTTCCAAATGAGCCCTAGAGCGCCTTCATTGGATATACGTTTTAGGAGATACGGGCCTCCAAACAGGGATGGTTTTCATAGTTTTTTTCCTTTTTTAAAAAAATAAAATCATTTTTTTGACCTTTTTCGGGCTAAGCTGTTCACGTCCCTAACCATTCACGTCCAAGCCATTCACGTGCCAAGCTGTTCACGTGCCAAGCCGTTCATGTCCTAGCCGTTCACGTCCCAGCCGTTCACATCTCCAATCGTTCACGTGCAAAGCCGTTCATGTGCCAAGCCGTCGAGCTGTTCACGGACCTTTTCGCGGCCTGGTGTTTTACGGTCTGGCTTTTCACGTTTTTTTTTAGTCTAGTGGGAAATACAAATTTCCCTTTTTTCGGGGGGTGAATTTAAAATGAAAAGGGGATGGGCATTTTCCCAAAAAGGTAAGTGGGAATAAAAAAAAGTCAACCTTTTAATGACACACCTTACACCCTTCATAAATGACCCCCAAAATGGACAACTCATGAGCATCTACTCATTGAATGCTCATTAGCCTTAATGAGTTATGTAAAAAAATGATTAAGAATTAATCCTTTTACTAATCTTTCTCTTTTATACTAATCAAGGATTATAATTAACCATTAATCCTTAATTAATTCACACAATTATGCACATCGTTGGATAGAGAAAGGAAAAACTAATCTTTGTGTATCAATAATTGTGTAAATTAATCTAAATTAGGAAATTAATTAGACTCTTAACTATAGTTTACTCTATAAGGCAAAATTAAGCAAAGAGAGTCAAATTTCTCCAATTGATCAAAAAATTGATTTGATTAGGTGTTTTGATGCATCTAGATGCTCTCAAAACACTCAAAAACCTCAATTTCAACTACTCATATGATCTATTTAGACCCCAATTTACATATTTTCTAAATTTTTGGCCTCTTGAACAAGATTAATTACCCTTAATGACAAAAACCAGTCCATTAAGAGAAATTAGTCAAATTCAAGGGATTTTTTATGATTTTAAGAAATTTTTTGAAAGATTAAGCTACTCCTAATTCTTGCTAACACTCTAATCCAAAAAATTTCAACCAAAAACACACAATTAAACTAAAATTGATTCTATGTTTAAACTAAAATTAGTTCTATGTTTAAACTAAAGAGAGCTAACAATCACTAAAAATTACACTCTATTGCATTGTTTGATGCAATGGATGCAAACTAAGCCTAATACAAACTATGTGCAAGTCCTAAGAACATGAAAAACCACAAAAACAATAATAAAAACACAAATTGATCTAAAAATTAAACAAAAAATTTCTATTTAAAAACAAAAAAGAGAGCTATTCTACACCAAATCTCACACAAATCAGCATCAAATCCATATCTTTTTCATGGGGACCATTAATCAAGATGATGGGCAATGGGCTATGTGTAGATTAGAGTCAAAATGACAGAAAAAGTCAAGGGATGGCTCCCCGATAGCGGTGCCAAAAATGTTATGGCTCATCCTAACCCTCCTTGAAACACATCCAAAAAGAGATTACCTGGTGAACTGCAACTGTCGTGAGGATCTTTTCAATGGCTGAGCTCGTAACCCTTGAGGTCTCCAAGCTGTACAACTCCTTGAGAAGCAATTCCACCACGTCTCCCCGCAAGCGTTGTCACACCGTCGGGTTGTACTACGGGTCCTCGTCCCTCCTCTCACCTCACTTCACTCACACATAGTCACTAGCATGCATTAGGGAGAGAGATTAGCAAAAGGATTACACTCACTTAAATTGTGGCTTGCCCGGGCACTTCAGGCTCATAAGAGGCCTAATGCTATTACAATGACTACTCTGATAATATATCCATGAATTCTTAGGACTTCATCTCCTAACTTGCTACCACACGCTCTTGAAGCGGGAATCACCATAAATACTCCATCACACCATTACGAGCGCCCGTCCAAGTTGTAGCTTTGGACACTATTGCTTCATATCATGAATGTATGAACCTTTGGTGTATCTACCATGACTCCTTAATGTAAGATAATGGCGGTAGCTCTTGTTAATCCTAGAATTGGATTAACAGACCTTTGTGGAACATACAGTATAAAGATGAAATGCTTTTAATGCATAGACTAGTGGTTTGATGATGAATTGAAGATTGTTTGAGCCTCTAGTATCCCCAACCGTATTTCACTTCTAACCTAAACAAGGTTTCAAATGATAGATGATGTATGCCATGTCTTTTATAAACCTAGAGTAATGCTTAGTAGCCCCAAGAAATCCTCTTAATTGTCCAACACTTCTACAAGGTGTCTCTTTCAAGCCTTCAAGGGGACTCGCCGGTCGGAGAGTCCATCTCTCTCTCTCTCTCTCTCTCTCTCTCTCTCTCTCTCTCTCTCTCTCTCTCTCTCTGTGTGTGTGTGTGTATGCTGGCGGTCTTAGATCATCAGCTTTCGCATTGCTAAATGGTGAAAACCCCTCTGCCATGTACATACTATAAGCGCTTGCAGCTTGCCTTCGCGTGCCTTCCATCACTCGGTGATGATCACTGATTCACCACACTCTCTTAGGTAAATTCTTGCATGCTCCTGCCGGCTTCTCACAGAATCCTAAATTACAGCAGAGACAGAGGGGAGAAACCTGAGCTCGCAGAAATCGACGCCATCGCAAAATGCATGAACTTTGAAGGGGAGTCAGGAAAGTTACAGGTGAAAATTGATGGGCCGTGCTCGCGGGTGGTGGCAATGATCGGGCAGTCACCTGTGTGGCTCTGGTGGGTGGGCAATGTACTACTATAGTGTGGCTGCTGGCAGCCTAGCACATTAAGGAGTTCAGACTCAAGACATTTCAAATTTGAATTTAAAGAGAGTTAATCATGTGATTAAAGAGGACTGTGCCATCCTGAGCAAACTCCTCATCGAGCATGCAAACTCGAGTTCGTTCTGGCAGGCCCCCTCCCGTTAGAGTTTTGCCTCTCTCTTCTGAACGTGTTTCCCAAGGGCTCCACGTGTCTGCAGGCTTTGGTAATCCCCTCTCTTGCCATCGTCCCCCCCCCCTCAGATGCATGGGCACCGAGTGGAGGGGAACCCACTCTGAGTAGGCTTCATTAATCCCCTCTCTCGCCATCATCCCCCCCCCTCAAATGCCTGGGCATTGAGTGGAGGGGAGCCCCACCACTTTGCTCAGAGCTCAGGGCACCAGTTGGCTCTGGGACTGCGCTGCCATGCCCCTCGGTCAAGAACACGCATGCTACAACATTTCAACAGTTCGTGCAATGGTGGCCGCCTACCATGGATGGGAATCGAGAAGCGATGCTCAAATATGAGCAAGTGCTAGAGGACTTCTTGGACACCAAAAAACAATTGGAAGACTCTAGAGCTCGAGTGAAATATCTAAGTCTGATGCTGCTGTGCAGAAGCAAGTTGAAAGAAGATGCGCAGAACAACAAGCAAATTCCAGCAAAGATCCCGGCCCCGTCAGGTAATCCCTCTTCCATTAAACCTTTGGTCTGTCTTCTTCTAGATATGGTTCAATCAATGGAAATGGATTGCACAACCTAGTGCTTAATAGGGTTACTGCTTGGTCCTCAGCCTCTGGTTGAGTTCCTTAGGGCCTGGGTCAAAGATAACTGGCTATCCATACACATATTCATGCACTGCACTATAGCAAAGAAATGCTTTATGGCTTTGGCTAAATGCATTCAATCATGGACTGGATACACCCTTGGCTGGAAAAACTTGCTCTTGGAGAAGGCATTGGATGCATTGTGGAATTGTGGGCTATCTTGAGAATTGAAGTGTTATGGTGTTTGTGGTTACATAGACTTGAATTCATTTTTAACAGTAATCATACTAACAGCATAAGGCTGAAAGAGAACATGATACATGCATGTGAGAGATTCATACAAAGGCGATTGAACGATCTGGACACCAAACTTCTTCGTCTACATAAGAAAGCTAATGGAAGGCAAGTGGATCAACTGATACATGCATGTGAGAGATTCATACACAGGCGATTGAACGATTTGGACACAAAACTTCTTCATCTACATAAGAAAGCTAATGGAAGGCAAGTGGATCAACTGATACAGACAATGCAGGAACTGTTGATGAAGAGAGAGTTTGTCATCTCCAAGGATATGATGCTTATGAAAGCACTCTATATGTTGTAACTGTCTTCAATAACTTCTTAATTTAAGCTTCCCCTTATTTTAAAAAAATGAATTTAAAAATTACTAATTAGTACTAATTAGCACTCTTAGTCTCTTATATTAAGGGGTGTATTGATTGTTATCCAATAAATTAAGGTGTATTCTTTATGTTATCTGGTAATTTAAGGTTTATATTCAATGTTATCCTAGAAAATACGGTTTACATTAAATCTAACCCTTAAAATCAAGATTCACACGTCAGTTGAACCCTTTGTCTTTAAGGGTGAAAATTTTATTATCCAAGATTTTTCAATCTGGGCCGAGAAGTTTACACTGTGAACTAAGTTTTTGTGATCACTGGGTAGGATACGTATTTGTTGGGGGTAACAAGAAGAAGTGATCTAACGAGATACCCTCGCTAGATACTTACTAGCATTGGAGGAGGTAGGTACATATTGATTATGGGGTAAGATGAAGCTTATACTAATAAATAATAGCCCCACCAGTCTACCATGTATTATTTGTACTAAATATGACACCTAACTAGTGAAGTTGTGTTTATGAATTTAATTCCTACACGTAGACTAGTTTTGATAGAATTGGAAAAAATTAGAAATTGGGCATGTGGAAGCAACCATTGAGAGGTATTTTTGCATGAGGGTGCTACCCTAGATGAGAGCAAGAGCCTTGTATAAAAGAAATAGCTCAAATCTTTAAAAAATGAGCGAAAAATCGTGGGTTTCTATCGCCTGGTTTCATGGTTGCTGCCACACAGCCGGTACACTCCACCATTAGAGGAGTCCTCTAGTCAATTTGAAGCTTATATCATTGTTTATCTTGGGTTAGAAGGGCTTGGCCCAATTGTTTGTGTAGGCAGAGAAATGGCAAAAGACCAGTCCGACAGATCTGCGCCATTTTCTGCTTGTAGAGGAGGAGATTTGCTAATTCCTCTTAGCTGTGTATTAGCCTAGGGTTGAGCAAGATTATCCTAAAAGATCTTGGATAATGGTTTAGAGGACAAGAAATGCTAAGGATTTGAAATTTGGGCCACAAAGAGGAAGAAAGGATAAGATGAGATTAGTAACTAATTAAGTGATTAATGAAGAGGTTATACTAATATGAGTTAAAGCTAAGCTAATGGGGAGCTTAAACCAAGCTCTGATACCATGTTGATATTCATGGATCAAGCTCCCTAATGATAATCATCTATCTAAATAGATCCTAATCCTAATCTAATTACAATACTAATCTAAGGTGGATAAAAATTTTACAATACTCATGGTGATGAGCGTGTGCTAATTAAGTTTAGACTCAAGTTCAGTTAGGTTACAAGATGGAAACTTGTACTCATAAAAAGACTTAAGATGTTGTGCTTGTATTCCAATGCTTCAAATGTCCTCCTTTTATATGAGTAAAGTACAACCGTAAAGCTATGATAGCTCATGTGGGATAACTTGGCTAGGTGACTTGGCACTCTAGCATCACTCATTTCAACAATATGGCCCTTATGGCAAGTGATGATAGAGTACGCGAAACAAAGCTGCAACCATCCCACACCTCCATGTGCAACGGTACAATACTACAGAAAGGACACAAGAAGACATTAAACATTTTCCAATCATGCAAAGTTGACTATGCAAAACAGTGTCCCATGGTGGCGAAGAAATTACCTCAGTGCATAGTGTCAAGGTCTCGTAATAGCCATATGGGGAGGGATGCATCATAAGAACTTTGCTCAATATCTCCAAGTAAGAGACACGACAATAGTGCTTCACCCAACCAATAGTGTCTCCTATTCAATGCAAGGGACATGAAGAAACAAAGTAATAGAAGGTACACATTTGTAAAGAGGCTGGGATTGTTACCTCCTATTGAGGCCATCACAAGCAGTGCTCCAGAATCCAATAGAGTGGAAGCTGCCAGTGAAATGCCATAGAGAACATGGATTTCTTAACATGTGGCATGTCACACCCACCTACACAAAAAAATGTACACATAACGCAAAGGAATGGAATTCTTAAAGACGTAGATTGAAAGGCAATCGAGACATGCATACCAAATGGTTGTGATGGCTCTTCTTCCCACACATCCTGCGTGCCACACATCTAGGTCACATGGCTCATGTAAAATTGGTCAACTTATTGGACCCTTGCCTTAAACCAAACATAGGCAAGGAAGGTTTACAAATCAAGAAAAAATGGACACAATGTCCCTTGTAAACTCAAAGAATTTTTAAAACCAAGACAACAACCATAAGCCTTTCAAGGCCTCACGCTCTGCGTGGCATACAATAGTATTATATGAAAGCCTCACTGACCTTGGAAAATAAAGTGTGGTCATGTGCACAAGGTGTAATAAACATAAAATCAAAATAATCTAATCAACAATATATTATCCACACTCACCTCTTTGCTCCTTGGCCTCAAACAAGTTCTTTTTCTTTGCTAAAACGTGTCCGTTTGCCATGTTGAGCCACTGAGGACAATTTGCTATTTCCCACTCTGTGAGATTTTCCATCTCTTGAGGGTACATATAAGTAGCCTCCTTTGCAACATCTATCCACTTCTTCCTAGACATTCACTGGGATCGATGCAATATATCCTCTCCTTCAAAATCAAAAAATACCCAGAGAAAGAGCACACATATAACATAGCATGCACAATAGTTGAGTATTTAAACATTGAAGGACTAGTGTCTAAATAGCCGAGAATTGAAGTTACCTAAATACCAATCTCAGAGAGCGGCCAATTGCACTAATTTCTTGTTTTTCCTGGCCTTGTCAGTTACTCCCTTCTCCTTTTTCTCTATCTGTGTTTCTAGAGGAAACATGGCCTTTCTTCTCTTCAATTTGATTTCCTTATAGTATTCTGAGAAGGACAAATCCATAGGTAACACCAAGCCCCCTGGAATATCAACAAAGTCCCTCAAAATGTCTCTTGCCAAATGCAAGATATTCTCGAGCAAGACTTCCCTGCGTATCCAACTACAAGAGAACAAAAGATTAGCACATTATCCACAATGATCAATTCATACGAGAAACAAGTTGAGGATAAAAGCACTCATTGTCTATAGAAATGATCACCACGAGCAAGGCGATACATGTCTTTAGTAGCCCTACTTTCCTCCAATAGAGACAACCATAACACCTTTTCTTCCACACAAGGGACTCTACCTCCTTCTTCTCCTCCTTTTGCAGCTCTTCTTCGCTTATTGTCACCCTTTTTAAATCAAGCTTCTTATTCAAAGTATTTGTCATTTGAACCTATGCAATCATAGCCATTGATTAGGTGGTTAAAAAATCACATGAAGGAGAAGCATGGACAGTCAAACAGTGATTGCAAAGTACTTACATTGTAAACAAGCTTACATTGCAAAAAGTACTTACATTGCAAAGTACTTACATTGTAAACAAGCTTTGCTAAATATCGTTGTGTGTCAATGGATACCAAAAGGATCACCACCCTCGGATCCCTTTTCAGCAAGTCATGCATGTACGAGATGACTGATCATCCCGCAAGGTAGTGGGAACCAAGGCATTTGTATTGATACTGAGACAACATAGCATGTCAGTTCCCATTAATTTTTTACATTTAATTCACTACAAGGGATCGGGCTCATACCCGCGCTCCTAGCCGCTAAAAATGACTTGTGAAAAAAAGTAGCGGGCTCGTGTATCAGCGCGTGTATCATCGCGGCCACAGACATGCGTGTAAAAGCGCGTGTATAGCACCTCTCAGACGCGCTTATACACGGGTGTGTAGCCACGTTCTTTTTACAGACGCGTTGATACATGCGGTTATACATGCTTTTTTTTATTTTAGACGCGCTTATACACGGGTGTATAGCCGCATTCTGTTCAGTTCAGATGTATCAGACGCCTTGATACCTGCGTTTATACACGCGTTTCTTTAATTTAGATGCGCTTATACACGCGTAATTTTCAGTTTTGATGCATTAATACACGCGTATTTCACAGAGTATTCGCATAGATACACGCGAGTTTTAGCAGTTCTGACGCGTTTATACACGCGAACAGAGAGCAAAAAAAAAATCCAGAGAGTGCTATTTGGTGCCTGAATACTGTTCCAGCATTCCAGCACCCAATAGCACTCTCTGGATTTTTTTTTTGTGCATTAGACCATCCCATTAGACCATCCACGAAGAACATATGCACGAGGGAGATTAAGACAAGAACGACATGAATGCATACATTGTCAATACACGATTCAAGACAGACATGAATGTAATACTATCGATCAATCAATTCAATATTACTATCAAAATTTCATACATGTATACAAGGGAGTCCATATCTCGAAGTAGCCCATGGCTTCAGTTTACAAAAAAATATATACAATCACATCCTCAATATGGAATGTGATACTATAAGTCTGAGTACTACTCAGACCCAGATGATGACTCGGTGCTCCCTCCATGCTCAGATGAGCTCACATCGGTCGGAATGTCCGATGAGTAGTGCTCACGTCCACCCTCTGCAGTGGCGGCCGGTGGATCATCAGCAGCTTGTGCCTGTTCAAGTAATATATAGTATATAAGTATATATATATGTAATTCAATAAACCAAAATCATTCGTTTAGAATTTTCAAGTACCTGTCGACCGTATGGTCTCATGGCCATCTCAAACTGCGCGTCCGTAATACGTCCCTCGGCTCTGAAGATGGCCCACGTGTCACGTCTGCTATGCCGACGAGCATACACAGTATCGTGGGTTGTGGGCTTCCTCCCCGTAACCCGTCGCTGTATCATAATCAACACAATTTGTAAGATTAAAACAATCATAGAATCAATGAATTAAGTAAACAATCAAATAAAGTGGCAAGATACTTACGAACTCTGCCTCCCATGACTTGACGCCGCCAGATCCGAAATGCGAAGATCCAATGGTCTCCATCTGGATCCGTCGTGCCTCCACATGCTGCCTGCTCTTCACGCCACCCTCTGCTCGTTTCTTTGCCTCCTTCCACTCGCGTTTGTGCGCAGTGGCAGGTTTCTCGGCAGGATAGCCACCCGCAGCTACATTTAGCCGGTCATCGTACGCGAGTTTTTTAAGGTGAGATCTTTTATTACTTAAGATCTCCCTTATTCGCGTCCTTCCCCATACATCCGAGAATGTAGCATGTGGGGGACTGGGGTACCGACTATGTACAGCCTCTATCACCTCCCCAACTAATCGGCTATTTTGATCTTTAAATTTAATAAAATAATTTCTATATGAGTTTGATACTACCCCACGCATGTACTCCATTACCTCCCTCCCCCTCGCATCCATCACTATCCCGCCCCTATCCGTCACATCATAGCAGACCACTCTCTCCATCTCTCTCATCTCCTCCTCTTCCGAACTGTCTCCTCTAACTCTTCTCCCTCTATCTCCTCTCTCACCGCGTGCCCTACTACCTCCCCCACCTCCCCCACCTCCCCCACCAAAGCACCCGCCGCATCCTCCACTCCCACTCTTCCTACTACTGCGGGTGGAGTCACGACTGGGGGATTGTCTACGTGACGGTGGCTGTGAGCCCTGACGTGACGGTGGCTCTGAGGGAGCACGTGATGGTGGCTGTGAGGGTGTACGTGAGTGTGTCTAGGACGAGGTATGTCTCCTCGGTGGACGTGGAAGAGGAGAAGCTGCATGCCGTCTCGTCGGACTCGGAGGAATAGACGGCACTGGAGTGCCCTGGATACTCGCGGTAGGGATATAGACACTAGGCAGGGAAGGAGGGGGATGGGCATACATATACTCTGTAAGCTCAACCGGACCAGGATGGCGCCCAAAATGATTCAGCATCTCCATCAGCCAATTGCTGTACGCAAATGGATCGGATGAAGAACCTGGAATATCCATAAAGAACCTGCAACAAACATCTTCATGTACATCATGGGCTGTCTCTTGACTCACACAAATATCATCATTCAAGTCAGTTGTGTTGCCTGCAAATCATGAATTCTGAAACGCAGTCTCGTGCAGAAACGCGTGTATACACCCGTCAAGAAACGCGTGTATACACCCGTCTAGAAACACGTGTATATCCGCGTGAACAGACTCTGCAGATAGATTACACGCGGTTTTACACGCGTTTCTACACGCGACCTGCGAAAAAAAAATTTCAAAAGGACCGACCCCCGACAAAGACAAAGTGTCCTTATAAAAGGACCATTGTCGCCCCTGTCAGGATCATTCACCCAATCGTGTGCACAGAAGCAAAAGGACGGAGACAAACCCAAAAAGCAAAGAGCAAATAGCATAAACAAATCTGAGGAAAGAGACAAGGCACAGGACAAAGTGACTCACCTCTGAAAAAGTGAGTCTTCTCTGCTCCTTCTCTGCTCCCTCCTTCTCCCGTGTGTGTGCTCCTTTCTCTGCTCCCTCCTTGCTGTTGGAAGAGGCGAAAACAGGCGAAAACGCAAGCAGTGTTGATATGTTAGTTCAAAATCTATATTTGGGGAAGGCGGGCTATTTTTAGTTTAAACATACCGTCGCGTTTATATTCGCGTTTATATTAGCGTGTATATTAGCATGTATGATATTTTAGCTGCGTTTATACACGCGTTTTGCAGAAATTACCCGCGTTAATACACGCGATTTTTAGGAAGTAGCCGCGTTAATACACGCAATTTTTAGGAAATAGCCGCATCAATACACACGATTTTTGTGCTTTCATTAAAAACATATTATGATTTTGTGTTTTCTGGTTTGTACACAAGATGTCATCAACCTCTTCAAGCAGTTCTGGGGAAGATGAGACAATGCGTCATCGTAATCGCGATGTGTGGTTGGGACAACGGATCATGTTTTGAATTAGTGGTTTAAGGTTTAGGATTTAAGACTAATTATAATTGATGATATTGGATGCAGGCTATTATCAAACATGCTTCCAAAGGAAAATAGACTACCCCCTCAAGAGACATAGCGAGGCGCTATGTGACATCTCTTGGAGGACTGGATTATGATAAAATACATGCATGCGTCAATGATTGCATTCTCTTTCGTGGGACGCATAAGGAGGCTCTACATTGTCCCACTTGTGGTGAAGCAAGGTACAGAACAGATATGAAGAGTTTTGATGTACCTCGTAAAGTCTTGTGACACTTTCCTATAATTCCTCGCATCAAACACATGTTCAAGTGCAAATCCATAGCAGAGCTCATGTCATGGCATTCCTCACATCGATCGGATGATGGCATGTGGAGAATTCCCGCAGACACTCCTGCTTGGAATCATATTGAAGATGAGTGGCCCAGCTTTAAAACAGAGCCCAGAAACTTGAGACTTGGCCTGGGTATGGATGGAGTGAATCCATTTGGTTTCAAAAGCACCGCATACAGCGTGTGGCCAGTTGTGTTGTTGAATTACAACCTTCCACCATCAATGGCGATCAAGAAGAGACATCTTATGTTATCCCTTCTAATTCCAGGGAAACATAAAGTCAAGCATATGGATGTTTATCTTGAACCACTGATTGATGAGTTGGAGAAACTATGGAGAGGTGTTGCGGTGGTGGACATTAGTAGGCCTCCCTCCTCTCGACACTTCGACTTAAAAGCAGTGTTGATGTGGACAATGCATGACTTTCCAGGATACAGCGATTGTTCTGGTAAGAATTCTAATTACCTCCCTACTCTATTACTATTGGCTATATATATTAATTAGACGGTTTGACTTTATTATTCTAACTTTTATTTATATTTTAACAGGTTTGAAAACATCGGGTAAACATGCATGTCCTGTTTGTGGTCCTTCGTTAGTACATGAGTATGCTGACGGTTTGTGTAAGACTATATTCGATAATCATCATCGATTTCTCCCCTCAGATCATCCTAAATATGTTGCTAGTAAGAGTAACATTCCTCCACAAACACTTCGTGCAAAAGATTGGAAGCGTATTTGGGAGTCTACAACTATTCTTCCTCCAGATGGCATGAACAGGTATAGTGATGTTTTTTCAATCTTGTTTTGTGTAGTCTCTAATTGGATTAAAGGTCACATAGAGCAATCCCTTGTGTAGGTACTCCATTTTTTTTCGGCTGCCATATTGGACCCATCTTAAGATCAACCATCTTCTTGATCCCATGCACATCTTCAAGAATGTGGGATCTGGTATTTGGGAACATATTATTGGTAAACGAGACAATGTTAGCGTACGTGAGGACTTGCGGGTCGCAGGACGTATGCGTCAAGCTTGGCCACGAGAGGTGGGTGGGCACATTCGTCTTCCGCCTGCACCATGGATTATATCAAAGAAAGAGGAGAAGCAGGTAAAGCAGGCCATCACCACTTTGCGTACTCCCACTGGATGCATGAGATCATTGAAGGGAGCCTTTACAACCACTAAGAAAAGAGGCGTTGAGCAACTATATGGGTTGAAGTCCCACGATTGGCACAAGATGCTTCAAGTAAGTGTTTTCCAAGTCTTGTACGTACGTTGAAATTAAATTTTGTAATGCCATAAACCATAAATGTGCTCTTATGTGAGTAGTTCATACTACCTACTAGCATCGACCATTGTGCAAATAAGAGTTTGAAAAAATGTATTTATAAGATGGGCGAGCTTGTGAGGTATGTAAAACCCATGCTCAGATCACCCTTCATTATACCTTGCAAAATGAACGTGCATGAGGTATAACGTACTATTTATTTATTTTTCAGATATATAATCAGACATACATTGATAGGACTTTTTGTTTTCCACATAAACCATACATTCATATAAAGAAGAAAAGGCATATATCAAAGCATTGTAATTATAATCATACATACTACTACAAACAACCTCACCTACACAATAATGGAGAGCTACATGACATATAAATGTGTCAATAAGTCATGTTCTTGCATTTATAGCAATAGAACACAGCCAAGATTTCCAAAAAAAAGAGCTATAGTGCAAACATAGTCACAAAAAAACATAACAACATCAAAATCCATCACCTACATAATCCATAGGAAATAAAGACTCATAAAGATAAGTCCAATCTCTCTACAGCGCTACTCCAAAGGTGGACCATACACCACTTTCATCAAGCACATTTTGTATGCACACGAGTCCAACTCTAAGCATAAGCAGTGCCAAAACCACCCCACACTAGCTAAACCAAGGCCTCCACAACCTACAAAAATATCGAGTACCAAATATGACTCCATCGTGAATGTGGAGCAGCCACCTACATATAGTAACCCCAAGAATTAAAAAACCCACATATCTTCATGTACGCGTCTATATTCTCTCACAAATGCTTAACGAAGAAAGTTGTTTCACATACCTAAAAATAACACGCACGTTCTAGCACCTTCCCGAATGGATACTCCATCCACCATCGTACGGTCTACATCTCCACATGTCATAGTCTCCTAAAGAAAACTCCTTGTCGCGGGAACATATAATGAGACACCTTCTCTCCCACCTCTCTATCATAGCAAGGAATAGGCATATCGGCATGGTAGAACAAGCCTACAATGAGGTCAATTACCTACACACTACCAAAATTATCATAGTTCAAAATGATGGTCTTCAATGAAGACACCATCAAACATACAAAGATAACTTAACATAAACAGACCTCCTCACCAGTGCCGGGATGCATATATCCTCCGTTGCACATGAGAGTCCATGTATAATGGAGTTCAACCCACCTCTTCTTGCACACCTCAAAACCTTCCCAAAATGTTGGGCAAGGCATAAAGTAACTAGAAACCCTTGGTTTGCAAGAAACTCTTGTGCCAAGTCCACAACTCCCTTCACGAGCCATGTAGAGAAAACATTCCACTCAAGAATCTCTCTCTCAATGCCCTCTACAATATTTTGTGTGGTGCAAAAGAGAGAACAAAGTAAATAGAGTATCTAATCATGTTTATTATAGAGCCATATTTCCCAGAAGATGGAGTAATTAATCATGATTATTATGAGGTTAAGTTCTCCCTCCTCTTTAAGTTCTTTTCCAATCAACTAGCTTGTCCATGTGACTCTATTTCCCAGTTTCAAAAAAATCCATTTGTTCATATAAATCCAAAAAGCTCCTTATATTATTGATGGGGGCATGCCCAAAAGGCATTTCTCCTATCCTCCACTGCAAACATGTATATGGGGCAAGAAGCTAAGGTAAATTTCCTCTTCACTAGCTTGTACCGCCCTAAGGCCCTAAGGGAAAAGCCCACATTATTCCTTTCCATTAAAAAAACATGCATCTCCTAGGGGGGATATCTATCTTCCATAGTAACTGCCATCTAGCCTAGAAGGCCCCCATCCCTATTTAAGGTTTAAAAATCAAATAGCAAATATCGATGTTATACATGTGACAAGTTGAAGCCCATGTAAGTAGCATGGATGTAGGCTCTAGAAGCACAAAGACCTACATATACTCTCCAAAAATTACTCCATGTGTGGTTAGCTTCAAAGAGTAGTAAACTAATCAAGTTTTCAAATTACACCACTAGATCACATATTGTAAACTACAAAACCCCTACTTTCATTCTCCCCTACTCCCTTATCCCCCCCCACGTGCGCGGCCACCTACATCCCCCTCATCGCCTAAATTATAGGCTTAAGCCCCTCCTTCCAAAAACACCCCTCCCTTACACTCACGTGATACTTTAAGATATGGCTTTTGAATCCCTCGTGGCCCCCATTTAACACTCCATATTGTATTATAATAATGTGCATTCTAGTTGGAAGCATAACCTTCTTTGTATATTGGTGGAAGATAGACTTACGGGGGAACCCATTAAACCAACACTAGTCTTTCAGCCATCTCTTCTTATTGTTAGCTGTGGAGATTTGGATATTCACTATCAAAACCAAAACTTGTCTAATCATCTTCTATCCCTCTCATTGGTCTCAAAGAATTTTTTCAGTGAATATCATCTCTCTAACCTAGTAAAAGTCCCTCCCATAAGCCACCAAAGTATATGAGGCCATAAGTCATCTCTCTTATCATCTTGTAAAGGTCCCTCCCATAAGTCACCAAAGTATATGCGGCCATAAGTCATCTCTCTTATAATCTTGTAAAGGTCCCTCCCATAAGTCACCAAAGTATATGAGGCCATAAGTCATCTCTCTTATAATCTTGTAAAGGTCCCCCCCATAAGCCACCAAAGTATATGAGGCCATAAGTCATATCTCTAACCTTATGAAGGTCCCTCCCATAAGTCACTAGAGTATATGAGGTCCTTGTTATTCAACCTCTTGATAGTAGTTACATTAAGGGTAGCTAAAGGGGGAAAAAGCAATTCGACCACCACCACCAAGGTAAGGGTCACCATGTGGTTACGTAGGTTCATGGAGTAGAGAGAATATTAGGCAAAGATGCTAAGGAAAATAGGAAAAAGGGGCCATAATCAAGAGCAGAGGCATTTTGCAAGCTCTTGATTGGGTGGATAAGATTTTTTTATCATGCCCCTATCAAAATTACAACCCCTTTTTGTAACTTCTTAGTCAAAATGAGAACATGGGATTGGTATGTTGGAATGGCTCTACTGCTGCAGGCACAAGTAACTCTTTTTTCTTTCTTCAAATCGACATTCTTAAATGATCCTTGTTTTAAATTAGTTGTTGAGTTCTGATTTATAGGTAGTATTTTCCTTTACAATTCTAATGAGAATCTTGTTTTGGATGAGAAAGACATCTTCTAGGTAGGTAAGGAAAAAGTTATAAAACTTCAACTGAGCTAGATTCTATGTGAGACATTAAAACGTAATTCTAGTCATGATCTCTATAGAAGCAGGGCTAAAACTTGAAGACATACCCTAATCTTCAATTCGAAGGTATACCCAAACCTTCAATTTGAAGGCTAGGGTACAACCCCATAGACTAACTTGACCTTCCAAAATTAACCACACATACATGTTTGTCTAAAATTTAGAGATCCTTCTTTTGTAACCGTATTTTTTAAGAGGCCTTCTCTAGAAGGTTTGAAGGGATTTGAAATTTTGATGTGGCATGAAGGCTTCAAATTTCAGTATAGTCTAGAAACTAGAAACAGTTTATTGCCAAGTAGTTCACTCGTATAATGGTCATTAGTGATACTTAGATCTTGAGACCTTGAAATAATATTTTAAAATGAAAAAAATGTGTGAACTACTAATGTCATGCCAAGCATGTGCTGGTAGCGCAAGGACTTGTGTCGTCACAGCTAGCGAGAGAGAGAATCGCAACACGAGCTCACTATGGGGATGGTGCCCGAGAACTTGACTGCTGATGAACACCAGCTCTGCAGATGAGCTTGAGGCCCAAGCTATTTCTATAGTTACCTCTTGCTCACACCCAATGATATTTTCGTCGGATGTTCAACAAGAGATGCCGCAATTCCATGACTTGCCTCTTGCCTAGAGGAGGAAAAGTGTTTTACAAACCACGGAGCATGGCATTAAATTAGATGTCGTAAGGAGGTGGTCCTATATATAGCATGACATGTAGTTGGATGAACAACATCACCTCCACCACCATAAACAACAACAACAAGAGCTATTTTACTGAGGCATATATTTTCCCCAAGATCCATTGCTTTTTCTACATACCTTATCTAGCTACCCTAGAGCTACATTGTGCCATTGATGGTTTCGACCATCTTCTATTCTGTGGTAGCTCTCCTGATAGTAGCCATAGCTCTCCTACAATAACCATATGGAAGCTCTCCCCCAACAACCACAACTCTCTTGCATAGCCACATGAGAGCTTTTGGGCACACTAGAGAAGAGGCATAATTGCTCATGAGCTCCCTTAAGATTCCTCATGCTTCCCATGTGCAGTGCCACATCATGTCAAGCCACATTGGCCTCTCAGGATCCTAGTCTCTTAAGTCCCATTATCCAGAATCTAGCACATAAAACTTAACATGTGCCATTAATGAGCTCCCTCAAGATAGGGCAACATCAAGCACCTGTGAGCTCCTTGAGCTTTCATATAGTAGTAAAATAAATCCCTAAAAGAAACTTACATGTCCAAATGCCGCAGGTGTGACCAGGATGTTGCACACAGGTAGCCACACAACAGTGCAATGTCAATTCTTGATGTGCTATGGGACTTTCGGCCTTTTGGGAGCTCCATGCACATGACTACTACCCGTTGCTTTGAGGTAGGTGTTGTTTCTCGTTGTCTTCTTGTGCTACTATTCCCACAAGCTCATCGATGTTCTACAGCAGACCCATGAGAGCAGACCCATGAGGTGAAATTCGATTACATATGTTGATATGCTATATTCATTGATCACAAGCCCTTAAGTCACCCAGTAGTAAAAGAAAGCCCTAACAATTCTACAAGAAAGGGGGACAATTTAATTGAATATAATTTTTCATGGATTCACCCTTTTGTCTATAATTTATCTTATCTCCTAAGGCTATGTGCAAAAAATTATAGAAATCTTAATTAATGATTTAGGCAAGAGTATTTATAAAAACTAAGTTTAATCTCTAAATATCAACATCTAATCACAAAATAACTCTATGGTAAAAAGGGAGCAGAATTCCTATTAAGTTATTATTTTTTGCTTACTCTAATTTTACAGAGAGCTTAAATTAGTAGGAAAGGGAAAATTTAGAAACAATTGGAATTAAGAAGTCAAAAAGGATAGCTGTAATTAAAATATTTAAAAATTTGAATAGGTCAGATACTTTGAACTAGACTAAAAGTTTTCATGTAGATGAAGGCTGGTAGGTGAGGATGTAGAGCTCCTTAATCCTCTCAAACATCCATGAGCTTTGCTTCCTTGTAGTTGAAGCCAAATAGCATAATAAAGGTTTTACTATATGCACTACTACTATACTAGCTAATGTCTTTGCATTGAAGGTTTCAAGTATTGCTATAAGAAAGAAGTAAATGATATAAATTTGGTGGCTTCTAGCTTCATAAAATAGGCATGGGAAAATGAAGTGGGAGGGGTCCCTTTTATAGCCAACTAGGCCCCCTAGTGTAGACTACCAAGTGTATGGTCAAATCTCAATGTAACTCAACTAAATGGTGGGTTTAATTAGTTAAATGGTGGGCTAGGGACACCGTTAAGTTCTTGTCTAGTTATTTGTGGACTAGAACTAGATTTTTAGTGCCTCAACTAAGGCTTAATCATATACATGCAAATAATTCCAAAATGAACTACTACAAGAGAGAGAACAACACTAGTTTTCCCAAAACCATTTTCACTTTTCACCAAAAACCATGGGAAGTTTACCACTTATCAAGTAGTTATGTCATAGTACACACTATTACCTCTCTATATGTTGTTGTTAATAGTGAAGATGATGTTGATCTATGCAATGACAGAGGGATTTTTAATGATAATGAGGAAAGAGAGATAGTTAACCTTGAGTGCACACCAACAATTTATTCAACCTTAAGGAATGACCTGCCAGATATTGATGATAGTGATGATCCTATAGGAGACCTCCCTGAGGGGTCAGACGGTGACATTTTGGACTTTGAGAAGATGGACAAAGATAGACATATGAATATAGACAGTAGGGTAGATGATCCAAAGAAGAGGCAGGTCAAGAGTGTTTTGCCATGGATATTGGAGTTTACAAGTGCTCACCCCTTAAGGAAATTGATTGATAAATCATAGGGACCATATCCTATTTCTGAGTTACCAAGGGAGTATAATGGAGACATTTTGTTTTAGCTCCTACCTACGTACAACCAATGTAAAACATGGAGTAGAGATTTGATCATCATATATGGGAAAAGGCCAGAAAGAACAAACATGTCTATAAATTGTATGTTCGCCTGAGCTATTGCATGGGTTCACTGGAGTGTCATAGGGTGACATGTCAATACTACTTACACAATAAGAAGTTTAATGATTCCTACTTTCATGGATATTTGAACAAGCACTCCCCCCTATGTACAACCAATGTAAAACGTGGCGTAGAGATTTGATGGTCATATATGGACAAAGGCCACAAAGAATAAACATGTCTATAAATTGTACTGTTCAGCTAAGCTATTGCCTAGGGTCATTGGAGTGTCATAGGGTGACATGTCAATACTATTGAACAATAAGAAGTATAATGATTTCTACTTTCATGGATATTTGAACAAGCAGGTAAGCAAAGGACTTATGAGAGAAGAGGAGAGGACAAGAATAACAAGTCATTATTGTAAGAAAGTTGTTTCTTGTATTACAACATGCAATTGTATGATCTACTATGTGCTACCTGAAGAAGATTAAGGCATGACATGCGTGGTGGTGTACGTGGGCAAGCACCACCATGGTTTATGCACGTGGGCGAGCACAAACATGGGGTCCAAAGTGGGACATAAAGAGCAACTCTATTGAAAGGATAAGGAAATGTCATATGTGTGTGAGAAACATAAAGAGGCATTTATTATAGGAGATGGATATGATTACATTCTGCAATTAAAAAGAAAGTGTTTGTTCCCATTTCTCCATGGTAGTTGGTTTCCTAGTGAAGGTGACCATGATGACAAATGCTTTCTTTTCAAAATGCCCACAAAAGGCCCAGGATCAGGGGTAGACCTTGTGAACCACATGCGTCTAACAGGATAAGGGGACCTGTGTAATGCATGGGTGCATTTTGATCATACAAATAGAATTAATGGGTGGGAAATAATGTCATGTTCTGTATACAACATGAGGTACAATTTGTGTGCTCTCTAAACTTATGAAAAGTTTAAGAATATGTTTTAATGTGACTAATGCATATACTTTTGGTATGGCTTGAAGGGATTGATGGTTATTTCTATTTGTGAGACAAAGGAAGAGGATGTAGATTCATTGATCTTGTTTTGGGAGAACCTCAATGTTGTCATGGTTCAATGTGGCCATGCAATGCCTAAATTTTCTAGCTTTCTCTGGATTGCAATTCGGACAGTGTACAATGTGGGGTCCAATAACATACTTGTTGGAAGAGAGAGATCATGTCTTTTTCACTGAAGTAAAGTTTGCAGAAACACACAAAGAAACTTGTCCTAAACGACAAAAGAGCAGATCATCTAAGCATGTGTGAGGAGTGGAGGTTATGTAAAACAATAGAGGATGCATCCAGGCAAGCTAATACAATTAGGAAATGGTGGCAAGATGGGACCGTGTTAAAGGAAAATATTAAAGCATTAGAAGAATAGTTTAAATGGTGGGAAGACAAAATCTCTCGTTTGCGGCAACTGCCTATACATGGATGTATGTATCATGTCATCCTTGCTATTTTTTCCTGAAGTAGATGTTCAAGGAATTTAGAGCAAGGAATTTAGAGAGTATTACTAATCTTTGGATCTTGTCGGATATAATAAAAGTCCTTGGGAGTAGGCGGTCATTCTAAATACAAATCTTTCTAAAAGTGTGCATGCTAGCTGGAGAAGGTGAAAGGAGGAATATTTCATTGTATGATGCACATGTCTTCGATGTGATTAATTTGTATATTTAATGTGCAAAGAAACTTGGATATTTGATTGATCACTATAACAGGACTGGACTTGATTATGGATACTTTTCTCAAGAGAGTTGGTTCTGGTAGCCTTCATGCTTGTTCAGCCTTGTCTCATCAAACAACGTCAAGCCCACAGGCTAGCTAATTCACAAGGAACTATTTGGCATTTTAGTATGCCCTAAGCATATTTATTCAATCCTCAATAATATGTATTGTGTCATGGCAAGGAGTGCTCACATAACCCGATTTGTAGTGTAAATTTTCTAGCTGAAATTTCAAATTCTCGGTTAGAGTTTTGCATTGTCCTTATTTTCTTGGTCACGTTTTGGGGTGTTTTAGCTATACATCCCATCATATGTGTAATTTTGAGGGCTAAATCCCAGTTTATTCATAACATTCAATTTATTCTACATGGTTGAGAAAAAAAAATCGATCACTGATGACCAGCTGAACATTCTTTACGACTTGACAATTTCCACCATTTTTATTTCTAAGCGACAAATTTTAATCATTATTTGTGAAGTGAAAAATTGCACTTATTTCTGACGTGAAGAGTTCTAGCCATTATTTGTGAAGTGACAAGTTTAAATGTGTGGTGAGTTGTAAACATTTAGTATTGATGGTTATCTATTAATGTGATGGCATGTACACAAGGTAGTTTTGTACTTCAAAAATTTAGTGGTGTTGTCACCTCCTATGGGTTATTGTATGTGAAGTGAAGACACATTATTGAAAAAGCTCACAATTTTTCCATATTGGGACTAAAATATTGAAAGTAAAAACTCACATTTTTATAACCCTCGTGATAGACTAGTTTTTATTAGTTTAGAAGAGCTGAAAACTCATTTCGGTTTGGAAGGAATGCTTATTTCTTTGTAACCTCTAATGCTGGGAGGTGAAGATTTTACAAAGTGGTTTGCAGTGACTGCTAAGGTAAACAATGAGGATCCTGATAATCTAGACAAGGTGAACAACTGCAGAGGTAATGTAAATAGTGTTTTGAAATTAATAGGAACATTGTCTCTAAACCTTGGATTACATACAGCTTTGCATAGTGTTAAAGAAGTTAAGCAAGTGGATGAGCTGCCTCCTAGGGTCTATGATGGGTATGTAGCATTTGAACTACCTCCATGTTTGGAGAAGTTAGCCATGTATGGAATGGAACAAAAGTATGATTGTTATTAGTGGGTTGAATATAATACATGCTCAAGTGCTGTTTTGAAAAGATGCATGGGAGAAGAGAGCTTGAGCTCTTGCAAGCACACACACACTCACAAAACCCTAAAAGAGAACGCACACTCACAAAACCCTAAAAGAGAACACACAAGGTGAGAGGCTGAAAATCTTCTTCATCTTCACACAACACTCAACACACCATATACAAAGATAAGAGTACACACATGAAAAGATACTCAACCAAATACATACTAGGGTTCTCTATAGTGTGAACCCAACTAAATGAGCTGGCGCTATAACTATGCCAGTCTCTAGAATGGCTGCCACACAGCCTGTCATCCCACTGGCCGCCTATCACACATGATCTCACCAACCATGCTAGTGGTGTAAGTGTGGGGCCTATCCCCCAAGCGGGTCGTCAGTGTCCACTGCCTCACTAGATGAGCTGGATATCTCAACACTCCCCCTCGAGCTCAACTCCGTCTCATGTACACCAAGCGAAGCCCTGAATCTGCGGAGCTTCTCTGTGTACCCAATGCTTTGGTGAAGATGTCAGCAACCTGATCCTGTGTGCTGACATAAACAAGGTCAACATCTCCTGCCAAAACCTTCTCTCTGACAAAATGGTAGTGTACCTCTATATGCTTTGTGCGAGCATGAAAAACTAGGTTCCTGGCCAACTGTATACTGCTAATGTTGTCACAGAAAATGACAACTTGTCTATCTACTGATAGACCCAAATCTGCAAGTAGCTTTCTTAACCAAGCTACCTCACATGCTGCCACAGTAGCACCTTTGTACTGGATAGAGCAACCGTAGGCTGCTTCTTGCTGCTCCAAGTCATAGCAGCACTCCCCAAAGAAAACATGAAGCCACTAGTAGATCTTCTATTTGAGATACTACCAGCCCAATCAGCATCTGTGTACCCATGTACACATATCTCTATCCCAGTTTCATAAAATAGTCCACAATGCAAAGTAGACCTCACATAACTCAGTATGCGTCTCAATGCATCCAAATGCGGCTTCCGAGGAACCTGCATAAACTGACTCACCAGCCCAACAGCATAGCTCAAATCTGGCATGGTGATCGTCATGTAGATCAAGCTTCCTATTATGCACCTATACATAGTAGGATCCTCCAAAATCTCTCCTGAATCTGCACTCAACTTGCCATTCTGATCCAATGGCACTCAGATAGGCTTACAGCACCTGTCTCACAGTATGGCTTGGACAACATGTCCAAGCCATACTGTCTCTGCAGTAATCCAATACCATATGGTGACCTAATCACCTCAATGCCTAAGAAATATCTGAGCTTCCCTAGATCCTTCATCTCAAACTTCTGTCTAAGCAAGATCTTTACATCAAAGATCTCTACATCATGGTCCCCCGTAATGATCAGGTCATCTACATAGATGACCACAAGCACAACCCCTCTATCACTGTGTCTCATATACAATGAGAAATCTGCATTGGCTACATGAAACCCAATAGTGACAAGATATTCAGAAATCTTGTCAGACCATGCTCTTGGTGCTTGTTTTAAGCCATACAAGGCTTTCTTCAACCTGTAAACGAGGTGACTCACATCCTCATATCCAGGTGGCTGCATCATATACACCTCTTCTTGCAAATCCCCATGCAAGAATGCATTCTTTACATCCATCTGCTGATGTAAAGAACATTGCTTTGACGCAGCCACTGCTATCACAACTCTCATTGTTACCATCTTGGCAACTGGGCTAAAAGTTTCCTCATAATCAATGCCATATGTCTGCGCATATCCTTTGGCTACCAATCTAGCCTTGTACCTACTTATGCTTCCATCACTGTTATGTTTTACTTTGTACACCCACTTGCATCCAATGGCTTTCTTGCCTTCAGGCAATTGCACTAAATCCCAAGTCTCATTTCCATATAGTGCATCTATCTCCTCATCCATAGCTTTCTCCCAACACACATTTCCAATAGCCTCATCAATGCATGTGGGCTCTACAACCTGCACAACTTTTGCCATGTATGCAGAGTGATGTGCCACATAACCATCATAGGTAAACCTTTGGAGCACAGGATTCTTCACTCTCCCAGATCTTTGCAGCTTTGCATTCATGGCTTCCATAGCCTTCTTTACACCAGGTGTTCTCATAGTTGGTATGCCAAGATCCTCATCAAGGCTCATCTCTGAGCCACTAGACTCTCCATCAACATGAGAATGCCCTGCAGAAATGTCAGGCATACTAAGGGGCTGAACCACTTTCTCTTTGCCTTTATGTGATGTACTAATCACATTTGTAGGACTGGTATTATGACGCAGCCTGCCACTCCATGGTCTATCAACTGAACCACTAGATGAGGACTCTCTTGGTCCACTCAAAGACTGTGATTGCTGACTTGCATTCTGTGCAACCACATTTCCACTCACATCAGTCCCAACAGCTTCTTTTCCCAGCAGCATACCAGCTACTCATCTCATAAAAAACAACATCCCTGCTTACCCTCAACTCACGTGTAGCAGGGTTATAACACCTGTATCCCTTTTGCTCAAGGGAATACCCAATAAACACACATTTTTCAGCTTTTGAATCCAGCTTAGTTCTCAACTCATCTGGCACATGCACATATGCAATGCATCCAAAGACTTTCAGATGAGACAAATCAGGTTTTCTGCCAGTAAACCTCTCCTCTGGAGTTACATCATGTATGGCTGCAGTTGTGGAGTCTTGTTCATGATGCAAACTGCTGTAGAAACAGCCTCAGCCCAATAGCCATGTGGCATATTCTTCTCTCCCACCATCAATGCTCGCGCAATCTCAGCAATGTGCCTATTTTTCCGCTCAGCAACAACTCCATTTTGCTGCAGAGTGTATCTGCATGTAAACTGTCGCCAAATACCATTCTTCTTCAAAAATTCAGAGAACTCATTGGAGAAGTACTCTCCCCCTCCATGTGACCTTAGGCACTTTACATATTTCCCTATTTTCTTTTCAACCATAACTCTGAAAATCTGAAAATGAGTGAACACCTCACCCTTCTCCTTCATGAAGTATACCCACACTTTCCTTTGGATGCATTGCATATGTGCATGTGCCAGATGAGTTGAGAACTAAGCTGGATTCAAAAGCTGAAAAATGTGTGTTTATTGGGTATTCCCTTGAGCAAAAGGGATACAGGTGTTATAACCCTGCTACACGTGAGTTGAGGGTAAGCAGGGATGTTGTTTTTTATGAGATGAGTAGCTGGTATGCTGCTGGGAAAAGAAGCTGTTGGGACTGATGTGAGTGGAAATGTGGTTGCACAGAATGCAAGTCAGCAATCACAGTCTTTGAGTGGACCAGGAGAGTCCTCATCTAGTGGTTCAGTAGACCATGGAGTGGCAGGCTATGTCATAATACCAGTCCTGCAAATGTGATTAGTACATCACATAAAGGCAAAGAGAAGACCATGTCTATGGGGTCCTACGAAGTATGTGATTAGTATGTGGTCATCAATAAAATGTCATATAATACCTGCAGCCTCCCATAGACATGGTCTTCGTAGGACCCCATACATCTGAATGCATAACATCTAGTGCATTTCTGTTCACATTTCTATCATGTGGAAATACATGCTTTGTTTGCTTTCCAAATTGGCATGCTTCACATATTTTCTGCATACCTTCAACTTTAAACTTTGGCAGCCTTGTCACAATTCCTTTAGTCTGCATAGACTTCATTCTCTGCACATTCACATGTCCAATTCTTTTATGCCAAATGTCTGTGTCTGCAACAATTCGTGAACCATTTGCAAACATTGCAACACTCACTTCAAGCATGTTTACATTCAATTGAAACATTCTGTCCACTCTGTTGCCTTTTGCAACCAACCTACACTTGTCTTTAAAGTCTTCAACATAACAACCATCAGGGTTAAACCAAACCTGCAAACCCTGCTCAATCATCTGGCCAGCTGAAACCAGATTCTTTGTTATGTTCGGAACATGAAGTACATCTGCAAGGTAATTCACTTTGCCATCCTGCATAGACAATGGCACATCTCCAACATGGGCAATTGGATGAGCACTGTCATCCCCTGTTTCCACAAAACCTGGTCTTTCAAGGTTTTTCATCTCCTTGAACCACTTCCCCCCATGACTTGTCATGTGGTTCGAACCACCTGAATCAACGTACCATACATCATCTTTATGTGCTACTTCAACATTTTCAGACCTGGCATTAACGACATGGTGCATAACAAACAACCTTTCATTATCCTCATTGTTTCTGTTCGAGGATGCATAGTTGTTTTGCTGCAATTTCCCATTTTGCATGTTAGCCTGCTTCTTATAAGACAATCTGCCTACACATGTCCAGGCTTACCATAATAAAAGCATCCATGTGTATCATTATACTGCCTTTGCCAATTTCCATGACCTCTTTGACTCCCCCTGCCCCTCAATTGGCCTCTTCCACCTGCGTGTTATTGTTGTTGTGAATTCTGGGACTGTTGTTGTTGCTGCTGCTGGCCATAATTCTGATTACTTGTTCGGCCACCTCCTTGGCCGCGTCCACAGCATCCTCTACCTCGTCCTCTTCCTGAACTTGTGTAGAAGGCCTGTTGCTCTGAACTGTTTTGTTTTGCGAAGACTGTTGGTCTTCACCCAAGCTCTTCTCTTCTATAATCAACATAGATACCAAATCTGTGAAACTGGGAATGTTTTCCCGAGTCTGAATAGACGTCTTGAACGCCTTGTATTGTGGTCCGAGACTACGTAGACAAACTTCCACCTTATCATCATCATGCAAGAGATTCTACAATACCCTTGATCTTCAATGCATAGTCATTCACAGACATACTCTTTTTCTCCACAGTATGAAGTTCATTCTTCAACTCTATCTTTCGTGCCTTGGTATTCGTTTCATAGAGTTTTACCAAGGTGTCCCACGCCTCCTTGTGGGACTTGGCGTCCTGTATGTGCCTAATCATGGTGTCCTATATACAAATAGAGAGCCAATACATAACTTTTATGTCTCCTTGGTTCCAATCCTTGAAGTCTTTCACATCTGCAGCAGTCCGATTGATCTCCGGTATCTCCGGTGCCTCTTCATGCTCACCTTCTATGTAGTAATCCTTTCCCATCAGGAAATTCGTCAACCTGAACCTCCAAGCATGGAAGTTGTTCTTATCAAGCTTCTCAGCAACAATTTGGTTTATGCCATCATTTGACATCTTGCCAAACACACAAATTTACCAAAAACAGCACTCTGGTTTGTCCTGCACAAACTGCTGTATTTTCTGCAGTGGTACAATACTACACTCAAATGTCACAAACCAGTGACCTCAATGTGCATACATGCACCCAATGGCAACTGTTGACCTCCTTGCAGCACAACAATGTCTGCACAACCAATCTGTCTTCCTACGATTCTTAAAACAGAGTTCTGCATAGAAACGATGACTTATCCGCACAGTGCTCGAAATCGCCTGCTTTCTGAAAAACGAAGGCCCTAACACGCCCGAAACGTGTTCTCGGCCAGAAAAAATTCTGTCCGATAGGACAATAAAGTTGCTCTATAGCTTTACTCCCACGAAGAAAGCTCCTCAATCGGAGATCGTTTGTCGGTGCCTCCCGTAGAGCTCTCGACAAGGGTGTAGTCGCCAATACAAATAGGGAATAGTAATTGAAGCTCTTACCCTCGTACCGCTTCCTATGCTTCTCTTGCTTGCAGCTCAGCCCTTAGCATGAACCAAGCTCCGATACCATGAAAAGATGCAGGGGAGAAGAGAGCTTGAGCTCTTGAAAGCGCACACACACTCACAAAACCCTAAAATAGAACTCACAAGGTGAGAGGCTGAAAATCTTCTTCATCTTCACACACACAACACTCAACACACCATATACAAAGATAAGAGTACACACATATGAAAAGGTACTCAACCAAATACATACTAAGGTTCTCGATAGTGTGAACCCAACTAAATGAGCTGGCGCTATAACTATGCCAGTCTCTAGAATGGCTGTCACACAGCCTGTCATCCCAGTGGCTGCATATCACACATGATCTCACCAACCATGCCAGTGGTGTAAGTGTGGGGCCTATCCCCCAAGCAGGTCATCAGTGTCCACTGTCTCACTAGATGAGCTTGATATCTCAACATGTTTCTGACAACAATTTCGGTTTAGTAGATGCTCAAGCCACTTGCGTTGTGTGAACATTGATTATCCTTATTACTCTAGGCTTGGTTATCACAATGAAACACAGTGGAAGGGTAGATGTAAAAAGAGTTTTCTCACAAGATTAATTGGCCCTGAGTACGGGAACCTTATTTGCAAACATTGTGACCAGCTGCCAAAATGTGTGGCCTTGTGTCATGCTGTGATATATTACAGCTTTGCATAGTGAAGTTAAGCAAGTGGACGAGCTACCTCCTAGGGTCTATGATGGGTATGTAGCACTTGAACTACCTCCATGTTTGGAGAAGCTAGCCATGTATGGAATGGAACAGTAGTATGATTGTCATTAGTGGGTTGAATATAATACATGTTCAAGTGCTGTTTTGAAAAGATGCAGGGGAGAAGAGAGCTTGAGCTCTTGCAAGCACACACACACTCACAAAACCCTAAAAGAGAACACACAAGGTGAGAGGCTGAAAATCTTCTTCATCTTCACACAACACTCAACACACCATATACAAAGATAAGAGTACACACATGAAAAGGTACTCAACCAAATACATACTAGGGTTCTCTATAGTGTGAACCCAACTAAATGAGCTGGCACTATAACTATGCCAGTCTCTAGAATGGCTGTCACACAGCCTATCATCCCACTGGCCGCATATCACACATGATCTCACCAACCATGCTAGTGGTGTAAGTCTGGGGCCTATCCCCCAGGCAGGTCATTAGTGTCCATTGCCTCACTATATGAGCTCGATATCTCAACATATTTCTCACAACAATTTCGGTTTAGTAGATGCTCAAGCCACTTGCGTTGTGTGAACATTGATTGTCCTTATTACTCTAGGCTTGGTTATCACAATGAAACACAGTGGAAGGGTAGATGTAAAAAGAGTTTTCTCACAAGATTGATTGGCCCTGAGTACGGGAACCTTATTTGCAAACATTGTGACCAACTGCCAAAATGTGTGGCCTTGTGTCATGCTGTGATATATTACTGCTTATCCATAGACCATAAGGGTACTAGCAGATGTGCAATAAAATTGGGTCATCTCACAGTCATCCATATGAGGAAGGACAAAGTAAAAAACTGCAGCAAAGCATTGAAGACATGGTTTCATTTAGGGAAAAATTCAATCCATTTACTACAGTCAAACAGATGGAGACAAATGTAACTAAGGATGTGATATTCAATATGGTTATTAATGAGAAGGGTGGAGCCTCTACTGGAATTGAGGAGGAGGAGTATGATGAGCTTCTAGATAGTGTGACTCCACTTTCAAAGAAAAAAAGGATTGAGAGTGTTTGGAAGAAGCAAGGAAGGGGAAGTATGGCCATGGTTATGGCTTGGAGGTTGTCCTTCATTTAGAAACAAAATATCGGTTTCCATCCATTCATAGTGTCCTATTTCCTGGTCAACTGGGCCCTGAAAATGTCAACTATGAGCCTCGAAAGTGGGCTTGACTTGGTTAATAGGGTGCGACCAGGTGGAAATTTAGAGAGCATGTGGATTCATTTTGACCATGGACACAGAGTGCAAGAAGGTTTGCCAACCATATCAGCCTTCGTGTACGGTCCATTTGTCAAGGAGCTGCTATCATTTCCACTTGTGAATTTAGGGTCGAGGATAGGAATGACCACGTAAGATTCTACAGGATGCTTAATAAAGTGGTTCAGGGCAATGGGTTTGCAAACCCAGATGTTAGAGGTTTCATGGTAGATGAAACCAATGCCAACTGGATTGCAGTCCGCACTATTTACTTTGGAGGGACGAAGAAGAAAATGCAAGAGAAGAAGAGGTCATGTGTATTCCATTGGGAGAAAAGCATGGTCCAACATACAATGAATTATATTAGTCCAGCTTTCTAGGAGGATCATAAAGTATTGTGTAACAAATGGAGAAGTGCTCAACAATGCAAGCATGAGATTTACAAGTTTTGGCATGCAAGACATGCAAAAAAATATGAGATACATTCATTGGAAACATGGCTAGCTTGGTGGGAGGTTAGAGAGTTTCACTAGGGTGCCTTGTAACATAGGATGACTCTGGTGTATTTGTGCCAACAATAAATTTTTTTGAGAGCAAGCATGCGTGCTAGTGTGGGTTGCAAGTCAAGAATCTCCCCCTTTGATGCAACAGCTGTGCAGACATGTCAATGGAAGTACTACAAAGTGTCAAGCACAATGCATACTTGAAAGGCACTCATTCGGGGACTAGACCAAGCATGCAAAATTTGGTGGATAGATTTCAAAGCACAAAAAGTTCAAGTAAGTCAACTATTAAACGACTTGTTGATCTCACTCACTCTTCCACGCAAGATATGGGGGTGCATTCTCCAAAAATGCATAGAGACCATGATGCAAGCAAGAGAAGTGTTTATAGAAAGCAGCCTCCTTTAGCAGATCTAGGAGTGGATTTGGAAGATGATAGCCATAGGCGAGAGTATGTTACTGTCATTGATGAAGACAGAAGTAGAGTTGGGTCGAAAGAGGAGAAAGGAGGACATAACTAGACTGTTGTTGAAGCCAAAGTGGCAAAGACAATGTGGACAATTCATTGGGTTGGACTAGGAAAAGAAATGACTTGCTTTGGGATTCCACCTGAACATAATGCAAGATGTGGACAATTCATTGGGTTGGACTAGGTAAAGAAATGACTTGCTTTGGGATTCCACCTGAACATAATGCAAGATGTGGAAGATATATTAATGAGGGGGCAAAAAGAAGTAGGAGAACCAGCACCTTGCTTTTGGAGGTGTCGACAATACCCTGGTGGAACGGTGGGAGAATTTCTTTGGTTTTGTAACAATACACCAGAGCATTCTTGGATTGTCGATGAGAATCAAGTTACTGGGAAGCTGGACTCACTCTAGGAGTTTGTCTAATGGAGGAGGGTACATCTCTTCAACCCCAAGAGATAGAAATGCTCACTTTGAATGGGTTTGTGTTGCAGGGTGTTACTCCATGTGTGTCTCCTTTATAGGGTACCACGAACAATACGCAGAAGGTTCCTTCATCTTTTTGATCCAAATTCAAGGATGGAAAGATTGTCAAGTGGAGGAACAAATTGACCAAGGACTTTCATGACAATATTCAGAAAGGGTGAAGAATGGATACGCAGGTCATTAGAGAAGCACGTGCAATTTGTAATGAGTCTCATGTGTTTGAGGGAGCAAAAAGCTGACATATGTCCCATGCTTGCAAGCATATTTACTTTATTTACATCCAGGTGCTTAGCTTGGAGCAAGTGGCACATGAGTTCATGCACCAAGCTACGCTCACTAAAGTGGAGTTGTACGAAGATCTAGGGGGAGACGCCATAACATTGCTCCTTGATATTGTCATCCCAATCTATCTTGGTATTTATGTGCCACATTTTTGGGGCTCTACTGATATTCATCCCAATCCATCTTGGTATTTATGTGCCACATTTTGGCGCTCTACTGATATTTATCCTTGCCATTGTCCCTACGTTATTTAGGTGGGCTATGCCCTCCTGTCCACATTATGTTTTTTGTAATCCACTAGAGTTGATGCATTTTTGAAAAGTTGCCACTTGAGATGCTATTCAGGAATTTTGAAAATTTTCATATGCTTTGTTGTGTTCTCTTTTGTTGTCACATGTTTCAATCTCGATACACATGTCTTGGTGTTGGTTTGAATTCCGAAGTGCTCACTGTGATGGTGCAATTTTTGTTGCACATTACTATGGGGTTCTCATTACGGGCCTTAGCCTTCTTGTGTTCATGTTCCTTGAAATGTGTCACTCGGGTTTTTCCTCACTCAAAAAGTTTTTCTCAAAGAATGGGAGGAAACCGAATCTACTGCCCCCATTCTAGAGTGTCAAGCTTGCGGGACAACCGAATCATTGATGCCGTCTCTCTCTCTCTCTCTCTCTCTCTCTCTCTCTCTCTCTCTCTCTCTCTCTCTCTCTCCTGTGAATGCATCCTCTCTCTCTCTCTCTCTCCTATGACTGCATCCTCCCTCTCTCTCTCTCTCTTGTGACTGTATCCTCCCTCTCTCTAATCTCAACTCCTTGGGAAGGTTATGGCATGCACTCACTCCCTTTAATCTTAACTCCTCTCTCTCTCTCTCTCTCTCTCTCTCTCTCTCTCTCTCTCTCTCCTGTGACTGCATCCTCCCTCTCTCTAATCTCAACTCCTTGGAAGGTTATGGCATGCACTCACTCCCTTTAATCTTAACTCCTCTCTCTCTCTCTCTCTCTCTCTCTCTCTCTCTATTGTGAGCTTAGGGCCTCCCTCTTCTTTTCCACTATCAACTCCGTATTGCGTGAAATCACTAACACTGATGTGCCATTGCATTGACACAAGATTGATTTTCATGTACAGGTGTTGGAAGCGTATGCAACTTTGGGCGCAAGGTTCATCTCACATAATAGGAGAGGAATGTACGTAGACAAGGAGGTAATGTGGATCTACAGATTGATGGGCATCTATATTATCCAGCTGACCCAAGAGCGTATTACCCACCCACTTTCAAATACTTACCACATTGATGGATATTATCGAGCTGACCCAAGAGCGTATTACCCACCCACTTTCAAATACTTACCATCATTTATTCATTATGTGGAAGGATGGTGAGAATGGAATGCTCGGCCTACTGCCAGGGATTTAATATTCACGTGATCACAAGATTTTTTGTGATAATAATACATGTGAACAAGTTATTCACATGTTCTCATGTTACCATTCACAAAATAGCAGGTCACTTGCCATTTGGGAACCCCTTAAAAGCTTGGCTACACATGGGAATAAGCTATTCACATGTTCTCATGTTACCATCTTCACATAATAGCAGGTCAGTGGCCACCTAAGAAGATTTTTTATGCCCAAAAAAGATAATTTTTTTAGGCCCTTGTGAAAGCTTTGTGAATATAACATGTGATCACAAGATTTTTTGTGTTATTAACATATGTTATTAACATGTTCACATGTTCTCGTTTACGTCAGTGAAATCCCTGGCTATTGCAAGAGATTAGCAACAACAACTGAAGCTGGTAGAGTCTTTTACTTGTCATAGTTACATATGCTCCAAGTTAACCTTACTAGTATACACCCAGGCCTACTTCAGGCTCAAGAAAAAATCAAGGAGCTTGAGGGTGTAAATTAAGAGAGAGAAGCTTGTGTGGAAAAGCTTACGTAGACCATCTCCTAAATGAAAAGCACTCCTATTGGAGCTAGGGAGCTTAAGAGGCCACTCAACCACATCGAAACACTTACCGTTGGGGGGGTGCTCGTAAGTGGAGAATTCAAGTAGCACGGTATTGCTCCTCTTTCTTATTCTCTAGCACTTCCAATTCAAAATGCCAATAAATCATGTGTGCACTTGTGTAATGTCAATGTAATTTTGCTAGTTTTAGAGTATTCCTTCAAGATGCCATAGGTTCTGATCAAACTAGGGATTATAAGAGCTCTTGCGCTCTTTCACAACAACAAGGGGGCATGTGCTTAAAATGATTAGGGATCCCCGTTGTAAGAATATACATAGGGTTGTTTCCAATGAAATCATACAAGAGGTTTCGCAAAGTATCAGCAATGTTGATGTTGTTAATGCATGCGATGAGGTAGGCATTAACACAAAGGGCTACAAAGCTCTTCATCAATTGCTAGGAGAAACCCTTCGTAAATAAAGGTATCATGCACAACCTTTTCCCACCACCAAAGAGGGTTCGTATAGCAAAGGGAGTGAGCAATGAAGATGTAAAATGCAATGTGTAAAGGTAATCCTCTCAGGATGTGCCATGAGTGTTGGTTGACCTAGCAAATCCCATAGCTCGAGGGTCCTGAGATTGTGTTCTCGTTTTGGATAAAGCTATGCTTGAGCTGTGGTGATTTCATTTGCAATTTCCAATCCAACCAAAATCCTAGAGGTCTTTTCAGTAAGATATGTTGGAAGTTCCAGCTCCTGCAAGGCTTCTTCCTCCCGTATAGCAATTGTACATTGCAACGCAGGAGTGTTCAAGGTGATTGTTTGCATGGATGTATCTAGTGAATACAATGATTCACTTATCCAAGTTCCGCCAAGGATGACATCATACTCAAGGGAATCTAGGGTGACATGAAATAATGTAAAGTCCATATCGCCACCATCGATTGTTTGAGTAGTGTATCTAAAGTAGCCTAGAACTTCAATGTTTTGTTCATTGGTTCCTTTTGCAAGACTATTGCTTATCGGGGTGAGTTTAGGTTGTCCCAATGACACCTAAGTGTCTATTGTCATGATGTTATGACTTGCTCGAAGGGGCTAACCAATGTGCGCTTCGCTGAACATCATTGCCTGTAGGGAAATCCAACCATACTATGATAGAGTCTTCCAAAGGAACCATGGGTGTTTCGGTTATTGTTTCAGCTTCAGATCCTATGTTTGTTTCATATTCCCATTCACTTTCATTCTCTGTTTGGGTCTCAGCTTTTTCAAAAGTACCCAATGCGTACAATGGCACACTTGGCCCTCTGACAATTCTTAATAAGGGCTGTTTGGAAACTTGCGAAATCTTGACAGTCCTATTTTATGTAGTTTGTTGTCCTTGTATAACTCAAGTTGAGCCATTAAAGGTGCAAGTGTTGAAATGATTATGGCTTTATCATGAGAGAAGAGCATTCCTCCGAATGAGGTTTTGAGAGACTGTTTTAATCTTGTAAGGGAATTATCGAATTCCTTACGTGCTTTCTCAAGCCTATCGTTTGTACAATCTATCTCAAATGACTCTTCTATAGAGAGTATGTCTTGCTCTTGAAAGGAAAGCGGTACTCCTCTAGGTTTTGTATCTTGGTTGTTGGTGTGTAGGTTTGGCATTATGAGGCTCAATCACAACCAGTGACGGACATTCAACCATGCTAAGCATGCACTCTTGAGCTCGTTTTTTACATTCTGCATATGTTATGTGATCATTATTATCCACTTGGGGTGGTTGGGTGGGTTCTAGTTTCTTGATTGGTCTATGTGGTGCACTGAGCGAAGAGTAAGAACTTGTCTCATCCTCACTTAGTGATGTACTAGAACTTGTTTCGTTCTTTGACTTTCTTTGGTTTATCAGTTTTCCACTATGTTTATCCATGCGACGAGAGCGAATTTTCTTTTGGGTTTTTGTATCCTGTGTTGCCAATATGGGTGTTGAGGTTTGTGTGTGGTGGTCGTTGAGGTGGATGCATCTGCATCATGTATAGCTTTTGGCTCTTTTGTGTTTATGTCCCCTTTTGGGTCTATGTCCTGTCTTTTAACTCAACCTTGGTTTCGACAATTTTTTGTCCCTTGTTTTTCTTGGGTTTAGAAGGTTTTGTTTTCTCTTTTGGGTTCTGTTTTAAAGCATGTTCTTCTACCCATGTTGAGGTGTTGTCTTTTACACTCTTCTCGATTGTTTGTCATGCCTTGGCTTGTAAGCATGTAAGCACATTCAAGGGCACCGTGGCCAATTGCCCATTTTGTATACTTAAGATGTTAAGAGTTGTATTTTCTAAGATAAGTTGCATTGAAGCAACTCGTCTTGGGCAATCTTGGAACATGTGATCAATGCCACATTGTTCACACATTGGTCTAAGGTGTTAGTGATTGTGGGCATGGAAGTATTTCAAACTGTGCAGTCTACCACCTTGTGAGGTCCACGACAATAGAAACACTAAAGTGTTTGATTAACTTCCGCCTAAGCAATTTCTACCCTTTGGACTATTTTTGTTTTATGCACGGGAGGTTTTGAGTCCATCGTGGATTTAGCAGGACACTTTTTAGTATCATGGTCAAAGGTTTTACAATAGATGCAGTATAGAAAAACAGGTGCCTTGTATGCACAATGAGGATTGGGATGGTCGTTAGTGATTGCATTCAACACAATGAGGATTGGGATGGTCGTTAGTGATTGCATTCAACACAAGGCATTTCGCTCGTTCCTTTTATAGGCATTAAGGATGTCTGGTTTTAAAGGTTTTCATCCTCTCTTACAGATGTTGGCTATAAGGTTTTAAGCAAGGCTACATAAAATTCTGGGAATGTCAATTCCGAGATCGATCTTTCTTTTGCCATGCTTTATTTGGTTTAGATGAATAACATCTCGTAGCATGATCATCTTCTAGCATGTTGTCATCTAAACATATTGGCAACATTGATTGAATGTTTCTGGATTGGATACAATGATCAAGTTATGTAAGCTGTTATTCTTTAAGCCCATCATGAAACATCTCCTCAATTGAACATCGTTTAATTTTTCCCATGACTCACAACGTGAGTCCAAGAGTTTTATCCGAAGGATAAAATCTCTAATGGATTCATTTGGTTGACGCTCAATTGAATAAAGTTCTGTTGTTGCACTCCACCGATCACCTTATCTGGAAAAGCCATGTATAAAGACTGATTTCAAGGTTTTGAAGTGTGTCTTGATCACTCAGGCATTAATGCGATGAACCATCGACTAGCTTTTCTCTCTAAGCATAAGTTTAACGCATGTACCTTAGTTGGGCAGTTAGGATTTCCAAAGGCTTCACATCTCTGTTCAAACATTTGAATGAATTGAACAGGATCTGTTGTTCCGTCATATTTGCCCCCAAAATCTTAGAAATTTGTACGGTCGTATTTCTGTATGAATCATTGAGGTCGTATGTGAGTGCTCTTATTGGAAGAGACTCACTTAGTCCTTGGGCCACCCCCCTTCCTAGACTAGTCAGTATGTCCAAGGTGTGGGCATCTAGAAAAGAGTTGGTACTTATAGGATTTGCGGGAATGTTAGGCAAAGGACCAAAGCCTGGTGGAATCAAAGTGATAGGGGGTTTAAAACCTGATGACACGCTTGTTATAGGCATGGTCAATGACATGGGGAGGTGAATTGGCAGCATGGATCTCAATGGCTGGAAGATGTTAGCCATTGGGTTCAGTCCTTGTGTAAAGGCAATCCCTCTATTGTGGCCATGTCAGAGTGCTTAAATGCTCCTTAATGAGTAATCAGAATTTTTATTTTTTTTTGCTTTTGATACTTTCCCACAGCCTTAAGAGGCTTGGCATACTCTTCGTTGGATCAAACAGGTGTCTGTTTGCCCTAATTAGCTTAGGCGCTATAAGCTAATTAGCTTAGGTGTCTGTTTGCCCTAATTAGCTTAGGTACTATAAGCACGTGAGAATGACCTCTGAGATATTTTTCTAGAAAAAGCGTATGCTAGGAACTTCCTAGATGAAAGAGGAGGTCCTAAAACCTATTTTCCATTACTATCTCACGAGAATTTTTTCCCTGTTTCGGACCACATTTTTTAGGGTGATCTAAAAGAAATTTTAAAAAACTCTATATGAGGGAGTTGTAGTATTTTTGGAGTACTACAACTTTGTTCCCCTGATTTGTCTGTGATTTTGTCGTTTAGACCCTCAAAAAGTAGCTCGGATATGGCCCGTCGTCGTTTTCGCGCTGTTTTTTGCGATTTTTATGGTTTTTGGGCTGTTTTTTGCCTCGATTTTTGGGTCAAATTTTGAGGCTGCTAGTCGGAGGCCAAAATGATCGATTTGACTTTGGAGACAACCAAGTGCAAAATCGAAGAGCTCGATGTCAGCTTTCTGATGAGCCCTAGAGCACCTTCATCGGATACACGATTTAGGAGATACGGGCTTCCCAAACAAGGGTGGTTTCCAGAGTCGTGTGAACTGTTTCACGCTGTGAAACTTCACGTGGGAATTAAATTTCATTTCTTTTTTTTTCTTTTTTTTTAAACCGCGGGGTGAACTTCTATTTCATGCCATGAAACTCTCTTCACGCGTGAACTCTGCGGACTTCACGTGGGGAATTAAATTTCGGTTTTTTTTTGCATCGGATTTCTGTTCAAGTAATTTTTCCGTTCACGCCATTTTTCTGTTCACGTGAGATTTTCATTCACGTCATATTTCCGTTCACGTTGTGAGACGAAAAGAAAAGGGCAATCCTCTATAGCAACATCCACCCACACATGCCAGAACACACTCAAAGAACAAAAAAGGAGCACCACACCAGCTTTTACTAAAGCTCGAAAAGGGAAACTCACGCACTAAATCTCAAGATGCTCACAACCCACAGTTCAACAACTCTCTACCCTCGTCGTCCAACCATCCAGATACACAGAACACAGCCCAAAACACACATTCACACCAAGAGGGGAGAGGTATATTAACTTCTCTAGCTCACAACTCCATTAGTAGATGATATATATGGGTAAAAAACCTTGATTACATAGGCTCAACAGCCTTAAGCAATAGATCAATTAAGAAAAGAGAGAGAAAGAGAGATTAGCATGTGAATGGCATCCTTGTATACAAAGGGGTTTGGGCACATCAACAAACACATACACACACACACCCACACACTAAATCTACACTCCCACCTCACCCACAACTTCAAAAAAACTTGTAACACAAGGCCCCTTGGGCTCACACACATTAATTCCAAAATGTTCTGCATGAGTGATTGAACATAAAGTAGAGTGTTGAAGATAGTCTCCCCCTTAAATACCCAAGCTACTCATACCTTGGCATAGAGTGTAGTTACAAAGTTTGGAACATGACAAAACTCTACACTATGACACCGATTTTTAGTATCACACAACCATGACTAACCCAATGAGGAACATGTTCACAGCACACCCACATCACACTCATGCATCCAAGGTACCTTTTGCCCACATCAATTCCAAGGCATCTTCTGATTTATTGTGTGTGTTGAAAATAACCTTCCCTTTAAGGATAGAACCATCGAGCAGTGTCAACAACATCAGCACTGATTGCACTGGAGAAGACGATGACCCCGCCAGAAGGCGCCAACTAGAGTTCATAGGCCGGCCGTATTGAGGAGGTCGCTTGGTGGGGTTCTGGATGCGCCCGAAGGCCATGCTGCCATGGCTGGCTATATATGAGTTGCTCATCTCATTGATGTAGGTTGCTTCGCACTCACCAAAACAGAGGGGGTTTGGGCACCTCAAAAGCTTTGTTGCGTGCCCTTAAGACTGGAGCGAGAGCCAACAAGGAAGTCTCTTCTCTCTCTCTCTCTCTCTCTCTTTCTCTTTCTCTGTGGCTCTCTCACACTAGTGGCAGCAACACACACTCGCTCCAGTGGCAGCAATACAACTAGCAACACACCTCTGCTCGCCACCAGCAGCAATACTAGCAAGAACAACACACTCTCAAGCTATGAGCTGTACCCCAACAAAACAAACATATGCTGCGCTACCAGCGGGCGGCAGAGCAACCCAATGAAGCAATACACACACACACTATGATCTTCTGCAGCAATACAACCAAACAACACGCCAGCTGCGGGCAGCTGTGGGGCAGCAATACAACCAAACAACACGCCAGCTGCGGGCAGCTATATAAAAAAAAACAACACCCCTACGCTACTAGACACTGGCGGCGGCAAAACAAACAAAAAAACACAACTCCTCCCTCATCTCACCACCAGCGCGCTGTCTTTTATACTGTCAGAGTGTTGAAAATTTCCTTTGGCGGAATCGACATTTTCTTGTTCTGCATTTGGCAACCACCACGCCCGCCATGCTTTCGTTTGAACATTTTGTTGGTTTTATATTTTCAATTCCACCACTTTTTTTAAGAAAATTACATGGTATTTATTAAGGCCTTTATGTTCCATGCACACCTTTGACTTGATATTGGTGATGAACATCTCCGATTGCGTGTGCGTCATCTACAAAGATCTGATCCACTCCTGCTCTTCAAGATCTCGGATTTAAGGAAGCCAAACCTTGATCATAACTCTGGTGGTGTTCCACAATGTGTTCCCCATGTTGTTGCCAAACATCATGCCATTGATTTAACCTTACAATGCTTATAGTCTTGCACCGTTTCTAACAACCATATCTGCATCAAACACATCATCACATGCTAAAAAGGTTTCATTGCCTCTTCAGTGGTGGGTGGAGTATTGGGCATCCCAGTGCTATATGAACATGCATCTATATGTACATATGTCGTCAGAAAACCACACTAAAAAAAGTCATAACAACGTGAGATTTTCGTTCACGTGATATTTTCGTTCACGTGAGATTTTTGTTCACGTCATATTTCCATTCACGTGAGATTTTTTTTATTTTTTTTCACGTGAACTGGTTTTTCACGCCATGAAACACTCTTCACACGTGAACCGGACTTCATGTGGAATTAAATTTTGATTTTTTTTTTAGTCTAATGGGAAATACGAATTTTTCTTCTTGGGGGGGGGATATTTTTTTGAATTTAGAATGAAAGGGATATGGGCATTTGCCCAAAAAAGGTAAATGGAATAAAAAAAGTCAACCCTTTAATGACACACCTTATACCCTTCATAAATGACCCTCAAAATGGACAAATTGACAACTCATGAGCATCTTCTCATTGAATGCTCATTAGCTTTAATGAGTTATGTAAAAAGATGATTAAGGATTAATCTAAAATTAATCTTTTCACTAATCTTTTTCTCTTTTATACTAATCAATACTAATCAAAGACTCTAATTAACCACTAATCTCTAATTAATTCACACAATTAAGCACATCATTGGATAGAGCAAGGCAAAACTAATCTATGTGCATCAACAATTGTATAAATTAATCTAAATTAGGTGAGTAATTAAACTCTTAATTATAGTCTCCTTTTTAAGGTAAAATTAAGCAAAGAGAGTCAAATTTCTCCAATTGATCAGCAATTGATGTGATTATGTGTTTTGATGCATCTAGATGCTCTCAAAACACTCAAAAACCCCGATTTCGACTAGTCATATGATCAATTTAGATCCTAAATAACATATTTTCTAATTTTTTAGCCTCTTAAACAAGATTAATCACCCTTAATGACAAAAACAAGTCCATTAAGAGAAATTAGTCAAATTCAAGAGTATTTTGATGGTTTTAAGAAATTTTTTGAGAGATTAAGCTACTCCTAATGCTTGCTCTAACACTATAATCCAAACAATTTTAACAAAAAACTCATAATTTAAACTAAAATTAATGATCTTAGATTTATGTTTAGCTAAAGAGACCTAACATTCTCTAAGAAATGCATTCTATTACATTGTTTGATGCAATGGATGCAAACTAAGCCTAGAACAAACTATTTGCAAGCCCTAAGAACATGAAAAACCGTAAAAACAACAACAAAAACAACACATTAATCTAAAAATTAAGTAAAAAATATTCTTTTTAAAAACAAAAAAAAAGCTATTCTACACCAAATCTCACATAAATCACCATCAAATCCACATCTTTTTCATAGAAAACCACTAATCAAGATAATGGACAATGGGTTATGCATAGATTAGAGACAAAACGATGGAAAAAGCCAAGGGATGGCTCCCCGACAGCGGCACCAAAAATGTTAAGGCTCACCCTAACCCTCCTTGAAACACATCTAAAAAGAGATTACCTAGTGAACCGCAACTGTCATGAGGATCTTTCTAATGGCTGAGCTCGTAACCCTCGAGGTCTCCAAGCTCCACAACTCCTTGAGAAGTAATTCCACCGTGTCTCCCATGAGCGTTGTCACACCGTCGCATTGCACTACTACGGGTCCTCGTCCCTCCTCTCCCCTCACTTCACTCACACACACTCACTAGCATGCATTAGGGAGGGAGATTAGCAAGAGGATTAGTAAGAGGATTAGGAAGAGCAAAACTCAATTGCACAATGGGAGAGTATGTTGTATTATGAGAGAAATTCACTTATATACATGGCCATAAGTGTTCACACTCACTTAAACTGTGGCCAGTTCGGCACTTTAGGCTCATAAGAGGCCTAATGCTATTACAATGACTACTCTCATAATATATCCATGAAGTACATCACTTAGGACTTCATCCTATCTTGCTATGACATGCTCTTAAAGTGGGAATTGCCATAATACTCCGTCACACTATTACGGGCGCCCGTCTAAGTTGTAGCTTTGGACACTATTGCTTGATATCTTAAATGTACGACCCTTTGGTGTATCTATCGTGACTCCTTGATGTAAGATAATGGCGGTAGCTCTTGTTAATCCTAGAATTGGATTAACAAGCCTTTAGATACTTTGGCCAAAGATTTGGTGTCAAAGGTGTAACCATATTTAGAAGTGATGTGTGTGAACACACTAGGAGCAGCCAAGGCACCTTTTCCCTCTTTAGGAGGTTTTTTTCCCTTGTGCTAGTATACACCCATCTTGGGGTATACTTATCATCTTTGTACAACACACATTCATTATCCATCTATCATCTCATTGCATGCTCGCTTGAGCTTCTCCGCTCTCTGTGTGTGTGAGGGTGTGCACGCACGTGTGCATGTGCGTGTGTGTATTCCTACAACCCTATTTCCAACATTTGGTATCAGAGCATACACTCCTTTGTCCATGTGTTGTTGCCTACCCTTCACCCCAAGTCATCTGTCTTCTTGAATTGGATCAAGGAGCCCTCTTAGGAGAAGAAAGAGGACTGTGGAGTGTGTAGTACTTTGTACTACTATTTTTTGGTCAAATTTTCTTTCAGGGCACGTTTTGGGGGCCGTTTGTATGGTTTTTGATTTTCTACAGACATCTTCAAGGACGATCGAATTTACACTATTCTTCATTGGATTCTAAAGTAGTATTGTTAGATCTACTACAAACGAGTGAGCAAATACACGAGAAAGCATCAATGGACACTCAGCACATCGGATCTTGTCTATGAGCTACACTTTAGCAACGTCGATCTCTATGTCTTACAAGTAAAATTTCGACTCACTTTACTCTACATTTCTTTCATATACCTTGCAGGTGTCCATTATCAACAACCTTATTAGCATCCACCTTGCAGGTCTCCATTATCAACAACCTTATTAGCATCCACCTTAGTTGTATCAAAGTTTCAACAACAGCCACCTTAGTTGTATCAAAGTAGTACTTAGCACTTGTTTGCAAGTTGCATGATTACTTACTTGGTTATTATCAAAAATGGCAGATAGTGATGTATTTCAGATGTTATCCGCTGAGAATAAGCTTGATGGGACCAACTACCCTTATGGTTTTATATGATGCGACATGTATTGGTAGTTAAAGGGCTATGGAATATTGTGGTTGGTACTGAGAAACATCCTAGCTCCTTTAATGAACATAATGTAGAAGGTACATCTACAGACGTGGACTCAGTTTCACATGGTGTATTACCACAGCATAGTATACCTCCTACGTAGGAACAAATAAATTGGGATGGAAGAGATGCATAGGCACATGCGTTGCTTGTTTGTCAATCAAGAGGAGTATCATACCTTACATTCGGTCATGTAGAACTAGTAAACATGCTTGGAATGCACTTGTGTCATTGTACCAAGTATGTAATGAAGCACATGTTACTTATCTACACAAGCAATTAGAGTCAGAGCATATGGATGAGGGAGACTCCATGGACAGTTTCCTTTAAAAAATCGAGGATTTTAAGGAGCAGTTGTGGCTATTGTTAATGAAGTATATCCTGATAGTTCATTGGTGTGTCTACTATCTTAAATGCATTACCAGACTCATATCAAGGTTTTTCTTCTACCATCAAACTCATGATGAAAGACAATCCAAATGCCTTGAACTTTGAATGTGCTCTTGCAAGAAGAGCAACCAGGAAAATCCAAATGCCTTGAACTTTGAGGAGTTGCTTTATGTGCTCTTGCAAGAAGAGCAACCAGGAAAAACAGATATGTCATGCATACAGGAGATCAGGCTTTTGGTCCAACCAAACAAAAAGGCAAAGGTAAATCCTTTCCTCAGGTTACAAGCCAAAATCAGAGTCATCAAGCAAGCCTATAGACAAGGAAGGCAACAAGCCAAAGAAAAAAGGTAAATACAACTATTGCCATTATGAGTGCAAGAAACGATTGGAGAAGGAGAAAAAGAAAGACTCAGGTATGGCTATATCTGATGCGTCAGCATCTAATGTAGAAAATAAAGAATCTGTAAACTATGCATGTGATGATCGGGCTTTCAATGTGCAATGCAATTATGACCCTTCGCATACAGATGTACATGTCTGGTACTTTGACAATGGGTAAGCACATTACTCCTCGTCTTAGTTTATTCTCATCACTCAAATCTGCTCAACATTGAAACACTGTAACATGTGCAAACAACTCCTTATATCATGTAAAAGGATTTGGTAAAATTGTTCTCACTGCTACAAATGGTGGTAATGATCATGCTTTCAGATGTATTATATATACTAGGGATGAAGAAAAACTTGTTATCTATCTCTGCCACCATTACTAAGGCTGACTTAGTGGTTTTATTTATGGATGGCAGATGTATTGTTCATGATGGCAGTGTGACGACAAGACAATTGTTGCTTCTGGTAGTTTATCTCATGGCCTTTACATACTAGATGCATATGACAGACAAAGGCATGATGTATGTATAGTTTTTATCCCACAAAGGTAATGGGTGAAGCTAAGATGTGGCATGCATGCTTTGGTCACTTGAACTTTGGGAGTTTGCATTTGCATAAACATGACATGGTGTCTAAGCTATCATATCTTGAAGCCCCTATCAAACATGTTTGTGAGGGATGTATTCTTGGAAAAATGCAGTGGGCATCATTTCCCAAAGATGGTTCAATCTGTCTCTAATCTGTTGAGAAATTAAAGCTTATATAGAGTGATGTATGTGGTCCTATGAGGACACAATCTATTGGGGTTTACCTCTATTTTGTCACGTTCATTGATGATTATTCCATATATACCTGGGTATCAATTGAAAAAAAAATCAGAGGTTTTTATGTGCTTTAAGCACTATGTTACTATGGTTGAAAATGTTTAAGTCTCTCATGGAGATGGCACATTGTATGGTCAAAAGTCAAGAGTTAACTCATGATTTCTAGCTAGAAGCAGCCATATGTGCGCAACATATGTTTTGAACAAGTGATTTATAAAGGCTTTGCATACAATTATGTCATTTGAAACTTGGAACGGTAAGCCCTCCATGGCTCACTTATGTATTTTTTGTTGTCTTGTGTAGTACTTGTGCGCCTAAGAAAATTCATAGCAGCAAGCTTGATGATAAGGCTGTTAAATGTATTTTTGTGGGATACAGCTCGAAAAGTAAAGGTTACCGTCTCTATCATCTTGCTACCATCTTGCTACCAAGTGGATTCTTATAATTAGAGATGTATTTGTGGAACATGCAATTCAGCCCTTGCTTTTGTGTAAAAAACAACAAAATTTATGTTCGCAAAAGACATATTCGACGCTCTCCTTCCATTGTTTAATGTAGGACACATTGATATAAAGCATTTGGGTACTCAAAGGAATGCTAAAAATCATCCCACATAGGTTACAAATCAACATGTTTTTCAACCCACAGATCTTAGCCTATTGATGAGGTAAATGTGGATGATACAACTGATGAGGACATAAGGGAAATTAAGGAGTCAAAAAGTATGCCAAAATGGTTGGTGTAAACATTACGTGACAACAAATTAGTATCGTGGGTGGGTGAGACAACTTAATACTAACAACTCGATATTATTGGTATATGTATTTGGGGCCGTGCTAGTGTTATTAGTATTACAGGAAGTCTCTGCTAATTTAGTGTAGTAGTGGTGTATGTGTTATATTTTATGTTGTCATGTTGGTGTAGATTCCAATTTATTGTAACTAACGTGGCTAGCATTTGTGAGATATATGAGTAGTGTGATGGGTCATATAGATAATGGGCTATATGGATAGCATGTGAACACCGACTACAGTGTCCATATGGAATATTATTTTGGTTGGTTACGTGCCACATTGTTTGGATTTCATATTATTCCACTCATTTTGTATGGTTAGGACATTGATTTATGCTTTAGTCATTTATTTAATGCAAAAATCATATATAAATGAACATGTGGTTATTTTTAGAAAGGGAAACCTATTATTAGCCCTTTGGGATAATTTTTGACACTACACTTTTAAATACCGACATGAGAAAAGGGAGCCTCTCATGTGTGGGGGGAAGATTACACCCAATGGTTTTGTCTTGTTCTTTTATTCATGTTTTTTGTCTTGTTCTTTTATTCATGCTTTTTGTCAGGTTTTTGTGTTGTTGTTTTATTCATGCTTTTGTCTTGGAGGGAGGGGAGATTGCACCCAATGCTTTTATCTTGGGATTTTTTATTTTCTAATGTCAATTATTCAAGTTATGGTTGTATACATGTATGTGGTCAATTAATATTTCCTTGTCTAAGATCCTGAGTGAACTTCTTTCTTTTGTCACAGGATTGGGCTCCATAACATCAGGCTAAGTCAACAACCCTCCCTTGGACCTTTTGGAATTGGCTCAACTGGCTCTAAGGGTGGCATTCCTTCTTCCAAAGCTTGAACCAAAGCTTGAGCCTACGTTTACGTAGTAGTTGTATCAAATTATTAGAACCTAGCATTGTCTAAGGATGGGTGGAATCATCTCTCCTTCTCTTCCTTCTCTTTGTAGCTGTGAGTGAGCCAAGATGGGTGGAATCATCTCTCCTTCTCTTCCTTCTCTTTGTAGCTATGAGTTAGAGAAGACATGCAAAATCATGTACAACTATAATTAAATTTGGCAATCATAGTGAAAATCTCCTAGTTTCATTTTTTTTATTTTCTTTATTGTGAGTGCTGAGTGAGGATAGTGCATGCCCCTAAAAACTAGAGCTTTTGGTGGTACCTCACCTCTATTGCCTCCTCTCCAGAACACTCAAGGTTTTTCCCCTCTCTCTTACTCTTCCCTTGCGGCTACTTCTCCTAGCCCAAGCAACAAACCGCCTAGCAATAGTGCTTAGCTGTGTGTAGGTGCTTAACTTCACCAAGGATCTAGCCCTCTAAATCCCTTTGCAAAAGACTACATGGTGGCTTTGACCACTACACCGATTGGGTCTCCTAAACCACGACCACAATGCCCTGACCACTTACTCTGTTATGTGCCCGTGGTGGCAAACCTGGTAGTATCCTTCTTGGCACACTATCTAGCTTTGCCACCTCTACCAATTACCTAGACTTGGGTGAAGCCACTTATGCCAAACCCCCTCATCCTACACCTTAGGTGGTCGTGGTCCTCACATATTCCCATAATCCACAGTTGGAGGTACCACATGTAACATACGCCCAACCCCCTTTAGTGCAAGTGCAATACCAAGACTCCCCACCTATCCACCCATCTTTCTGCCATAGTCCCTCATTTGGCCCAAGCCCTACCAACCAAATCTAGCCAAATCTAGTGGTGTATGCAGCTACTCCCCCTACTAATCCTATATAGGGTTGATCACCTCATAGAACAACCAACCGATGTCTCCCATCATTTGCTTCAGATGTAGTGGTGGATATTATCAAACTCAACGTTTAGTACCAAACGACACTCCACCGTGCTTACATTGTCCAAAGAGCAATAGTCAACATAGTTTAGGTAGTCACACCTATGGGTCCATAAGAGCCTCCCATAGTGGCGATAGCAGTCACTCAGGCCCAATGAGCTTTGAGCCTTAAGCCCACCCCCCCACCCCCGCGGGCGCGTCCCTACAGCAACTGTAGTTTTGAGCATGGTGGAGCAAGACCTTAAGGACACAATGGAGGAATTAAGCCATACTGTCCCCATGAAAATTAATGCACATCCAGTGTAAAAGCTCACCTAGTAGTGGTGGGTGACCTTGAGAGTAAGATGTAGTTTGCTTCACATTGGCAAGAGTAGCAGCCATTGACAGAACCCAAATCTTTGGAATCATCATAGATGGTGAGTCAGGAGTTAACATCATGTGGGAGGTAACCAAGAAAGCATTGGGGGAACCAACCCACCCCCTTTATTGCCATTAGAGTGGCAAACCAAAGGGAAGTCATGCCACCGGGATTAGTAAGGTTAGTCCTAGTTTCCCTTCAAGGATTGATCTTCTAGATGAATTTTGGGGTCCTCTAGGTTAGTCCCAATTTATCTTGAAGGATTGATGTTCCAAATGAATTTTGTGGTCCTCGACTTTCCCCTGGCGAAAGCAGCATATAGTTTATCAATAGGTAGTTTGTGGTTGTCAAATGGTGCATGATTGGGGTCAAGACAACTTACATGTTCCCATGACTAAATACATAGTGACCTTATCTCTAGAGAAGGGTATTGATGAGGCTTCAAGTGGAGCCACCCCACATGATACCATTCCCATAGATAAGCCATTTGATGTAAGCAAGAGAAGCTCTCTTCCTCCAGAGGAGTAAGTCATGTCATGGTATGAGTCTCCACCATGAGAACTAGGATCTGTTGGCTAGAAGGAAAAGTGTAGAACAATTGAAGAATTGGTTCGCTTGCAAAATCAAAACAAGTGTTTGATAGCCTTCAAGATTGGGCTATAATTCTATGGAATGCAATTACAACAGCAAGCATCTTCCCCCTCACTGCTTCTCCCCCCTTGTGTAACCATAGATGTCTAATGTATTCATGTTTGTCACATCAAAGGCATAGTTTGCTTATAGTTGTGTACTCATCGCATCATTTGCTATACATAAATGAGTTTACAATGCAAAAAAGATGTTTGAGAACCCATATTGAGCAAGTCATTTTATTTTGTTTTGGTCACACCCACTACTTTCCCTAGTGTGTGGAATGCATCCATAAGGCTTTGTAACACATGCATGACAACCATTGAGAAATTTTTTAAAAAGGGAATACATACATTGATCTATGCACAACAATGAGAGAAGACTTGTTAACACATTTATAGCTAATTTTTGTTTGCATACAAAGGCAGATTACATAATGGAAGCTAAACCTCGATAGTTTGTAAGCCAAAAAAGACTACAAAAAAGGCTGTTTTGTTTCAAGCCCAAACAATGCTGAAGTCATTGACCCATACATCAGAGATAGGACCTATACGGTACTAGGCATCATATGAGGATCAAAAAAGGGTAGATGCACCAAGTGCCGACGATGAGAAGGATTCAATAGTGGTGGCTATTTTGAAAAGAGCCATATTGCCCTCCTATTCATTCTCCAACCTAGCCTTCTCCATCTCTAAACGTTCCTTGTTGAGTTGCTTACTCACCTCAAACTCCTCACGAGTTATCTCCAAAAGGTCATTTTGGCCCTTTGTTCTCTTTTCTTCCACTTCACCAAAAAAATCAACGAGCTAATGCATCACTAGCATGTTCAGTATGCTTGCGCCACTTGCGTCGACTTGTTTGGTCCTTCAAGGTCTCCTCTACGACCTCCACATCCTCCACTACTTCAAGATTTCTCTCAACACCTTCTCTTGGAGCACCTATGCATCAACCCAACAAAGGATATTATACACCATGCTTAAGAAAACACAAGTAAGATTGCAATGCATTCTATATAATGGAATGATACCTTACGGTTGAGCTGATGTGTCAAACAAAATATCACCGGGATCAACCACTCTTGATTGTCCAAAACAAACTTCAATGGCATTAAAAAGGTGTTACTCAAATCGAGGAGGAAGCTTCAACTTTGTGCGCGCTCTAGAATCCATGGCCCAATATTTTAAGGCCGGAAGGAGTTTTTTGACCATAGTCAAAAATTGTCTTCCAATCTATGTATACCCGATTCCACCTATCCATACATTGCTTCCAAGTACGGTCAACCCCTTCAGTGACACACTTTTTAGAAATATATGTCCACTTTTCCTGTTTGGTTCTCACCCATGATGGTAGTGTGCGATTTTCCTTCCCTTCTTCAAGTCCAAGCTTCGCGGCAAACCAAGATCCAAGTTTCTACACCATCCCAATAGATGGGATCATCACCATTTGTCCTACCAGTGGATGCTTGGCCATGGCTTGTTTGAGTGCTGGTAATTGGCTGAGAAGTTGGCTTTCCATCAGCATTTTAAATGCTCGTAGTTGATGCAGCCTGAGAGGCTGCCTACCCAACACCTACCTGAGCACAGCTTACTGTTGGAGCGCTCTGTTCAAGATCCGAGATTGGCTGGAAAACATCCTAACTATACACCTCAGATTCTGCAGTTTTTGAAGTAGATCTTCCTTTTTTACTCTTACTTTGTTTACCTTGACTCCTTGTTTGTTGGTTTCCTTGTGTAACGAGAGGAGATAAAATACGGGTTTTTTTTAACACTTACAAACTATGGAGCTTCAAGCTTGAATGTGAGGGAAGGTTGGGGGGGGAGGAGTCTACAGTGCTTGAAGAACCACAACATGGAGATGTGTCTCTCCCAGTTGGATCTCCCAATTGTCTCTGAAAAATTGCATGTATGGGTAATGCGATACCAAAGGTCTCCGAGTGTAGCATTTATGACTAAGGGACCGTCCTTGCACAAATACGAGCAGTGCATCTAGGGTGATAGGTTTAGGGACTCCTCTGTAGATCAAAATGGCCCTATCTAAATCTTCTCCCTCGTACATAACTTGAAGATCTAACTGTCTAGCCTACCTATACCAGGGATCTCCAAGTGACGTAGTAAGATTCTCTCATCCTACGAATCAAGTGTACACCACTACATCAAAATGGCCCTATCTAAATCTTCTCCCTCGTACATAACTTGAGGATCTAACTGTCTAGCCTACTTATACCAGGGATCTCCAAGTGACGTAGCAAGATTCTCTCATCCTACGAATCAAGTGTACCTTACCAGATTTTTTAGATCTCTCAGCAACCCCATATGGAATACTGAGTGGACACAAAAGTTGCAAAGTATTGCAGGCATTTGGGATCTTCGTTGAGCAGGATTTTTTTTTTGGAGCATTTGGAATATTTTTCTCAAGGTGGGGAAGGGTGAAGGGGGAGGGAGAGAGAGAGAGAGAGAGGTACCGTACAATATTGTACGGTACCGTACCATACGAATCCTACGATACGAATAGGTTCGTACCGGTAGTACGAGAAACAACCCTGCTTTCAGGAGTACCCCTTGTTGTTGGCGGACTACTTGGAAGCCCTGAACTTGCCGCCAAGTTAAGTAGGAGGGAATGTCACGTGCACCTTGCACTAGGGTACATGGGGTACACAGTGACACACTGGCATGATCATCAGTGCAGCATTTGTACAAAAGTGGCACCTTTTTTAGGAATATTTGTCATACGCCATGACCCCATTGTGAGCCCTCAGTCCAGAGACAATCAGGCAGGAGCTATGTAGGTCAGTCTCTGAGCCTTAAAGGTCAGTCAAGTGTCAGTCCTCTTAACCCACTTGGAGAATTCATCATACAGGAGCGTGTAGGTGTCTACCATAGCATTAGTTGCATGAGTAGGCATTGTTAGATCATTGCGCACATAGAAGGGGCCAGCCCCAAGGCAGCCCAACATGGGCTAGCCTTGCAAACCTTGCCATGCAGTCTGCCAGCCCTTGTGGCTTAGGGGACCAGCCAGCCAGCACCTGACCAGCCCTATAAGCAGCCGACTAGGCATGTTTGCCGGGCATGAGCATTTACAGCAACCGACTGGGATTATCAACGGGCCGACAATGATTTAGCAGGCTGACTGAGCATTTAATGCAGTTGTGGGATTTTACATTAGCCGACCCCCAGTAGTAGGAGATCATATAAAAGCATGGCCTCAGTCCCACACCAAACATTTATGTATTCACCAGAAAGTGGAGAAGCATACATCATCTTGTCGACTCCAGGCTATTCAAAAAGCTCCTCTTCACATTCAGCCACATATGTGCAGTGCTACAGCTATCTGGGCTTGTATCAGTGGGCCAGAAGAGTCTTTAGTACACTACAAGACACTACTGCCATACACGCGTTCCATACACGCGATAAGTTACGGGCGCGTGTATGGTCGCGCATGTATATGAATAGTATCGGGCACTTGTATATTAGCATTTAAATTCGCGTGTATTGAGCGTGTATATTGGCATCTAAATTCGTGTGTAGACTGGTTTCAGAAACGTGTGTATAAGCACGTGTATATACACGCAATTATACATGCATCAATACACGCGAGTGCTTTATTAAGAAAAACTAAATTCCTTTACAAAATTAAAAACTATTTTCTTTAAACCATCTCATAGTACATTACAGTATATATCATTACACAATCCCACTACATGCATTTACAACAATGAAATATATTCAAAAATAAATCATGAGATGATAATTAAATCTTCAATAAGATCCATCCTTGCCAAACGATCAACATCAATATCCATTTGATCAATTTGTAAGGCTACGATTAAATTTATTCCACTATCGATATTCTGTCCATTGATAATGGTATCGATGTCCTGATCATCCTCATCAACATCACCATCATCCTCAATGGTAGGGTCATTCTCATGATCATGAGAAATGGCACGCTCATCCTCATTATCATGATCATCTCTTATTTCTTGATCATCGATCACAACATCTTCATTGGCATGTTCGACATCATCTTCATTGCGGCTTGTTACATCCTCCATATGCTCCATATCAGTGAATGTATTATACATCACTTTGGAACGTGGTGCAATAGGGATGACGTACCACCATTTAATGTCATGCACCATTGGCAGATAGATAACCTACTCAAATACACATACTGTAGTAATTAATTAGCATATCAAAAGTCAAGGGGTACGCGAGCTTAGATATATATGTACATGAAACACATTAGTAAAAAAATGCATACCTGCTCACATTGTTGTGGCAATACGAGCCTATCTTTCTTTGTTTGCCAAAACTTTGTAGAGTCAATAGTTACATAGCCACTTGCATGGCGTTTTATCGTTACATTAGGCCCTTTTTCCACCACGTTCATTTGCCATTTGACATCCAAAACATACACAAAGAAGCGACGAAAGTCAAGCCTAAATATGTCTTGGATTGTGCCACAATAATCATCCATTTTTCCATTAGCTCCCTCAAAGCTACTAATGACACCGCAATCTTGTGTATTCCTCTTTTCATCAATTCTTTGTGTTCGAAAATGCTTGCCTTCACACCATATAGCATTGAACATAGTGCACTGGACCAAAATAGAAGCAATATTTGTGTAAGCAATGTGAATAAATATTAAAAGCAAATCACTTACAACTAATGCAAAACATTAGTTCTATGTACCTTTAACATGCATCCTCGTGCATACTCCCATTCTTCCGCCGTGATATGCAGCCTCTCTGCTCTCTCCATTTCCTCATGCAACCAATCAACATGGATATCATTCGAAAGTGTTGCTAGATGCATAGGTACGCCTTACGAGAGCCATGTTGCCTCCGAAAGAGAGCTCTTTCTGCTTGCCTTTTTGTCTTTGCATCCTCATATCTTGTAACCCATCTGCTCATCACATCACTATTAAGGATGAAAGTGAAATTGAGATCTTCAATCAATGTTCTGGCAATTACTTTACTCTGTCCTTTTCCTTGAGGCACAATAGAGGTCATCCTCAAGTCCTCTTCATTGCTCCATAGTTGTGGCAAAGAGCTGTCCACCTGACCAAGAAATTCTGAAATATATACAAGAGACTCTTGTATCAACCAACCCTCGGCCATGCTTCCTTCGGGCCTTGCACTTTGCCTCACAAAGTCTTTTAAGGTCTTCATGAAGCGCTCTAGGTAGAACATCCAACGTGCATGCACAGTGCCACATAAAGCAATTTCGTCCACTAAATACACAATGAGATGTAGTTGACTTGTGAGAATGGTTTGCGGAAAAGTCTCCTCTACCAAACAAACCACCTCCACTGCCATAACACGTGCATCATCCAACATGGCTAGATCAATTACTTTGGAACTAACATATTTGAAAAATAAATGAATAGTACGTTATACCTCATGTACGTTCATTTTGCAAGGTATAATGAAGGGTGATCTGACATGGGTTTTACATACCTCACAAGCTCGCCCATCTTATAAATACATTTTTTCAAACTCTTATTTGCACAATGGTCGATGCTAGTAGGTAGTATGAACTGCGCACATAAGAGCACATGTATGTATGGTTTATGGCATTACAAAATTTAATTTCAACGTACAAGACTTGGAAAATACTTACTTGGAGCATCTTGTGCCAATCGTGGGACTTCAACCCATATAGTTGCTCAACGCCTCTTTTCTTAGCGGTTGTAAAGGCTCCCTTCAATGATCTCATGCATCTAGTGGGAGTACGCAAAGTGGTGATGGCCTGCTTTACCTGCTTCTCCTCTTTCTTTGATATAATCTATGGTGCAGGCGGAAGACGAACGTGCCCACCCTCCTCTCGTGGCCAAGCTTGACGCATACGTCCTGCGACCCGCAAGTCCTCCCGTACGCTAACATTGTCTCGTTTACCAATAACATGTTCCCAAATACCAGATCCCATATTCTTGAAGATGTGCATGGGATCAACAAGATGGTTGATCTTAAGATGGGTCCAATATGGTAGCCGAAAAAAAATGGAGTACCTACACAAGGGATTGCTCTATGTGATCTGCTATGATTGCTTTAATCCAATTAGAGACTACACAAAACAAGATTGAAAAACATTACTATACCTGTTCATGCCATCTGGAGGAAGAATATTTGTAGACTCCCAAATACGCTTCCAATCTTTTGCACGAAGTGTTTGTGGAGGAATGTTACTCTTACTAGCAACATATTTAGGATGATCTGACGGGAGAAATCGATGATGATTATCGAATATGGTCTTACACAAACCGTCAGCATACTCATGTACTAACGAAGGGCCACAAACAAGATATGCATGTTTACCCGATGTTTTCAAACCTGTTAAAATATAAATATAAGTTAGAATAATAAAGTCAATAGTTATAATTAATATAGCCAATAGTATTAGACTAGGGAGGTAATTAGAATTCTTACCAGAACAATCGCTGTATTCTGGAAAGTCATGCATTGTCCACATCAACACTGCTTTTAAGTCGAAGTGTCGAGAGGAGGGAGGCCTACTAATGTCCACCACCGCAACACCTCTCCATAGTTCCTCCAACTCATCAATCAATGGTTTGAGATAAACATCCATATGCTTGACTTTATGTTTCCCTGGAATTAGAAGGGATAATATAAGATGTCCCTTCTTGATCACCATTGATGGTGGAAGGTTGTAATTCACCAACACAACTAGCCACACGCTGTATGCGGTGCTTTTGAAACCAAATGGATTCACTCCATCCATACCTAGGCCAAGTCTCAAGTTTCTGGGCTCTGTTTTAAAGCTGGGCCACTCATCTTCAATATGCTTCCAAGCAGGAGTGTCTGCAGGAATTCTCCACATGCCATCATCCGATCGATGCGAGGAATGCCATGACATGAGCTCTGCTATGGATTTGCACTTGAACATGTGTTTGATGCGAGGAATTATAGGAAAGTGTCGCAAGACTTTACGAGGTACATCAAAACTTTTCACATCTGTTCTATACCTTGCTTCACCACAAGTGGGACAATGTCGAGCCTGCTTATGCGTCCCACGAAAGAGAATGCAATCATTGACGCATGCATGTGTGCGATCATAATCCAATCCTCCAAGAGATGTCACATAGCGCCTCGCTATGTCTCTTGAGGTGGGTAGTCTATTTCCCTTAAGAAGCATGTTTGATAATAGCCTGCATCCAATATCATCACTTAGTCCTAAACCCTAAACCCTAAACCACTAATTCAAATTTGCAAGTTAGAATGCTTACTTCAATAATGCGTCAAGACTTGCATTGCTCCATCCATAAACTGTTTGTATATTGAGTAGTTCAAGTGAAGCACGTAAAATAGAGAATGTGCACCCTTCAAAAACCGGTGTCGATGAAGCCTTGTAAAGATGCTCTTGTTCCATATCATCGTCGTCCATACCTTTGGGATCATCCCTAAAAAGATACCGCACCATATCATCAAACACTTCCTCTTCCACAACTTTGTGGGGTGCAGGGCTATTGTCATCCCTTTCCACTCATCTCTGACAATAGATCCCGAAGCTCCAGCATCATCTCGTCGACGCTTTGCGTGCTCTCGCCACGCATAAGGCACCATGTTAGGGTGTGGTACTGCATCTTGCTTCAATTAGAGTATATATATTACAACTCCATTAATTTAATTTGGATACCATGAGTCATTTGAATACTATCAATTTACATCTACTCACCTCTAAACCTGTTTTGTTCCATTCTCCATACATGGAGATGTGATTCAAGGTAATTTAACGCGCTCGTACAATGCATCCTTGACATCGATTACACATACACTTGATCCTTTGTCCCAACCACACATCGCGATTACGATGACGCATTCTCTCATCCTCACCAGAACTGCTTGAGGAGGTTGATGACATCCTATGTACAAAAGAGTAAACACAAAATCATAATCATTTTTTAATGAAAGTATAAAAATCGCGTGTATAAACGCAGCTACATCCAAAAAATCGCGTGTATAAACGCGGCTATATCCTAAAAATGGCGTGTATAAACGCGACTAAATCCTAAAAATCGTGTGTATAAACGCGGCTATATCCTGAAAATCGCGTGTATAAACGTGGCTACATCCTAAAAATTGTGTGTATAAATGCGGCTGACTTATTATAAACGCGAAAATACACGCGCGGTTACACGCAACAACCTGTCCATACCTAAAAATAACCCACCTTCTCCAAATAAACATTTTCAAACTAAAGATTTGCTCTCCTTCGTCGCCGCCTATTCCAACAGAGCACTAAACCTAAGTGCAAGGAGCAGACAAGGAGCACACACGGGTGAAGGAAACCAGCCAAAAAGAAGACTCACTTTTTTAGAGGTGAGTCAGTTTGTCCTTTGTCCTGTCTCTTTCCTTCCATTTGTTTATGCTATTGTCTCTTTCCTTTATGCGTTTGTCTCCGTCCTTCTCCTTCTCTGGTTGCCATTTGGTGAACGATTGTGACAGTGGGTGACAGTGGGCTTTTTATAAGGACGATTTGTTAGGGAGGTCAGTCGCTTTCAAAAAAAAATTTCGCAGGCCGCATGTAGGAACGCGTGTATGTCTGCGTGTATCCTGTCTGCACAGACGTTCACGCGTGTATGTCTGCGTGTATCCTGTCTGCATAGACGTTCATGCGCATATACACGCGTTTTTGGACAGGTGTATACACGCAACTGTGTTTCACCCATGCTTGCGATCCAGGTTCTTCAGAGAGATGATCCCATCTGCATATAGCTTGCCTTCACAAAATCATATGTGCTAGCTTGCATTTGTGCTTTGATGCAATCATACATATACTTTTATTTTTGCAGATTCTTTATGGATCCAGGTTCTTCATCTGATCCATTTGCATACGGCACTTGTGGATGATGGAGATGCTAAATCATTTTGGGTACCATCCTGGTCCAGTTGAGCTTACAGAGTACATGTATGCCCATCCCCCTCCTGGATTGCCTGGTATCTATACCCCGCCCTCGAGTATCCAGGTCACTCCACTGCTGTCTATGCCTGCGAGTCCGACGAGACGGCATGCAGTTTCTCCTCTTCCACGCCCACCGAGGAGACATACCCCGTCCCCCAGACACACTCACGCACACCCTCCCAGGCACCGTCACGTCAGGGCTCATAGCCACCATCACGTACTCCCTCACAGCCACCGTCACGTAGACAATCCCCTAGTCGTGACTCCACCCGCAGCAGTAGGAAGAGTGGGAGTGGAGGATGCGGCGGGTGCTTTGGTGGGGGAGGTAGTAGGGCACACGGTGAGAGAGGAGATAGAGGAAGAAGAGTTAGAGGAGACAGTGAGGATGAGGAGGAGATGAGAGAGGTGGAGGGAGTGATCTGACTATGATGTGACGGATAGGGGTAGGATAGTGATGGATGCGAGGGGGAAAGAGGTAATGGAGTACATGCATGGGGTAGTATCAAACTTGTATAGAAATTATTTTATTAGATTTAAAGATCAAAATAGCCGATTAGTTGGGGAGGTGATAGATGCTGTACATAGTCGGTACCCCAATCCCCCACATGCGACATTCTCGGATGTATGGGGAAGGACGCGAATAAGGGAGATCTTAAGTAATAAAAGATCTCACCTTAAGAAACTCGCGTACGATGATGGGCTAAATGTAGCTACGGGGGTGGCTATCCTGCCGAGAAACCTGCCACCACCACTGCACACAAACGCGAGTGGAAGGAAGCAAAGAAACGAGCAGAGGGTGGCGTGAAGAGCAGATAGCATGTGGAGGCACGACGGATCCAGATGGAGACCATTGGATCTTCGCATTTCGGATCTGGCGGCGGCGTCGAGTCATGGGAGGCAGAGTTCGTAAGTATCTTGCCACTTTATTTGATTGTTTACTTAATTCATTGATTCTATGATTGTTTTAATCTTACAAATTGTGTTGATTATGATACAGCGACGGGTTACGGGGAGGAAGCCCACAGCCCACGATACTGGGTATGCTCGCCGGTAGAGCAGACGTGACACGTGGGCTCTCTTCAGAGCCAAGGGACGTATTACGGACGCGCAGTTTGAGATGGCCATGAGACCATATGGTCGACAGGTACTTGAAAACTCTAAACGAATGATTTTGGTTTATTGAATTACATATATATATACTTATAAGCTATATATTACTTGAACAGGCACAAGCTGCTATTGCACCTGCTGCTGATCCACCTGCCGCCACTGCAGAGGGTGGACGTGAGCACTACTCATCGGACATTCCGACCGATGTGAGCTCATCTGATCATGGAGGGAGCAGCGAGTCATCATCTGGGTCTGAGTAGTACTCAGACTTATAGTATCACATTCCATATTGAGGATGTGGTTGTATATATATTTTTGTAACTGAAGCCATGGGCTACTTCGACATATGGACTCCCTTGTATATATGTGTACACATAAAATTTTGATAGTAATATTGAATCGTGAATTGATAGTATTGCATTCATGTCTGTCTTGAATCGTGTATTGACAATGTATGCATTCATGTCGTTCTTATCTTAAATCTTCCTCGAGGATGGTGCAATGCACCCAAAAAAAAAATCCAGAGAGTGTTATTGGGTGCTGGAATGCTGGAATAGCATTCAGGTACCAAATAGCACTCTCTGGATTATTTTTTTTGCTCTCTGTTCGCGTGTATAGACGCGTCAACTCTATAAAAAGTCGCGTGTATAAACGCGAATACTCTGTGAAATATGCGTGTATAGACGCATCAACTCTGAAAAAGTCGCTTGTATAAGCGCAGCTTAACTGACAAAACGCGTGTATACACCCTCCTATCAGCGCGTCTAAGCGCAGCTAAATTGACGAGACGCGTGTATTCGGTCGTGTATCAGCGCGTCTGACTATTTTTATAGACGTGCTTTTACACACATGTCTCTGGCCACGTTGATACACGAGCCCGTAACTTTTTTCCCACAAGTCATTTTTAGCGGCTAGGAGCGCGGGTATGAGCCCGATCCCTTGTAGTGGTAGAGCCTCGGATTAGGTCGATACTCAACTGATGTACAGTCTTCCTCGTCCTTGCGTTGGGCATTCATATTGCTTGTTTCTCAAGCATTGTACAACATTCTCCAAAGAATAATATAAGCAAATACTCCTGCTTTGCAGGGGGACCCTTCAGTGGGTATTTGGGATCCAATACTGTGTCGTCTTCCACATTCTCATTCTCATTCTCATTCTCATTGTCTCTCTCTCTTTCTCTCTATTCTCTAAATTGGATGCTAAAGATTCTCACCACATAAAGGCATAAAGAAGACTGTGTTGTGCATTATCATGGTCAAGCTCAGTGTACGTAACACTACGTGTGCACGCCTGCTCACCCCGCCTTCCCTAGGTTCTCCTCACCCTTGCCTCTCCTCCCCTCGCTTGCTTGAACTCAGTTGCTCGCCTCCCCTGCCCCGCCAACTCCCCTCCCCTCCCCTTTGCCGCCTGCTCAGCGGGCCTCCCCTGCCCAACTGCTCGCCTCGCCTCGCCTGCCCTCCCCTCACCCTCGGCCCCTCACCCGCCTGCTCACCTCCCCTCCCCCTCCCCCTCCCCTCCCCTCGCCTACTCACCTGGAAAGACCAAAGCGTGGGGGAAGAAGCATACAAATGCAAAGCATCGTTTCCCTTTTCTGGAAGCATGGAGAAAAGCCACACGTCAATCAAGGAAGATCTTGCGAGATTCATGGCCAAAAAAAAATAGAGTCGTTTTTACCTTAAAAATTTGACAAGAAAAATCACGAATCGTTCTCTCCACCTTACTACACCTTCAAAATCACTGTGCACAATTACTTGCTCAGAAATTAATCAACCAAGAAAAAGATTTTGGTGCCCTATAATCAATCTTTCGATTTCAGCAATTCCATTATCCTATCTATTACATACGTGCTATGCTACCACCTCTCGGCATTCAATTGCCAGAGCCTTCGCCACCCGCACCATCAACAATTTCCGCATTCTAAACACTTCCTTGCCACTTGTCAAAACGTTGTTCCCTTGGCTACAACACCAATGGCAACCACACTTTTTTTGGGAGGATCCGGTTTTGGCACTTTTCAAGAGGCGGTTATGGGTTATAGGGAGAGCCTACAAAAAAGGATGATCGTTGCTGCTTCTTTTTTCTTTGGGGTAATAAGGGGGCGAGGCAAGGAGGGGTAAAACAGTGATGATTAAGGCTCCTTCTAAACAATAGAGGATGTAAAAGGAGGTGCTACAGTGATTTGTGTTCATCAATAGAGTTCTTTGGGCAGTCCATGAGCTTGACTTCATGATGAGTTAGGGGAGAGGGAAGGAGAGATAGAAGGATTTTTTAAAATCACAGAGTGTAGGTACAATTGCCTTTTTCACTATGCAATACGGACCATGGTGATGCTTTTTCTAGCCACGCAAATAAGAAAGTTGTTCAATACGGACCATGGTGATGCTTTTTCTAGCCACGCAAATAAGAAAGTTGTTCTTTTTTCACCGTGTAATTATGGACTGATGCTTTTTAAACATGTAAACATGGACCATGGTTATACATTGCAAACATAAACCATAGTGATACTTTTTTTGCCATGCAAACATGGACTATGCTGATGCTTTTTTGACTATGCAAAGGTGATCGACCATACAATATGGACCATGGTGATGCTAGTTATGTTGTTGCACAAAGGATTCATGGGGGGAGCATGTGAGCCAAAAGAAGGCATAGGAGGAGAAAGAGGGTGGTTTGTTGCAAGGGAGGGAGGACGTAAGCCAAAAGCAGGCATCATGGCGGCTCAGAGAGTCACAATATATATATATATATATATTCTAATTTTGCCGAAAATAGATATGGTGTGATCATACGTTAAATAAAATAAATTGTTTTTTTATAGAGCAATTCTAGCTCGTCAATTATGTATAATACGATGAATTAAATTCGTTTAAATGAGTTATTAATTTGTTTAATCCATCAATAGGGTGAGAATAATATATATTCTTGGCACAATGTGCTTTTTTAGAAACATTCGTTTGGTTTTATTCTAAAATCCAAACAAAAACCAGCTTTGCCTCCTTATAAAGCTTTGGCATGAACTTGTTAACGTAAGAGAGAATCTCTTCTGCTTCTCTAACCTTCTCTTTTCTCTTCCTGGCACTTAAAAGTCTAAACACCTCTCTCTTAAGAGAAGAACTTAAACCCAAAAGTTTGGCAATTTTCATGTTTACTTTCATATTCTTCAAGTCATCACATAGGTCTTATGGCTCCTCAACTTCCCCCACGGAGAAATCTTACATAGTGATGTGCTTTCTTCTAGCTTTATTCTTTTTTCTCCTCTTTGCATGAGCCCCTTCTTTAGCCTCCGTCTCAGGTTTGTTGGCCTTGTCTTCCTTAGAAGGATGCCCTCTCTTGTTGGCTAGAACTTCCACTCCCTCCTCCATTTTGGCTTTACGTTTATCACGCTTGGGTTCCCTGATCTCTTGTCTAACTGACTGAAATCTTTGAATTATTCACCCTCAAGCTCTGGCTTGAAGGTGAAAATGTTGCTTGGTGAAAACGCCAATGACTATATAGATGAGTACCTTAGAGGCTTCAGTATGCTTGCTGCCTTATTGTCTCTTAAAGCAATGTCAGATGTCCTACAAGCCTCTCAGGACGTCCCAGCACAGTAATCAGGTTTGTACTCTTTGATGATCAAGTTTTTGTGACTGTGCGCTAGGTTCTCTCTCTCTCTCTCTCTCTCTCTCTCTCTCTCTCTCTCTCTCTCTCTCTCTCTCTCTCTCTCTCTCTCTCTCTCTCTACTCTCTCTCTCTCTACACTCAGTGCCTCGGCCATGAGATTTTTGGCAGGTTTAACACTTTGTCATGTAAATGCTGTGTCTTTTAGGCTCTCTCTTTCTCTTATATGAAGCCTGCACGATTGCCATGTACTTCAAGCAATCACCTTGAGTATCTGCCAAGTTGCATTCCAAGATGTATTGTGATTCAAATTTAAATTCAAATTGGGAACTTTGTACAAATTCTCCTTCAAATTGGGAACTTTGTACAAATTCTCCTATTTGAGCTCATAAGGGCAACTTAAACTAAGTCAAAAATGAGATCCAAGTTAAGTAGATATAATTTTCAGATAGAATACTCTTCTTTGAGATTAGCTATTATGATTGCCCATCCATAGCTCACAAAGAAGTAGCCTTCCAAAATTGGCTCTGTTATGTCCAAGTTGAGTAGTTGTCTCCCAGCCCTCTTTCGATCCTCCTAAAATTCTCTCTAAAGGTGGCATACCCTCATGCAGTTGTCTTTTCGTCGAAACTTAAATTGGAATCCAATTGAGTCTCGAGTTCACAATCCCTCATTATTTCTCCATTCAACATTGGTTCTTTATACATGCAAGCCTTGCTTTTTACAATTATTCAGCATTGGCTCTTCATACATCCGAACCTTACTTTTTTGCGGTTGAGCATTTGTATTCATAGTTGTTGTGTCTTTGATTTCTTTCTTCCTCTACTTCATTTCCTCTGTAGTAGGTCCTTCTCCAATCCTAAGAGCATTGGCAACATCTATCCTAATTCAAGGCATGATTTGCAAGAGTTTTTCCTTGCATAAATATTGTTGGAGGGACTACAATGATTTGCAAGTTTTCCTCTCGTAACATTTATTAATCCCTTGCTCGTTGCTTAACCCTAGTCAACTAAATGAGCTTATTCCTGCTTTAGATTATTCCTTTGGCATAGTCCAAAAGGCTATTGGATTTTGTGGGAGAGCATACAATCCTCTCACCTATTTGCTCCTCAGTTCTTGAATCATACTCCATGGATTTCTCACTACTGGTTGCAACAGGTCCCATTCCTTTCTAGGTAAACACACTCAATTGGGTATCATCCGAGTGACCATATTCCACACTTCAAAATGCACTATCTTTTTGGAGTGAGGTTGTCACCCTCCAAGATTTTTGAGCGTATGAGAATGAGTCTACACATGACAAATTCTACTCACACCTATGTTAATGTTATGTATTTTGTTTCCCACATAATTAAGTTTTTCACGGCGTGAAATATTACTTGGTTTTTCATGGGGTGAAGTGTAGAGTTCTTCATCAGTGAGACAACTCCACCTTACAATATTTTGTGTATGGTGTATGCACAAAACTCCTATACATTAATAATTGACAAGGTCTTCAATTTTTCACAGCATGAAAACTATCTCGTTTTTTACAACATAAAAAAGACTTTTACGACATGAAAGTCTAAGTTCTCTAGTTTGGAGGTTTCTTTTAATGGATAATGCTCAATAAGGTAAATGTTATCGTGATCAAAGTCTAAGTTCTCTTGAATTTTCCTTTGGAGGTTTCTTTTGATGCATAATGTTGTTCTTTAATGCACAATAAGGTAAATGTTTTCGTGATCAAAGAGACTTTCACGGCATGAAAATTCTAGTAATTTAGTTTTTCATGACGTAAATTTTTTTTAAATTTTTATGGATAAGAGGATAAGATTTTGCAAAGAAGGACTTACTATTCCTAACAAAATAATCCCTATAATCACGATTTGATTTTAGAAAGATTTTCACGTCATGAAAAATGATTTTCACGAGTGAAAACCACTTGGCATGATTCTTCAAATTTGGAGTTGTAAATGAATGCTTCTCTTATCTTAAAAGTTCAACATCAATCTAAAAACTTGCACTTTCATGGCATGAAAATGAAGTGCAAACAAACGCATAAATGAAAGTGAAAACAACTCATTTCATTTCCTCAAGGTCTCCCAAGTACTCACAAACCAAAACATCAAAAAAAAAAACAACCATTTCTCCTTGCTTTTCACTCAACACATACAACCGTATCCACTTCTCAACCTACCACAATACTATTTCACAAAGAACAATAGCTAAGGGAGATGTTACTTGCATTAGGGAGTGGAGGCTCTCAAAATAATGGAGGAAGCAAGATTGTCTCCCCAAACAATGGTACCAAAAATGTTATGGCATGTTCCTAGTTCTCTCTATAACTCCCTCTCATTCATAGAAAAGCAAGAACAAGCAATCTTGTTATATGATGCATGCTCAAAGAAATAAAATATCATAACACATGGGAATACCATAACTCCTAGAAATGTTAATCTCTAAAAACACACATGCATATACTTTGCATCATTCTTCTATTTATATGGTATATCATGAATTTGCCAATTTTTTAAACTGTTGTGAAAAACTCAACCATCGTGGGGAACTTACCTTGCCTCTGAGCTCAGGTTTCTTGAAGCTATCCAAGCTGCTGGTGGTTGCTAGCTCCTCTTCTTTGAGGTCTCCCTTCCAAGCTATCACCAAGGAAGTTGCTTCACCTCCTGCAAGGACATACAGACTTAAAAGGGAAGATCCTTGAGTATGCTAGCACAAACTTCCTCTACAGTGTGATGCTAGCTAGACCTATAAGAATGCAAATGTGCATAATGAACCCAAATTATACAAAGAAGGTGAAAGAAGAGATTTACAATTTTATTAAGATAGGGTTCATTTTGGAGGTGTCTAGTAGTGATTGGTTGTTCTTGATAGTGGTGGCACCTAAGAAAAAGGAAAACTTAAAGCTTGATTGGTTGTTCTCTTGATAGTGGTGGTACCCAAGAGGAAAGGAAAGCTTAAAGCTTGTTGATGCTCCATTTTTGCTTCTCCTCACAGGTGAAGCCATCAAAGCTTGGGTTTCTACTGTTTTATTTGCAAATAAAAGTGGTAATGCCATAGGCCTTGTCATCAATGGTCACAAGGTTTGCTGGTTCCAATTTGCACCACCAGCAGGTCCTCCATCTCTGTTTTTCCTTCAATGGATTTGCATGGCACACGCAAAGCATGCTTTTATGTTAAGATCGACAAGGTAAAGGAGAGGCTGGAATACTTGACTAGTCTTGGGGTGAAGGATGAGGATCTGAGCAAAAGATCGAGTGATCACAGTCTCTCCTTCTTCATCATTGCTAGAGTGCAGCTTGGAGGGATCTCTCAAAAGAGAAGGGTAAGGTTCTTGGTGGATGATGGAGTTTCTGTTGGATCAGTCAAGATAGAGTGACAAAGATGGTAACCACGCAACCGCTCATTGATTTCTTAACACTAGTTTTGTAATTGGACACTTAAGTGTCCTGAGACACTAAAGTGTCCTGAAAAGTTCTTGAATTTTTGTGGGCAATCTATTAAGAGTTTTGAAATGCTTAACATCCACAGATGTTCCTCAAGACCCAAAAAAACCTTGAGATTTTTTAAATTGCACTTTTCTTAGCTTTTGCAAGGTAATATTTTATTTTTCTTAGACACATGCTGATAAAATGCATGATTTTTGCTGTTTTCAAAATAGTAGTAATTTGGACATAACTTTTAGAAGGGACATAGTTTGATCATGAAACTTGGCTTGATGGAAAGCCCATGATGTAAACTAAATCCTGGAATCATCAAACGACAATTATTGGATAAATTTTTGACTCGCTAATATTGAAATGACATTTTTTATACAGGTGGAGCATGAATTTTTCTCCTTCCATATGCAAGCTAATAATGTAAAACTTGAGGTGCACCCATGTTATATAGGGTAACTACTACCAATTTTTTTAGAACTAGGCGATAAGAACCTACTTAAGTGGAGGCTAAGTTAGTGTCATACACATCAAATTATGGCTTATTTATCTCATCTCAAGCATGAAAACCAATAATCAACATTCTCATTGATAGGGCTACATTATTTTTTAGTGGCGTGATTGAGTTTTGATAATACGCGTTACTTTTGTTGATTTTATGCAACTTTTTTGGAAAAAATTGTAGGAAAGGAAAATGATTTTTTTGGTGAACTTCTACCTCCTTGGACTGATGTATGCTATCAAAATATCTTGGAAAAAATGCTATTGATATCATTGGATTTTTTTTTGAGAGAATGATGCTTGCATATTTGAAAAAATCCTAAAAAATGTTCATTTTCAAGACATATGCTACTTTGTTGCTTATGTACTTCCAAATAAAAAGGCATTTTATATGTTTAGCATTTTTTACATAAGCATAGGGTTATGTTCTACATGCCCAATGAAGCATTTTGGTTTTTAAATCCTACATTAGGAGTTTGATTTTTTTTCGCAACCCCCAAAAAAGGACACTTAAGTGTCCTGTTTTGGTACCAAACTAGTGTTAAGAAGCGTTAGAATGAGTGATCCTGATATTGTCAAAGTGCTGAGCCGGTCTTCACAGGTGAGCCATGCTGTTAGTCTTTCTTTTTATCATCTCCTCGGGTGCTTGCATGTATGAATGCATGCTTGTATTGTATGTATGTTAAGTATTAATGTATGTGTATGTATGCATGCATGTACTAATGTATGTATGTATGCATGTATGTACACAAAATATGTACTCACACATCTCTGTTTTATCTTATTCTTCCTCTCTATTTTATCTTATTCTATATGATTATTTTTCTCAAACATACACATGCAAACACATATCCAATCTCTCTCTCTCTCTCTCTCACACACACACATACACATGCAAACACATATACAATCTCTCTCTCTCTCTCTCTCTCTCTCTCTCTCTCACACACACACACACACACATACATGCAAATTGTCTGTCTCTCATACATGTCACACATGTGCGCATATCCTCATGTTTTTACTCTATGTTTTATCTTATTCTCGATGAATCTCTCTCTCTCTCTCTCTCTCTCTCTCTCTCTCTCTCTCTCACACACACACACACACACACACACACCGCACACATTGATACATAAGTTTTTTTTTTTAAGTTCATTTTGTTTCATTGTGTACAATGTACACGACCTATCTCTTTAGCTAAGTTCCAAGTTGAGGTTTGGTGCACGTCTTCTTATTGATGATATCATTTAGGTGGAACCAGTAGGAGGTACTTCAATTTGAAATTATGGAAAAAAAATGTGTAAGCTGCCCAATGGAGCATGTAGTAATTCAACCACGTGAACAAGAGATATGGATAGAGAGAGATAGGGGTATCACAGAGTACACCACGCTGAACAGGGAACATGCCTCACCTCCTTTTCAGGAACAATCCACAGGCTCTTCCAAGCCAGGACCAATACAATGAATGAATACAGTATCAAACAAGAGTGCCGCTGACAAGGTTGGGCTAAAGTCGATGTCAAGGCACAAGATATTTGATGCCGAGCTCACACGAGGATGACCCACAAGACTCTTACACCCAATATCAAAATCTGAATGCTCTCCAATACCCACAAAAGTCTCTACACCCAACCTGGACAAGAATCTTGAAAATGCACACACCAGGATAGAGAATCTGGAAAGATGAGAGACGATGGTGCAAGGCAGCCCAAGGTTCTTCTCCCAAGGGGTAGTGGCAACGTTTCTTCAGTTGGCGGCGGCAGTCCTTTAAAGGCGGCTGATAGGCGGCGCACGACGGCGTTACTAGAGGTGCAGGCGCACAGTCGGCGTTTTTGGAGGTAGCAGGTGACGAAGGTGTTGCAGGGCAGTGCGCTCAAAAGGGCTGGTCTGGCAGAGTTTTTCAAAAAGTGGTGCTCGGGATTCTACACAGGGGCAATAGGTGACACTGCACTTGCTGGCGCTGCTGGCGTCGGCGCGCAGCAATAGCAGAGGCGGCTACATGCGGCACATAGGCGGTGCATCCAGGTAAACAGGGTGCTTGAAGGGCAACGCACGTTGGTGGAGATAGTGGAGCAAGGTGCTGCAGAGGTGGAGGAACAACGGAGCAGCTGGGAGTACTACTCACAGGGCGCCGGTAGGAGGCAGGGCAGCGATAGAAAAGGGCGCTGTACAGGCGGCTGCCGTCGGTGGAGATGGAGGAGCTAAGCGGTGTGAAGAGGTAGAGAGGAAATATGATGATGATGATGAATCTTCAACAAGGTTACAGTTGCGCTCCATAAGGTTAAGCTCCAAAAAATTCCTATGATTCTCCATGAGGGTACAAGTTTCTTACATACTTGATGGGGGTCTCTCTTTTTGTCTTGCCTTGCTTTTACTTTGCCTCTTTGTCTTTTCTTTTCTCTTTAAATATTATTAATAATAATCAAAGTTCTTGATTTGTGTTTTTACAGCTTTAGGGCCTTGCTTTTTGGCCCTGGAGTTGCTTTTTAGAAAAGCGGCTTTTAGCTTTTTGATTCAGTTTGATGTCCTCTTTCCAATGGTGCACTTAGCTTTTTGGTCAACAAAGTTTGACTTTTAACTTTTCCCTGCTTTTCACCAAGAATGGTGCTGTTTCTAATGCCAGCTTTAGGAACCCTATTTCCATGGGTCCATCATCATGTCCATGTGTTTGGGGATGAGTTCTATCATGTGAAAGGAGCTTGGAGGACCAAATAGCTACATTCCCTCTCTCTTATATCACATTTGTCCTCAAATGTGGGGTACAAATATGCCATATGATTGTGGTACTAGACCCATCTAGTGCTCTTGTGCATTTGGTCTTTCCTCATATATGTGGTGCCTTTTGCTCCTCTGGCAACATCTCTATGCCTTTCCTTGACCGATGTCCTTGTTCTTGATGGTACATTTTCTTCATGGCCTATCACATGTGCTAGATATAATAAATGCATACTCACCTTCTGTAAAAACTAGACACAAGCTAGTCAACAAACAAGTATGCATCATTCGCTTCTATTGTGTATTCCATGTATTGGCTAGGTAGTGTGGAGCCTAGTGGACTATCACATGCCATAAATCCAAGCATTGTCCACACATCAAAAAGAGCACACAAAGTCAGAGAAATTCAAACGTACATCACTAGGCAATGCACAAGTAATGATCCTCCTATGCATGGATTGTCATGTCTGGTTTCATTGAAATTGTGCTTAGCCATCTGGTTCCCGAGGAAATCGCTCAAACTATCCTCAAGGCCATCTGGTCACTAGGACCATCTGAGAATTCTTCCATAGTCATCTGGGTCATCTGGTTGCATTGACCGCCCAACTATGAGATTCAGTCATTTGGGCTATCTGGTCGCAATGACTGCTCGACTGCGAAATCCAAGACAGTCATCTAGGCCATCTGGTCGCAATGACCGCTTGAATGCAAAGTCCAAAATATTTGGCATTGCTATCCAATGGGTCTTCTGGCATCCTCCCATATACAAATCTGGCTCCTTGGGCTTTCCGGCATCGTTGCTACCCAAACTAGAGTATATCCAACTAACCATTACAGAAGCAAGATAATGATCAATTTCATTTCATTATAAATATATACAATGAAGAGGGTTAGGTACAATTCCCTTCCTCTTAAATCTGTCTTGATCACAAGACACTTCAAGCCTGTACTTTAAATACATCTAGACCAACTGCTTTCTCATAAACTCGAAGGATATCTAGGTAGTCCTTGAGGTACTCTTATGGCATCCATTTCGCATCCATAGGAGAATAGTTCTTAAACTTCAAGAGGAATTTCCTGACCATTGTCTTTCCTCTTTTTCTCACAGAATAGAATACAATTTCTTCCGGTTGTAAGATTTCTTCTTGTTCTTCCAACTTCTGGTGGATCCTCCAACACAGGCTTCTTTGGGGGAAGTCTTGTATATGGCTTTAATAAATTGACATGGAAGGCATTATGTATTCTCTAATGATTTGGAAGGTCCAATCAATAACATACACCATTGATCTTCTTAGTAACCTGAAAAGGTTCATAATATCTGGGGGCAAGCTTGAGTTCCTTGTGCTCCTTAGCTTTAGAATTTCTACTAAGTCTTGCTTTTTCAAATCGCAAATAAGACCAAATCCCTTCTTCAAAAGTGACCTTCCTTTTGTGCTTATTTTTTGCAGCTTTCTTTTGCTTGGCTTAAGATCTCTCAATAGCCTTTCGAACCTGTGCAAAGGCTGTATCCAAACTCGTCCACATGAAAGATCTCTTCTTTGGTCTTTAGAATGGGCAACAACAATGGTTTGCCATAAATAATCTCAAAAGGAGCTTTGTCTATTGAAGAATGAACAATGTTGTTGTAGGAAAACTCAACCAATGGCAAATATTCCTCCCATTAATCTTTTGCTTCGAGAGCATAACACTTTAGCATATCCAAAATAGTGAGGTTTGCAATCTCACTTTGTCCATCTGTTTGAGGATGATAAGCCGAAGAGAAATTCAGCTTTGTCCCCATGTTGTCAAAAAGTGCTCTCCAAAAGAAACTGGTAGTCCGAGGATCTCAATCCCCTACAATGGATTTGGGTAATCCATGATGCTTGAAAATCTGGTGATTAAACAATCTCACCATATGATCTATGCGGATGGTCTTCTTCACTGGAATGAAGTGGGCTTGCTTAATGAACCTGTCAATAATAGTCCATATTCCTTCATTTTCGAATCCTGACTTTGGCAATCCAAAGATGAAGTCCATAGCAATACTTTCCCATGGAATATTGGAAATTGGCAAAGGTTGCAATAATCATGTGGGTGTTTGTCGATCAAACTTGACCTTCTGACAAATCAAACATTCTCAAACATATTGATCGATATCCCTTCTCATGTTAGGCCAAAAGAAATGACTCTCCAAAGCCTGAGTTGTTGTCATGATACTGTGGGGAATGACATTCTTCCATTACCTTTGGCCTCAAATCTTTAGTCACACGTAAATGGGTTTGCATCATAAGGAACCCTTCCTTGATGACATAAGAGGTCACCAAGTCTCCATTCTGTAACATGTCCCAAATGTCCTTGAAATCTTCATCCGTAGCATAAAGATCTTTCATCATAGTGAAGTCCAAATGATATCCCATAGAAACTGCATGGGTCATGGGTTTTCGAGATAGAGCCTCTGCTACTCTGTTGTCTTTACCATGGGTATGCGTAATCTGAAAATGAAATTGGGCCAAGTAACTAGCCCATCTTATATGCTTTTCTGATATCTTAAGTTGAGACATGAAATACCTAAGACTTTAATGATCCTCCTTGATAACAAACTCAACACCCATAAGATAGTGTTTCTAGATCTTTAAAGCATGAATGATAGCCATCAATTCTTTCTCATATGTGGGTGCTGTCTTTTCGCCTCCTTGAAGTCTTTGACTCTCATAGGCCACGGCATGGCCCTCTTGGTTCAAGACTGCTCCAATGCAATCTCCTGAGGCATCACACTCTACCAAAAATGACTTCAATAAATCTAGAATAATCAATACTGGTCCTTTGCTAGCATAAAACTTTAATGCTTCAAAGGATTCTTTTTCAGCTTTGGCCCATTGAAATCCCACAGCTTTCTTTGTTAAATCATGTAGTGGACATGCTACCACGGCAAACCACTTGATGAATTTCCTATAGTATGAACATAAGCCAAGAAAACTTAGAACTGCATGCACACCAGTCAATTCTGGCCATTCCACAATAGCCTTGACTTTTTTTGGGTCCATCTTGACCTGGACACTATATGGCCCAAGTAGTGAATCTCTGACAAAAAGAACTCACTCTTCTTGCCATTCACATACACCTTGTGCTTTCGCAATTCCTGAAATACCATATCCAAGTGTTTTCGATGCTCTTCTTCATTCTTTGAATGCACAATAATGTTATCAAAGAGAAAGTAGCTGCAAACTTTCTATGTGCTCAAAATATTCTTTCCATCATTCGGTTGAAAGTGGCTAGGGCATTGGTAAGGCGAAAAGGCATCACCAGATACTCATAGAGTCCAAAGGTTGTCCTGAATGCGGTCTTGTGAATATCCTCTGGAACAATCCTGACTTGATGGTAAGCACTCTTCAAGTCGATCTTCAAGTCGATCCTGCTAAAGATAGTGGCTTCATCCAATCTATATGTTGAGAAGTGTAGTGCCGTAGAGCACAAGGAAGAGGTAGGGAGTGAGATAAGTATCCAAGAAAGTGCAAAGCATAGCATGCAACCACATGAGCAAAGGGATTTATCCCACATTGTTGTACAAGACCAAGGGTGTACCTCCTCATATAAAAGGGGGCCATTTCAAGCAATGAAATATATCACTTGCACACATCTTAAGTCTCTCTATGAGTACAAGTCTTAATCTTGTAACCTAATTGTGCTTAAGTCTATTACACACACTCATCATCATGAGTAAGCTTAGATTACACCCACCTTAGATTAATCCTACACTAATCACATTAGATTAGTATAAGATTAGTACTAATCATCTTGCTCATGCACAAGTTGCCCATGGATTTCAACATGGTGCTCTCATTAGCACTTCTCTAGTATTATTCTTCACTAATCACATCATTAGGAGTCTTAATCTCATCTTATCTCATTCTTCCTCTTTGTGAGCCAAGCCCTCTTAGGAGAGTGTTGCTCTACCCTAGGCTAAACAAAAATCGGGCGGGTTTCATTGATTTCGCCCCCTAATTCAATCGATTTTGGCGCTAATCTTAGACTAGTTTTTTCGCTCATTCTCCACGTACGCTTTACAATAGGCCAAGCCCTACTAATTATGCCTTCCACATACCCTAAGGCATCTACAAACCAATTCTTGTGCTAAACGGTTCAATACATTGGCTGCTACGAGTGAAAAACCAGTCGCCTTAAATTTACCGAGTGCGGTCGATTTTTGAGTTTTTGAGCTGGTTATTCTTTGTGTTCCTTATCTCCTCATTAAGGGCAAAGAGTTAAAGCAAAATTCCCCTTCAATTCTTGCTCCCTCATGCTCAATTGAAGGCTCCAAGTTTTGTCTCTTAATTACTATGATTAAGCACTAGTCACTATCATTAGTATAGTATTAGCAAAATTTGGGCCAATTAAAATTCAGAATTAGAAAAATAGGGTGTAAATCCATTGTGGGAATCTCTCTCTTGCATTCAACTTCATCACATCCATTTGCATTGCTTAGTTTGAGTGGTTTTTCACTACATTGAGCTCATTTTTAGTGCATTGTTTGCAACTTAATCACCTTTATCAACCTGAAATCATCATTACATGAAAATCCAAAGTACATCACCAATCTTCTATGAGATTAGACACTACCATTGAAGCTAGAAAAAGCTCATGGTAAGACCTCACATAACATCAAGCATCACAAATATCATTAGAAGGCTCATTTTTTGGGAAAGGGACATACACACGGGCAAAGCATCTCATCACAGCATGAATGGGTACACACAAGTTCATAAGAAAAGGAAAGGTGCATTAAACACTCATTAAACACTATCATGAGCATACTCAAAGCACAAGTGCATGAGATGACCATAGCACACAACATGGCATCCACACTAAATGCATCAAAGGCACATAAGGAAATCGAGAACCAACCATCAAGTGACAACAAGAAGAATGATGTCCACACCAAAGAATCTTTCAAAGAGCCAAGAGTCAAGCCAAAGAGCAAAGACCAAGAGCTAAGAAGCAATCAACAAGGTAAAGAAGAACATGACATCAACATGTAGAAAAAAGGAAGCAACGAGGGATCTTCATCAAGCAAAAGCAAGGAGATCTCAAGCCAATAGCACTACTAAGCAACATTGAGCTACCACCATTACCCTAACACAAAATCATATGTTATAAAAGACATCAAATGAGTAGGCAAATTTGTATGTTTTGATTACACTGACCACCTATGAGTAGCTAGAGAGAACCTAGGGGGAGTGATGTAATTGTAAATCTACCCAACCATCTGAGAGTAGCCAGTTGAGTACTTAGGGGGGGTAATGATTATTGTAACTCATAGGGGTAATGAATGTTATAAATCTCGCATCCAACCACCTTGAGTAGATATGGCACCAAGGGGGCGTGTTGAGAAGTGTGGTGCCATAGACCACAAGGAAGAGGTATGGAGTGAGATGAGTTGAAACCGATAGGGGACCCGAAACAATTGAACAGACTAACACTTCAAATACGAAAGACAGAGCATCACAACACAGCGAAAGAACCTTAAATAATACAATAACACCGCATTGAGTCGGAATGGCCGGCCCTTTGTAGGAACTTCTTTATAGATAGAGAAGCTTTTACAAGATACCAAGGTGCGAGTGCACACAACACTGGATTTTCCACAAAGCCTCAGCACAAATCTTGCACATGTAAACTTCTCGTGCCAAGATACAAACACAGCACCAAAGTCCATTTGATAAACTGTCTCAAAGCAGTCCCATAATCAGCTCATAAACTGTCCATAAAACAGGTTGGTACGGAGCCCAAAACAGCCTTGAATTTCGTGCCAAATTAGCCCCGAAACAGAGCCATAAAATCAGCACTAGAAGAGCTCTCAAATCAGCCCAAAACAGTTCCAAAACTACCTAGAAAAGATTGGACCAGCCCTGTCAAACTCCAAGAGATAGCGACCAACCATGTGGCTGCCCTGGAATAAGTTGACCAGCACTATGGGAGGCCTCGAAGAAGTCGACCAGCCTAGTAGAAGTCATGGAGCAAGTCGGTGAGGTGAAATAGTCCCAGATATGCTGTACGGTCAGCACAAGAGAGAAGAGAGAGGGTGAACCGTAGTCGGCCAGTAGAGAGAAGCCTCCAAAAGGATGCACATGGCAAAAGAGAGAGAGCCAACCCTTTTAAAAAAACCAATAGGCCCAATTTGCCTTGCTTTTTCCCTTCTTCCCAAAATAGCTGGACTTTGCCCAAAATATCAACTTTATGCTTTCCTTGGCTTGTACTCTAAGTTTTGGCCCAAAAATATCAACTTTTATGCTTTTCTTGGCTTGGTGCCCAAGTTTCATCTAGGCGCCTTCTTTTGTCCACCTGTCCACGCCCAAAATAATAATATGACCAACCCTTCATGTGAAAACACTGACTTACAAATATAATAAGTCACTTTAATGATAAAATCTCATGGTGCTCATGCTGTATGGCCATCTTTCAGGCCAAACCATGCCAGTAAAGTGCTCTAGCTTTCTTCTGTGGAAAATCCTCGTTCACATCTTGGTTCCAGACAGTGTGTGAAACATTGTTCAAGACTGGCGAGAGGACCAAATTGGTGACATGAGTAGCTAAGAAAGTGCAAAGCACAGCATGCAGCCACATGAGCAAAGGGATTTATCCTACATTGTTGTACATGCCCAAGGGTGTACCTTCTCATATAAAAGGGAGCCATTTCAAGCAATGAAATATATCACGTGCACACATCTCAAGCCTCTATATGATACAAGGCCTAATCTTGTAGCCTAATTGTGCTTGAGTCTACTTCACACATTCATCATCATGAGTAAGCTTAGATTCCACCCACCTTAGATTAATTCACTCTAATCACATTAGATTAGTGTAGGATTAATTCAACACTATCTAGGATATCATCAATCCTAGAAATAGGAAACATGTTCTTTACAATGATCTTGTTAAGAGCCTTGTAATCAATACACATATGCCAAGAACCATCCTTTTTCTGAACCAATAAGATTGGGGAGCAAAAAGGTGATGAACTAGGTCGAATCAAACCCTTTTCCAAAAGCTCGGTCACTTGCTTCATAATCTCCTCTTGTTGAGCCTGACTCACTCGATAAGGAGGTCTATTAGGAGGTGAGCTTCCTGGCATGATGTCAATCTGATGATCTTCTGGTCTCTTTGGAGGTAGCTCTCCTGGAAGAGTCTCTGCAAAACAATCCTCATGAATACTTCTTTAGGAAATCTTTCCTTTCATGATCAAGAGTTGAGAGTGACTCATCACTCTCACATTCCTTAGGATCTCTTACATATATCAAGTACGCGAAAATAGATTACTTTATTGCTTTAGGAACTTGTACATGACTAATGAGTGGAATGTAATTTCACTCAACTCCTACATCAAAAGTTACATTCTTGCCCTTAAAAGGAAACCTAATCTTGTTTCCAACCCAATCAATGGCCGGGTCTATCTTCTTATGCTAGGGCATACCCAAAATTACATTACAATGTCCAACTTTGCCAACAACAACGTTCTCATGATCCACATAGTGTCCAATCTATAGGCAAAGCTTTCGCAAAATAGGAGTCACCTCCGCTGACATTCCTTCAAAAGCGGCACCTACAGTAATAGGAGTTCCAAACCTATCCGGAGGAAGGTTTATGGATTCAACCACTCAAGGATGGATTCAACCACTCGAGGATGGATGCAGTGGTGGATAGCACCACTATCGAAGTGGATAAGCACGGGTTGGTTTGCCACTTTGCTCCAAGCTTTGAAAAGTTGCCTCTTCTCTGGTGGTGTATCATCTTGATGTTGGAGTTCTTTTGGCAATCCATTATTTTGGGGTGGTTTGGCTTTTTGATTTGGTCTATCAGGACATTTTGTAGCCATGTGTCCTTTCTTTCCACATTGGAAACATTTACCTTCTTTGACATACTCCTCAAGTCGCTAGCAGGATAGCTTCTTTTGGTAAAATGGGGGTTTATCCTCATTCTTGTGCTTCTTTTCTTGTGGCTCATTCCTTGCTTGAGATCCTCCTTTGAACCTCTTCTTTTGGGAGGAATCTTGATTCTCATTCTTTGATTTTCCCACCATCCAAGGCATATGTAGAGCTTCGGCTTGCAAGGTTTTGTTTTGTGCTTCTTCCAAGGTTTTAGGCCCCGCCATATAGATTGCTTGCATAAGCTTTGGTTGCAATCCATTGACAAACTTACGCATTGCCACCATCAATGATGGGATGGGAGTATATGAGGTAAATTTCAATGAGACGGCTGAAAAATTATTAAGATATGTTGCCACGCTTTCTTCAGTCTTTTACCTCATCCCATTCCTTCTGCACATCTCCCTCGAAGTTTGCGGGAAGGAACTTCTTGTTGAACATGGTTTTGAAATCAATCCCATCTTGTACCACTTTTAGCCACCAATTCAAGGCAGCATCTTTTAAATGCATACGGACCATAAATAGTTTGGACTTTTCGGAGAAGTCCTCGCCTCCAAAGGTAGCGTCAAATTGTTTGATGCAAGATAGGGCTTTTTGGGTGTCCTGCTTTCCATAGAAGGTATCAAACTTTACGCTTTTCTCTTCCAGCTTGAAGTCCACTTTGCAGTTGAAGGCTCCTTTGCCTTCTTAGGCATGAGGAAGTTGCATCAAATAGAGCGGGTCTGGGGGCAACTTCTCTCTGTCCTCCATGAGTGATGGATTGAGTAGCCTTGGGTTCCTCTCCAATGGTAACCCCTTTAGCTCATAAGTATGCTTTCCATACCTTCAGCTTCAGTGGCCTGGTCTTTGATAAAATCTTCGAACATTTGAGCTCTTCTCGAGTCTTGTTCCTTCTTGGCTCTCCAAGCTGGGAACTCTTCATCTTGAAGATACTATTTGAACTTTTGAAAATCTTGGTATTCTACTGATGTCATGGCCGCGGTCTCATGAGAGACAGATTGGCGGCCTTGGATCCCTCCTTGATGTTCTGGGTTGGCTTTGTAGTTGTTCCCTTCTTGAGGCCCTTTGTCTCCCTCGACTCTTGACATGGTTCTGTCACCCCAGAAAATATTTCTTCAAGAGAAATCGTTGCTCTGATACCATTGTAAGCCCAACGAAGCATGCGGTAACACATTCAACCACGTGTACACTTGCACCATCCTCTCTCATCTTTCCAGCTTCTCTATGCCGGTGTGTGCTTTTTCAAGATTCTTGTCCCAATTGGGTGTAGAGACTTTTGTGGGTATTGGAGAGCATCAGACTTGATTCAGATTTTGATATTGGTACTATCCCAGTGTAAGACTCTTGTGGATCATCCTCGTGGTGAGCTCGACATCAGATATCTTGTGCCTTGACATCGACTTCAACCCGACCTCGACATCGGCACCTTTGTTTGATATTGTATTCATTCATTGTATTGGTCTTCGCTTAGAAGAGCCCGTGGATTGCTCCTGAAATAAAAGCCTGAAAAGGGAACAGAGCCTATTCCCCACTCAGCGTGGTGTACTTTGTGATACCCCTATTCCTATTTCTCTCTCCCCCTTCTCTCTCTCTATCACAAAGTACACCGCTCAGCGTGGTGTACTTTGAGATACCCCTATTCCTATTTCTCTCTCCCCCTTCTCTCTCTCTATCTATATCTCTGCAGCTCAAGGTTCTTCTCCCAAGGGGTGGTGGCGGCCTTTCTTCAATTGGCGGCAGTCCTTGAAAGGTGGCACGGGTGGCGCACGGCAGCGTTATTGGAGGCACATGCGCGCAGTCGACATTTCTGGAGGTAGCAGGTGGCGTGGGCGTTGCAGGGCAGCGCTCAACAGGGATGGCGGCGTTTTCTAAAAGCGACACAAGCATCATTGGGGATTCTGCGCTGTAGCGGAAGCAAGCGACGCTGCGCTTGCTAGTGCTGGTGAGCTACACGGGCGGCGCACGCTAGCGGAGATGGCGGAGCAAGGCACTGTCGAGGCAGAGGAACAACGGAGCAGGCGACGGTACTGCTCACAGGGCGCTACTTAGGTAGCAGGAGGCAGGGCAGCGACGACCGAAAAGGACGCTGTAGAGGCGGTTGCCTTTGGCGGAGATGGAGGAGCTAAGTGGTGTGAGGAGGTAGAGAGGGAAGATGATGATGATGATGAATCTTCAACAAGGTTACTCTTGCTCTCCACAAGGTTAAGCTCTAAAAAATTCCTATGATTCTCCATGAGGGTACAAGCTTCTTATATACTTGATGGGGGTCCCTGCTTTTGTTTTGCCTTGCTTTTGCTTTGCCTCTTTGCTTTTGCTTTTCTTTTTAAATATTATTAATAATAACCAAAGTTCTTGATTTGTGCTTTTACAGCTGCTGCCTGAAGGGCCTTGCTTTTTAGCCCTGGAGCTACTTTATGGAAAAGTGGCTTTTAGCTTTTTGATCCAATTCGATGTCCTCTTTCCAATGGTGCCCTTAGCTTTTTGGTCAACAAAGTTTGACTTTTTGCTTTTCCCTGCTTTTTGACCAAGACTGGTGCGTTTTCCAATGCAAGCTTTAGGAACCCTGTTTCCATGTGTCCATGATCATGTCCATGTGTCCGGGCTTGAGTTCTATCATGTGAAAGGAGCTTGGAGGGCCAAATAGTTACAAAATGTTTTTTTTTGTAAAATTTGTATCTCCTAAGCTCTAGCTTTGACCTTGTCCAAAACTTGCAAACCTACAAACCTAACTTGGACTTCAAAATATTCAAAATTGAAAGCCTAACCCATTATTTATTCATGAAATTTTACTTGGGGGGACATTCCTTTGAATCTTGTTATTCATAAAATTTGACTTGGAGTGGCCTTCTTTTGAAACCTAATTATTATTAAAACTCCACTTAGGGTGGTCGCCTTTTGAGACCTAATTATTCATGAAATTTTACTTGGGGTGGAAGGAATCTCCTATTCCTCTCCTAGTGGGGATTATTTATTTAGTAAGAATCCTAAGAAGCAATCATACACCCTTAAGTTGGTTGCCTGGAGGCACCTGCCTAGTGTTCTTCAAGACATTGAGTCAAGTAAGTAGAAACCTTAAGTCTAAGTGAAACCCAGTTATAAGGTTGAAAAACGTGACGAGGGATTCAGACTGAAAGTTCTTTCAATTAATTAGCATTTATATACTAATTAATCTTTCAATTTCAGCAATTCCAGCACATCGACCATCAACGTTGTAAACACTTGTTTGCCACGTGTCAAAACGTTGTCCCGTTGGCTACAACTCCAAGTTAGTCTCCAACGGCAGCCACACTTAACACTTGTCGTCACGGGAGAGCCTACAAAAATAGATGTCGCTGCTGCTGCTTTTTTCTTTGGATTTTAGAATAAATTGCTCTTAAGATTTTATTTCACGCTATTTTGGGCATAATTAGAATTATACATATAGTGTGCTCACTTTGAGCTCTCTTTGAACCGCGAGGATGCCTGCGTTTGGCTTACGTATTTCTCCCATGAATCCCTCCGGTGCAACAAACCACCCACCTCCTCCTCCTCCTCCTCCTCCTCCTCCTCCTATGCCTGCTTTTGGCGTATATCCTCCCCCCATGAATCCCTCCCTTGCAACAAACCACCCTCCTCACCCTTCTCCTCCTATGCCCGCCTTTGGGTCACATCCTCCCCCCATGAATCCTTCCCTTTCAACAAACCACCCTCCTCCTCCTATGCCCGCCTTTGGGTCACATCCTCCCCCCGTGAATCCTTCCCTTTCAACAAACCACCCTCCTCCTCCTCCTCCTCCTCCTCCCCTTAGTTCCTCCATGGCTTTATGTTTCCCTCCACCAACGTCCTTCGTGCCACCGTTCGTTCCTTTCTACCCTCAGCGACCAGGGAAGCTCAAGTCATCGACTCATCCTACAGAGTATGGGGCACACTGGAAATATGCGCCTGGGTACTATCCTCAGCAACACTACTCCCACAGTCAACGTGAGAACTGTTGGCAGACTGGTGATGGTGATGGTGATGGTGATGCTGCGTGTGGATCCTCCGGTCACACAGAACAGCCAATCATGAGCCATGGGGCTTATGATTTTTCGTCTTGGACACCCTATGGCTCCCCATGGAGCTCTCATGGTCCATGGCAAGCTCAGCATAGAGCCTTTTCTTACAGCGCCTTACCCTGGACTCATCCATCTATCTACGTCCAAAGACCCCCTGTGTATTTCCAAGCAGCGGCTCCCTCTCCACATCTGCAAAGCACAACAGTGTGGCCGTTTCACGGGACATCAAATATGACTAGCTTCATGCCACCTTCTGTCCCAGGTAGTACTGAACTGTGCCTTGTTTTTTTTTTCATGGTTCGCTTTCAGTGCACTAATTTGTGTGTAATGATCATTTATTTAGGTCGGATGTGTAAGTGTGGATTTTTTTGTTTGTCATTGCCCCTTATCTTTTACATTTAAGAGCCAAAGCTTAAATCTACACATGGAATTACAGGTTTGACTTGCAAATTGGCTGAACCTTCTCACAAACAAAGTGCAGTGGACTTAGCGGAGGCTAGCCAGTTACAGGTACATGAAGGCACACTTACTCAGAAATTATGTATCTTTAATCTAGGAGAATGATGTCAGGGTGGTGGAACAACATGCAATGCATCTCATGAGGCAAAGCCTGTCTCTTTTGTGATTGATCAGGGGACCATTGACACTTCAGCATTGAAGGCCAGCAATGTTCCTTGCATGAATGAAGGTGTGGCCACATCTGATACTGGCATGACCGATTGTGAAGTTAAACCACAACATTTGGGTGCACGAACAGCTGATTCATCTTTGCAGAGTGATGAGCAAAAACTCCACTCCACTAATGCTGAGAATGCTGAATCATCACATGAGAACACAACTTGTACAGCTAATGACTTGAGTTCAGGAGCTCTGCATACACCAAGAGGGTACAGGTCTCTTACCTCAAGCATCCATTATTTGTGCACTGTCTTGACAGACAGCCTCTGTACAGAAAACGCCAATGACTGTATAGATGTGAATACCTTAGAGACTTCAATATGCTTGCTGTCTTGTTGTCTCTTAAAGCAATCCTCTGACAGAATGTCCTACAAGCCTCTCAGGACGTCGCAGCCGAGTATTCAGGTTTGTACTCTTTGATGATCAAGTTTTTGTGAGTGTTTGCTATATATTTGTGACTGACTGAAATCTTCTTAGCCGCAGGAACAGTCTCTTAATCCGAAAGTCCGAGCCGGATTGATGGCAGTGGTGAATACACAGAACAAAGAGAGTGGTGTTTCACCAGCTGAGGCTGTGTTAATAGCCTTGTCACATGGGAAACATGCACATGGTGAACTGGTGGAGAAAGGTATGGAAGAGGCTGTCCGTGTATTTGTCGAGAAGCAATTGGAAAAACCGGTTAAAGAAATCCTGGAGTTGCAGGGCCAGCTTTTGAAGCTGCAAGAAGAGATTTCCCATGAGTGCAGTGAAAGCATGGCTGCATTGTGTCAATACAAGAGTATGCTTCAAGAGGGTCAAGATGCACTGAGTTATTACAGGTCACAGATAAGGGAGACTAAAACCGAGTTACAAGTCTTGAAGCTGTCATTAAGCAAATTTAAGAATGCAGGTATTTTTTCATTGTATATACATTAAAATTTACCTGGAGGAGTAATTAATTGCAACTCAAAGTGCTCTTTTTGATGTACTTTTTGGAGCATGGATCTGCAGATTATGAAGGGGGACTGCATGATGACTTTGGCATGGACCTGAATTCTCTATTCTCATCAAGCCATGCTTTTGAAGAGCAGCAAAAAGTGACATCTAGATTTGATCAAGATGCACACAGCTCTGTTTCAATTCCTAGTCGGATTTGTTCGTCGGACTCAGCCAAAGGTTTAGCTCACCGTCTGTCTCTCATTTCAGCAACAAGGGGAGTGTCTGATTCGGACTTGAGTGGCACGGACAACTCAAGAAGCACAGAGGGCTTGATGACTACTGACATGACACGCCACATTGCTCAGAGTTTGGAATCTGGAACACCATTTGCCAAGAGTGAAGAACAAGAAGGTTTGTTAGAGTTTTACCCTTTGCCATTGACCTCTACACCAGGAAGAGTGGAGGAAGCAAGTCTGAATGTGTTAGAAGGGAAATTCATCACTCCTCATGAAAGTGAAGCAGAATGCTCAACTGATGCAGAGGATTGTGTGACTTGCTTTGAAGCAGATGCAGAGTGGGAGTGTGTTTCAGTGCCTGGGCCATGAGATTTGGCAAGTCTTAACACTTAGTCATGTAAATACTGTCTTTTAGGTTCTCAGTGCCTCGGCCATGAGATTTTTGGAAGGTTTAACACTTTGTCATGTAAATGCTGTGTCTTTTAGAGCCAACCTCACAGGAAATTGTTTCCTTCTTATGTCAAAAGGCAATTGAAGCATAATTGGTATGAATGTTATCCTGGGAATAAAGACCCTTTTTCCAATGTGTTTGTACTTGTAATGATTTCTTCTTCTATCACCTTTGAGTGAAATTGCTTGCATATCAATCTACAAAGTCCCCGCCGCCAAGGGTTCAAATTGCGGAGCAGCATGATATAAACATTAATCTTTAGAAGCAAGCGGTGAGGAGGGTAACCACCACCCAAGTTCAAAGTGTTGAAGTACTCAATTGGATACAAAATTCTATCATTCTCAGAAGAAACAACCGAATCTGCACCGAGGTATTCTCTTTGAAGACCAGGTAATACACTGTGAAGCCTAGTTAATTAATCTCATCAACCTCTAGATTTCGTGGTGCAAGAATAGCACGGTCTTTGAAGAAGTATGCATAATCCTCCAGTCTTTGAAGATCTTTGTATACCCATTCTGTCAAACTTGTACCACTTTGCCTTCATATAGAGCCATCTCCAATTTGTAAAGTCCATTTGACAAATTCTTGTTATGTGTCTAACCCGCATTTTTTGGGTGGTGAGCTTTAAAACATTCACATATCTCCAAATATGTGACCAGTAGAATGTTGCATATTAACAATATTTTCACGCAATCCCTTTACCACAATAGGTTTGAATGAGTTTGTAATTTGTCTGGCAAAAGTTACCTATTATATACACGCATACATCATGAATTTCAATACCTCTGGGATCATGAAATGGATAGAGATATAATCCATACACCCTCATCAACGGCTTAAGCAAGATGCTGGATTTGTGAAGTCGTGTCTTCTCGAATCTTAAAATTTGAGTCTAGAGTTCACAATCTCTCATTATTTCTCCATTCAACATTGGCTCTTCATACATGCAAGCCTTTCTTTTTATGATTATTCAGCATTGGGTATTCATACGTCTAAACCTTTCATTTCGTGGTTGAGCATTTGTATTCGTATTTGTGTCTCTATGATTTCTTTCTCTGTACCTCATTTCCTCTATAGTAGGTTCTTCTCCAGTTTTAAGAGCAATCACAACATCTATCCTAATTCAGGGAGTGATTTGCAAGAGTTTTTCCTTGCACAAATATTGTTGGAGGGGGTACAGTTTGAGTGTATTTTTCGCTCATAACATTCAGTAATCCCTCGCTCATTGCTTAACCCTAGTCAACTAAATTAGCTTATTCTAGTTTAAGATTATTCCTTTGGCATAGTCCAAAACGCTATTGGATTTTGTGGGAGAGGATACAATCCTCTAGTCAATTTGCTCCTCAATTCTTGAAGCATTCTCCATGGATTCCTCACTGTGGTTTCAACAGATTCCATTCCTCTATAGGTAAAAACACTCAATTTGGGTATCATCCGAGTGACCAGATTCCACACATAACTAATAGGAGGATCTTAAATTATATGGAGTGAGATTGTCACCCTTCTAGATTTTTGAGTGCCAGGTCTCACAACAATAGTGAAATCAAACTCAAGAAGAATCAACAACCATCGTGTGATTCTTCCTCAATAAGGTAAATGTTTACGTGATCGAATTCTAAGTTCTCTTGAATTTTAGTTTGGAGGTTTCTTTTAATGCATAATGTTGTTCTTTAATGCTCAATAAGGTAAATGTTTTTGTGATGATCAAAGAATTTTGAGAATTTCACGACGTGAAAAATCTAGTAATTTAGTTTTTCACGACCTGAAAAACTTTAAATTTTTATGGATAAGAGGATAAGATTATGCAAATAAGGACTTACTATTCCTAGAAAAATAAACCTTATTTGATTTTAGGAAGATTTACACGCATGAAAAATGATTTTCACGAATGAAAACTAGTTGGCATGATTCTTCAAATTTGGAGTTGTAAATGAATGCTTTTCCTATCTAAAAGTTCAACATCAAGTTCAATAAGCATGAATTCTTTAATTTTTCTATCAACAATGAGAACAAGATACAAAAACTTGCACTATCATGGCAAGAAAATGCAGTGCAAAAAAGCACGTAAATGAAAGCAAAAACTACTAATTTCCTTTCCTCAAGGTCTCCCAAGTATCCACAAACCAAAAAATCAAACAAAAAACATAAAAACAACCATTTCTCCTTGTTTTTCACTCAACGCACACAACCTTATCCACTTAACCTAGTATTGTTTAGAGAGAACAATAACTAAGGGGGGAGACGTTACTTGCATTAGGGAGGCTATCAAAAAAATGGAGGAAGAAAGATTGTCTCTACTCCCTCTCATTCATAGAAAAGCAAGAACAAGAAATCTTGTTATAGGATGCACACCCAAGGATGCACACCCAAAGATATCAAATATCATAACACAAGGGAACACCATAACTCCTAGAAATGCTAATCTCCAAAAACACCAACATGCATTTACTTTGCATCATTATTCTATTTCTTGTCAGGTTTTTCACGCCGTGAAAAACCAGACTGGTCTTTCACATCATAATTGATTCTTGAAAAATAATTATATACAAAATTAACACACACCTCTGTAATTAGACTTTTGAATTTACACTTTCCAGGCTTTAAAATGTTGTTGTGAAAAACTCAACCAAACCTACCTTGCCTCCGAGCTCAGGTTTCTTGAAGTTATCCAAGCTTGACTCGTGGTTGCTAGCTCCTCTCCTTTGAGATCTCCCTTCCAAGCTATCGTTAAGGAAGTTGCTTCACCTCCTGCAAGGACATACAGATTTGAAAGGGGAAGCTCCTTGAGTGTGTTAGCACAAATTTCCTCTAAAGCATGATGCTAGTCGAACCTATAAGAATGCAAATGTGCATAATGAACCCAAATGATGCAAAGAAGGTTGAAGAAGAGATTTATAATTTTATTAAGATAGGGATCATTTTGGAGGTATTTAGTAGTGATTGGTTTTTCTTGATAGTGGTGGCACCTAAGAAAAAAGGAAAACTTAAATCTTGAGTTGTTCTTGATAATGGTGGTACCTTAGAGAAAAGGAAAACTTAAAGCTTGTTGATGTTGAGACTATCAAAAGGACCCGATTCATAAATGCTATGTTAGATGATGAAGTAGTAGGTCACAAGATGTATAGTTTTAAGGATTGGAATATAAGGTACAATGAAATATCCATAACATCCGAGGGTATAGGAGGTACAACTAGTTATCCATTACACCCCAAGATAGGGAGAAAACACCTTCATCATTAACTACAATTCCATGCTTTTTAAGCTATATGATGATCCTGCCACATTCCACTAAAGGTGCATAATGGAAAGCTTTTTCGATTTCTTACAACAATTCATGACCATATTCTTAGAGGACTTTACAGCCTACTTGGCTATGCCAGAAGGTACCTTAGGCGCATTTGAGATGGATATTCCAAAGGTGTTAAGAAATGAAAACTTTCCTAGACACGTTTAAGATGATTTTTATCTTTACAAAATTACTGAGGCATATTATTTCATAGAGAGGACACATACTAATAACCAATTCACACATCAAGGTCTTTCCAAGACTAGAGCACCATGACTTGCACTTGCATGTTTCACCTCCACAACAATGTTAACCTTTTTTGGGTTAACACATTAGGTCTTTATATATTGGACTTCGTGTATATCTTTCTAGGGCTATCCATGCATGTATTGCACATCTATGGGTGTATAGATATAGTACACACGTATCACATTCTATGGGCTTTCATGCCACATCCATTGTACATCACACATGTGTAAACATTACACATGTAATTGGGCACATATTGTACATCCTTGGTATTATTCTATTGTAAGGTTTTGACTTAGGAAAGAGGGGTGATGGGTATTAGCCACCTCTCGTTGATTGTAATTTGTGGAAAGAATCTCCTATGACATGTGGCATAGGAGATAGCCTCCCTTTGTTATATAATAACATGTTGGGGGGAAGTCTCATTCCCTTCTAGACTTAGTTGTGGAATCCACTCTTGTGAGCTCATGTGTGTGTGTGTATAGTTTAGGATGTTTTAAGCCTTGTTAGTTTGAGCTCCTCTTGCGAGTGAGGGTTGCTTGCTTTTTCCTTTGAAATTGGTTTATTTCCTAACCCTAATCCCAACCCCTTATCCTCTACTTAATCCTCATACCCCAAGGGCCAGAATGAGACCGGTGACTTGGAGAAGGTTTTCTCAAAGTGGATAACATCATCACGCAGGACGCCAAGATGTGCAGAAGTAGACTTAACATGGTTTTGTTGCTGGGACCAGTTTGCAAGAAGGCAACATCAATAAACAAAGCTCTATGTCAACACTTGACAAACACAAAGCAATAATTAACAAATATTGAGGTAGGACGTGGAGAAGAGGGCTGACAAGCAAACACAACACTCACAAAAACAAACAGGCCCTTGTAGAGGGACAAAAGAATTGGGGGTTGTAATAGAAGCACAACTCACTGCCATCATCAGCAGACTGGCATAGCAAGTAGGGCGTAGCTGCAACAACATCATATTTTAAGTAAAAGTCTTAGCAACGTTAGATGATTTTAAGTAAAAGTCTTAGCAACGTTAGATGATTGTTCCTAAATAGTTATTTTCATGGAAGATCAACTAGACTATGATGGTTGTGATTCCATGAAGTCTCAGAATCAAGTTCCATGAAAGGAGATTAATCCACAAGATAGAGTATCTAAGGTAACAAATTTATGCTAGCAAGAACAAGTGCTGATGCACGTAATTTGCAATCACAATGTGATTTTATTTGGTGCTCCAAATCATATGATAAATGAATTTCTTGTCTCAAGGTCTAGGAGGTAATATTACCAAATTTACAACTAGGTGGAAAACCATGACACATAAAATTGCACATATAACATAAGGAGATAGCTTGAAGCTCCATACCAAGGGCTGCAATGTCCCCACGGTTAATGATGTTTATTCAAGGGGTTAGTTAAAACCCCCTAAATAGAACCAAATTTACCACTAATCCTTTCTTAGCAACCTAGCACAACATGGCAACAAGAAAATTGGGTGGTGGTGGCTATGATCATGTGGTAATCGTATTTTATACTATGATCATGGCTATGATTAAAAAAATTGGATGGTGGTGGCTATGATCATGGTATTTTATACTACATGCAAGATGAGAGAGGAGGTTGTTCTCCTGTATATATCAACATAATAAACATCAAAGAAATCGTAAGGGAGTGTTTTGGGGTGTGCTAGAATTATTTTAATTGCCAAATGCAAGATGAGAGATAAGGTTGTTCTCCTGTATATATCAACATAATAAACATCAAAGAAACTGTAAGGGAGTGTTTTGGGGTGTGCTAGAATTATTTTAATTACCAAATACTCAAACAAGAAGTGAAATATCAATGTATGTGTGAATATTGTGGGGAGTGAGCCATCTCTATCAAGATTGTCTAATGTGGGAAACTAATTTTATTACTTTGTAGCCACGATAAGGTTATTTAGAGCTATCCACACCACTTAATCTACTAATTTTAGAAGTAAAGAAGATGCCAAAGCCAAGTCAAGAAGAAGTGGAGTGCTTGGTGGTATTTAAGATCATAATAAGAACAATAATAAAAGAGCATAAGGACCAAAAAGAGGCTTGGTTGAGGACAAAAATGTAAGAGTTATAATGACAACATAAGTTAAAGGAAGAATTGGTCAAAAGGGTTGGAGGAGATAATGACAACATAAGTTAAAGGAAGAATTGGTCAAAAGAGTTGAGGAGATAAATGAGCATACCCCAAGTTAGTAGTTGAGAAGAAAAGGTGTTTCAAGGCCAAATTCTCATTTTGTTCATAGGGGGTTTACCTATGGTGGATCTTTTCAAAATCTCATCTTTGTATTTTATGGACTCAAGTAATGAGCTTGGTGATTTTATCTATAGGGTAGATGTAGCGGGATATTGTTGGCTTCTTTGGTGGGCACTTTGATATCTCTATTCATCCTCTCCTTACCCTTTGTTGAGGTTTGAGTTGAGGCTTTTATTTTCTTGGGGGGTTTAGGTTGCCATTGCCACTTGGTAGGGGCTTGTGGTTTTCAAGCCAATGAGGTTGGTGATGGGAAAGAAGTAGATTTGGTGAAGAAGTAGATTTGAGCAACCATGTGTGGGTGTTGCCTTCCTAATATCATTGTGCTATGAATAGTGCCTCGAGTACACCATTTCTTTAGTGTGGATTAGGTATGAGGATCCATTAGAGACAGAGTTGTGTCTTGCCCTCATGTTAACATACCATGTTTTAGGGCTCTTATAGGTTAGCATGTGCTTCCTCGTGGATTAGATGTTGCAGTTGGCTTTGCCTCAACAACTCTTATGGGAATCCAGACTTGGCTTCTATTACCCTCATAGTAACCTTGGGCTTGTATCACACCACCACTTATGAACTTCTTGATTATGGCTTTGGGGATTATGTGGTCTAGTGTGGTTTTGTGTTTGTGTAAAAACCAAAAAGATAAAAAAGTTAAGGATTAACTCATTCTCTATTGAACTACATTTTCTCTAGAGGAATAATGTGTTACCTAGAGATGAATCACGTGTGACTGAAATAGGAATGATGCGGCATTCTTGGTGACCATAGCATATCAGCACCAGATTCCCAACACCTGAAGTATTATTAAGAGGATATGAAACTCATCAGAGGAGCTACCACTAGTAGTAGCTCAGATGAGAGACTTCATCATAAGAGCTTCCCCAACAACTCTCATTTAGCAATAGTTCGGATGGCAATGAGAACACCAATAATGATGACTAAGCCTTGTATAGAGGATGAGTTACTTGAGACCTATGCACCACATTCCTTGACATCTACACAAAGAAATACTGTTGAGGGGCTAAGAGACTTTATCACATGAGCTCCTCTAGAGCATTATATCATCCCTTAGTGCCCAACACCTCTCATTTAGTAGTAGATCACATGCATAAGAGAATGGCAATAGAGCCACCCAGCCCAAGGGTCGATCCACCCCCATCACATTGGTTGATCCAAATGTGCCAAGATCAAGGGATGACATTACAAATCTGTTAGGGAAATCCATTATTAGGGATTGAAGCATTCCCTTAACAATAAGAGACATTGCTATTGTAGTAGCATTCTCATCAAGAGCCTTTATCTCTACCAGCTCAGAACCTGGGACTTCAGGATTGTGTAGAGTAGGAGCTGAGGAAACAACACTCATCAAGATCCTTTCTCTTTGCCAGCTTAGAAGCCAAGACTATAGGATTGTTTAGAACATGAGCCGAGGGAACTGCTAGAGCTTCACACTTTGCATGCTTGTTGGTCTTTGGTATAAACAATGGCAAAGGATTCAACTTTGGAACATGCATTAGATTAGTAGGAATCATGAGATCCTTTAGGCTTTACACCATTTCTATTTAGCACATGCACCGCAAGTGGTTTTGCCTTAGGGACAAACCCATGAATCATTGGAATACTAGGAGCAGCCTCACTCCAAAAAATAGTATTTCAACCGAGTAAGAGGCACTAGATAAAAGATAGCCATATCCAGCCATTCACGGCTACCCCCCTTGCCCCCACCCCACCCATTCATACTAACCTCCCTCAACCGTAACCAACCCTCACCACCTATGGGAGGTTTAACGAAAAAAACTCTTAGGCTAGTAATGGAAATAGGGAGGGGGGGCAATGGGGATCACCCCACTAATAGCAGCACAAAGAGATACACCAAGACAACTTGATAAGCCAAGAGATACACCAAGACAACTTGATAAGACAATGCCAAAATTCAAGTGAATGAGAGATCCCATTGCACACAAGGGTCCACTTGGAAGGCACACCTGGAAGTGTTTGATTCAATGTAAGCAACGTGTAGTCATCCAGACGACCATGTAAGGGTGAGAGATGGATTTATACAAACAATCCCTCTCAATGCCAGTTTACAAGGATGAAAAGTAGGAGAAGAGTAGTTCCACATGCAGTGAGAGAGGCATCCACCTCTCAATATCAAACTTGGTCTTACCACCTCATGAACAAGCTAGATTCCTCTCAAAGATTCATGTTACAGAAGATAGGAAAAGGGGAAGTCTTAGACCACGTGAGATTCAAGCAAGGACACTGCCTCGAATGTTTTATTCATCGTCGTTAGATGAGGAAATAATTCTATAAGATAATTTAAGAGTTCCATTCTCAATGCATATTATGTATACCATTGCAAACCAAGACACTTACGTGTCTAGGGCAAACATGCTCCATGAGACATTTCACATCTCTCTACCTTCCTTTCTTCTTAAGTCAACAAATCCCCACTGACTCCTTACTTCAAGGAAGCTCAAGCTTATGGAAGGACTTAAAGGATTAGACTAATGGACTCCTCAAGGTAGGCAAGGGAGCCCATCCCCTAGATTCCTCGAAAAAGCCTACCAAAGAAGTAACAAAACCACAAAATCTCCCTAAGGTGCTAGTCAACAAATTGGGTCACTACTTTGAAAGTGACAATATTAATGCAACACTCTCAGTGAAATATAAAGACTCATAGGTTTACTGCCATCTTAGATGGAGGTGCCAGAGTTTGCATTGTTACAAAGCAATGCTGAGAGGAACAACGTACATTAGATAGCACTGGTCTAATTGTGAACCTCACTCATGGAGCCACTACAAAACCATGGGACTTTTACAAGATCTCAATATCAAAACCTTTTTTCCACTCATTTGTGATGATGAACTTCACCCGAGAGCCCAACTATTATAACTATATCTTAGGTAGACATCTTAGGCATACCTTACATGCAAGAGAAGAAAAAATGGTCCATTGAGTGGGACTAGGATACGAACCACATATACATTCGAAAAAGGGATCAAAATTTGAAAGTGAACTTGAAAACATGGAAGACCCATCCCCCATGAGTGGAGGCCCTTTTGTCGAGGACTTAAACACTACTGCCAAAACTGTGAAAGTGAATATATGCCTTACGTGCCATGTCATTGCATGAAGAATGAGAAAGCTCACAGTTTGCTTGACTTCTAAAGCCCGAGGACTCTCATAATTGGATGCATATCCTTGAAACCATGGATATTCTTTGATGGCAAGGAGAATGCTTATGAAAAAGCAAAAAGATCAAGCTTCCACCTCAAAGCCAATAGAGACAAAGAGCTTGAGGCACAAGCACCACAGGTTACAATAGCCCCTAAAAAGGCTAAAGGACCAAAATGAGATTCCAAAAGAAGAAAAAATCTCACGTTGGGTGACATAGAATTTAGTCACATTCCAGCTATTTACTAGGTACACATCTTCTTTTGTGGCTCTATCTTCGGCTTGGGTTTAGCTCCAAAGCTTAGGTCACAGAGTAGTATTTCCTGACATGGTTTAAGCGTTATGAGGCTTTTTAATGCAATGTAGTGTGCCTTAGCTTTTTGGGGACTGCTATGGAACCTTAAGAATCTGGTGAGTTTGGATTTGTACAATAATAACCTAACAAGAGAGATACCTAGCAGCTCCTTAGGCAACTTGAAGTCTCTGGTATGTGCGCAGAAGCATCTCAAACACTTGAACACTCTCCCACCAACCCGAGGATGGACTGTGCTAGCTGCTCAGTCACGGAGACTTGCTACCATCCAAGGTCTGCGAGTGTGAAATATGAGCCTCTTGGCCCTATTGTTTTTGGTCTCAAATATAACACATGGTACGAGGCTCTAACTAAAAGCAGTGAAGCTCCTTCCTTTAGCCAACCTAAGAACTGCCAACAAGCAGCTCAGCGCAGTGAATCTCCTTCCTTTAGCCAAGCTCAGCGCAGTGTGATTTTAAAAAAAAAAACAAATCGTCCAGTGAGCTGCCCGCCGCCATAGCTAAGACAAACAGCACAAACACTTCATCGCTGTTTTTTATAAAGCTCAGTGCTCAGCTCAAACAAGCAACAATAGTATTGTTCATAGTCGTTGCATTGATGTGATCTCACATTTACAATCCATTGCATGATCTGGTGCTTCTTATCAAGTCAGCTGCAAGCTTGTCAACGCATCAGCATTGGGAAAGGCTTCATCGCCTTTCAGTGGCTCAGCCACTAGTTATCATAGTTTTAAAAGAAAAAGAAGAAGTGCCGCGTGCATTAACTTGAGCAACAGAAGGGATAAAAAACAACTTGCCCAAAGTGAGTGTAAAAAGGGTACTCTCTTTCGTTCACACCTCCTTTACCCTAAGTTTTGCCCATTTCACCACACTCTCTTTCTTTCACACCTCCTTTACCCTAAGTTTTGCCCATTTGACCACTTGCCCACTCAAGCCTTCATTTTTTCTAAACCTTGTGGCCATTAAAATCTTTTGCCCATTGAACACTAGCTCTTGATATTACCTTGTTCACTCTAGTTTCTTTCACTTAACCCTAAATGTGAAGCTTCTACATGCGTTGAAGTGTGTTCACATGCCTTGATTATTTGTGTTTAGGACTATTTACACGCGTGGTGTTTGATGAGGTGTGTTCACATGCTTTGAGTGTTCTTGGTGGTTGTTCACACATTTGGGGATTCTTTCATGTGGAGTACACATTGACTTGTGTTGAATATTATTTGGGGATTCTTTCATGTGGAGTACACATTGACTTGTGTTGAATATTATTTGGGCTTGTTCACACATCGTGGTTCACATGCCCTATATGCCTTTTGTTTGAGAGGTGTGTTCACACATGTTGGGCATTGTGTTTTGGAGCGTATACTTTGGGTAGTGTTCACACACAACCATGGGTTATTCGGACTACTTTTATCCTTCATATCATTACCATGGTGCGAATGCACATCATCATCGACATTATTTTGATAGAATTCCGAATTGTGATCGTAGGGGAGCCTCTCATGCACTATCATCATGGCTCTATGATTGCTATTTTTTGATTTGCCTTCTCATGTCATGTATTGCATATCTTTTACCACATTCACACATGCCTTTGGCACGTTGAGGCTTAGACCACTATATCCTCACTCATCGACTGCTTGCTATCATGAAGTTGCATATTCATGCTAGTATTAGATGTTCAAGATTCAAAGTTTGATGCCTAGTCATTTTTGGTATTTGTTCAATGAGGAGGAGATATGTGCTAGGTGATCTAGGTGGTCCACACATAGATGATTTCATCACTTCATTGCTTGGTTGCATCAGCACGAATGGTTTGGTAATGTTCATGTGGGATTATTCTTCTTTTGACGACTTGATTGAGTATCCCACACTCTCAAGTCATCATGATTAGGTTCCTGAGGACATGGACTACACTAACACAGATTCAGATGATGATGATGATGTATTATATCCACATACACATGATGATGTATCACATATCATGCATATGATAATGTATCACACACACATAATTATGATGATATTGATACATGTGCACATAATGTTACACGTGTACATGATATTGATACACATGCACATGATGATGGCACATACATATATGATATGTGATAGTGATGTGTGAGTTAGATCATGCATAATCTCAAGGGCAAGCATGGCATCGAGCATTAATATTCTTAAGTCTAGGCCTACCTTCCTAAGGATCATGGTAGGGGATGCATTAGTCAATCATGAGGGTCTTTTAGATTATCATAGGCATTCAACTAGTGATATAGCAAACGATAGACTAGGAGGAGCATAGGCCTAAGTTTTTGGTGTTAGATGTATTGGGCTACTCCTCTAGAGATTTCACATTTTGGAGATAGTCCTCATATGAACCACAAGCTAAGGTCAAAATATGTAAATAATAGGCCATGAACAAGGCTACTATAAATAGGGCCTTGGTTTCATTGTAGAGACCTTTTTTGGCTCCTTTCTTGGAGATGGCCTTTTATGGTCTAGGGCTCATGGCAAGCTTGATAGCCATCCTCATGGTGAGAGGTTAAATCATTTAGGCCTTATGCACATTTCTTCTTTGCTACATGTGCATATAGATTTTCTCTATTTTCTTCTTAAGCTCATGAATTTCTCATATGTGCTGCTAGAATTGGACTTTTGTGTATTGATTTCTTGATTTTTGGTCTAGATCCATTTCAATTGGTATCAAAGATTTGCTTTTTGATCCACTTTCTTAAATTTTCTTGAAAATCTTTTAAGTTTTCTTGATTGGATATGGTGACTTTGGATGGTTGAATCTCTCTTTCTTTGTTCATTTCCTAAGCTTTTGGGGTCATGGGCTTACTGAGGACCAAATTTTGGGTGATCTGCACCTAATTTCAAATCTGAGGACCAAAATTGGGAGAAACTTACACTAATAAAGACTAGTGATCTTAATCAAAATGCTTTTTTCTTTCTTCCTCTTCCCTGCTTGGATCTTGAGAGCTTTGGGGCTTGAATGTGAAGTTTAAGCTAGCAAAAGCTTAGGATTTTGGATTGGGAAGGTGTTGGCTACATTTCAAGCTTCTTTGTGATGCCCTTCTTTATGCAAATCGCTGTCAGAATGTGCCATTAGGCAGCACGTTGTTTTCATGGATATTAGCTACCATTAAGGTTTACTCTTAAGCAAACATAATGGTCACAAAATATGGGTAATGACTCATTTCTTGGTGATTTTGGCCTTGAAGGGACTATGCATGTTTTTTTTCTGCATGTTGTTCCTGTGCGATTTCATCTAGCTTACTTTGAAGCTTGTCTAAGCTTGGGAGAGGCTTAACCAAGCACAAGCTTCACCTAAGCTTGATTTTGGGGAGGTTTTCTTGGCAATTTTCTGTGCGTTTTTCTAGCCACTTTGCGTGTGTTTCTTCTTCACGATTTGGACCTTAATGCCTAAATACAAGCTAGCAATGCCTTGAATATTGTTTAGTATGATGTATGGGGTGAATAGCAAGCCTTTTAACACTCTATTCATGGTGATTTTTGGTCATGAAGTTGCTATGTTTCTATTGGTTTCCATGGGATTTTGGAGGTTCCATAGTCTTCAATTAGTTTCTCTAACTCTTGGGGGTAAACCTTCATATGATGGGTATTTCAAACCTTAATAGTCAACAAAGGAGTCTCCTTAGATCTTGTCACATGAGCAAAGATGTGGCTAGACTTGGAATTTTTGTATATGGAGAATTTTTTAAACTCAAGCATTTAAGTATTCAACTCATAAGCGGTAAGATTTCTCAATTACTATGTTAATTGTGCCCTCAATGGTGCTTGAGAATTATTTGTACACTTGCAATTGGAGTTTTTGGTTGCAAACAAAATGATCCATGAAATTAGGGTTTCATAAACCTAATTAGTGGTTAATTGGATCCATTAGCCAAAGTCACATGCTATTTTTGTTGAATGGTGGCCCATACCACTCTTATGTTTCCACTTGAACAAGGATTGCAATCATTAGCTATCACATGCTATGCATTGACACATTGAGCTTCACATTAGCATCATTGGCTTGCCTATTAGCCAAAGTCACATGCTATTTTTGTTGAATGGTGGCCCATACCACTCTTATGTTTTCATTTGAACAAGGATTGCAATCATTAGCTATCACATGCTATGTATTGACACATTGAGCTTCACATATTCCCATTGCGTGCTAATTTTTCTTCATGGAAGCTTGCTCTAACAAGGATTGGATGGTTTTAATGGATTGGCTTGATTGAATGCATTGTGGAGAAAATGGATGCATTATGATGGATATGGCACATGCTTATGCTTAATGTGGATGCCGTCCTTGTATTCTTGCGCCCATGGTGAGGGGCTTCGTACCGAAACATAAGACTATTGGATCTATGTGTTGTAATGATTTGCATGTTTCTATAAATGTCATTAATATGTGTCTCATGCTCTCATCCATTTCTATGCTTTCTATACTATTAGAAAGCTAGTTGTGTGGTGAGGGTACCTTGGCACTTTGGAGGAGAAGCCAAGGGGAGAATGTCATGAATCCTGTGTGCCATGGATTGCCTTGGGAAAGTGGTACATCAGAGGATTAGGTACCCAGCCTGAAGATATGGACTCAAATCTTAACCTCTCCGTTTCGACATCGCTGGGGTAGTCAAACCTAGACGGTTGACTCTGATCAAAAAGTCAAAATAGAGAATACTTGTACTTTGACTTTGGTCAAACCCTCTTAGGCAGAGTTAATACTCATCATCACAAGCTCACATACCAAGTTTCATCCAAATCCAGTGAGTTTTGAGTATTCTATATAGCCTAATTTCCATTTTCACCCTATATACGTGAGAACCCTAAAACAACGGATATTAGGGCACCTCACCTTATTGGTTATTTGCATGGTGAAAAAAGTTTACTTTTTAGGACTTTTTGGAAAAAAAAACATTCATTTTGACCGATTTGGTTTTAATTTTTTTTAAAGCATTATTCTTTGTGATTCTTTAAAGCATGGCTCGACACCCGAGAAAAAAACAATTGTAAAAAATAGCATAATTTGCATCATGTCTAGTTTTTTTGAATATTATTAGTAAACTTATATTTTTATTATGAAAATATTACAAAAAACCAATATATATAGAAAAATATACAAACAATAAAAAAAAATTTTAAAACAATTTCTTTTTACAATGTTTTGAATATTTAGTAACATGTAAAATTCCCTACATTCAAATGTTGTTAAATTTTTGGATAAAGACATAAAAACTAAATCAAAAAATTGTAACCAAATTTATGCTTTTGATAATAAAAAATAAAATGCCACAACACTACATTTTAGGATATTTCTTAATTCTTAATTCTTTTTCATTTTTAGCCCCTCACCCAAAACTCTCCTGGACACCCACAGCCCCCTTCATACTCGAGTACTCATGCATTAAGTTCTCAACTACCTCCTCTTGCCAAAACAAAAAAAATATTTGATCGCCAATCCCTCCTATATGCACTCGCCTATCTCCGCTTCCTAAAGAAAAAAATAATTGATTTCCCGACCCCTCCTATATGCACTCGCCTATCTCCCCTTCCTAAAGAAAAAAATCATTGATTTCCCGACCGTCCTTCCTTAGACACCCGCCCATTGGAGGGATCTCACGAACGTCCATCCACTAGACTCCCATAGGCACTCGCTCGCATGTCCCCACCCACCTGCCACCCATGAATGACAGCTTGCCCGTGCACGTGGTTTGCTTGCTTGCCGCCACAAGTGCTCAACCTATCCCAGCGACCTCCCATGGGCACCTACCACCTCCCACATAGGTGCACGCTCACTCGCCCGGTCATCCACTACAAGCCGCCCCTTGTTCTCTCCCATAGGTGCTTGGAGGCCCATTGTCCACCACTGCCCGCTCGACTGCCACAACGGGCACCCACTTGATCGTCCCCACGGGCGCTCAGCTGTCCGCCCACCCACCACGGGTTCCCACTAGCCCGCTCGCCTGCCACGAACGGTCGCTCGACCGCCACCATGGGAGCCTACCCGATCATCCCCACGAGTGCTCGCCGGCTTCGCACGGGCGCCACCAGCATGAGTGCCTACCCGATTGTCCCCACAAGCGCCCGTTCGCTCGCCCAACCGTGGCTATGGGCGCTCGCCCCGATCTTCCCCGAAGGCACCTCCCCACCTGTCCGTGACCAAAATCTCCCATCCACTCACTCCCCATGGGCACCACCCGTACGCTCCATAGGCACCCCCCACTCGCTTCTCATGGGTGCTCCCCTATAGCGAGTCCGCTCGTTAATCAAGGTCGCGATAAGTGCGTTTAGGATGCACATAAGCTTGATGTGCTATGGAACGCACATCCTAATGACTCAACGGATAGAGCACGCATACAAAGAGCGTAATGCAATACGGAGTTCGGGCATGGCTAGCTTGCATTAGGTTATGGTCATGAACATGACTCGAGAGATATTGACGGTCTTGTGGTGCGGGACGTCAAGTGGCTAAGATGAGGGTTAGCCACAAAGGTATGCTTGACAAAGGAGAGCATGGAGGAGCAGCGTGGAGAAGCTTTAGTTATAATAAGCCTACCTTAGTCCATAGGAATGAGTCCATAGGAATGGGGGCTCTAGGTTTACTAAGGAGAATTCCGCCCGGTCATTGGAGAGAAGGGGGTGGCGAAGTTCGGCTTGCATTAGGTTATGGTCATGAACATGACTCGAGAGATATTGACGGTCTTGTGGTGAAGTGGCTAAGGTGAGGGTTAGCCACAAAGGTATGCTTGACAAAGGAGAGCGTGGAGAAGCTTAAGATGAGGGTTAGCCACAAAGGTATGCTTGACAAAGGAGAGCGTGGAGGAGCAGCGTGGAGAAGCTTTAGTTATAATAAGCTTACCTTAGTCCATAGGAATGGGGGCTCTAGGTTTACTAAGGAGAATTCTGCCCAGTCATTGGAGAGAAGGGGGTGGCTTGGACATTGGAGGGCTGCCCGGTTAGAAATGAAAGGGCACCCTTACATGTGAAATCGAGTTGCCAAAGGATGGCACCCTTTGGGTAGCCACAAAGGGGGGTGAGGTGGCTTGGACATTGGAGGGCTGCCCGGTTAGAAATGAAAGGGCACCCTTACATGTGAAATCGAGTTGCCAAAGGATGGCACCCTTTGGGTAGCCACAAAGGGGGGTGAGGTGGCTAAGTGGGCTGAGGATAGATCCCAAGCTCTTCCCCCTTGGTGGAGCCCACTTCTCGGCCGGACGCCACTGTATTACACACATGCAGGCCACATTACAACACTGTACACACATGCACTGTTTACACACTTAGAAATTTTCTCTAAGTGTGGACCTCACCCTCATGTAAAAATGAGTGTGTACAAGCACATGCATGTGCCAACTAGGTTTTGAACCCACTCTCTCACCCTTGCCATATTTTAGCTCTATCCACCACACTTCACTGTTGCTGTTGAAGCACTCATGCAGGCCACATTACAACACTGTACACACATGCACTGTTTACACACTTAGAAATTTTCTCTAAGTGTGGACCTCACCCTCATGTAAAAATGAGTGTGTACAAGCACATGCATGTGCCAACTAGGTTTTGAACCCACTCTCTCACCCTTGCCATATTTTAGCTCTATCCACCACACTTCACTGTTGCTGTTGAAGCACTTTTTTTTGAAAAGGTATATAACGTTATTTTAATTGTACTGTTGACCGGCAGGGCTTGGGCCCCCCGCTACCCGCCAAGCCCCCCACTACAATATAGCGACGAGGGGGGGGGGCGCTTTTTATCCTCAGCTGGCTAAGTGGGACTCTGCAAGCACATTTGCCAAGAAGGTGGCGGAGACGTTGGAGCTAGACGTGGAGGAGAGGCCACCATGGTCTGCGCATTACAGGGGCCGGGCCGATGTGAAGGCGTCGGTGCCTTGAGTGCATGAGGTAGGCCTATGCACATGGTTTGCCATGGCCTTGCGCCTCGGCTGCCAGCGCAACATAGCACGAGATGAACCCTTCCGCATGGAGTAGGCGGGCTGGCCGCCTACGCATTACAAAGAGGAGCGTCGGCCGTTGCACGTAGGCCCCTTCGCCAAGTGTCGGCCTGCACAACACAGAGAGGCCAAGCCCTTGCGCGGGAGGGGGCTGGTTGTCTGCTGGCTGGGTGCTCCTAGACAGGCCAGGAGTGCCTCGTGGCACTTGCGTTACGCTGCTCCTGGTGGCTGGACGGGCTGGTAGAGGACACGGACGTGAGCGCATGAGGCTGGCGAAACGCTTTAGCAATGGGGATCCTTCAACGGCGTGCCTTGGAGAGGGAGCCTTGAGGTGTGGCTTCCTTATGGAAGTCCTATAGGCAAGTAAGACAAGTGACTTATGGAGTAACTGAGGAGAGATTAGCTTGCCTACACCCTTGGAGACGGTGTTCTTGTGAATCCCCATGGAGTTGGTGTGACCACAAGATTCGCGAGGGAACGCGTGAGCACCAAACGGACACTAGGATCATGCAAGGTGCACTCTATGATGATAGCTTGCACATGGCTTCTCATGCACTAGAGGCATTCTCATGGAGGAGGAGTTCGAGTGTGCCTAAGAAAAGGAGTGGCACATGAGAACAACTCATGAGTACATAATTGTGTACACATTAAATATCAAGTTGTGGTTATTCATCAACGGACAAAGAAGAATCTCAAAGGTATAAGTACTTATTGATAATTTGTATAAAATGTATCTTAATAAAGAAGATCTATTATATACTTGGTGTACACATCTCATCTCTATGACGGATTGTCTTTAGTGGTTGTTCTTGGTTATCTAAAAAGTAATGATCATTACCATGGATAACAACAATGTGTGGTAGGACTTCTGAATGCAATAAAAGGTATCGTGCTCTATGTCATGACAACTCACTTATGATGTGTTCAAGGTGTCATATGTTTAAAGAAAGTTAGTGTATGCTTATAAAGTGAGTGAGACGAAACTTAATGCATGAAGAAACACCCATGTTGCAAGACACCCTTAGATGATGTGACATATCCTTGAGAGATTGAGTGAGAGTGTTTGACGGTTTTTAGTACAATGGACTAATCATTTTACGATCATGGAATGTGAGAGAAAGCAAAATTTCAAGGGAAAGATTCTACCTTGTCACATGTATCAGAGCAAAGATGATACCATCATGGAATGTGAGAGCAAGCAAAATTTCAGGGGAAAGATTCTGCCATGCAACATGTATCAGAGCAAAGATGATACCATCAAGCACTCGTCTCAAGTTGAAGATGGCAAGGAACCAGACTTAGCCATGAAGTGCTCTTTTAAAGATCGGAGGATCTCTTATACACCTGAAGAAGAGTACTTAAAAGAAGCTTGTGCAATACATGAAAGATGGAAACACTTTCTTGGTCTATTTCACATAGAGACCCAGGCTCAACATGAGCGTGGTCAAAAGAAGTGGACACCCTTGGACAAGAATAAAGACAACAAACCATTTGAGTTGGCACTATACATTGGTAACTTCTCTCTTGGTTCAGTACTTCTTATTCTTGCTATTCAATTCATTAAAAAGAACAACGGTAAAGTGGGTGAGTGTAAGATGGAATTACACCACAAAGACCATTCACCATGGAGTGTGGTGGTTCCACTATAAAAGGGGGAGATTGTCTTGGATGATTCCTCCTAAGCGAAAAATGGGGCATGAGTGCATGTTGCACTCAGTGATATGCATGGAGCCATGATGGTTGACCTTGTGGTGAGATGGATCTCACACATTGGGCTGCCCCATGAGGTAGAGTAGGGTGTAATCTTGCAGGAGAAACAGAGGATTGGGATCTTGGAGTGAGCCTTGAGGTTTTGCTCGGCTGGAGGTGGCGCTGGAAAGCATGAGAGAATGGAGCGCCTGCAGGGCTGTGTGCCGTGCGCCACAAAGTTGGTCGCCTAGTGGGCATAGGCCTGCACAAAGAGTGTGTGGAGGGTAGTGGTGTGGTCGCCTTATGCGGCTAGACCGCCTAGCGTGCGGATACGCTTGAGGTCTTTGGCCTTGCGCCCACAGCTGCTGGGATTGACCACCAAAGGTGAGTGAGCCTCATAGGGCCGGCTCATTAGCATGAGGGTTGGTTGGCAGATTGCTAGCCTACGCAATGGAAAGCGAGGCCGGCTGTGCATGTGGCTTGGAGTAAGGCCATGCGTGAGTCTCGGAGCAGGCAGGCACACACATAGGCAAGGTCCATAATAGCGGCCCTTGGCGAGGCCGCTAAGGGGATGCTCATGGGGAGATCGGACACACAAATAGGAGGCCACATAGGTGGTGGACTTGACGTGTGGTTCGTGAAGGTTATCACGATGGATAGTAAGACCAAACCTCTAGTATGAGTAGGCCTAATAGTAGTGGCACTGGTAGAAGTTGATGGAGTGACTCTCTACGGAGTTAGAGTCAGTCTAACACTATGGTACCAAGTGGCACGACGGATTGTGCACGGCTTGGAGTGCAGATATGACATGGGGCCAACGATGGACAGTTGAGCCGATAGGACATCTAGCCGGTTGGATCGTGTTCCATTGTACGTGGAGATGGCATGATCCTAGGTGATGAAATATTAGACTCTCTTAACGTTAATAACTATTTCAAAATATACGTCATATATTCATAGACTTTCTAATAGAGAGACTACAACAATCCAAATTCATATCCTATCTCTACAAATTCTAGTAAGGTTATCTTTACTCTCATTACTTTTTGTTCCTTTTACCTAAACCAATCATTCATTATGGGGCCCATTACTTTTGTTATTATCGAGATACTATTTTCCCTGGTTAATAACTTGTTCTTGATTTTGATCACTAAATATGAGGAATTCTTCACTAGTCTACCATGCTTGTTTTGGGAATTTATAGTCTCAACATGTGGGAACCTATGTTTCACGAAGATCAACAACTATTATCTCTGAAAGAGAGTGCAACACCCAGTACTAACTATGAAACATATGGTTGCCTAATAATGTTTACTATGGTGCTATTATGTGCCAATTTGAAGGACTAATGTTGTGGGAGTTGTAGTTTGGAAAGAAGGGAGCTATAGTTTTTGACTAAAAGAGAGCACTACATTGGTGTTCAAGTCAAGAGCTTACCTTAGCCTTGCTGAAGCATGTGTCATTGGGTCTTGCCTTCGAGCCACAATGCAACTTCCCATTATGCATGCACTAGCTCATCCACTACAAGGGATCGGGCTCATACCCGCGCTCCTAGCCGCCAAAAATGACTTGTGGAAAAAAAGTAACAGGCCCGTATATCAGCACGTGTATCATCGCAGCCAGAGACATGCGTGTAAAAGCGCGTGTATAGAAATAGTCAGACGCGCTGATACACAGGCGTATACACGCGTTTTGTTAGTTTAGCTGTGCTTAGATGTGCTGATAGGAGGGTGTATACATGCGTTTTGTCAGTTTAGCTGCGCTTATACACGCGTATTTCACAGAGTATTCGCGTATATACACGCGACTTTTCCAGAGTTGACGCGTCTATACACGTGCATTTCACAGAGTATCCGCGTATATACACGCGACTTTTTGCAGAGTTGACGCGTCTATACACGCGAACAGAGAGCAAAAAAAAAATCCAGAGAGTGCTATTTGGTACATGAATGCTGTTCCAGCATTCCAGCACCCAATAACACTCTCTGGATTTTTTTTTGGGGTGCATTGCACCATCCTCGAGGAAGATTTAAGACAAGAACGACATGAATGCATACATTGTCAATACACGATTCAAGACAGGCATGAATGCAATACTATCAATTCACGATTCAATATTACTATCAAAATTTTATGTGTACACATATATACAAGGGAGTCCATATGTCGAAGTAGCCCATGGCTTCAGTTACAAAAATATATATACAACCGCATCCTCAATATGGAATGTGATACTATAAGTCTGAGTACTACTCAGACCCAGATGATGACTCGCTGCTCCCTCCATGATCAGATGAGCTCACATCGGTCGAAATGTCGGATGAGTAGTGCTCACGTCCACCCTCTACGGGTGGATCATCAACAGGTGCAGCAGCAGCTTGTGCCTGTTCAAGTAATATATAGTATATAAGTATATATATATGCAATTCAATAAACCAAAATCATTCGTTTAGAGTTTTCAAGTACCTGTCGACCGTATGGTCTCATGGCCATCTCAAACTACGCGTCCGTAATACGTCCCTCGGCTCTGAAGAGGGCCCACGTGTCATGTCTGCTATGCCGACGAGCATACCCAGTATCGTGGGCTGTGGGCTTTCTCCCCGTAACCCATCGTTGTATCATAATCAACACAATTTGTAAGATTAAAACAATCATAGAATCAATGAATTAAGTAAACAATCAAATAAAGTGGCAAGATACAAACTCTGCCTCCCATGACTCGACGCCGCCAGATCCGAAATGCGAAGATCCAATGGTCTTCATCTGGATCCGTCGTGCCTCCACATTCTGCCTGCACTTCACGCCACCCTCTGCTTGTTTCTTTGCCTCCTTCCACTCGCGTTTGTGCGCAGTGGCAGGTTTCTCGGCAGGATAACCACCTGCAGCTACATTTAGCCCATCATCGTATGCAAGTTTCTTAAGGTGAGATCTTTTATTACTTAAGATCTCCCTTATTCGCGTCCTTCCCCATACATCTCCGAGAATGTCGCATGTGGGGGATTGGGGTACCGACTATGTACAGCATCTATCACCTCCCCAACTAATCGGCTATTTTGATCTTTAAATCTAATAAAACAATTTCTATACAAGTTTGATACTACCCCACGCATGTACTCCATTACCTCTTTCCCCCTCGCATCCATCACTATCCCGCCCCTATCCGTCACATCATAGCAAATCACTCCCTCCACCTCTCTCATCTCCTCATCATCCTCAATGCCTCCTCTAACTCTTCTCCCTCTATCTCCTCTCTCACCGCGTGCCCTTCTACCTCCCCCACCAAAGCACCCGCCGCATCCTCCACTCCCACTCTTCCTGCTGCGGCGTTTGCTCTCCTCTGTACTGCGGGTGGAGTCACGACTGGGGGATTGTCTACGTGACTGTGGCTGTGAGGGAGTACGTGATGGTGGCTGTGAGCCCTGACGTGACGGTGCCTGGGAGGGTGTGCGTGAGTGTGTCTGGGACGGGGTATGTCTCCTCAGTGGGCGTGGAAGAGAAGCTGCATGCCGTCTCGTCGGACTCGCAGGCATAGATGGCAGTGGAGTGACCTGGATACTCGGGGGTGGGGTATAGATACCAGGCAATCCAGGAGGGGGATGGACGTAAATGTACTCTGTAAGCTCAACTGGACCAGGATGGCGTCCAAAATGATTTAGCATCTCCATCATCCAAGTGCCGTACACAAATGGATCGGATGAAAAACCTGGATCCATAAAGAATCTGCAAAAATAAAAGTATATACATGATTGCATCAAAGCACAAATGCAAGCTAGCATGGGTGAAACACAGTCGCGACACGTATACACCCGTCCAAAAATGCATGTATATGTGCGTGAACGTCTGTGCAGATAGGATACACGCAGACATACACGCGTTCCTACACGCGGCCTGCGTAAAAAAAATTTTGAAAGCGACCGACCTCCGACACATCGTCCTTATAAAAAGCCCAGTATCACAATCGTTTACAAAAGTACTACCAGAGAAGGACAAGGACGGAGACAAACGCATAAAGGAAAGAGATAATAGTATAAACAAATGGAAGGAAAGAGATAGGACAAAGGACAAACTCACACCTCTGAAAAAGTGAGTCTTCTTTTTGGCTGGTTTCCTTCACCCGCGTTGGATGTTCTTCCTAGAGCGCTTCATGAAGACCTTAAAAGACTTTGTGAGGCAAAGTGCAAGGCCCGAAGGAAGCATGGCCGAGGGTTGGTTGATACAAGAGTCTCTTGTATATATTTCAGAATTTCTTGGTCAGGTGGACAGCTCTTTGCCACGACTATGGAACAATGAAGAGGACTTGAGGATGACCTCTATTGTGCCTCAAGGAAAAGGATAGAGTAAAGTAATTGACAGAACATTGATTGATGATCTCAATTTCACTTGCATCCTTAATAATGATGTGATGAGCAGATGGGTTACAAGATATGAGGATGCAAAGATAAAAAAGCAAGCAGAAAGAGCTCTCTTTCGGAGGCAACATGGCTCTCGTAAGGCGTACCCTAAGCATCTAGCAACACTTTCGAATAATATCCATGTTGATTGGTTGCATGAGGAAATGGAGAGAGCAGAGAGCAACGAGGGGCAGCATATCACGGGCGGAAGAATAGAAGTATGCACGAGAATGCATGTTAAAGGTACATAGAACTAATGTTTTGCATTAGTTGTAAGTGATTTGCTTTTAATATTTATTCACATTGCTTACACAAATATTGCTTCTATTTTGGTCCACTATGTTCAATGCTATATGGTGTGAAGGCAAGCATTTTCGAACACAAAGAATTGATGAAAAGAGGAATACACAAGATTGCGGTGTGATTAGTAGCTTTGAGGGAGCTAATGGAAAAATGGATGATTATTGTGACACTTTATGCATGTTACACATTTGGCAAACCATGTGTGTTTTGCTCATTTGCATGCACCAAGCTTGTTAATGCGTTATATAATAACCACATGGCATGATACCTTCTTTAGCACAATTAATAGTCTAAGATCTTTCAAAAAACCTCAATTAAGATCGCGTCCAAAGCAGAGAAAAATCCTAAGTAGAAATAATGTTATTTATGTTTCTTTCCATAGCTTTGTTGGTAGGCTAAACAATGTTATTTTTGTTTCTTCCATAGCTTTGTTGGTAGGGCAAACAATGACAAATTCTTGTATATTGGTGGACTATGGAATATCTAGATTTTGCCTTCAGGGTGGTTAGACCATTAATTAAATACGCTAGTTTTTTTACTCATTGAGAGATTATTTGATTAACACAAGGTCAATTGAGATATATGGAGCCCAAAGGAGTTGTTGGGCATCCAAATCTGTGTAGCAATTTTTGGCCTTTTTCAAAATCTCTTTGTGGTTACTTAGACCCAATCTAGGTTGGTTGGTGTGATAGGATAGGACACCTTACTAGTATTTATTAGCGCTAATGTATTCAATCAAGGTCAATCATATTCAAAAGAATTGTATTGGGGCTGACTAGACCCAAATCAAGCCCATTTATACCCAACGACTTACAAGGTCATGTCAATCAAAGTAGGGTCAAAGGCTAAGGTTATCAACAAAGCTTGCTACAGACATCAACTCGACAATTGACTACTTACGATGATATAATCTTGATTACCAATATATCTTGATTACCAATATTGTATATGAATATGCCCTCAGTCAACCTCGAGAGTTAACTATTTCAAATCATCTATCCTTGATTACCAATATCGTACGTAAATATGTCCTCAATCAACCTCAATTACCATTTACAAGAAGGCTTATGCTAATCTATAGGTTGTCAAAAAATTAGGACTACCCTTCGAAGGGGGATCTTTTTACAAGAAGGGGTATTGCATATCCAAAGAAGGGTAGGTTTTCACATGTAGGTTTACATCACGACATTGAGGCCTACCCTTCAAAGGGGGATCTTTTTACAAGAAGGGGTATTGCATATCCAAAGAAGGGTAGGTTTTCACATGTAGGTTTACATCACGACATTGATCAAAATGTAAAATGAGAATTTGAGGCCTACTTAATGGGGCACACAATGAGTGATACATAAAAATCAAATCAATACATTATTTGAGGGTGGGTGGCAGTGTTCGAAAAAAACCCGGGTTTAGTGTAATTTGCACCTGCAACTTCTGAAAATTACCTTCAAATTTTTAACTTGAAGGTTCAAAAACCTACAAAATTTGGGAAATTTTAGAAGGAAAACCTCCAAAATTTGAGAAATTCTTCAATTAATAATTTCCCAAATTTCTAATGAAGGTTTTTAACTTTTTGGCAAAATTATTTTTTTCGAACACTGGTGGGCGGTGAGACCTTTACACAATAGGGGAACCTGAAATGAAACGTTATTCTCGCATCTTTTTTTTTAACATGAAAGTTATGAAGTGTGTTTAAAGTTTTCAGCTCTTGCCCTACACCGCGACAGCCAGTTCAATCCAGCCGCTCCCGCTCCTCCCACATGCCTAATGGCATATGCAATCATTAGGCATGCGGTCTATTCCAAAAAAAAAATTTCAAATAGCAAAATTTGGAAGAAATAAGCAAAGGCTCGATTTTACTTTCAATTTTCACGACAGATCACATTTAAATTAAAACTTCGAAATTGTGTCTTTTTATTTCCAGATTTTGCGAGCGTTTGAAATTCCCTTGAGAGTTGAAAAAAAGAAAATCAATTTCACAAGGTGAAATGCAAAATGTATTGCAAGCATTTGGAAGTGAAAAATCGGGGATTATCGTAATTACAACTTCTAAATTTCGAAATACTTGCAAATTTCATAAAAATTACAATCTCTCTGTCTCTCTCTCTCTCTCGCCATCTTTTTGTCTCATAGCGACGGCACAGTGAAGACAGGGTGCAGGCCCTCTTTTAATAAATTCTTGGTTGGTGGCAACGAAACACCCATATTATTGCAAGCCCAGTTTTCTGCCGCACACGCATGAGTGCAGGTCAGGACCAGGGGCAAAAATCACCGTAGCTTTCCATATAAAATATTAAACATATTTGGTTTACCATATACAGGATAATAGCTGACCCCTACCTCCGCAATTCATTACATCTTGCTCCTCTCCATCATACATACCTAGATCAAAGCCTATTTTTGGCTTTAATTAATCTCCTTCTCATTGTATATATGATCAATTATGTTTCCCATCAAGCCCTTCCCCCCTAATTTTTATTCATATAAATGAAGTGGTAACCTAGGAGATGCAATGGCTTCAAGAGGGTCTTCTAAGCACATTAACCCATAAGCTTCCTTAAGATCCACGTTAATCTTTGCTGGAGACCAATTAAAGCCTTGGATTAATCTTGCTAAGCCAAGGAGAACCACAGTTGAGCCCAGGGTTGCACCAGGGCACCCTCTCCTGCCAGCTCCAAAGGGCACAATTCTAAGGTCGGAATCATTGACTTCAACATTCTCGTTATTGAGGAAGCGCTCTGGCAAGAATTGATTTGCTTTCTCCCAAACATGAGGGTTTCTGCCAAGGGAGTAGGTGTTGATCAAAACCCGTGTGTTTTTGGGGATGTGGTAGCCAGCAACTTGGGTGTCCTCCAAGGATACATGGGGTATGAGGAAGGCCCCCACCGGGTGCAGGCGGAAGATCTCCTTCACAGCTGCCTTGAGATTCTGCAGGCTTGCTAGATCACTCTCTTCCACCACCCTCTCCATGCCCACCGCACTGTCTATCTCATCCCTCACCTTCTTCATCACATCCGGATGCTGCAGTAGCTCCGCCATTGTCCACTCACTCGTGATGGATGATGTGTCTGTCCCAGCTGCCACCAGGTCCTGCAACACAGCACACATTAGATCGTGATCATCAAGCTCGTCACCGTCATTCAAGTGTAATATTCCCGAATCTCAGATATATTCTCCTTTATTCCCTGATCTCAAAGAGATTCTCCTTAATTCCCTAATCTCCCTCATCGCAAAGCGCTGCAAAGCACCCCATATCTGTGTTTTTTTCTGCAAAAGATGGAGCAATGAGGTTTGCATGTAGCTCTTAAGGACTACAAAAGATGAGGAGATATCTTATCAGTGAAGATTACAATCATTTGGAAACCTACATTGCTGTTTGCATTAAGATTGGCAAGTGTAGTGCATTCTGCACATAAAGATGAAAAATCAAGGACATCTAATTATACTGATCAGTATTTAAAGTTACTTAATAGAGGAATCAGGAGTCCCTTCAAATACGTTTCAAGAATTAAAATTAACTCAAGCTAGTAAGGATTTAAAAGCACTTAAAACATACAATGAGGATTGCCTTGATGGTGCTTTGCTTGAGATGCTCCTCTCCGTCTTCTCCCGGAAGCGACAGCAATTGGTCCACAAAGTTTGTGTGGCTCTCACCATCCAGTCCTTGAGCTGTTTTTCTCTGGCGATGCTCATCGATAATAGCATCATAGATCTCATCAACTCTTCTCATGATCTTGCGCATGGATCTCTCACTCCCTTGAAGATCAAAGGGCCTCAAGAAGGGGAGATAATCAGTAATATTAAAGGCATTAATCAAGGCAAAGGCAGCATAGATTAAGGATTTATGTTCAGCAGCTTGTTCAGGGCCAGAGTCGCCAGCGCCAAAGTAACGTTTGCCAAGGATCATGCGGGTGAGGGTGTTACTGGAGAGGGCACCAAAGGTATCTCTAAGGTTGATTAATTTATTAACCTTAGAGCAGGCCAGCACCTCTTGGACCATGCATTGGACCTCCTGCATTCTGCCATGGCGGAAGTATTCAAGCCTTTTAGGGGTCAGAAGCTCAAAGAGGCAGAGTCTTCTCATTGACCGCCAGTGGCCGCCGTAGGGCGAGAAGGCGATGTCCTGGCCACCGTATGTGAAATGCTCGGACGCTATGTTTAATGGGCGGGACGCAAACACATGGTCTTGCTTCTTCAGGAACTCTGTTACCAGCTTTGGATCGTCTGTCACCACCGCAGGAACACACCCTAGTCTCAGATACACCAGAGACCCATACCTCGCTGTTAGCCTCCTCATCCCTTCATGGGGTACTGCTCCCACTTGTAGCAGGTTTCCCAATACTGGCCATGGCCTTGGCCCTGGTGGTAGCCTCTTCCCACCTTGTCTCCTCAGGCAAGCGCTGTAGGTGAATAGAGTTAGCAGCAACACAGCAAGCGGTAGCTTAGCAAAGCACAGAAATAAGTCATGCAGACACCAAGCTTTGGCTGCTTGGAAGATCATATCCATGAGAGAGAGAGAGAGAGAGGGCGGGCGGGAGCGGAACGAATCAATCAAACAGCTTCACTTCACCATTACCGTGTGTGTGTGTGTGTGTGTGTGTACATGCGTTGCACGGGGCTGACAGAAAGCAGAAAACCAAAGCCTGAACGCATCGACCACCAATGGAGACCCTAAAGGCAGAGAATTACAGAGAATGGCAGCTGCAGTGAGAGAGTGAGAGTAGCTCGATGAAGGGATAGACACACGCGCGCACGCACACACACACACACACACACGCGCAATGCAGAGCTTATACACTGCCCTTAGCATGCAACAACCTGGCCTAATGTTAAGAAATACTGGAAGAGAAGAGCAGTAGACGGGGGTGTTGAAAAATGTCGTGCAGTGGGTGAGGCAATTCAATATAGGAGCAGCAAACGCGCAAGGCTTAATTAGACGTAATTGGACCTAATCCACGAGTTAAAGGGTGGCAATTAGTTAGGACCAATCCCGTTATTAGTGCTAATCCACGCCCAATTTTTGTGGAGCTCTGAATCCTGCTAATGAGCTAACGCCCACAGGTATTGAATCATAAACTCGCTAAATCTGGCGGCTCGGCTAGAGCAGAATTTGAGGAGCCGCCAAAATGGCGGCTATTGGGTGCTTTTTACTCTCTCGCCAATTGTAGAGTGGTGAAAACCGCCACGCCAACTGCCCGCCTTGACTGATACCGAACCCGCTGCCACCTGGCGACGGTCACAACCCCCATTCAATGCTCGCTTCCAGCTGGATATATTCACCGCTCTGCGTTTAATTAAACCCTAGGTTGGTAGTTTCATATGACAAGTATTAAATTAAAAGTCTCTACGGGAACGCCCTTTCAAAAGATCACCCTTCCGCCCCCCTAAGATTTTTAGAGGAAGTTCCCACGTGCCGTAGCAACTTTGGCCCCACCCAAAAAAAAAACCAAACGGATATTTGAAGTCCACATGCTTATTTCATGGCTTTGTTTCAAGCTTGCACCCTTCTTTGCAGCCTCCGGAATGGCTGAAAACAGAATCAAGCACAAACTGGTAGATGACCTTCGATTCAAATACCATATCGTTCATCTAGACTCCATCTAGTTTCCCCCTGGAGCTGAATAACTCCATCCCTCTAGATAATATGAACAGAACTCACTAGCTCCACAAAAAGGGACTAAGCACTTGGGCTGACCTCTGGGATTATAGGCTCCAAAAATGGATTGATCCGGAAACCCTCCAATCCTCTTTTAGACTCAATGGAGACGACCTAGCTCTGATCCAGAACAAAATAAACCTCTAGGAGGATGATACAACTAGTCTTATACAATGCAAAGTGCGCCTCACTCTAAGAAGCTTCAAATGGGACTTGTCTGAACATATTCTTCCCTATCTAGGGGCATAATAGGTACTTGCTTCCTCAATGTTGTCTTCTTTTTCCAGAAAAAACACCAAAGCAAAGAAGAATCATTAATATTTCTACTTCAACTGTGTGTTGAAATATACAAGTGAATAGGGTGTGTGCGGGAACAAGCCCTTGGTTAGAGGCTGCAAAAGAGAATGTGTAAATGTGAAAGAACCTATGAAAAGGTGAGAAGAATCTACTGGGAGAGAATAAAGGGTAGCATGAGAAGATTTAGGAAGTGTGGAGATATTCTGGGAGATATTCTAGGAAAAGTGAAGAGGTGGAGAGAATCAAGCAAAAGAGGTGAAGATATTCTAGGAGAGGTGGAGTGAATCAAGGAGAAATCAGTGGGATTTGATGCTTGGATGTAAACTCTATAAATTGAGGCATTGGCTTAATGAGAATTTGTTGGTTTTTGAGTATCCATGCCTACATTAAGATATTTGCTAATTACTCACTAATTACATCTTAATTATTTACTAATTACTCACTAATTACATCTTAATTATTTACTAATTACTCACTAATTACATCTTAATTATTTATTAATTACTCACTAATTACGTCTTAATTATTTGCTAATCACTTTGTTAATGATGTTGATTCTAGAATTTGATCCACCATAGCTCATCACATTGCTCTAATTTCAACATGGTATCAGAGCCATGCCTAGAATCCATCACATTTTGCTAATTAGGATTAGTAGCTAATTATAATTTTTCCTCTTTTTTTAACTCACCTCTGTACCCCCAGCCAGTGGAGGAGCTCCCTCTCCTTGCACACTTAAAATTAGGCCAAACCCTTTTATCCCTAGCTAGCCATAACCCTTGTGCTCCAGCTACTGCAATTAGAAGCGCAAACCGCCGCGTAGAACTCCGAAAATTCGCTGATTAGTGGGCGCCATTTTTTCTGAGCAATTTGCAGATCTTGTCTTCATCAAATCAAATCAGTCTAATTCCTCATAGCTCCAGGGGTTTTCAAGCATGCTCTACAAGCTGGTGAAGTCAGAATTCAATTCGATCAAGTTTACAGTGAGATCAAAGCTCTTCATCAAATCTGCATGTGATTTTGGTAAAACAGAGATTAAGCATTCAATATTTGGTCAAATCTTGTGTTTATTGGCTTAATCCTCTACTAGACTCATTGCTATTGATGTCCTTGAAAGCATTTGAGCTCATTTGAAGTCTAAGGCACCAGATCTGGACTCCCCGCATACTCTATTTTTTGCACACAAAACATAAGATTAATTTGCTAATCAATGATGAATCAATACTAATCACTGTATTTTGGTAAAATTGAGGGTTCAAATTAACCATTAGGTATCTGATACAAATCCCTATAACTTCAGATTGCAATAATCATCATTTTTTTGCATTTAACCCTTGGTTAATGCTTGTAAATCTCACTCAAATTCAAGATTATTCACAGCCAGAGTTGCATTTGGGAATGTGCATTAGAATGAATGCTATACGCATTATGTATTGGGCACATTACATTAGTGTAAAAATGGGATCAGACACTGCCTTTGTCCAGAATAAGGCAAGAGGTAAGACCTCCCACATAAATTTGGGTTTGCATTGCATAATGATACAAGATAAACATCAAAAGCCCAAAAGAACTGTTAGCAAAACATTTAAACATATTGCTCACATGGAGCAAAAAGACCTGACGGACAAGCTCATGGCCCTAGCCATGAAAGAAGAAGAACATCTCTTTCCACGAAGAGGATCCACACGGAGAAGAAAAGCTAGAGAAAGCATTGAAGGAAGACATGGACACGAGAAGAGAAGGTGCCCCAAGAAGATTGAAAGAAGAGACGGACGCGAGAAGAGAAGCTGTCACGACAAGAAGACTAAAGACAAGAGAAGATGTGAGGCTCCAAAGAGTGAGGAGCCATGTGAAAATCTCTGAGAGAGAGAGAGAGAGAGAGAGAGAGAATCCCCACAACCCAATGTAACCTGTCCCAACAAAGTAAAACCACCTCTGAGCCACCGATGATGTAGGCCACATGGTAGATGTATGTGTGAGCACTTTAGTCAAGGTCGCGGGCAACTATAGTAAGCCTTGGACACATAGAGAGAGAGAGAGTGTGTGTCAAGGACTATGAGTTTAGGGACTTGAGGCACTGGTCGCGGGCTATCAAGTAAGAGAGAAACTTGGTACAGGGTCCAGGTGTGCTAAGTTAACTTGAGGGGAGGAGTGCTAGACACTGGTCGCGCGGACTATCAAGTAAGAGGGAAACTTGGTATAGGGTCTAGGTGTTCTAGGAATATTTACTTGAGGGGAGGTGTTGAAATATACAAGTGAATAGGGTGTGTGCGGGAACAAGCCCTTGGTTAGAGGCTGTAAAAGAGAATGCGCAAATGTGAAAGAAACTATGAAAAGGTGAGAAGAATCTACTGGGAGAGAATAAAGGGTAGCATGAGAAGATTTAGGAAGTGTGGAGATATTCTGGGAGATATTATGGGAAAAGTGAAGAGGTGGAGAGAATCAAGCAAAAGAGGTGGAGATATTCTGAGAGAGGTGGAGTGAATCAAGGAGAAATCAGTGGGATTTGATGCTTGGATGTAAACTCTATAAATTGAGGCATTGGCCTAATGAGAATTTGCTAGTTTTTGATTATCCATGCTTACATTAAGGTATTTGCTAATTACTCACTAATTACGTCTTACGTCTTAATTATTTACAAATCACTCACTAATTACGTCTTACTAATCACTTTGTTAATGATGTTGATTCTAGTATTTGATCCACCATAGCTCATCACATTGCTCTAATTTCAACACTATGCACAATATTTCTAAATCCTTGGATCTCTATGTACCAAATTCAAAAATTTGAGAAATTACATCAAGAAAAACTTGGGCTCAAAAAGGGCCCTCTAAGAAGAGCCATGTCATCACTTTTTTAGAAAAAAAAAAGTAGAAAAAAGAGACCATGGTTATGTATCTTACGTCAAAACCCCCACACTTGACATACCGTTGGAAAGTCCTTCATAAGTAGATTCTAAATCTACCACCTCTGATAATTTCGGAGTTGGCATGCTCATAGTTATGCCTTCCCATCTAAAAGGTTGATTCCAAGGATTGTGACATCCAATGTAAGAGCCATGTTATCAATTTTCTAGAAAAAAGGGGGACAATGGTGAACCTTATGTATCTCACCTCAAATCCCCCCACGTGATATAGTGTTGGAAAGTCCTTGGAAAGTAGATTCTAAATCTACCATCTCTGACAAATTTGGAAATGATATGCTCAAGTTATGCCTTCCCCACTAAAAGGTAGATTCCAACAATTATGGCATCCATGTTGTATTTTACATGTACAAAGATTTCAAGGCTTCATTGATAGGGTGGATATTCTAATCCTTTCTATACCAACACTATTGTGGTGGTGACAGCTTAGTGGAAAACCTTTAACATAGGTGTTGGTAGTCTCTCTGCACCTCCACCTTCAGCATCAAATATGACCATGAATTGGGAGCATTTTGACTAAAGCTTATGGTCTAGTTTGAGTGTTATTCATGGCTTACACCATATGGGTGGTGTTTCGCTTTTCAATTCATGGCAATTGTCCAGATCTAAGACATGGGGCAATTAGGGTTACTTCTCAGAAACATCTCATTTGTGTACATTACCATTGACTTTTGTGAGATTCATGGCAATTGTCTACATCTGAGACATGGGCTTCATGACCATCTCTACAGGTCTAGGTACTACATCTTTGACGAGTGCTACCATGAGATAATAGATTTGGTAGATAACCTACAAGACAAGGACGTAGAAGTCATCCACCCAAACCAAAGGTTGAGGACACATCATCCAAAGCCTCATTGTTGGCCAAGGGTGCCCCACTAGCACTAGCTAGAGTTCTAGTTAAGGACATGAGCATGGATAAGTTGGCATAAAATCTACTAATGCCAGTAGTGGTGGCAGAGCCAACCATACTTGAGGTTTTGGCAGCGCCAGTCCAGCCAACACTTCAAAAATAGGACACCCGCATATAATTATAACCACAACATTAACAAAACAAAATAAAACAAAAAAAGTTTACGCCTATGTGCTATAAGCCTCCCCGCATGCGTGCTAAGAACAAAAAAACAAAGAGGTTGTTGCCTACGTGCCCCACCTCCTCCCCCTCCACACTTGTCCCCACATCTCTTGGGGGTGTGAGCACATGATTGCATCCCCTACATGTAGCGAGAGGGTTGCTTGCCTTGCGTAGAGAGAGGGAGGTCCACCCTGTGTGAGGAGGGAGAGACGAGAACAAGTGCTCATGACCTGCATGAGGAGAGAGATTCAAACATCTGATTGCCTGCCCTACATGGAGATCAAGGAGACGTGCATGCCACTTGGAGTTATGCAGAGATGCCTCACCGGAAAGTAGAGAGACAAGGGGTGTTGGAGGTACCTACCCTTAGGAGAGAGAGATATGGGAGATCAAGGCATGCCACCTACTAACATTGGTGCAAAGATGCCTCATCACCGTTGCAAGGAAGGGAAGGAAATGCTGTGATGCTACACGAAAAGACCCATGGGCAACTCTCCAATCTAGCCTCCTTTATGCTACCATCGGTGCTTGCCCACCACCACAATGCCTCCCACAGCATTGCCCATGCCCAGGAAAAACCTCACGATTGATGTGTGGTGCGCACAGAGCTCTTCTCCTACACGTAGAGATCAAATGTATGACCCAAATTTTGATAGCACGGTAATTACGCCCAATCAATTGCCTCCAAGTCTCAGAAGAAGAAGCTCACCAATGGTGATAATGTGGATCTACTCAAGTAGCCAAACACCAGAAGTAAGAGGAGGAAACAAGCATTGTATCACCCATGGGGTGCCCACACCCAAAGAATAATACCTCTTTACCAAGCTCTCCACCTGCTCCATGAGCCCCCTCTTGCCAATGGGGCGTGTGCGGCGGCGTGAACAACCTTGGCAACACCTGCTCCATGATGACCCCCTCTTGCCAATGGGACGTGTGCGGCGTGAACAACCTTGGCAACACCTGCTTCATGAACTTTGTCCTACCTTTTTCCACACTCCCCACCCTCAAAAACTACTTCAGTGACCATCACAACCTTGGGTTTGCAAGGAGAAAGGCCCCACCTATGTCTTGGATAAATATCACATGGGTACCATCTACTCAGTGGCTTTTTCCAAGAGTTCACTCATCATAAAGCCTTGCCTAGTTACTCTATATCTAGTGGGCAGCATGTGGTGAATTTGGCTGGTTATGAGCAGTAAGATGCCCATGAGTTTTTTATCTCAGCTGTTGAGATAAGATCCATCCAAATGTGGCAAATCCATCTTTGGCAGAGTGAAATAAGAGTGCATGTGATATAGACTATCAGTACATTGTCCACTGAGCCTTCTTTGGCTCTTGCGGTTTGATGATGACATATATGGTCTATGGTTTTATATCCACAGCACATGATCCCTATGTTGCCATTTTTTTGGACTTAGGACTTAGAGCTTGCTTCTAGCCCATGTAGACTGCATCTAGACTCTAACCTCAACAATGGGGATTGTGGATGATCTTGCGTAGAGGGGTTCAATTGGTAACAAGCTTGGGCTTGTAAATGACCTTCCATGGATGTTTAGACTGCTTTATCAAGTCATAAAGAGGCTAGGTTCCAATGAGAAGTTTTACTGTCAAAACTATAAGGTGCCAAAATAATTTGTCAAGCATTAAGGAAGTTGCCTCTTGTGGTGTGTCTCGAGATCAAGAGGTTTGAGCACTCTGCCATTTGCAATGTGTCTTAGAAGGTTGAGTGATATGTACAAATCCTTTTTTCCCTTGGACATGGCCCCTTACCTTTCTTTGTCTATTGTGCGCTCAAGGCTTGGGAACATGCTTCTTTTCACAGATGGTAGTGACGAGACTCCAACTTCCCTGAATGTGTAACCACACAAATAGCTCAAACTCAGTTGGGTTCATGTGGTCGTTATGAAGTGAGCCTCTTCACATCACATATCAGCACGTAGGAGGACTCTGGTATAGATGTGATGATTCTTGGGTCTCTAAAGTTAGAGAGGATGTGATGAGAGCTTCTCAGGCATACAAAAGATTTTCTAATAGCAAGTAAGTGAGTAATAACCTATGAAGGGTGGATCTGCCAATGACATCATTCACAAAGAAGCGAGAATGTGTTTTGCAAATGGACTTCTAAGCTAAAGTCCACATGTGCCACTAGAGGAATGGTTGTTTTGATGAGTAACATCAAGTTGGCATTAGTCGGTGTTAGCTCAAAAGATTGATTAGTGGGGAATACAATGCTCAAAATTTGTGCCCAACTTAAGCTTCTTTGTCTATTAGCTTAGACACACATTAGGGAAATTTTGGACTCAACTTTGGGCCCTCTAAGAAGTGCCAACTAAGCTTAGAGAGAGAGAATCCAAAAAGCCTTAAAAAAAGGTGAAATTGATTTTGGCATATTTTCTCTTGGCATTTTCTTGAGATATAGAAGATATATTTCTATTCTTAAATGTACATAAGAATGATATAATATTGCCAGTTCTCGAAGTCTTCAATCTGTTCATGTACTATATGTACTACGTGAACAATGAATTGGTCAATTCTCCAAGTTTAATGGCTTATATCTCAAAATCTCTACGTACAAGCCGAAATAGGATATTTCTTGAAATTTGAACCAAGGATCATCCAAAAACAGTTCGAGTTCCCTCCTTGCAAGAAATTTCACCTCAAATTTTGAAGGTTTTCAACTTTCCTCCCTACAAGAAACTTTACCTCAAATTTCGAAGTTATTACATATCAAAGTTTGCAGGTATTGGTACCTTTAAAATCAAGGTTTTTCTTGCAAATTAGTTGGACTCTTTACTTCTTTTTACGATTTTGGCACCTTTCTCTTTCCATTCAGATTTTTCTACTAATCAAAAGCAAGGAGGAACATAGAGAGAATCAAGAGGATGGCAGAGGGATCAAGAGCAAGGAGGAATACAAAGAAAAGAGACATTTACAACCTGCAAATCGAGCTTGAACATAAATATGGACCTCTAAGTAAAAGAAATAAACCTAATACTTTGTGTACACTGCTTCTAAAGAAATGTTGAGGATGCAAGGGAAGAAAAACATAGATTTATGGATTGATGGGAGGTTATATCCAAAAGACCCTTTTACAAACTCCACACCCCCATTTAGAAATACATCTCTGCTTAACTTTGTTGGAGATGGCTATAATGAGCTCCTAGGATATACACATCATTTGGAAGCAACAAGCAATGTTCTTAAATTAGAAAGAGATTTGTTTGAGAAGGAGAATATTCATTTGAAGAAAACCATGGAGCATTGTGTGCAGAAGTTATTAAGCAATAAGGAAACCATTTCAGGGCTTGAAAAACAAATGTCTGAATTAAGACATAAGCAGACCTCATTAGGTCTCCGTAAATGACAAAAAAAACTAAGGGATATTGAGCAAATGAATCTAGGAGGTGGTGGCATCAAGAAGAGAATACATGCAATCAAGTAAGCTCCTTTCTATTAATTGGTTTATTGTTTCTATTGTGATATTTTATGAATAGCAATCATTATTGCATGTATATCAATTTTTGCATTTCAATATGATATCAGATCATTATTGCACCCTGATAAAGAATCAATGAGACAGAACCTTCTGGCACACATTTAAGTCTTCTTTTAGATCGCCACTATGCAAAAGCACTGATGAACGAGAAGAAATAAAAGGTCTCAGAAAAGCAAATAGATGACTTTTTCAAAGATAATCAACTCAATCCACAGGACATCCATGCAATACTTGATGAGGTCGGTATATCACACAGAGGGTACTCAACCATTTATAAGACTTTGCAGGAAAAGATGAAGGATTCTAGTATGAAAGGATCATTATTGCTAAATCCTTCTTTGGTTTAAAAAAAATGCGTAAACAAGTAAACGAAGAGGTACTACAAGCACTAGGAACCCCATTTCATATTGAAGACACCTATGCTGCACCAACAGGAGATATGGTCTACAATAGATACAATAATATTTTCTATGACTTGGAGGCCTTACAATCATATGCTGTTTGGTTGTTTGAAGTTACTCCTGAAGAATGTGATGGTGTCCTCAAATTTGTGCTAAAGCTTGATGAGTGTCAAATTATAAAGGAGAGAAAGTTAGAAAGGGTTACCATCACACTGAACACGGCACTTGATACATCTATTCTAAAAGATGATCCTATATGGTTTAGTGTTCAATCTAAAAATAATATATTGTCGTTTTGGGATCGTTTGAGGTAAAATTTATTAGACTCGGATATGTTTGTGAAAAAAGAATTACATATAAAAATTTATTAGACTCGAATATGTTTGTGAAATTACATACATACATCTATTCTAAAAGATGATCCTAGATGGTTTAGTGTTCAATCTAAAAACAATATATTGTCGTTGGGATCGTTTGAGGTAAAATTTATTAGACTCGGATATGTTTGTGAAAAAAGAATTACATATAAAAAACACTAATGGGTGTTGCATTCCTATGTTTCTTATGTATTGCAGGTAGAATCATAGAATTTTGATGTTCTGCATTGGGTCTTTCATAAGACATCGATACCCGAGATCCTCAGCGAGCAGAGAAATGGTAAAATCTTGAATGTGGAAGGCATGGGACAATATAAGGTGGAGTGGCATATGGCGGGTGATCTTAAAACTCTGAAATGTATGCACAATGTGTTAAAGGGTGCCAATTCAAAAAGTCTCTACTTATATTGCATGTGCAGCAGTACAAAGGTGTTTGATAAGAGGTATTGGAAGAAGGCACTGGATAAGAACTTGAAAGACCCAAACTTCAAGCGAATTCTTGATATTCCATTGTCAAGTGTCCACATTTGTACAATGCATGCTCTTTGCAGAATCATTGAAAAACTCTTGTTTTTATACATATGTTTTGTATGGACTCTACAGCAGCCCAAAACAGCAAAGGTTACATCCATCAAAGCACTAGAGAAAGTTCTATATCAGACATTGGTTTGCATGGTGGACATGCAAAAATTGAACAAGATGAAAAAAGGTCTAAGAATGGGCAGAATGTACCTAAGAAACCTTCCATTGGGGGTGTTAAAGCAAGAAGATTTCTATTTGAACCAACACCAGAAGGTCGTAGAAGAAGACGATCAGTGCAGATCGTAAAATACAACAGATGGAAGTGCGTTCACAATGCAGTAGTAGACCATGCAGACAATGGTAAAGCAAGAACACGAAAAGCCAAGGTGTGGAAATCTCTAGACACTATGTTTAAGAAAGTGTGGACGAAGGAGGACCATGAGATATTTCAAATAGTGCTAGATGAGTTCACGAGATCAATGATTGATGCATGGAGATGGATCAACACATCACCCGCTATATGGTATTAGATTGATTATGCATTGAACTAGTTTTTATACTGTATATTAAAAAATATACTAATTAATGTATTCTTTTATTCTCTTGAAGCATATTATATACCATCATACCCCTTGGTTTGCAAAGAAGTATGGTAGTTTATCAATACGGTCAACCCAGGGAATGGAGAAAACACATTATCAAGCATGCTCCGGGTATTTCAATCATACAAGACATGGTGGAGGAGCAGAAAAAGCTAATAGTTTAGAAGAATTACATGAGTGGACATATAGGAAGCTTGTACACAAAGCCAAAAAGAAGCAGCAATTCAAAGCATCCCAAATTAATTAAGCAGTAAAACTTTAAAATAAAGAAAGAAAACAAGATATATGGAGGAGATCTAATGCAAGTATTAAGCATGCAGAATGGCGAGTAACAAAACCTTGCTTTTGAGACATTCGGAGAAGGTTTAGTTTGAATCTTGCTTTGTATCAATTGTTGAGTCTAGTTCAACTCTTTAATTTTTAATGGAGGCCTCAAATTTTCCAAATCCAAAGTTGTGATATTAGGATTAGTGGCTATCATATGACCACAAGCTAGCTCTAGTGGGACAATTCTATGAAAAAAGCTTCGATGGTTTTTTTAAAACTCTTTAACAATATATTTGTATTATTATAATAATCCTAACAATAACAGAAAGAGAGCAAGAAAAAAGAAGAGAAGAAGAGAGAAAGGAGACAGCTAGAGAAGAAGAGAGAAAGAGGGCGAGAAAGGACACATGAAAACATCCACGAAGAAGAGAACCTAAGTGGGGTGAAGAGCCATCAACGCAACCAAAGCTAGCAAAAGTGGTGATTCAATTAACCACGCTCTATATCTCCCTCCACAGCACCACACTTGCCTCCATCTATGCTACTCTTGAAGCAAGGTAGAGATGCCCAAAATGTCACACAATAGCATTGCAAGCCCAAGGTCAGCATTGTTCAACACTCCAAAATTCACCCCCAAGCAAAGGAAGCTCAGTTATGCTTCCCTTCATTATGTTGACATCACCATGCAAGTGGACCGAAAAGCCAGCAACATTTCAAAAAGAGGCTCCATGAAGCAATCGAATCCCTTTTGGCCATGTGTAGCAAGCCACCCACAGTTCACAGTTTACCCATGTACCTACCAGATTGGGTGTCCTAAATTTTTCCATTCTCAAAGAAAGTAAACAAATAAGTGTCATAGAAAGCAATGTATTGGAGTTTTCACTAGACGAAGCTTCTACATGGGTCACCTTTTACCCAAATTGAATGCCCATGCATGCCACTTGTAATATATACACCTTTTGCCCATTGGCATGCACACCACTTGAAATATATAAATGGGATCTACATGTTATATACATATTAGGCACTATTCATACACAAACCAATAGTGAGCTTCATTGTCAACAACCCTCTAGGTACATTTCTAGATTGGGGAACCATGGCAGGGTGCAAGCCTAGCCCATGGTATGACACATCGCCTGGACCCTCTTACAATGACAACATGAAATTTCCATGGCCTCATCTTTGACCACATCACCCCTTGATCCACATTGCCTTAGGCTCGACAAGGCTGCATCTCTTGGGACACAAAGGCCGCCCAACTTTGTTATAGTTGTGGGCATAACCATGCGCATATTTGCTACCATGTGCAACCACAACTCCGTTGTAGTTATGGGCACAATGCACATATTCGTTGCCATGCCTCAAATACTCTCCTAATCTTGACTCCACAAGAAAAGGGTTGTCAAGTAAATGTTGAAGAAAATAGTAAAAAGTGTCCAAGAATATAGGCTGTGTTGGAGAAGTCCTTCTGTTGGAGGAGTGTACACACAGGAACACACCTTTCTCCCATTACCCATGCACATCACTTACATATTTCATGACAGGCTTCATAAAAATTTTCACTTCTCGCATCTCACGACACACACATATACATCACCTATACCTAACCTTGTCAATGTCAACCCTCCATTGCTAGATAGGGGGATCATGGGGCATAAGCCTAGCCCATGGTACAACCCATCGCATGGAGAACCCTCGACCTTGCAGATACCTCCAATTTGCCCTCATTTGCATGTATTCTTTACTTTAGCTCCAACTTAATACCAACATAACCTCACCCTAGCCGATGTATTCATTAAGAAAGAAAGCCCAATCTCTAGGCATAATGTCTTGAGACCCAAGCATAATACCAGGTCGTCGGGTCGTAGACCTGCAACTACCCCTGCTAGTCATTCCATGGGGTTGGCACTCATTCCACCAATCGTAGGGTCCGGACCATAGGGTCTGGAACATTTCTACCAACTACCTCATGTTGAAGGGTCCAAACCACTTCCACAACCAACAAAGGCCTCGCATGAAGCACCTCTCCATCACCTATCACTTTCCATGTCACCTTAACAAGTTGCTTGCCACATCAAGGCTACCCATCACTTTTTCATGCATTTGGCTTTATGGATTGGTCCTAAACTAACCATTTAATCTCAACTGCCAACTCCATGGCATATCTATCCACACCATTCACTTCCTGCGGGGTGACGACAATAATAACTGAGAAATGAGGACGTGATCTGCCATTAGGAAGGGGGTAATGTTAACCACTTCAGTAATTTACACAATTTCGCCTGCCCGATCTTTTGTAAGACGATGTTATGACATTGAAACATATAAAGTAACCTTACCATGCATTTATTGTCAAATAAGGAAAGTCTACAGACTTAGTATACATTGTTTCTTAAGACTAGTAATAGAGGCTGGACCATTTTAAGGTTGGCGAGCCTAGTGTGACAATAGTCACTTGTATATATAAGTCATTTTTGGCAATAAGAAAGACATAATCATTCCCTTGCCAACTGTTTTCTTGTGAGCTCTCCTTCTTCCCTCTTCTTGCTTGCTTGTATGCTTTTGAATTCATGCTTGCTAGATGGATGCATGCTTGAATAGATTTGATTGTAGGTTTCAACTTCCCTCTTTGATTAGGTTCTTCTTTTCTTGCTTTTTTGCTTGTATGCTTTTTGAGTTCATGCTTGCTAGATAGATCCATGCCTGAATAGGTTTTCGATTTTTCCTCTTCGATTGGCTTCTTCTTTTCTCGCTTTTTGTGAGAGAGAACCATCGTGAAGGACCATATCTTCTTGCCTCCATCTAGACATTGAGACCCTTCCCTTAACTCCTTCGGTAAGGAGCATTCCAGTGTGCCACAGAGTAAGGACGTGATGGATCACTACAAGACACTGTTGCCATACACGCGTTCAATACATGCGATAAGTTACGGGCGCGTGTATGGTCGTGCATGTATATGAGTAGTATCGGGCGCGTGTATATTGGCATCTAAATTCCGTGTATTGAAGTTTCAGAAACGCGTCTACCAACGTGTGTATATTGGCATCTAAAATCGCGTGTATATTGGTTTCAGAAACACGTGTATCAGCGCATGTATATACACGCAAATATACACGCATTATTACACGCGAGTGCTTTATTAAGAAAAACTCCATTCCTTTACAAAATTAAAAACTATTTTCTTTAAACCATCTCATAGTACATTACAGTATATATCATTACACAATCCCACTACATGCATTTACAACAATGAAATATATTCAAAAATAAATCATGAGATGATAGTTAAAAGACAACATATACAATAGAAATGTTATCAATATGAACGATACAATGATGGATTGGTTAGGGTTCGATCTCCATCTTCAATAAGATCCATCCTTGCCAAACGATCAACATCAATATCCATTTGATCAATTTGTAAGGCTGCGATTAAATTTATTCCACTATCGATATTCTGTCCATTGATAATGGTATCGATGTCCTGATCATCCTCATCAACATCACCATCATCCTCAATGGTAGGGTCATTCTCATGATCATGAGAAATGGCACGCTCATCCTCATTATCATGATCATCTCTTATTTCTTGATCATCGATCACAACATCTTCATTGGCATGTTCGACATCATCTTCATTGCGGCTTGTTACATCCTCCATATGCTCCATATCAGTGAATGTATTATACATCACTTTGGAACGTGGTGCAAGAGGGATGACGTACCACCATTTAATGTCATGCACCATTGGCAGATAGATAACCTACTCAAATACACGTCCTGTAGTAATTAATTAGCATATCAAAAGTCAAGGGGTACGCGAGCTTAGATATGTATGTACATGAACTCAACACTGTTATCTCAGCTCATATGCAAACTAACTTCGTAAGATAAAACCACAGATATCTATTATGTATAACCTTAACCACACAATCCAAAATTGCATGTCAAACTACCAGTAAACTAGAGCACTCCAAGGATACCCAATTGCATGAAAATCCATCCTGAACATGATGATAACTAACAAGCTCTCACATGGAAACCACTAAGTGGAAATCAATAGCTATTCCAACTGAAAAAAATTAGTAGCTATGCAACTAAAATCGGTCTTGACAATGTTCAGGACATATGCTTCCCATGTTTTGACACCATTGGAGTCTCAAAAAATATCCATGAAAGATGAAGCAACACTGAAGACTCGGCACACTACTAGGAAATTCTGCTCGATTCACTCATTTGAGGATGCCTAAAGCAATACATCCTTGAGATCAAAAAATTGTACACTATAACAGAGAAATGTGTACAATCACCTCCACCATGATACAACAAATAAGACCGTGGGCTTAAAGGTTGTGGAACTAAGGTTATAATTGGTAATTTTAAAAAATGGTTTTTTTAAAAGGCAATACATCGCCAAGTACCCGTCCATCACTCTACACACGTCAGCGATTTCCATTAGGTAATATTTTTACAATTTCAAGGTTAGGGTTTACAAAGTAAGAGGTATTACAAGGACAAGAAAAAGCTAAATCACTGAAAGTGCCAAAGAAGGATTGCAAGGTTTTAGATATATAAGGGGTTTACTAAAAAACAATAAGTAAAATACCAAAATGTGAGGTGGCTTTATGGAAGCCAAATCAACAAGATTAACAAATAGAATAAGGTCACAAAATATGTAAATGGACAAGAAGATAAAGGTCAAACTGAAGGATTAAAAATATTTAAAGGATACACTGGCAAGTTTGAAGAACATGATTACCAACTGAAGGCACTATATGGGCTTCTCCTCATTGCTACACTAGCTTCTCAACGAGCTTGATTAAAAAAAATAGTGGAAAGAAGCGAGGTCTAACTCAAAATTGTAGCAATGAGGCAAACATATAAAATTGTAGACACATGGATCGATTGACAAAAATGACAATGTTGCAACTCGGTGTATGGTGTAAAAGATTGATCTCCCACAAGATAACTTAAAAAATTATCAACCAACCCCCTCCCCCCCCCCAAAAAAAGAAGCTAAATGTTGGCAACTTTAACAATTTTGAAAAAATAAAATAGTCCTTCCGATTCATTCACAAAAAAGCCCCCATTAAAACAAAAACTTGGATTGCCCTTTTAATTAGAGGAGCATGTGTCAGCAAGGTTTTCTTTTGATGGGTGCACTTGTCCTTGAAAATGGTAATAATTGAAAGTCTTTAAGTATACTAGTTGGGAACCTGTACTTCACATGGGTTTTGAGGCTTCCAAAATCAAATTCTACCCAAACCTCCTCCTCTCCTTCCCGAACCTCCAAATTCTTGCCACGTTTGTGAAACTCTTCCTTAAGATACTATAGAGATGTATGTATTTTATGATGGCATTTTTTTCTCGAGTAGTTGATGACTAAAATGCCTGAAAAGGGACATGATTGCCTTAAAACTTTCGGTCGGTTCGAAATTCAAAATGGCTGGTTGAGATCTTGAGTAAAAGGAATTGAACCGGTTGAAAAAAAGAATGCAATAAAGGGTAATTATTTGAATAGGGTGTGGCTATTTTGGTTCAAATTTTAAGCTTGGTGAGAAATGAAAAGGAAATGTGGTTGACTACTCTAGGGCACTACCACACAAGTTAATAATATGATATCATCCCCTAATATGCTCTTCAAAGCGAGGGCAAGGTAACTATAGGTTGTACTCAGGGAGTACTTTGCTCCGTTCTAATAGTCCTCAAATTTTTTTTTAAAAAATAACATGATATCGTTTTGAGCTAAAGCTAAATGGATGGGAGGTCCTACGAGAATTCAAAAGGCAATAATAATATATGACATCATTTTGCGTTAGGGTTGAGTGGATGTGGGTGTGAGGTACTGCCGACGTGTCAATGCGTAACCACCAAGCGGGGAAAAGCTAAGGCGAGGCACATGCATGCATTGATGGCCTCCACCTATGGAAGGGAGATTGTGTATCATCGTAAAAGGACCCAAATAGAAGGTAGAATTAAATGTGTGGGGGGGGGACAATGGTTTAATAAGATTATGCAGGTGAAGAGGTAGACGAGCTACCTTCAGAATTTTTAAACAAAATGGAAAAAAACCCAAATACTCGTGGTGGAGAGCGCATCACATGCTGGATATCTGACACGTAGACAGGGGCCAATACATTCCTTTGACAACTCCTTCCTTCCTCGAGCATTAGGTTTGGCACCTTTCCTCCACCTACCCCTCGCTCTCACATTATCCTGCCCATCTTTTCATCCCTTCACACCCACTTCTTTGACATACTCTTCCTCCCTCTTCCACTCTTCCTACATGCCCATCCTTTCATCCCTTCTCCTTTCACACCCACTTCTTTGACATACTCTTCCTCCCTCTTCCACTCTTCCTACATGCCGTCTTGAAAACGACCCGCATTACTTGACCTTCAAGGGTTGCCATCTCCTCCTCCGCCTAGTTCTCGACATAACCTTCCTCCTTTCCCACTTATACCAGATTTTTTTTAAAAAAACTAGCTTGATCTCAAATCCGACCCGATTAAAGAGATTCTAGTAAGAGTTAAAAATAAAGATAGACTGCAGGATAAAATATATAAATGGCTAAATGACGACTGAATCTATCTGGTTTTGAAATCATCAGATGTATATTGGTAACTTCTGAGAGATGAAAGGATGGTCATGATGCAATAGCCCTTATATAATATAATATATATTTCCAAAAAAAGAGTTAAAAATACAAATAAAAAACCCTTCTGGGTTTGCCTTGTACTAGTGATATTAGATAAGAGTGAACAAAGCTAAGACCTGAAATTAGAGATGAATCAAATGTTTAATCGATTAAAAGTTGCACCACAAGAACATAGATGAATGATCCACCAAACAAATTATGTCATCAATGAGGTTGCAATTACATATCGATTCAAGTGTCTAAGTCATTAATGAGGTTGCTCTAGCATATCTATTCAAGTGTTTAATTATCAAGACATGAGAATGAATCGTCATTCAAATCTGTACATAAAGTGCATATGCTTTGGAAACCAAAATTTCAAAAAAAAAAGTGGGAAAGAAGTTAGACCATTAAAACAAATGTATAGTACAAAAAGAGCACGTCATCAAAATACATAAGCGGTTGTATATCCAAAAGAGAGTACATAACCACCTACTTGTTGTGATCACTATAGATATTCACCTACTTGTTATGACCACTATAGATATCCACAAAGATAAGTTAGTATATCCAATTTAAAGAGACAACATGTTAAGGACATTGCACCAAAACTGAATTCCATAAACTACAACAATAATACGAAGTAATAGGGGACGTAGAAAAGGGGTTACATATAAGCACATACTAAATTTTACTTTCACCAAGAAACTAAATTTTGATAGTCATAACATAATAATTGTTGTGCCAACTTAAGGATTAAAGGACATAGAATGTCTTTAAAAAAGCTTGGAGCATACTAACACATTTATTCAACACATTTTTTGAAGACAGAATGTCTTCAAAAAAGCTTCGAGCATACTAACACATTTATTCAACAAAAAAATTTAAAAAGAAGAAATTAAAAAACCAAAAACACCCTTTACATCCCTAATGGCTACCCATTATAAACACAACACCCCGTCCTACTCCCCCAACAACCGACATATCTCTATGCTCTCTTGTATCCCCTTGTTTCTTCCCACCCTAAGCTAGACTAGAATGGAAATACAACTACCATGGGGAACTTACTGATTCACTCACATAGAGCTGAGATCTGAGATGCTATTTCTATTTGGTTGCTTCAATCCCTTACTAACTCCAATGTTACTTCCCACCCTAACCTAGGCTAAAATGGAAATGCAACTATCATTGGGAACTTACTTGTTACCCACACTCAGCTGAGCTCCAAAGTGGTACTGCCATTTGGTCACTCCTCTTCTCCACATGCTCTGCCAGTGTTGTGTCATTCCACCATGGTTGCACCGCTTCATTAGACAGGCACTCTCTCATCACTTTCTCATAAGTAAGTAAGAGGCAGCGATGCATATAAGCCCTCTTCTTGCTACTCACCTAGGCATGCCCAAGACCTGTTCTCTCATTAGCCTGATAAAATTGTACATCAATTGCCTTGGCATATGGATACCTTTTCCCCTAGCCCTTTCCATGGCCATCCCTACTGCAAAAGCATGTGGCTCTATCTACTTTGGGATGATGGCATCATCCTCGAACACAATTTTCTTAGGTTCTCATGGTGTTTTCCTTCCACCTTGACTCCACTTCCATTCGTATGGTGGTCTGCTTGTTGTTGGTTTTGATATGGATTGTGTCCTCTCTCTTTCTACTAGGTAACTCTATTGGCGAGGGGCACTGGGTAGTCCTGCTTTGTGCATGAGTTGTTGCCTCCTCACTCGGATCCTCGTGTCATAAGATCTCGCCACTTCCCCCTGCACTACTCGAGATCTGGATGAGGGGCTTATTCTTGGCGTTGACTCTTTTGCTTGGGAGCTGCTTTGCCCTTGTTTCTTTGCCTGAGATGCGTCTAACTGGTTCATAAATTCTGCAATGTCATCCCAGTTGGGCGGTCTCACAGCTCCTCCCTGCTTATTAGCGACTTGAATTAGGCTTTGCATGTGCTTTTTTGCGCCCTCTCTTGTTGCTGAAGTCTTTGCTCGAGGACTTCTTTTTCCCTTGTCTCCCTTTTGGCCCATCCTTGGAAGTCTTCAATCATCAAGGATTATGTCCATTGTTGACCCTTTGTATAAGATAATCTCCTTTCCCTTCCCCTCAGGTTGCTTGTGTGTTGTCTTCCCATCACCCTTCGGCAGAGCGAATGTTTTCTTCCAGACTTCTAGCTCCCCTCTCAGCTATTCATTTTGCGCTTGTAGCTCCTTTTCTTTGTTGGCACCTTCCCAGCTGTGTCCTTCCTCATTGCCCCCTTGATCGTGTTCAGCAATTCATAATGCTCTTGTAGGATCAGATCCTGTTAGTTTTTCTATGTCAGGATTTCTAGATCTTCCACCCGGATTCCTATCCTGAGTCTGGAAGGGAACCATCTGCCTGCAGGTAGGTGTGGGGGCTTGCATTGCTGCTGTGAGCTTCTTTAGATATTCACCCCACACCTCCTTGAGGTCTTCGACTATATGGCTTTCCCATTGTTCCATTTTCTTTGCTTCCAGCTTGTATACTTTTGAAAACTCCTCTGCGTCCAAAACTGTGAGTCTGGCTTCTGCCTTGACTAGCTCCACTTTTCCCTTATCCACCTTGGCCTGCACCTCAATTATAATATCGATGTGCTCTTCTCTGATCAAGGGGATTTGTCCCTCATCCCTTTCTTGGCTTTCCTTGGTCCTATTTACCTCTTCTCTTAGCTGTGCTTGTTTGTTTCTTCATTCTTGGCCAGGGCCCCTTTTATCATTGCCATCTCCTTTTTAGTTTCTTTATGCTCTTTTTGGAGGCTCAACATCTATTTTTGTATCTCATCTAACCGGCATGCTTCCCTCCTTCTTTTGTTTAGCTCTTCCTCCAGGGGTTCCTGCTGGCTTCTCATGGTCTAGATGATTGTATCTTGCTCCCTGACCATCACCTATAGCTTGGTTATCTCCTTTAATCCATCTGTCATGCACCTTTGTAAAAAATTAAGGCACCCTTGCACCTAGTCAATTTCAAAGGATTCCGTAAAACTTGCAGAGGACGATGTGCAGGGGGATCGGCCTGTGCTTGTTCTATGTGCAGGGGTTTAGTGACCATGATTCCTTGTTGAGCTTGTCTGAGGTGGTGTAGCGTTTGGTGTTTGAGGCCTCCTACTATGCCTTTTTGGGATGCGGGCGTTGTGTGGCTGATGTTTCCTGCTGTTGCTTCTCCAGCTTCTAAGTAAGAATGGACTTGTCGATGTCGGCAAAGTCCTCCTTGAGCTGTTTGCTGCTTTTTTCTTTTGCTATTTTTTCCTTCTTGCCTTCTTCTTCTCTCCAAACTTAAAAACTCTCTTCTTTTTAGACATCCTTATCCGGAACTCCCCTCTTGCTAGGGTTCCCCATGTCCAAGTTCTCATAGGGAGGATCATATCAAAGTTTACATAGGGAGGATCATTCCAAAGTTTACAAAGATTACTCAACCTCTATATAGATTTAGTGAAGCTAAAGTGGACCTTGGGAATGTGAAGAAGTATTTTGATCACCAATTGAATCAAGCCAAGCCTAAAAGAATAACTCTAATGTGCCTAAAGGAAATTATTTACAATGGTCTATATAGCAAAAAGATTTAGCCACTATCTAATTTGGAATCCATTCACTTTCTTTGTGGACCACTAAGCACTCTTGTACTTAGTGAATAAGTCATGCTCAAGTGTCACTCTTGAACTTCGTGTCCTTGTCCTCCACCCATTTTGTATACAATAATCAGTGGTCTCCAAAATATATTTGTTTCGTGTCCTTTGAGTAATCAGTGGTCTCCAAAATATATTTGTTTTGTGTCCTTTGAGCAATTGGTTTGAATGGGCCGATGAAGTCCAAAGCCCACTTCTGAAATGGCTCGAGTGGTAGGATTGGGTTATAAGGCATTTTGTCTATATCACTCGGTTTCCCCAGCCTCTCTGTGACACATGTCACACTCCTTTGTGAACTTGTGAGCATCTTTTAATGGCAGTTGGTCACCACAGATCTACGTGGAACACCTTTCGTCCTGTGACCTCTCCAAAAAAATGCCCACCACTTATGCCTTGGTGCACTTCTGCCTAGCATAGCCTATTGCTCGTGTTTGGGGATGTATCTCCTCAGTATCTAGTCAATGCCCATCTTGTAGAGCTGGCCAACCACCACCACCTTGAATGACTTGCTCTGAAGTGTCAGCTTCTTTCTTTGATCTCTGGACATGTACTCCAGAAAGGACAAGTCAAGCAAGAATTGCAGCATTTAATCATACCAGCTAGGTTTTTCTCCTTTAGTGAGAAAAAGCTGCGCATCTGGAAATCATCTTCCACCCCCTCTAGTTCTTCCCTTATTTCCAGTCTTGACAGGAAGTCTGCCACTACATGCTTGTTCTTGGGGATGTGCCTTATGTTGAAGTCAAATTCCTGTACAGGAGCATCCATCTTGCCAATGTTCCCTCCAAGTCTAGCTTGTTTATTAGGTACAGGAGAGCTTTGTGATCTACATGAAATTCAAATGTCTTACCCAAAAAATAGTGTCTGAAATTCTTGATGGAGTAGATCATTCCAAGTGTGCTTCTCCATAGTGGAGTAGTTCTTTTCCAGCTTGGACATCCTCCTTCTTGCATAGTAGACTGGTATGTACCATCCCTCTTGTGCTTCCTACATCAGAGCATTGCCAATTGGCAACAGTAAAGGCATGGACGAACACATGGAACACCAGGTCATAGTTAGGCTACTGGAGAATGGGAACTGCTGATAGTATTCTCTTGAGGTTTTGGAGTGCCTCTTGACAAGATCCGAACTAGACATATTCTAAATCCTTCACCATTAGACTATATAGGGGACCGCCACGTTCGCTACTAAGAACCTCATGAATCTACTATGCCACTTGATTAGCCCCACACATCTTGCAAGCTCTTTGGCATTCTTGGGTGGTTGCAGCTTCACAATGATTGCAACCTTGGCTAGATCCATAGCTAGCCCTTCTACAGACATAATATGCCCTAAGAGGGATCCATTGGTTACAACAAAAGGCACACTTGGCTGGATTCAGCCTTAGTCTGGCCTTCCTGCACTTTTCTAGGTACATTGTGAGGTGTTTTATGTGTTCTCCTTTCTTCCCAAACACATTGAAGTCACCCACAAACACCCTCATGAAGGTAGTCAAATATTCAAAGGATATTCCCTGAACCATCCTGTGGAATGTAGCAGGAGCATTTTTCAGCCTGAATGTCATCATATTGGAGGCAAATGCCCCCCATTCAGTCACAAAAGCTATTTTTTCTTTATCTTTATGTGCCATTCGCACTTGGTTGTACCCACTAAACCCATCCAGAAAAGAGTATGTTTCATGCCCAGCAACTACATCTAGCAAGGAATCAATGAATGGCAATGGGAATGGATTTGATATAGTGGAAGCATTCAGGTTGCGGTAGTCAATACAAACCCTCAGCTTAGTTATTCTCCCCTATCCACAAGATAAATGAACCCAACCTTCAACAGTTTGTCAATCTCTTCCTTCACCTGTGTTTGGCATAATTTGGGTTCATTCTGTATTGTATATCTGCTTCGTCTGATTGGAGTTGCATCCTCTTTTAGGTTAATCTTATGTTGGTAAAAACTTGGATCAATCCCCTTCATGTCATAATAGTTCTAGAAAATACATCTTTGTAGGAATTCAACAAATACATCTTTGTAGGAATTCAACAATTCTAGGAGCCTCCCCCTGAATTCCTAATTCAACTTGGCACTAATTTTGATTGTCTTGGGCTACTGATCGTCTCCTAGGCTCACCTCTTTGATCTCATCTTCTTGAACTCTGATGTTCCTTTTCCTGAGCTCAGCTTCCTCCTAGACACCATGGCTTTTTCCTGTTCAGCCTACAATTCTTCCTGATTGTCTTGAGTGTCATCTTCCTCTTTATGAGTGCTCTCTTTATTCAATATCACTTCCAGAACCTCTGGCCGGTACCTTTGTACAATACTCTCTATGTCCACTTCAAATAGAGAAAACAGATCTAGATTCTTCTTCAAGATTTTCTCTTCTTCATCATCTTCTACCCTTTCTAGGTAGTTTAGGCCCTCTGCGTGCATTGGTCAGCTTGCCACGTTTAGCTTACCTTTTTCAACTAAAATGAAGACTTTCTTTTTTCCTCTCCTAATCGTAATCTTGTCCATCTCCTAGTTGTGCTTTATCCTTCCGCTTCTGAGCCACGATCTTCCTAGGAGAGCATGTGATATGCACCTGTTATTTCAGTCATATCTCTTGAGAACAATGAACACAATAGTGTGAAGACACATCTTGCCACTTCTATCTACAGGTCTCGGACCCTACTCTGGTCTCAGCATGTGAATCTGAAACAGAGCAGGCTGCATGTTAGTAATCCCTAGCTTTTTGGGGTGAGGCTATCTAATATTATATTTACCCTTGACCCTCCATCGAGAATGACCCTTGTCAAACTGTCTCACCTTTGATCTTAATGGTTAATTTTGGAATAGACATATCATAGTCCTGGGCTGTCTCCATATGTCTACCTTCAGCTAGACAAGGTGTTCCAATACTTAAAATGGCATCTCCACTAGATTCTCATTTGGCATCTCCACTAGATTCTCATTTGGCACTATAGCTTAAAGCATCTTTTGCCTATCTCATTGGGAACCAGATTCACCATTTGATCCAACATGATGTTCAATTTCATCTTGCTAAGATCCTTCCACGAGTCGTATTCCTTTGCTGCTTTTCTCCTCATGCCTTGGCTTTTGTTCATAGTCCTTCTCTCTTTCTCTTTTGCTTCTCTTTCCTATTCTTGATTTCCTCTTGTCAGTTCCAGGGTCATTCCTATCTGGACGTGACTCCTATCTGGAAATAGGATCAGGAGCCACGTTAGGAATCCTCTTAGACGTAGGAACTAACCTTTGCATTGTCATGACTAACTCCCTTAGCTTAGGCAGATCGATGACTCAACGCACCGGCGTTAGTTTATTGCATTGGATACAGTTGTATTAGTAGCCGCTCATTTGGAACCAACTAGGGGGTTTAGAACCATGCAAGTGCCGGGTCTTGACCGGACACCGACCCTTTTGGTGATCCTGTTGGGAAACTGATACATCAAGTAGGAGAGTAGAAAGATAGAGGCTAGTTCTAGGTTAAGTCCCGCGTAGTCCATTAGAGTAAGCTAGTCAAAAGAAGTCCATAAAAAGAAAGCACACTATAACTAGTGTCAGGAATGCCAACTAGAGAGTCATAAGAGCACAATGGAGCAGGCATGGAGAATGAAGGGATCTCAAACAAGGCAATGCGGTACTACTATAGACAGGTTGAAGCTGTAGAATAAGGAGCACCACTACAGCGTCCAAGAAGACAAATAGATGGGATTCCACGGTAGCTCAAAAGACAGATTCTAGAACCACTGAGGAATTAGGAAGAAGAAGATCACCTAGAGCCACCAAATAGGTGGCAAGAATCTTAGGAAGGAGAAGAATTAGTAACCATGGGCAGGATGTCCCTCAAGTACCCTAAATTCAAGGTCAAGAGTGAGGAGGATCTAGATGCCCACATCTTCGCCTTTGAAACCACGTTCCTAGCCACCCAGCAGAGTTTCGTTGTCGCAAAAGACATAATACTTTGTGACAAGGTTGGGAGGCAAAGTCACTAGTAGCTGATACGCCCAATATGGTATGGAGCACTTCCAAACATTTGAAGAACTAAAGAACGCTTTCTTGAAAAGATTAAGGAAAGACAAGACCATAACGAAGGTGCTGGAAAAGCTACAGAGGATGATGTAGAAAAAGAGGCAAACAGAAGGCTACACAGCTAGATTCAGAGCAATGCTGATGTGCCTGGACCAGCCAACTGTGCCACTCCATCACGCTAGGCCAGTGGTTCATGTGAGGATTGAGAGGGAAAATCTCCAGATGGCAGTAGCCTCATATGACCTGGATGCTCTTATGTTCAAACAAGTAACAGGAGCTTCCAGAGCTGAAGGGGTCCTGAAGCAAACAAACAAAGACTCCAAGAAGAAGAAGAAAGACAAAAGGACAAAGAAAGAGGAAGAAACCTCAGAAATGAATTTCGATGAAGATACCTCAGAGTCATAATCCAGTTAGGAGTTGGATGCCAAAGAGCGGAAGCCCCGGAAAAAGAAAGGCATGAAGGAGGCAAAAAAGATTCAGGAAGAACTAAGGGCCACCCTAGCCAAGATTGTCGGAGGACACGCAGGATCCGAACTTAGACTAGATGTCTGGTGCACGAGGTGCGACAATCAAGGACACACGAAAGAGGAGTGCTAGTTATTAAGAGACACTCAGTAATGCACACTATGTGGGAGGAACAATCACTCTCTATAGAGATGTGCTACTATAATACTCAAAAAAGGAATTCAAGGGTGGTGGAAAGGCAACAGGCAACCAACCATCTTCAACTAGGTCGTCACCACAAGATCTCAAATCAACAGACCATATGGAAGAGGAGGTGGAAGATTTGGACCAAGGGGAGCTTGCTTCTACTACAATGGTCTAGGGAATAGACAAAATGATTGCCCCATATTTCAGTGCCATTGTAGGAACCGCAGGAGGTAAGGCCACAAAGGGAGGAAAGCCCATTAAGAAATGATACAATTGTTAATATGGTAAAGGTGGACCATGATGCACGAAAGGAACAAGAGAAGCCACCAGAAGTTATGGCCGTGAGTGACAAGATCACAAGGACTTGTCAAGACGCTGATAGTAGGTAGGAATGCTGAGCAAAACTAGAACAGTGGGCAGGGCATCAAAATGTTTGAGAACAAATCACCAAGTTAGTGTAAAGTGCACAAGGAATGGTGAGGACGATGTCGGAAAGCTTGCCCCTGGGAGAGTATGTTGAGGAAAATCTGGATAGGAAAAACTTGATCAAGAAAAGAGAAGATATTGGCGCAGGAAAGAAGTCGATGTCAAATTGCCAACTAGGGCCAATTACGGGGCCCAGAGTAGTAGGAGTGTCTTGAGAGAAGGAAATGAAGAAAATATGGAAGGAATATTTTAGCTGATGATGAGGAGAAAAGTAATAAGGAATATAACTTGTGGGAGGATCTTAGAAAGATGAAATTGAACATCACGTTGGATCAAATGCTGAATTTGGTACCCAATTATAGGCAAAAGCTGTTTCAAGCTCCAAATGAGAATTTGGTACAGATGCCATTGCAGGAACTAGAATATCCTACACGTGAATGCAAAACAATGCGGAGATAGTCTAGGACTGTGATGCCATTGTAGGAACTGGAACACCCTGTAGTAGCTGAATGCAAAAATGTGGAGACAGTCCAGGACTATGATACGTATGTTCCAAAAGTAACCATCAAGATCAGAGGTGAGACATTGATGAGGGTCATTCTAGATGGAGGGTTAGGTGAGACATTGATGAGGGTCATTCTAGATGGAGGATCAGGGATAAATATAATATCAGATAGCATGGCCAAAAAGCTAGGGATTATTGACATGTAGCCCGCTTCGTTCCAGATTCACATGGCTGACCAGAGAAGGGTCTGACTTGTTAAGATAATTATTGACAAGTGTAGCCTGCTTCGTTCTAGATTCACATGGCTGACCAGAGAAGGGTCCGACTTGTCAAGATAATTAGAGGAGAACAGATAGAAGTGGCAAGATGTGCCTTCACTACTGTGTTCATTGTTCTCAAGATGACTGAAATAGTAGGCGCATATCCCATGCTCCTAGGAAGACCGTGGCTCAGAAGCAGAAGGATAAGGCACAACTAGAAGATAGACAAGATCATGATCAGGAGAGGCAAAAAGAAAGTCTGCATTTCAGTCTCGTAGGAAAAAATAGGCTAAGCCTAGCAAGCTGACTTGCAAGAAAAGATAGGCTAAACGTGACAAAAATAAAGTGTGCATTTCAGTCATAGGAAAAGATAGGCTAAACCCAACAAGCTGATCAATGCATGCAGAGTGCCTAAAAAGAATGCTGGCTAGATGAGATATAAAAATAAATGCTGAGCCTCTAGAAAGAGAATGAAGAAATTAAAAGGGAGATGGCAATGATAAAAATGGCCTTGGCCAAGAATGAAGAGACAAACAAGCAACTGAGAGAAGAAATAGATAGGGTCAAGGAAAGCCAAGCAAGGGCTGAGGGCCAAATATTCTTGTTCAGAGAAGAGCACATGGATATTATAAGAGAGGTATAGGCCAAGGTGGATAAGGACAAATCATAGCTAGTCAAGACAGAAGCCAGACTCGCAGTTTTGGATGCAGAGGAGTTTTCGGAAGTATATAAGCTGGGAGCGAACAAAATGGAACAATGGGAAAGCCATGCTGTCGAAGACCTAAAGGAGGTGTGGGGTGTATATCTTAAGAAGCTGATAGTGGCAATGTAGGCCCCCACACCTACTTGCAAGCAGATGGTTCCCTTCTAGACTCGAGATAGGAATTTGGGTGGAGGAAGAGCCCAGATATGCCCAGGACAAGCCCATAAAGTTTGTTTCAGGAGGTCTTGCCATGGAGGGAGAATCGGAAGAAGGGGTCCCAAACACCGAGACAAAGATCAGATCGAGAAGGTCAACTGCCCAAACACCAAGAAGAAGATTGTCCCCTATCTAACAACACTTTTGAAAGCACAACCAAGAACTGCAAAAGAGGAGGAGAGCCAAAAGGGGGAGGCAAGCAACAAAGAAGACACTGGGGCTTAAGGAGGATGCAGAGGCAAAACCCCAACAAGTGGGGAGTTATGGACAAGTGATGTCTGAAAAGAAGAAAGTTTTCTAGTTTTTGGAGAGAAGAAGAAGGCCAAGAAGGGGAAAATAGCAAAAGAAAAAAGCAGCAAGCAGCTTAAGGAGGACTTTGCCGATATTGGCAAGTCATTCTTACATAGAACATGGAAGAGCACCAACAAGAAACATCAGCCACCATTAGAGACAAACATGCAGTTGAGAGAAGAGGTAGACAGAGCCAAGGAAAGCCAAGCAAGGGCTGAGGGATAGATCCTCTTGATCAGAGAAGAGCACATCAACATTATACAAGATGTGCAAACCAAGGCGGATAGGGACAAAGTGGAGCTAGTCAAGGCAGAAGCTAGATTGGTAGTGGACACAGAGCAGTTTCTAAAAGTATACAAGCTAGAAGTAGAGAAAATGGAAAAATGGGAAAGCCATTAAGTTCAAGACCTAAAGGAGGTGTGGGGTGAATGATGGGGGTCAGCTAATGTTAGATCAAGGGTTGTAAGGCTGAATCATTATGGATTCTAGGATGTTTGGGGGTTCGTATGTCTTAGAGGATATAGAAGTGGAGCCAGCTAAGTCAGATCAATCAGAACTGAATTAGATAGGAGTTATAGTCATCAGAAGAAAGGCATCGAGTAGGGTTCTAGATCAAGAGATTTGAGGATGGTTGGATTTGGAGGAGAATGTGGGAGGCTAGAGGACAACAAGCTACCTAAAAGTTTGATAAAGTCACCCAAAATTAGTCAAAGGTCAGTAGTATCAGAGGAGGTTAGATGAGGTGCTGGATTAGAAATGAGGGTTGTTGAGAGTTAGATCTGACCTAGGAGAACATTTTGATGGGTCAGTTGATTCAGGTTGAGGAAGGTTAGAGGTGTCCGATTGTATCAAAAAATTAGAGGTTCAGAGGATAGTTATAGGGCTGCTGGGTGTGTCCTATGTTGTATGAGAGTGATTTAAATGCTATAGAGGCTGATTTTATTTGTTCTTCCCATGTTTTGGTGCCCCCACTTAGGATCATAGAGTTCTGGTATAGAGCTTTAATCAATAGGTTGGAAGCCACTTTAAGATCAGCTCAGGACCTATGGCAGGAGCAGGCCAATAGGAGGACAAGGATGCAAAGATCAAAATCCGAGGATACAGGTAAGGAAACAAGAGACAGGAAGAAGCAAGAGAAGGGAAAGGCAATCATGGAACAAGAAGAGTATAGCAAGCAAGTAAAGGCTAGAGCTAGAAGAAGGAAGATTGGCATGGATGACTTCCACTGTGGGAGAGGGGCATGCCCCTTATAGTCTTCTCTCTGACGTTGATCTAGGATTTTCACACCCACCACTTGGGCATCTAATTTCGGCTGAAACCCTGGCATGTTTTTGTACATAGTAGCTTGTGTCCTCATTTTCTCTCTTTATTACCGCACTTGGATGCCTTACTCTTGTTTGCAATCCTCATGGGAATGGTTGTTTGGGGTTTCAATTCATTATCTAGCTCATTGCTTTATTGGGGTAGATGCGGGTATTTATTTTCTCTAATTAATTTCCCTATAAGCAGGTGAATATATAGCTAGGAGCATATCTTTTCTTTTCCCTTTTATTGGATGGCCCCCGCTGACTTTGTACATATGTTAGAGATTCCTACTTCTTTCATATATATGAATATGTATATATATAGGCATATAGGGTGAGTTATTTCTAGTGCTCTTTGAAAGTAGGAGGGGCCCTCGCACTTAAATGCTGTTTTACTACTACTTGGCTTACCTCTTGGGGACACACTATATATGCTTCATATATGTATGTATGTGTGTGTGTGTGTGTGTGTGTGTGTGTATAAGAAGCCTTGACTCCCCCTTCTTGGAATGTTTTTTTCCTCCACATGGGACCACCCTATTATAGAGGGGGTGGTGGCTAATATAAAAGAAGAAAAAATTTAAAAAAATCAAAAGGGTGTGGCACCCTTAGCTAGCTGCCACCATCACTTTGGCCCCCCCCCTCTCGGCCACGTGGAGTATGGAGAGGACCCCCTTCACCACCTTAGGGGGGCCTCTCTCCCCCTCCTCTCCATCACTCCCCTCCTCTCGACATTCAACCGCTCCACATCTCTCCTCGACTACTCAAGATGGCCTTCGCCTGGTGCACTAAGTCGACCACCCCCACCTCCTCTCGGTTGCGTGACACGATATCTCATTACCCCCATCTCTGAGGTGACAACAACCATCACCCCATCCTCTCTTGCTCCTCCATGAAACCATGGAGGAGGCCACCAACCTTGTGGCCTCCCTCCCCTTCTATGCCCAGGCGAGGGCCACCTTATGGCCATGGGGCATAGAGGAGAGGGATGCCATGCTACCTCTCTTCCCTATCCTCTCCTCTACCATCATTGCCCCTCTTGGCAACTACAAATCTTCTCTCTCCCATGGCCTCTGTAAAGAGAGTACCTACAAGTAAATATATGTATATGTATTTACATAAGTGCACACACACACACACACACACACATATAAATGTCATCATCCATATTATGGATTTTTTTGAGGGATGGTGACAAAAGATAACATCCATGTATGCATGCCCACAAATTCTATAGCATGTGCATATGATGATAAGTGCTAACTATGCTAAGAATAACATTGTTCTCATGCAATCCATAGTTGTGTGTGTGTGTGTGTGTGTGTGTGTGTGTGTGTGTGTGTGTGTGTGTGTGTGTATATATATATATATATATATATATATATATATGTATATATGGGCTATGATGCATACTACTCCTATGATTTTGAGGCATCCATCCACCCATGCATAAAATGGTAATGTGATCCAGTGTGCACGGTTAGGTCATGGTGAATGAATACTCTCCAGTAGCAAAGCCAACTGAGGTAGCATCACCACTCTAAACTAGGATTCTCTTTGATTTGGGAGCTCTCGTGGAGGTGAAGATGGCATGGTATCCTCACAAGGACCTTTCCCCTCTTGAGAGCCTTGTAAATCCACCCATATAAAATTTCATGTCTAGCTAATTATATGCCTATGGCATCACCTTTGTAAATAACATTCCACTCCTTCTCTCTAGCTTCTTCCTCACCACCTTGAGGGCTTTGGGGGTAGGGACACTTGTATAAAGAGAATGTGGGGGAGAGGGAGAGCTTCAAACCGAAGCAAGCAAACACACACACACAAGAGAGAGCAAGACACAAGAGAGAGATGGATAGCTGAATTTTATTCTATCTTCTTCTTCTCTACTCAACCAACATAACATAAAGATAAGAGTACACACTATATGGGTTAGTACTCAAGTACTACGACATACAAGGGTCGGTCCATAATGTGAACCTGACTAAATGAGATGGTGCTATAACTATGCCAGTCTCTAGTAATCCAAAATGGCTGTCACACAGCTTGTCATCCCATTGGCCGCATATCACCCATAATCTCACCAACCATGCCAGGGGTATAGATGCGAAAGCTATCACCCAGGCGGGTGATCAATGTCCACCGTAGCACTAGTTGAGCTTGATATCTCAACACTCCCCCTCGAGCTCAACTCCACACACTGCACTCCAAGTAAGCTCCTAAACCTGTGGAGCTTCTCTGTGCCCACCAATGCCTTCATGAAGATATCAGCCACCTGATCCTCTGTGCTGACATATACCAGATCTACATCTCCTGCTAGAACCTTCTCCCTGAGAAAGTGACAATGCACCTCAATGTGCTTTGTTCTAGCATGATATACTGGGTTACTAGCCAACTGTATGCTGCTCATGTTGTCACAATATATGACAACTGCCCTACCCACGGGCTCTCCTATGTCACCAAGTAGCTTATGAAACCAAGCTACCTCACAAGCTACCATAGCAGCACCCCTATACTCTGCCTTTGTACTCGATAAGGCAACTGTTGGCTGCTTCTTACTACTCCAACTCATAGAAGTAACACTCCCAAATGAGAACATAAAACCATTGGTAGATCTCCTGTTTGTAATACTACTAGCCTAATCGGCATCTGTGTACCCATGCAACTGTATCTCTGTAGTACCAGCCTCGTAGAAAAGTCCATAATTAACTGTGGACTTTATGTACCTGAGAATCCATCTAGCCACATCCAAGTGTGGCTTCCTAGAAGCCTGTATAAACTGACTCACAAATCCAATAGCATAGCTTAAGTCTGGCCTTGTAATGGTCATGTAGATTAAACTACCCACTATGTGCCTATATTATGTAGTGGGGTCCTCCAAAAGCTCACCTGTATTTGCAGAAAGCTTTATGTTCTGCTCCAATGGCATTGAAATAAGCTTATAGCTTGTCATACCATACTTGGACAACATGTCCAAGCCATATTGCCTCTACAATAGCAAAATGCCATGACCACCTCTATGCCCAAGAAATACTGCAGCTCACCCAAATCCTTCATCTCAAACTTCTGCTTCAAAAGCATCTTGACATCATGTATGGTTACATCACTATCACCAGTGATAATCAAGTCATCTACATAGATGACTATTAGCATGATCCCTCTATCTATCTTTTTCACATATAGTGAAAAATCTGCATTGGATATCTGAAATCCAATGGTAACAAGATACTCCCTGATCTTGTTTGACTATGCTCTGGGTGCCTACTTCAAGCCATACAAGGCTTTGCCATACAAGACTTTGCATCACTCTCATAACCTGGTGGCTACATCATGTACACTTCTTCTTGTAAATCACCATGCAAGAAAGCATTCTTTACATCCATTTGATGTAAAGACCAAGCCTTCGCAGCCATAGCAATGATAGCTCTCACGGTTGCCATTCTTACAAAATCGAGTTGAATGTCTCCTCATAGTCTATGCCATAAGTCTATGCATAGCCCTTTTGGCAAACCAATCTTGCCTTGTACCTACTCACTTAACCATCAGCATTGTGCTTAACTTTATACACCCACTTACATCTGTTGAAATTTGAGCTAAATGATGAGCTATGGTGGATCAAACACTAGAATCAACATAATTAACAAAGTGATTAGCAAGAGATTAAGACGTAATTAGTGAATAATTAGCACATAGATTAATGTAGGCATGGATACTCAAAAACCAGCAAATTCTCATTAGGGCTATGCCTCAATTTATAGTGTTTACATCAAGCATCAAATCCCCTTGATTTCTCCATGATTCACTCCCTGAATATCTCCACCTTTTGCCTGATTCTCTCCACCTCTTCTCTTTTCCCAGATTATCTCCCAGAATATCTCCACACTCCTAAATTCCCTCATGCTACCCATTATTCTCTCCCAGTAGATTCTTCTAACCTTTTCACAGGTTCTTTCACAATTACATCTCCTCTTTTACAACCTCTATCCAAGAGCTTGTTCCCACACACACCCTATTCACTTGTATATTTCAACACCTCCCCTCAAGTGAATAATCCCAGCACACCTAGACCCTATACCAAGTTTGCCTCCCCTTACTTGATAGCCCGCGACCAGTGCCTCAAGTCCCTAAACTCCATAGTCCTTGACACTCTCTCTCTCTATGTGTCCAAGGCTACTATAAGTGCCCGCGACCTTGACTAAAGTGCTCACACATACATCTACCACTTGGCCTACATCATCGGTGGCTCAGAGGTGGTTTTACTTTATTGGGGCAGGTTACATTGGGTTGTGGGGTCTCTCTCTCTCTCTCTCTCAGAAAAGATGATCCGACTCCACTTCTCTTGGAGCCTCCATGAAGTTTGTCGATGTCGTTCCTTCTTCACTGGGTTTGCTGTAGCAGTCTCTCGCCATGTGTCCTGGCTTTCCACATTTGTGGCAAGTGAAGGTCCTCCCTCCTACTCTGCCTCTTCCTCGTCCTCGTCCTCGAGAGAATCCTCCTCGGGTGAAGAATGCTTTTTCCTCTCCTGCTGTTGAGTCGAGCTCTTTCTTCTCTTTGCCTCTGCTCTCTTGCTCTAGTAGAGCTGCTTCTATCTCGTGTATCTTCAGTTCAGGTACATTCTTTAGTGTTGCTACAATGTTTTCATAATCTCCTTTGTCCACACTCTTCAAAAGTACAGCTAATGCTTCATCATCTTCTACCTTTTTGCCAATAGCTGCCAGCTGTTGCTTAATACTTTTATATTTGTTCAAGTGTGTGATTAAGGGTTCACTTTCCTTCATATCCAGTTTGTAGAATTGCATTAATAGATTTATCTTGGAATTTTTTGCTTGTGTACCAAATAATTTATTGAGTTCATCCCATGCATCTTTTGCCCACTGTATCCCTGTGATATGATGAATGATCTCATCATTTAAACTGAGTGCAATAAGCCCCAATGCTTTTTCATTCCTACTCTTCCACTCATTTTTCCCTCTCTCTGGGCATTCATCTCTCCCTTCAACTAATCCCCACAGATTTTTCCTCATCAGCAAATACATGGTTTTTGTTTGCCATGTATAAAACTGTTCTCCATTAAATTTGGCTATTTCCTGTGCTGAATTCATGGTGATGTGAAGGGGGTCTTACCTCTTGATCCAAATTCAAGATTCAAGGGCAGTGTCTACCCTTTTACAACTCAATCTGGTGTTTAATAGATGATTACAACAATTTTATCAGCATAAAATCACCAGAAATTACATTAAATTGAGAGTAACCAATTTGTACGGGATGGTTGGAGTATCAAACCAACTCCGATTTGTAATCTGAAGCTTTAGGGATCTGTATCAGATACCTAATGGTTAATTTGAACCCTCAATTGCACCAAAGTACAGTGATTAGCTTTGATTAATCACTGATTAGCAAATTAATGCTCTGGTTTGTGTGCAGAAAACAGAGTATGCGGGGAGCCCAGATCTGGTGCCTTCCACTTCAAATGAGCTCAAATGCTTTCAAAGGCATCAATAGCAATGAGTCTAGTAAAGGATTAAGCCAAGAAACACAAGATTTGACCAAATAATGAAAGCTTAATCTCTGTTTTACCAAAGTCACCTGCAGATTTGATGAAGAGCTTTGATCTCTCTGTAGACTTGATGAAATTGATTTCTGTCTTCACCAGCTTGTAGAGCATGCTTGATTACCCTTTGTGCTAAGAGGAATGAGCTCAAGATCTGCAAATTACTCAGAAAATTCAGCGCTGAAAGAAACGCTGATTTCTCCTAAACGCTTTCGCGTTTTGCTGCGCCGTTTGATGTGCTTGTAGCTAGATGTGTTAGCTAGCTTGTGTTAAGAGGGCATAGCCTAATGTTGACTGTGCATGGAGAATAGAGTCCTCCACTAGCTGGGGGTGAAGGGGAAGAGTGAAAACTCACTAAAAACTGATTTTTTTTCTAATTACTTACTAATCCTGATTAATTCACTAATGGGCTCATAAATCTGGTTGATTCTAGGCATGGCTCTGATACCATGTTGAAATTTGAGCTAAATGATGAGCTATGGTGGATCAAACACTAGAATCAACATAATTAACAAAGTGATTAGCAAGAGATTAAGACGTAATTAGTGAATAATTAGCACATAGATTAATGTAGGCATGGATACTCAAAAACCAGCAAATTCTCATTAGGGCTATGCCTCAATTTATAGTGTTTACATCAAGCATCAAATCCCCTTGATTTCTCCATGATTCACTCCCTGAATATCTCCACCTTTTGCCTGATTCTCTCCACCTCTTCTCTTTTCCCAGATTATCTCCCAGAATATCTCCACACTCCTAAATTCCCTCATGCTACCCATTATTCTCTCCCAGTAGATTCTTCTAACCTTTTCACAGGTTCTTTCACAATTACATCTCCTCTTTTACAGCCTCTATCCAAGAGCTTGTTCCCACACACACCCTATTCACTTGTATATTTCAACAGCATCCAATTGCCTTCTTTTCCTTAGGCAAAGGCACTAACTCCCATGTTGCATTTGCACCAATGCTGCCATCTCCTCATCTATGGCATCTTCCCATTTCTTATTTCCAAGTACCTGCTCAAAGCAAGTGGGCTCAACCTCCTGTATTGCTTTTACCATGTAAGCATAATGATGGGCTATATATCCATCATATCTTAACCTGTCAACAACAACAGGATATCTAACCCTCGTAAACCTGCGTACACCTGGATCACTACCAGGTGTCCTCAAAACAGCCTTGGTTCTCCTTACACCAGGAGTAACCACAGACGGAATGCCAAGCTCCTCATCAAGGCTCTGCTCAGAGCCACTAGAGTCACCATCCACATATGAGTGACCTGCTGACAAATCAGGCACACAAGGTTAATCTACCTTTTCCTTCACTTTCCATGAGACATGTGTACCTGCATCATTCCTCAACTTTCCTGACCATGGGCTGACATTGGATCCACTGCTCGAGGACTCCCCAGGTCCACTCAGCACCTGTGATTGCTACTCTACATGTGGTGCAACATCAACACTTCTTACATCTGCATCTTCTATTGCCTTCACTACTGGTGCATATCAGTTACTCATCTCATCGAAGACAACATCTCTGCTTACTTGCATCTCACGAATGGTAGGGTTATAGAATCTATAACCTTTTGGCTCCATAGCATAACCAATGAAGATGCATTTCTCTGCCTCTGGATCTAACTTTTTCTCACTTTATCAGGAACATGTACATATGCAATACACCCAAACACTTTCAAGTGAGACACATCCGGTCTTATGGCTGTAAACTTCCGTTCAGGAGTCATACCATGAACAGCTGCAATAGGTGTCTTGTTCATAATGTACACATCAGTTGCTACTGCTTTTATCCAAAAGTAATGTGGCATATTCTTTTCAGCCATCAAGGCACGTGCCACTTCTGCAATGTGCTTGTTTTTCCTTTTTGCAACACCATTCTATTGCGGAGTGTACCTATATGTAAACTGCCTCTTGATTCCTTGCTTTCTCAGGAAATCGCTGAACTCATTGGAGAAATATTCTCCCCCACCATTTGATCTTAGGCATTTTATTTGCATGCCTTTTTCCTTCTTGACCAAGGCTTTAAATCTCTGAAAGTGAGCAAACACCTCACTTTTCTCCTTCATGAAATAAACCTACACTTTCCTAGTGGAATGTTACATAGTACCTGCAGCCTACATTTGTTGCAGTCTTGGTTGGTCCCCATACATTTGAATGTATGACATCCAATGGCCTTGCATTGACACGCTTTTCATGTGGGAAAGCATGTTTGGCCTTCTCTAGAGCCTATGGAGGGTTTCATGGCACCATGAACATTAGTTTTTATCTTGATCCCTACATGCTTCTAATATATCTAAGATAGGATTATACCATTTCTAGCTAGATAATGGTGATAGTGAAATGTTCTCCAAACTACCAAGACTACTATGCCTCTCCAAAGCATACAATGGATCATAAAAATAAATAGCTTGAGATACCAATTCAATTGTACTCTTTGTCATAGATCAAGGCACCTGTCTCTGTATGGAAAACATTTAGCTCTCCACTTAAACACTCTACATTCTACCATTCATGCAGAGTAGATGGATATAAAGCTACAAAGCAACAAATCCGCTTGTATTATGACTCTATCTAATAACCATGCACTTAAAGCATAAGAATGTAAAGCATAGAGATATAAAAATTTTTTAGGCTTATGTCTTACATTAAAGTTGTCATGATGCCCTTGAATCTCCTTGTGCATATAAACATGCCGAATGAAAGTCTTTGCTATTGTACTCATACCATTGGTGCATCTCCTGAACTCTATGATTCACCCTTCCATTGTTTATTTGGGTTTTTTACATCTTTGAGCTTAACCTTGCCCACGAGTGCTTGGTTGCATCACTACTAATTAGGTATCCAGTTACCTTTATCATATGTCCTATTTAATGCCTCCACTCTGTGAATATTACGGCATTCATCCTGCTTCAAGACATCATCTATAATAAAAAACAAAGCACCAAAATAATAAAGTTAGACTACATGATTAAAAAACGTTTATGTTATATAGCAATAAGAAATAAAGATTATAAGCAATAAATAAAGCTTAAAGCAACAAGAAATATTACCTTCTACAACCAACAGTCGGTCATTTGAAAGTACACCTAAACTGCCAAAACTACACCTCATTTTTTATTCTACCAAAAAACTCCAAAAATGCTAGTTTTTTGCCCAAAAAAGGTAAAATTTAGAATGAACCTCTTAAAAAATACAAAAAAACTAAAATTTCATACTTAAATACTCAAAATTAACTTTTTGAACTTCAAAAAGTCATGCAAATTTGGACGTATAAAACCATCATTTTTATTGAAAATAAAATACATTATCAAAAAGTGACATCTAAAGATCTAGCATTCCTTGTTCAAAAGATCCTTCACTTCCTCCCATAAAATTTGTATGGTTTGTTGTCGAAGGTAACTAGATTTCTTTCGAGTGAAGCCATAAATAAGAATTTTCACATCATCTTGATTGATATTATGTGTCATGGTGACTGTCCTCTATTTTCTTTCCCTTTGGGCTTGCCTTACTTATCTTTAGGTATACTTTCTTGTTAGTGCATCATCTCCGCTTGTTTTGAACTAGTGAACATCAATTGACTATACCCTTTGATTCTCTTCTTGAATTTTGATGATCTTTGTGAATCAAAAGGGATATCCACTCTCATCATTTTCTGCTAAGACAATAATTATAATCCCCATTGTTGTGAGCTGATTAACATTTTCTTTCCACATTTTGTTCTCTTATTGGAGTCATTTGCTTGTTTTTCTTACACCAATATAAGCTTCTTGAGTCTCTCCATACATAAGTCTCTCTAGCTCTTCAATTAATTCTAGAGATTATTCTCTCTTCTTCGATAGCTCAGTGATGCACATGCCAAAGAAATGCTGCTAATATTTTTATTTCAAATTGCTCTGACACATTTTTCAAGTTCCAAAATCCACTCAAAATTTTACACTTTCATGACATAAAATAAATTTCACCTTAAAAAATCTTAACAATTTGTTGTAAAACCATCATTTGTTACTACCAAATCAATGGAGACTTCAATTTACATCAAAATTTCATAAATAAAAATGATTGTTTTTTAAAAACAAAGATTTTCACATCTTTACATCAAATTCTTAAGATAACTTCTCTAAATTTGAATTGAATACTAAAAAAAATATTATAACAAAAAAATCTCTTAAAATAATGCGGGGGGACTAAATGTCATTAATTATACTTTTCACCATGTCCTTTTTATGATTCTTGATTGCTTTTGATGAGATTTATGATGAATTTATAGTAATGAAGACATTTCCATCACACAAATAACCATGCTTTCCAAAAACTAAATGTGGTTTTTGTAATTTTCTCAAAGAGGACAAGATCCTGATCACAATTCTATTTTTCAAATAAGAAATTTGACTTTGTTAAGTGCTTGCTTTTCACAAAGATTTGTATGTTTTTTGGTTATTTAAAGAATGAAGGAAAGCAACAATGCTTAATTTGACCAAATTAAGCATGGTTGCTTTCTTACATGCTTTAAATAACAAAAAAAAATACAAATCTTTAATTGTGAAAAACAAGCACTTAAGCAGTGAGATTTCTTTTATGATCTCATCCTCTTTGAGAAAAGCACAAAAAACACATTTGCTTTTTGAAAAGCGCGATTCCTTTTGTGATGAAGATGTTTTTTATAGTATAAGTTCATCACGTGTCTCATCAAAAGCAATCATTAAATGATCATAGTCCCCCCCCTGCACCCCTTTTTCCCCTCCCAAATATGTTACTAACCATCTCTTTCCTCCCAAAAGTGCCACATGTGTCACCAACCACCCATCTCCTCCTCTAAATTGAGAAGGTCTAGGGAAGAGTTGTATTCCAGAATAGAGCCCCTCCCCCCTCGCCCAACCCCTGGTCTTGCATCCCCCCGTTTTTCCCTCCAAAATGTGCCATTAACCACCCATTTCCTCCCAAATGTGCCACCAACCACCCATCTCCTCCCAAACGTGCCACCAACCACCCATCTCCTCCTTGCTCCTCCTCTAAATTTTAGGAGGTGCAGGGCAGAGTTGTATTCCAGAATACAGTCCTCCCCTTGAGCTCGAAAAAATGTAAGATTTGGAGTCACTATCTCATTTTGAGTTCCGCCTCCTTCTTCCTGTATTCCAGAATACAGCCCTCTAGAGCTCGTATTTCAGAATACAGGAAGGAGGCGGCTTCCGGAACTCAAAATGAGATAGTGACTCCAAATCTTGCATTTTTTTGAGCTCTAGGGGAGGGCTATATTCTGGAATACAACTCTGCCCTGCACCTCCTAAAATTTAGAGGAGGAGCAAGGAGGAGATGGGTGGTTGGTGGCACGTTTGGGAGGAGATGGGTGGTTGGTGGCACATTTGAGAGGAAATGGGTGGTTAATGGCACATTTCAGAGGGAAAAGGGGAGGGGGAGGGGGGAGGAGGTGTGGGGATGCTTTTTTTTTTTGTTGGGGGGCAGGGGGGATGGAGGTACAGGCCATAAATGGGAGGGGTGGGGATGTGGGCGGAAGGGGCGGGGAATGGAGGGGGTGGAGCAAGTTGGGGGGGGGATGGCAGGAGGGCACGGTGGGGTTGCATAGCTTTTTGGGGGGGGGGGAAGGGAGGGAGGTGGGTTAAGTTGGGGGGGGAGGGGTGGGGAATGGAGAGGGTGGGACAAGTGGGGGGGCGAAGGGTCGGGGCGGGGCGGGGCTGGGTGGGAATGCGGGGGTGCCGAGTTTGTGGGGGGGAGGGGAGGGGAGGCAGTGTAGTGCTGGGAGGGAGCCGTGTGAGAGGGGAGCAGGCCGGGGGCAGAGGGGGGTACAAGGAGCAGTTGGGGGGGCGCAGGGGGAGAGGAGGTGCAGTGTGGATTGTGGGAGGAGGGGGTAGGGGGTAGGGCGGTGGGGTTGATGTGGGGTGGGCGGAGGGAGCGCAGGGGGGGGGTTGGTGTGGTGGGGAGCAGGCAAGACTTTGATTTTTAATGAGTTCATAAATTTATATTACAAAAGATATATTCATCACAAAAGCAACTGATCTTTCCAAAAAGTAAATGTGCTTTTCATGATTTTCTCGAAGAGGATGAGATCAAATAAGAAATCTCACTGTGTTCAGTGCTTGCTTTCCATAATTAGTGATTTGCATGCTTTTTAATTATTTTTAGCATGCAAAAAAGCAACCATGCTTAATTTGTCATGGTATGCTATAAATAACCAAAAAATATGCAAATCTTTAATTGTGGAAAGCAATCACTTAACAAAGTCAAATTTCTTATCTGAAAATAGATTCTTCATTAGGATCTCGTCCTCTTAGAGAAAAGCAAAGAAAGCACATTTGCTTTTTGAAAAGCACTTTTTGCTTTTTGGAAAGCACGATTGTTTTTGTGATGAAAATCTCTTCTCTAATATAAATTTATCATAGATCTTGTCAAAAGCGGTCATAAATAAAAAAACACGTGGTGAAAAGTATAATTGATGACGTTCACCCCCTGTCCCACATTATCTAAAGATATTTTTTTGTTATAACAATGTTTTTGTAGTATTTATATCTTAAGAAGATGTGAACATCTTTGTTTTTTAATTTTTAAAAAATAACAATCATTTTAATTCCTAAAATTTTGATTTAAATTGAACTCTCCATTGATTGGTAATAATGATTGTTTTAGACCAAATTTGTAAGCTTTTTTAAGATGAAAATTAATATTTGTCATGAAAGTGACCAATTTTGAGTGGAGTTTGAAACTTAAAAAAGTGTTTGAGCCATTTGAAACAAAAATGTCACTAAAACTATCTAAAATAAGGTTACTAATTTTTTTCCACATAAATTATTAGTTTTTTTCCACATTTTTAGGTGATTTTATGTGTTTTTTGGAGGGACCAAAACTACACCTTACGCTCTGTTGTATTTTGAAACGGTTATATGTTAACCTACTACTTTGATAATAACACAACCTTGTTCCTTTGAAAATAAACATGAACACTATACTAGAACTCATATCAAGACAAAACATAAACAAACCCTAAACCAATGAAATGAGATATAAATGATCATTACTCATAGGGCGTTTTCCACAAAATATGCCACTGTAGAATCAAGATAGCTATAGTGTACTTGAATCAATCTATAGAGAAAAAAAGACAACAAGTTAGCTGTGGTGTAGAGAAGAGAAAGTTCATGTGAGAAAATGAGTATAATTCACTGTGATTTTATCTAAATAAGATGCCATTACTCACCCACTGAGTCATCCAATCCTGAGATGGGCATTTGCATTGGTAAGTAATCTTAGTTTTCTTCACTACTTCACAAGATCTAAACAAATGTGCAAACAATAGAGGCACATCTTTAGAGCCTATGGAGGGTTTCATGGCACCATGAACATTAGTTTTTATCTTGACCCTACGTGCTTCTAATATATCTAATATAGGATTATACCATTCCTAGCTAGATGATGGTGATAGTGAAATGTTCTCCAAACTACCAAGACTACTATGCCTCTCCACAACATACAATGGATCATAAAAATAAATAGCTTGAGATACCAATTCACTTGTACTCTTTTTGTCATAGATCAAGGCACCTGTCTCTGTATGGAAAACATTTAGCTTTCCACTTCAACACTCTACATTCTACCATTCATGTACAGTAGATGGATATAAAGCTGCAAAGCAACAAATCTGCTTGTATTATGACTCTATCTAATAACCATGGACTTAAAGCATAAGAATGTAAAGCATAGAGATATAAATTTTTTTAAGGCTTATGTCTTACATTAAAGTTGTCCTCATGATGCCCTTGAATCTCTTTGTGCATATAAACATGCCGAATGAAAGTCTTTGCTATTGTACTCATACCATTGGTGCATCTCCTGAACTCTACGATTCACCCTTCCATTGTTTATTTGGGTTTTTTACATCTTTGAGCTTAACCTTGAAACTCCCACGAGTGCTTGGTTGCATCACTAACATCTAATTTAACTTGCTATACTAATTAGGTATCTAGTTACCTTTATCATATGTCCTATTTAATGCCTCCACTGTGTGAATATTACTGGCATTCATCTTGCTTCAAGACATCATCTATAATAAAAAACAAAGCACCAAAATAATAAAGTTAGACTACATGATTAAGAAATGTTTATGTTATATATCAATAAGAAATAAAGATTATAAGCAATAAATAAAGCTTAAAACAACAAGAAATATTACCTTCTACAACCTACTGCTTTGATATTAACACAACCTTGTTCCTTTGAAAATAAACAGGAACACTATACTAGAGCTCATATATCAAGACAAAACATAAACAAACCCTAAACCAATGAAATGAGATATAAATGATCATTACTCATAGGGCGTTTTCCACAAGATATGCCAGTGCAGATCAAGAAAGCTATAGTGTACTTGAATCAATCTATAGAGAAAAAAAGACAACAAGTTAGCTGTGGTGTAGAGAAGAGAAAGTTCATGTGAGAAAATGAGTATAATTCACTGAGGTTTTATCTAAATGAGATAAAATTTTATGAGAAGATAGCTATGGTGGAGAGCAAGCTACCTATAAAATTTTGTAAAGAAATTTCACAAGCTATGGTGGGAAGAATAAGCTACCTGTAAAATTTTGTATATAAAGAACCAAAGTTGTAGAGGATATGAAAAAATTGAATTTCATCAAAAAAGGGAGGAAAATGGAAAGGTAGTGAAATGCAAAAGGAGGGAAAGTAAAAAGTTAAAAAAATAAATTCAATTTTTAAACTTCCATGTGCTGACAAGGTACATTTGGCATGAAAGAATAGTTTATGTGAGAACCACAAGGACATCTAACATTTCTCTTTATTTTTAAAGTTATGGGCTCTATTTTTATATTGTCCTAAGAGATTTGGGCAAAGATATGACAAAAAGATCCATGCTACATGGATCTAAAATCCCCACTCTCTCATTGGTTACACCACTCTTGTTTTATTCACTCCTTAAGGGGGCAAAATGGAGAGTATATTTCTCCTAATGGTTTGTGGGTTTGGGTACGACTTAAGATAGTAATGGAGTTGTTATTCATCCAAGTTACACACTAACCATGTTAAAGGATTAGAAAAAGTTGAAGCCTCTCCACTTGATTTTGTACGAAAAATCTTTCATTAGATTATCTACCCCACATCTTAAACATGTAAAGGTTGGAGTTACCACTGTTTGTAGGAGGGTTCTATGCTATATCACAGTGGGGTACTCTACTATTCACAATGGGGTATGGAAATTGTAACATAATTATAACATTGTAGTGGAGCCCTCCTTAAAGAAGAGTTAAAAGTTCCTTCCATTGAGCCATGGTCTAAAATGCCAAAACTAGTCTAGCCCTTTGCATGATGTAGAAGTCTGGCAAGATATCCTAACTCCTCATAGTAGTCCTTGTTTACCTCTAGAATCATGAGGATAATTTCCTTCTTCTAGTGTCTTTGATAACTATATATTGAGCTGGCGGTGGAAGTGGTTGTGGTGGTAAGATCGATGGTGGTATAGGCACGTCGAGTATTTTATACATTCCTTCTCTTGGATGGTTTGGCACATTTTATTATACAAGGGTTGTAGCAACATTCATAAATCTAGGTGGTGGGGTGTATCCAATAATGTATGATATATAGCTCACATTAGAACCTTTATCCTAGGGTATAACTAGATTAAAAATAAAGCATTTTTCTAATATTAGAATATCCACTTCCATAATGACCATAAAAAAGAATAGAGATCAGAATGTCCACTTAGAGCAATCATACATGGACAAGATTGGAATACTTATGGAGATTTATAGCGATTGTTGATGTATTTTTTTACAAAAGAGATTAATTAAGTGTGACGTGGTTTAAAGAAATAATATGTATCTAGTTATGATATTTTAACATTTTGGTTGATGAACATTTGTTTAATTTAAAGTACGTTAATATAGAATGTCTTGTTATGATTGATACATGATTAGATATTTCCTTTTAAATGTACATGATGTAGGCAAATTTAGTTTTAAGGTATTACATTAAGAGAGACCAGATTTTCAATGCAAGCAAAGAGAGAGAGAGAGAGAGAGAGAGAGAGAGAGAGAGAGAGAGAGAGAGAGAGAGAGAGAGAGAATAGATGATGTAGATTGTGAAGAGAGGAGACTGAGACTGAGACTGAGAATAAACAATGTGCATTAGATAAACAACATAGAATACATACCCATACAAATTGCAATACAAACAATGACAAGTTACAAACAAATAATGCAACCCAAATACAATCATAGACAATTAAAACGATGACGTATTATGGCCTAGCAATATGACCCACTGTTAAAGTTTACATGCACATAAAATATGAACTAGAATGACATGTGACGGCTCAGCAATATGACCTAGTGTAAAACCCTAACATACTATATGTAAACCCTGGAGACGACCCAAACAGCCAAGAAATATGACTTAGAGTCAAATCCTTTATATCATGAGAATGAAAATGCAAAGATTCTCACGTGCATGAGAATGTAGATCGACTATAGAAAGATGATTTTTGGTGTTTTTTAAAGGTTTGCTTTGCCCAAATGATATAGATTGAGCCCTCTTGATATGAAGGATATGTGACCCAGTTATTAAACGTTTTTAAAAAATTTTAGAAAAACAAAAACAAAATAAAAGCCTACAAACTCACATGTGATGCTTGAAATTTTTTGAAAAATCAAATAAAAGACAATATGCTTACTTTCCTCTCACCTAAGTATTCATAAATACAAACTTCACACAAAAACTCAACAACAAACACACAAATTTTCTCTCTGTTACTCTTCTCCACTCATCCCTTATCTGCTTCTCAACCTCTTGACATCACTCAAAGAGAAATGGCACAAGGAAAAGAGAACTCACAAGAGGGGGCTAAGACTCCAAAAGAATGTGGATGAAGCTTACCCCTCTTTGACAGTGGTGCCAAAAATATTATGGCCCTTTTCTACTCCTTCATAGAACTCTACTCATTTAAGGGAAACACAAAAAAATCCAACGGTCATAGGGAACTTACATCGCTCTTGATCTTGATCCTCTTGAATTCCACAAGCTCTCCTTGTTGTGCTGAAGCGCCACCTCCTTGAAACCATTGGGGTTGCATCCACCTACTTGTTGCAAACTCACACACCTCTCACTCTCTAGTCTCTCTCACACAGGAACTCACACACAAGAAGTATAAAGGAAAATGTACCAAGAATATATTAGCTTCTATTCTTAACTCTCTCAAACCTTACACATTGACAAGAGTAAGGAGAAAGCAAGTCAGTTGGCACAAACGGGGATTGCCTTCTTGCAATGTGAGAAAATAGCTTACATACAACTAGCCCTCATTCTCCCAAAACTCAAGACTTAACTAATGAAGCTTTGACATGGCCAACTTTCTCATAAATTTATATTACAATTTTTATAGGGCCATTATATATCACTTATTGCTTGTGTAGTAGAGATTGTGTAGTAGAGAGCAGCCTATTAACCCATAGAATGAAATTAATAATTTTTGTTTATGTCTATGTGTGTCTATGTCCATAGCATAGCTAGCAAATAGAGCTAGGTTTAGGGTGCTAGTTGATGGGTATGTTCAAAGGACCAATGGGAGATGAGGTGACAAGTGAGGCCAAACCTACATAGCATAGTTATCAATCAGAGGTAGGTGTAGGGTGCTAGGTGGTGGGCATGTTTTCAAAGGATTGATGGGAGATGAGGTAACAAGAAGGGCCAAACAAGCCTGTCTTTGAGATGCTTTAGGGTGGTCATTTATAGCAGTGAAAGAGAAGGATGGTGCATGAGTTAAAGAAGGCATGGGGGGCAGCCATTGTGGCAAGGGTAAACATAGCTCTTTCATTGCAAAAATGTGGAGGGTGGGAACCTTTGCCAATAAGGTTGAAACCTTACATAAATTAAGCTGGCCTAATGGGGTTGGCTTAATTAGTAAGAGATATAACTTTAAGTGAATATGAACCCACCAAAATACAAGAATAATCATGCAAGAAAATTAAAGCATAAAAAATTTATACCTTTAGGTATATGCACTCGTGATTAAGGAGCATGCCAAGCCCTTTATAAACTAGTGTCATTGTATAACCATATTTATAAGCTGTAGATTGGGCAACTAGTACACCCATAACAGATGTGGCATTTGAGCTCTTTATAATAGCTCCACTTACATCAAATGCAAGAAAGCAACAACAAAGAGTAGGGAAGATGAAGGAGAACCTATATTACAACGTTGACAAGGGAGAATACAGACTCTGTGTGTGTAGCTATAAAGAGGAGAAGGGCCACACTAGGAAGGTAGTGTAAGGGGTAAAGTTAATGCTTAGGGTTTTGGGGAGGGTGTCCTAAAGGGAGCTAAAATGAAAAGGTGGCACCAAAGAAGGTGGGATTCAAATTAGGTCTTAAAGAGGATCATAAGAAGGGTTCTCCCAAGTGTAGTATGGAATGTGGAAAAGAGTATAAATGCTGAATATGATGCATACATTGTTGTCTCTTTCATGAATTCCATCCTTGTTCTTTTAATTTGTGAGACACGAGGAAGTTAGTGACATTAATTTCCTCCACAAACACCCTCTCTAGTTGTTTTGCTTCTTGGGGAAGGCTCTCTGATGTAATTCCCTGATGGTATAATGCATATCCAAGCAAATGGGCTTATCAACAAATGGGCTCCCTTAAGCTCTTCCCCTTCATGAATCATCCAAAAGAGAGAGAGAGAGAGAAAGAAGTTTCTTATTTTTCTTAGGTTTTATCCTTAAGGTTTTCACATTCAACACACTAAGTCATACCTAAACTCATTAGTAGAAAAATCGATTAGAGAGGGCGTTCTTATGCTTTACACACAATACACGCGATCAATGCCGTTGATGAAGTGTAGCTCGTAGACAAGATTCGATGTGGTGAGTGTTTGATGATGCTTTTAGATGTGTCTTCACACCCATCTATAGTAGATCTAACAATATTACTCCAGAATCTAATGAAGAACAATGCAAATATGGTCCCTGAAGATGTCTACATAAAACCGAGAATGGTCCCCAAAACGCACCTGGAGTGAAAATCTGACCACAAACCTAGAGTACAAAGTATTGCACACTTCACGACCCTCTTTCTTCTCTTAGAAGGGCTACTTGATCCAATTCAAGAAGATAGGTGACTCGGGGTGAAGGGTAGACACAGCAACAACAGGAGAAAAGAGTGTATACTCTCATACCAAATGTTGGAAACAAGGTTACAGGAATGCACGCACACACACACACACATAGTGGAGACTCATGCGCACGCGCATGCACGCGCACGCACACACACACACACATACATGCACACACACGCACACACACACACATTGTTGACTCAAGGGAGAACACAATGAGATGATAGATAGATAACTAATGTGTGATGTACAAAGATGATAAGTACACCCCAAGATGGGTGTATACTAGCACGGGGAAAAAACCTCCTAAAGAGGGAAAAGTGTCGTGGCTGGTCCTAGTGTGTTCACACACATCACTACCAAATATGACTATAGAAACATCTCCAAACTCAAAATTATGCCTACATTGTAGAACTACAAAGATTTATTCACACTAAGAATAAATGCACCACCAATAAATATAGCAGATGTTTGCTCAAGGTAGCAAGTTGATAATAAAAATAGATAGTTCACGTCACAAAGTGGTAGATCCATTGCCAAGATTAAGGCAAGCACTTACCAAGATGGTCGAATGTCGTCTACTACTCAACAAAAATTTCAAGTTAGCTTCATGTGAACCACCTCTTGAATAGACCTCAGGTTATTGAAGGCGGAAACAATGGTTGTGAAGAAAGTGGGTGAAACCTACATCTTACAAGTAAAATTTCTATTCACTTTACTCTACATTTCTTTCATACACCTTGCAGGTCTCCATTGTCAGTGGCCTTATAGTAGCCACCTTGGTTACATCAAAGGATTACTTAGCACTTGCAGGTTGCATGATTACTTACTCGGATATTATTAGAAATGGTACACAGTGGTGTATTTTAGATGTTCTTTGCCAGAGCTGAGGATAAGCTTGACGGGACCAACTACCCGTTATGGTCCTATATGATGTGGCATGTATTGGTAGCCAAAGGGCTATGGAATATTGTGGTTAATACTGAGAAACATCTTGCTTCCTCTTATGAACATGATGGAGAAGGCACATCTGCAAAGATGGATTGAATTTCACATGGTATATTACCACAGGATAGCATACCTCCTATGACATAGGAACAAACAAAGTGGGATAGAAGAGATGTATGCGTTGCTTGCTTTGTCAGTCACCAAGAGGAGTATCATTCCTCACATTCAGTCATGCAGGACTGCTAAACATGCTTGGGATGCACTTGCATCATTGTACCAGGAATGTAATGAAGCACGTGTTCCTTATCTATGCAAGTAATTAGAGTCAAAGCATATGAATAAGGGAGACTCTATGGACAACTTTCTTACAAAAATCAAGGATTTTAAGGAGAAGTTGGCCAGTGTTGATGAAGTATATCCTGCCTATTGTCTTGAATGTGTAGCCAGACTCATATCAAAGTTTTGTTTCTACCATCATACTCATGATGAAAGGCAATCCAAATGCCTTAAAGTTTGAGTAGTTAGTTTCTTTGCTCTTTCAAGAAGTGCAATCCATGTAAAACAGATCTGTCATGTTTACAAGAGATCATGCTTTTATTTCCAGTCAAAGAGGTAAAGGTAAATCCTTTCCTCAAGGTAGTTACAAGCTAAAATTAGAGTCATTGGGGGAAAGCTTGCAGAAAAGGAAGGCGACAAGCCAAAGAAAAAGAGCAAATGCAACTATTGTAGGAAACGCTGGTCACTACATTAATGAGTGCAAGAAGTGGCTGGAGAAAGAGCAAAAGAATGACTCAAGTATGGCTGTAGCTAATGCATCAACATCTAATGTAGAAAACTAAGAATTTGCAAACTATGCACATGATGATTGGGCTTTCATTGTGCAATGTAGTTTTGACCCTTTGCATAAGGATGTATGCATGGTTGTTATAGATGTACATGTTTGGTATTTTGATAGTGGTGCTAGTAGGCACAATACTTCTCATTGTAGTTTGTTCTCATCACTTGAATTTTCTCCATAGGGAAACACTATTACATGTGCAAACAACTCCTCATATCATGTAAAAGGAGTTAGTAAATTTGCTCTCACTATTGTAAATGGTGGAACAATCATGCTCTCAGATGTATTATGTACCATGGATCAAGAAGAACTTGTTATTTATCTTCGCCATTAACTAAAAGAATGGCTTAGTGGTTCAATTTGTGGATGATAGATGTATTGTTCATGATTGTACAGTGTGATGGCAATACAATTGTTGCTTCTAGTACTGTCTCATAGCCTTAACAGGCTAGATGCATATGAAAGACAAAATCATGCTATATGTATAGTTTCTCCCACAAATGGAATGGGTGACGCTAAGCTATAGCATGCATGCTTTGGTCACTTAAACTTTGGCAATTCGCTGCATTTGCATAAGCATAACATGGTGTCTAAGCTGCCACATCTTGAAGCCTCTATCAAACATGTTCATGTGGGCTATATTCTTAGAAAAATGTAAAAGGCATTATTTTCCAAAGCTAGTTTAACTAGAGCTATGCAAAAATTACAGCTTATACATAGTGATGTATGTGGTCCTATATGAGGACACCATCTATGGGGCTTCCTCTACCTTGTCACATTCATTGATGATTATTCCAGGCATACGTGGGTAAATCCATTGAAACAGAAATCAAAGGTTTTTATGTGCTTTAAGCACTTTTTTGCTCTGGTTGAAAATGTTTTTGTATGTAAGATTAGTACCCTGCATATTTAGGGGGGGAGTATATGTTTAAGGGGTTTCATGCATACAAGGTTGCTCATGGGATAAAACACCAATGTACTGTGCCCTATACACCTCAGAAAAATGGTATAGCTGAATGCAAAAACAGGTCTCTCATGGAGATGGCATGTTGTATGGTCAAAAGTCAGGAGTTACCTCATGGCTTCTATTTAGAAGCAGTCATGTGTGCAACATATGTTTTGAATAGGTGTCCTACAAAGGCTTTGCATACAATTACGCCTTTTGAAGCTTGGAATGGTAGAAAGCCCTGTGTGGCTCTCATCTATGCATTTTTGTTATCTGGTTACCATCTCTATCATCCTACTACCAAGAGGATTCTTATGAGTAGAGATGTTATATTTATGGAAGATACAATTCAGCCCTTGCTTTCATGTAAAAAACTACAAAATGTATGTTTGCAAAACATATTTGACACTCTCCTTCCATTGTTCAATGCAGGACTCATTAATGTAAAGCATTTGGATACTCAAAGGAAAGCTGAAAATAAGCCCACATAGGTTAAAAATCAGCATGTTTTTCAACCCACAGATCAGCCTATTGATAAGGCAAAGGTGGATGATATAGTTAATGAGGAAAAAAAGAAAATTGAGGAGTCAAAAAGTATGCCAAAATGGTTGGTGAAAACACTACATGATAGCAAATTGGCCATGCCTTTGCCTAGCAGAACACCTGCAGGTTCTCATCACGCATCCCATGTTGACACAAGTTATGCTCTTATTGCTAGTTTATGTACTTAAGAGGAACCCGTCTCCTTTGATGAAGCAAAGGAATCACAACAATGGATGAGTGCTATGCAATCTAAATATGATGCTTTACTCAAAAATGGTACTTGGGAGTTGTCTGGTTTGCCTCACGGCACGAAGGCCATTGCCACAAAATGGGTTTACAAGCTTAAACGTAAAGCTGACAGTAGTGTCAAGCGATACAAAGCAAGGTTTGTTTCAAAGGATTATACACAAGAAAAAGGCATTGACTATGGTGAGACCTTTGCATCCACATGTCGTATGACTACCATGTGAAGTATCATTATATTAGTAGCACATAAAGGTTGGAATGTACACATCAAAACTACTTTTTTAAATGGATACTCCCAGGGCATGGTATGAGAAGATACATGTATACTTGGTTGAACAAGGTCTTTGCAACAATTCTATTTGATAGTACCCTCTACAATTAAGAGGACTAAAGATGAATTTTTGGTCATTGGTGCTATATGTTGATGACATGCTAGTAGCTACTCATAGGCCCTGATGATAATCATATTTTAGCTTTTATAGCTAATTTACAGAGAGGTCTATGTCAGATCTTGGCCCGTTGCACTATTATTGGGCATTGAGTTTCGGCAACGTAGTGATGGCATTGTTATGCTACAGACACAATACAAAGAGGCATTGTTAAAGAGGCTTAATCTTAGAGACTCCAAACTTGTAACCTTCACCTATGTAACCTAGTTTGCGACTTAGTCTTGAAGACGCAGGTGACCCTTTTGATACTGGCTTGTATCAAGAAGCTGTTGTGGATGCCTTATCTTCTTATATAACACCAAACTTGACGTTCAATATGGGGTCTCAGTATTAAGACGATTTTTGCATAGCCTAGGCATAAAGCATTGGCAGTCTGTCAAACGGGTGTTCTGTTACCTAAAGGGCACCAAGAACTTTGGGTTGTTTTATCCCAAGGGGGGTAAATCACTCACAGCTACATGCATTTATAGACTCAGCTAGGCTGGATGTTATTACACACAAGTATTCATGAGTGGTTTTTGCTTTTTTCTTGGTGTTTCATACATATCATGGCTCAGCAAAAAGCAACCCATTGCGGCCACTTCTAGTTATGAAGCTTTAGGCACATGGCAACGTTTACAGTTATAATTGAGTGTGTTTGGGTCAGACGCCTTATTGTTGATTTGGGTATTGGTGAGTCCTTAGACACTATCATCTTTATTGGCCATCAAAGCACTATGGTAGAGGAACCCACTTTTCCATGCCTGCACAAGCACAATGAGGTGCATTATCATTATGTTAAGGAGAGAGATGCTCCGTAGGGGAAATCAGCTTGGCTTATGTGCCAACATAGGACAACTTGGATTAGTCTGGGCTCCCTTTCACAGTCCAAAGAGCTTGGCACATCTTTGTACTTTTAGTGCCAGCTCACCCCTTGTTCACATCATCACTCCCAGGGGGGGATTTGTAGCCTTATTTGGTAGTAGTGATGTGTGTGAACACACTAGGACCAGCCAGGGCACTTTTTCCTTCTTTAGGAAGTTTTTCTCCGTTCTAGTAAACACCCATCTTGGGGTATACTTATCATCTTTGTACATCACACATTCATTATCTATCTGTCATCTCCTTGTGTGCTCCCTTGAGCTCTCCATTGTGTGTGTGTGTGTGTGTGCACATTCTTGGAACCCTGTTTTCAACAGTTTCTTAGTCTTATTTCTTCGAGGTTAAAGTTCACATTTCTCATTTTTATTGTTTATGTAGATGATACAATGCAAATGATAACTTAGTAACAAAATTAGAGATTTTAATATGAGTGTTATGTTCATTATTACACACTATATGGCTTTGTAATAATTTGTTATCATGTATGTCCTATTTAAATATGGAAATGGCACATTCCCTATTTAAATTGGGAAATGACACATTTTCCTATGATTATAATTTTGAGGAAAGAGTTGTGCCAATTCCTCGCCATACCTTGTGTATGGTCTTTTTTTCACCTGCCCCCCCACCACCCCAAACACACACACAACACACACACATGTGCACATAAAAGAAGAATTGATGTTGTCAAAATGATTAACTTCATATATGACTTATATTGGTTAACACATTGTTGTAAGGATTCTATGACATTTTTTCCTCTCTCTCTCTCTCTCTCTCTCTCTCTCTCTCTCACACACACACACACACACACATAAATCTATCATAAAAATCATGGTTTAGAGGATTTTTTCTATTTTCTTCTTTAACACATTTACACACACCATGCACACTTACACATTTATATCCACTTAGCTACCACACACAACCACTCCTCATCTATCATAAAACTCACATGAATAATCTCTCTACTTTTCTAATCACACACACACCCACACACAAACAAACACACTTACTCTCATCTGGGGTAGATCTCTTATTATTTGTGTGAACGGGTAGGGTATGGTTTCACACAAACACCTAAAAGTAGGAAATTATTGACACACGTACAACTACCTAAATCATATCTCTAACACCCTGCGTGCGATTTCTTCCTGCCTGACATTCATTCACTCTGAGCATTAGCTGGCCATGGCTAATTGTGGATTAAAATTCTGTGTATTATAACGACGCCTGACATGAAATTCATTATGGGCATTAACCAGCTATGGTTGGTTGCGATTAATACACTGAGGAGTGGAATGACCTCGATGAAGAGCTTTCATGGAGATAACCGGCTGCATCAGCTTGATTCCACCTATAAAAAAAGCAGCAAACGATGAGTGCTTCCACACTCACTTAGCCCGTGTATTAGTGTTCTTACGCCATGTCTATTGTGCTTGCAACAGTAGGAGTTCTTCTTCCTCTTAGGTAACTCATAGTAACTTGCTATTGATTTATGGAATCCTACGATGGCTTTCATATTATTGTGTGTTTCTAACTCTGCATATGATTATGGGTTAAGGACTTGATGGAAACCCATAGTATGCTTTGACCCCCATGATATTTATGTTATCAACCCTTTGAAGGATGACATGATATAGACCTCTCGGGGATGATGAAAATGTGTTCTTTGGTTTCTTTTGAAATTATTTCAGTTTTCCATGTTGCACTTTGACTGTTATGCGTGATTAACACTTCACCTACTCTACTAATATGAGCATATCTTAATGTTATGGATTCCCTAAACCCCCTCACACATGGAGTGATGGATTATTGATGATACAGGGCTGCGCTTAACTGGGAATGATATACGATGCCCTGGCTGTTTTTAATACAAATAAGTTTTTAATAATCTCTTTTACCTTTGGTCTTGCATAACTATGGATTTCTTATGGTGACTCATCGGGCTTGCAATATTGAGATGCTCTCTCCATCCTATAGGTTACACCTACGACCAAGTAATTAATGGCTATTATGAGATTAAAATTTCACTTGACCCTTGCTGATGGGTAGAACCGAGATCCTAATCTTAACATAGGACGCCCTAATTGCTTATGCACACATATTGTGTGATTATTGAGGATACATGGTTATGTATGATTTACTTTTGGAATTGATACACGATGTTTGGCAATATGGTTTAATAGTGGCTTACTGCAATGATAGAGTCTAAATGACATTTTGATGTTTTATTTTCATACGGCTTTACATGGATGATTGCATATACTATTGATGATATAGCTCCTATTCTAGTATGATAAAATGGATGCTTTTATAGGTTAATTTTTTGTATAGTAGGATACTAGTATGACAATCATTTGTTTATGAGTTAGGGATTTCTATTGAGATACACGAAATTTTAAAACAAATACATGCTTACATGACAAGAGATAGATTGAATATCTACTAGGTTATTGGGATTACTATAAGGCCAATTGTCTGGTGTTGGTCATGCTTCGATTTGCATTAATCCCATGTTATTTCAAAAAGCTACCTTCCCTTCTTCGTAAACAACAATGAGAATCAATTCGTGCTCTATATGCTTAAGCCAACATCAATGCCACCATGTTTCTTCAAAGCAACAATGAGAATGAATCATCCACCAATTAGTGCACCATACCCTTAGGCTAGGTTTAGACAAGGGTGACATAAAAGTTTCAAACCTGAGCTGTCAAACTGTAGTTCGATGGAAGTCCATGTTATAGATGTCTGCACTCCAAAAATGCTTTTGTCCTCAAGGGGTCAATCGAGCAAAGGCCATCTCACAAGAGGACCAGGCAAAACTACAATTCGTGGGGTACGCACCCAAGACCCACTGTAGAGGGCCAAGAGCTCTAATTACTTGGGCTATGCTTGTATAATGGAAGTTGTCTCGTTCACAGAAGTGTATAGCTTACTGGTGCTCTACGTGATTTGCAAGGGAGTTTGCTGCTCAAAATGTGACCTTTCCATTGCCCCATCTGAATCTACCCATAGCATGCACAACTCCAAGTGTGATATGAAGATACTTCCAGATTTAGGAGCAAGTTGCATTGAATTTGCTGATGAATCTCCCCACTTGTCCTCTAGGGCCTAGGCTATCGTTGTTAGCATACCTTTATTTCATCTATCTCCCTTCCGCCCTTCGAATCTTTGTGTGAAATTGATCTTGCTCTAGGAAGCTCTTGCTTACTCTCCTTTCCATGATTGCCTTCGCAGGTCCGCCCCGTCTGGCTCGCATGGTTCCCGAGCGGCCCCTCAACCATCTCCTTAACCTCACCCGCCTCAAACGCCCTGACGATCAACTGCCCGCCTTCGATACGGACGATGACGACGAGGAGGAAGAAGACTTTGCACTTGTAAGTGTTTTTTCTGCCCCCTCCCTCTCTTCTTCTTCCTCCTCTACATTAGGTTTCTAATGAGAACTCAGAATCAGTGTGTTTTCTGCTGTTGGGCGCTTTTGGGCACTCATCTTTGATCTGTCACTCGGAAATGGGCTATTGTGGGCGCTTCTCAATAGCTTGGATTCTCTGTTTTTCTGGCAATGGGCGACTTCAGGCGCTTGTCTTTAGCCTTTGGGCGGTCCTTTTGGGAACAAGCATCATCTGGCACCTGGAAATTGCGTTCATGGGCGCTCCATTTTTGCGTGGATATGATTCGTTTCTCTTGTTTCTGTTGGGTACTCTTGGATATGATATTTTCTGCCTGTACATGTTGTGGGTGATCGTGGCTTTTGCTATCATAGATTGGGTGTTCTCTGTCTGTTTATCATTCCTTACAGCATGGATATGCTCAATGAGCCTTGATATTTGTAGGAAGTCTTGGTTTTAGCATGGTTTTATGTAGATGACCTCTGTCAATGGGCCTTGTTGTTGGCAGTTTTCAGCTGTGTGTGCACTGTCAGTAGGTGCTTGTGGGCCGTCTCGTGTAGCATGGATGTGTTGTTTATGTATCTGTTGGCCCTCTAGTTTTAGACTGGATAAGTTATTTTTCCATCAATGCCTCTCAGGTGAAGTGTTGTTTTTTGTTCGTGGGTTCTTATTGGCTAGCATGGAGTAAGCTTTGATGCATTTGGCTTTTTAGCTTATTCCAAAATTTCTATCTCAGCTGGATAGCTTCGAAGACGGTTATTTTGATGGTGGCAACAGGAAGCTTCCCCCCAAATCGCCTCCCTCTCAAGCACCAACTCCAAATAAACCTTTGAAATTTTCTATTTCTAGTGTGCCCACTCCGAAGAAATCAGTGAAAATGGTCACCAAAATGCCCATCAAATCAGAGCCCAGAAATTCAAAACTATTGAATGCAAGAGAATATGGACGATCTTTGAAACCTGCACAAAGCAGCCCTGACTATAATTTTGGCCAGAATCAACTCTCAGGGCTTTCCGGATCCACATGGGAAGAGCGGGCTTATGAATATGTCAGGAACAAGAGGCTAAGGGAGAGCTTGGCTGCAGTCCAACAGACTACAAAAACGCCAGCAAAGGAGAAAGAAACCAGTTCTCCCTCACAGGTGAAGCCCTCAAATCTCAAGTTTCTTTTGGGTTTCTATTGTTTTATTTGCAACTACAAGTGATAATGCCGTAGTCCTTGTCATGAATGCCACTGCTTGCCTTTCACAAGCAAGGTTGCTATTTGCACCACCAGCAAGTCCTTCATCTCTGTTTTTCTTTCAATTGACATGCATGGCACGCACTTGCTCAGAGAAAAATTTATAAGCTCTTCTCCATCTCTGAATCTGGTGATTCAGCAATGCGATTTGGGGTTGAAGGACAACTCAAACCTCCCAATTTTGGCGGGACTTGAGCTAGAAAAGAAATGCCAGCCTGTAGTTGAATACTTGATCTCCCTTGGCCTTGACGAGGAGCATCTGCAGAAGATTTCCAAGAGGCGCAAAGCATGCTTTTATGTTAAGATTAGCAAGGTAAAGGAGAGGCTGGATTACTTGACTAGTCTTGGGGTGAAGGATGAGGATCTTAGAAAAGTCATAGCTAGACATCCTCAAGTGCTTGAATACACAGTTGACCGTATGATGAAGCCGCGAATCCAATACCTACAGAGCATTGGAGTCCCGGATACAAGGCTGGGGAGAGTAATTACAGTCTCTCCTTCATTGCTCGAGTGCAGCTTGGAGGGATCTCTCAAGAGAAGGGTAAAGTTCTTGGTGGATGAGGTTGGGGTTAATGAAGGAGATGTATGGAAAGTTGTCCTGCTGAGCCCGCAGGTCCTGACACAAAGCATTGAGGACTCATTGAGGCCCAGGATGGACTTTCTGCTGAAGCAACTTGGTATCAGTCAAGAGAGAGTGGCAAAGATGATAACCAAGCATCCGCAGCTGCTCCATTACAGCATAAAGAACGGCATTCAGCCGCGCATTGATTTCTTAAGAAGCATTGGGATGAGTGATCCTGATATTGTCAAAGTGCTGAGCCGGTCTTCACAGGTGAGCCATGCTGTTGTCTTTCTTTTTATCGTCGGTTGGGGTGTTTGCATGTATGAATGCATGCGATGTATGTATGTATGCATGCTTGCTTGCATTATATGTACGTTAAGTACTAATGTATGCATGCATGTGTATGTAATGTATGACTCTCTTTCTGCATGCATGTAATGTGTGAACGTATGTATGTATGACTCGTGGCTGCTTGTGGCCTCCTCCTCTATGCTTTCACTTTTTGAGTTGCAAGTTCACAAGATCTTTTGCTTGCCTTTTTTAGAGGGGAACTTCACACATCCCTTGTATGGTTGCAGATCCTGTCTCTCTCAGTGGAGAAGTCATTGAAGCCAAAGTGTGATTATTTAACTAAAGAACTCAAATGTGGGTTGCAAACTGTCACCAGCTTTCCTGCTTATTTCAGCCTCTCACTTGAGCAGCGCATCCAACCCCGCCACAAGTTTCTGAAGTCATTGAACAGGCTCCCTGAAGGTCGGTTCCCCATGCATCTCCTTGCAATAACAGATCATGAGTTTTGTGAGCGGTGGGCAAAGTCGACAGTCGAGGAGTATCATACCTTTCGGCAGTCATTGCTCCTCAGCAATTTTGCCAAACAATTTGAGAAGAGAAATAGGTTGCAATATGATAATGCTGAAGGAAAAACAGTCTTTTGAAGAGAATTCTGGCTGTTGGGAGTTGCAGAGCTTTTGCTTCCATGCAAAGGTACATCTATGATGCCTGCTGAAGTGCGGCAAAAGCAATTGAAGATATGGCATCAGTGAGCTCTGAAGAGGCTATATGCTTCTTTTCTTAGCCTTCTATATTAAATTTCTAACTCTTATTCAGCTCTGTTCGTAACTTGTGAGTGCTGTGTAAGGTCTTTTGTCGTAGCTGATCTTTCTGAATGTATTCTAACATTTTTGTAGCCCATCTTGGACTTAAATAGATCATGCTTTAAGAGATAGAGAAGACACATCCAAGCAAGGGGGCCATGCCTGCTCTCTCTCTCTCTCTTTGACACACACACACACACACAGGTTGGCAGACCTGGCATATGACATCGAAGAGTTCTCCCTAGTGTGTGCTAGTAGGGGAAATGTGAGCTAGATCATGCAAGTCTATCTTTAGACACATCCAAGCAAGGGGGCCATGCCTGCTCTCTCTCTCTCTCTCTCTCTCTCTTTCACACACACACACACACAGGTTGGCAGACCTGGCATATGACATCGAAGAGTTCTCCTAGTGTGTGTATACCCAGGTGCATGCATACATAGTGTGTGCTAGGGGAAATGTGAGCCAGATCATGCAAGTCTATCTTTACCTTGGGTAGCCTAACATCCTTGCAAAAAAGCATGAAAGGAGAGAGAACCTCGTAGCATGTAAAAAAAATAAATGATCAAAATTTCTTGAAAAGCTTCCTAAAAATAGCTCAAAAAGCTTTGCTTCAAAAGCTCGCTCAATAAAAAGCTTTGCCAATCAGACAATACAATATTTATAATTATAAATTCAGATTTGCATTTCGGACATAATGGCCTCATGAAGCTCGTCATTAACCTGACTGGCCAGCCTTGTTGCTTTTGGTGTCGAGGCTTTGGAAATGGGAGACCTTCTGATGGTCCACAAGGCATGGCATCAGGCCCCTTTCTTCTCGAGCACACTGGAGCTCTCTGGCAGCCTTTAGGAAGCCCTAATCTGGGGTTCCCCAACTGGTGGGTGCCATGCCTGCTCTCTCTCTCTCTCTCTCTCTCTCTCTCGTTTTGGACAAAGCCCATTTCTTTTCCCAAATCAAAGAATCGTTACATTGCGTTAGCAGGGGAGCTGCATGGGGAATCCGCACACCTGCTTGATAATGATTGCTATTGGCTACCTTTACATTTCTTTCTAATTCTTTTCAAAACCTGAATTTTACCGTTTGGTTGATGCCGTCTTTCTTTTTGCCGGTTTTTCATCTCTTTATAGTCATCTCCAATTTGGAAGTTTGGATGTAACTAGTTCGAATGAAGGTTTACAATGTCTTAAACTAATCAAGCAAAGCCTCCCCATACATTGTGAAAAGTTGTAAAATGTTTGAATCCTTCAGATTTCTTGGATAGTTCATGTTTTTTCATAGTTGACGTGACATCTATTGAAAAGGTTTAGTCATGGTTGCTCTTCTTGTCTTTGCTTAGACAATGAGGGTGATACCTTACAACTGATCTGAATTTGTTGATATCATTGTTGAAATTGTTGTTTTCTCTTTCTTTTCCCCTTCGAACATGGGAACAAGGAGGTGTCCATTTCAGTGACTATATTAGAATGAGGATTGGAACACTATTCCCTGTCTTCACATTATAAAAGTTGTACCTACTAATGATGTACCAACTGAAGCAAGCAATATTGATTGCAAACAGTTCAAACAACATGCTGTTACAACATGATATCGATACATCAAAGAGATTGAATAAGACAGCAAAAGTGATCAGGATGCTATGAGGAACATCGTGCATTACAACTTACCAACGTCTTTGCCAGGTACACCATCTTGGCATTATAAAAACTTAAAAGACTTGATTGCCATGGTGGACATGTGGGGTCTCCTAGACTTGTTTGTGACGTTCACAGCAGATGAGGTGATTGAAAAGAAGTGGCAAGAGATAACATTAATTGAGAACATAGTTCGTGAATTCAACCCAGTTTTTACGTGGAAAGATTGCCGAGTTGAGTGCGCTTTGCTATTTCACACACAGCTTCACAACTTCTTGAATGCAAACATACTTGAAGGAAATAAACTTTTTGGCCTTGTAGAACATCACCTGATCAAGTACGAGATACAAAATAGAAGTTTTTTACATGCACATATCATTCTTTGGGTGCATAAAAACGATGTGCAATGAGTCTCAAATGAGATAGACACATATATTCTTGTAGTAGTAGACAGTGCATCCAACACCTTCACAATGTCTTTAAATAAACATATATGCCGATGTAGGATATCCAATTCGATGTCGATGTTGAGGCACAAGATCTCTGATGCCGAGCACACCACGAGGATGCAACTCGTTCTCTCCAAACAAATCCACATTTGCAAGGAATCTTGCAGGACAAGAGGTCACAATTCTTCATGCAAATATGGTTTTCCATATGAAATGCATTCGTAGACAGATCTACATTGCACCCACAAACTTTGAAGTGGTTGTATTTTTGCCCAAGCCATGGACATAAGTTTGTCTTTGCAACATGATTAATCAACAAGAAATGGAACGTCCATTTACATCTTTTGCTTTACATGATATCTTGACATCTCAGAATTTGAGGAAAGATTTATTGATTTTGAATAATGCTTTATCTTTGAATGTTTTGTGTTAGTATAAATTTGAGCACACTCGTGCACTCGTGATAAGGCTACCTTAGCATTCTAGTTGTTCATACTAGAAGAACAACATTGATAGAAGTTACCCCTCACGTACATGATGATTTCTTGTTGGTGGCGACTTTTTGTTAGAGAGAAAAAATATTAATCTTAAAAATAATTTAAATTTATATACTACAATAGCAATATCTTGGTTGATCCCCATTGTCTTGTTTATCGAATTCATCACTACTCAGTTGATCAAACATGCAACAAATTAGTGCCTAGAAGTTGTTGGCATGCGTGACCAACTCTGTCACGTTTTATAAATAAATGTTTAGTTACCTAGTATCATAGCTAATTCATCTTGGTGTCTAATTGTACTTGAGTGCATCTTAATTAGCACACACTCATTATAAGTTTTCTTCATTTCTATCTACCTTAGATTAGTGATGTGATTAGTGTAATATTAGTTAATGTAGATCCATGTCTTCCATGTTTCTTAATAGACTATAATGAAAACTCAATTTTGTCAAAGTTTCAACTGTTTGCTTTCATGTTGGTTCTCATATTGCCTTGTGCATTCTAATACGCATGATCTTGTACTTGTTGTTCAGGATTATGTTTCTCTTGTAATGCGACAATCCCCAACAATGTGGCAAATCCCATTGAAGTGCCTATGGTCGATGCAATGCAAAGCCCAAGGATGTGCTTGAGGAATTGCCACAGCTTGATAAGGCAGTGATGACTGATGACCAAGCTGTGCCCAATGAGGTGCCAAAGCTCGACGAGCACTCAAAGCCCGATAATGTTTCTAGTGAGGTGCCAAAGATTGACGAAAGCCTAATGATTTGCCAAATGAGGTACCAATGCTCGACGAGTAGTCAAAGCCTGATGATGTGCCCAATGGGGTGCCAATGCTGTGCTACACTGAAAGCTAGATGATGAGAAAAAAAGACATCCGAAGCCTACACAATATGTGGCACTAATTTTGGACATGAATGGGGTATTAATGCTCACACATTAATGGCCAACACATTCCAAAGTGGGTAGGCTTCTTTTGGGCTGTGATGCAAGATACCTATCACACACTTTGTGTGCAGCAAGGATGTAGATCATTTCTTGTGTTTGGCATGCAAATTTTGTGATGTTTAGATATGGAATTCTGAAGCTCTCCACAATGTCGAGCGACAATTGATACTGTGATTCCTAACGATGATAAGCAAGTTGGTAGGCTGGTGTGGCCAAGAGATGTGCCATTCAACTGATTTTAGGAAGCCATTCTCCTTGAAAAAGCTACAGAGCTTTTGGGACTTGCAACTAAAGTATAACAAGCAGAACACATTGATGCTAGATGATAGCCTCTACAAGTGTGCATTGAACAAGCGTGACATTTTCCATACTACCAACATACAACCAATCTGAGGAGGATCTACATACATTATTCCTCATGATGGAACTTGGAGTGTAGCTATATGAATGGTTGCATCTAGATGGCATGGGCAAAGGGGGATGCATACATTGCTTGTGGGTGATGTCGAGTTACGAGAAGAACTAAATTTTATGATTGAGAAGCTTCAATCTGAAGGCAAGATTATGACCTATAAGGAGAAGCGAGAAGCAGATCGAGATGCATTCAGGTACTAGGACATTGAGAGAAGGGGAAAGGGTAGAAGCGGAAGGTCTTAGGTGACCAAGCACTGCTCTCAATATATCTTGATGTAATAAATTTTAGCAACACTACTATTGAAACTCACCAAATTTAATGAATTTAACTGAAGTTTTGCCAAATTTGGAGTGATGTTAAAGCTCTAGGAGTTAATATAGGGCATAGGAAACATTGCTAGGAAGGTGTAAATGTTTTTGTGGAATATATATTTGGAAGCTTGATATTATATCACAAGCTCATTCAATAAGTTATTGCAAAAGTATTTACTAATTTAAAGAGCATGACACTGTTTTGGTATGGAGAATTCAAGTAGGGTGCAATGAACCTGTCAAGTGTATGTGTATGTTTGAGCTAGTGGTCTGCTCTAGTGGGCCCAAAGCATTTGCAAGTTTATGTGGGTACGCTCTTCAATATATTACACTTCAAAGATCTAGATAGAGTTATAAACACCTACATATCTATACAAATAAAGTATTTCTTCTGTTAAAGAAGTGTTGAGCCATCATGTGTGTAATATTTTATGCTCAAAAGGTAAATGTGATTCCTCTTGAGATGTTCAACAAAAGGAATGAAAAGAGGTGCTTTTTCTTCTCAGCATAGGATAATAAATGCATAAAGGTCCAAGAGATTAAAAGGACCCATCATATAAACTAGACATTAATGTGTAATATCAAAACAAGGAATGCATGTCAACATAATAGTTAGAATCTAACACACAGGTGGGAAAGCCCTATTCTAATTCCTTTGCAAAGGGAATATTCTCTAATTTTTCTTCGATTTTCAAACTTGACCTTAGTGTGACCTTAGGGTTAATTATTTAGGCTGACTTTAGGTGAAAACCTAGTTCTAGGATAAAGCTCAATAATTAGTGAAGTTGATGCTCTAGAATAATGAACTTTGGGTAGGATGGAATGAAAGCCTTGATTTTAGAAAATAATTAAGTTAAAATTCAATAAATTATGTGCATAAGGTGTATATCCGATGGATACACACAAATGTACTCATGGTATACATAAATGTGTATAAATGATCTCCTTAGCTCGGCCAAAAGATTATTAATCAGGTGAAAAGTTAGTTTTTTGAATAAATCCTAACCCTAGAGAGAGAAACCTAAGAATTAAGGTTTTAGAGAGAGAACATAGTTTTTAAGTAGATAGAGCAAGCGTTAAATCAATCGAAGTTATTTAGTGAGATGCTTAAGGATCTTTTTAAACATTAATGAAAAAAATCTAGAGAGAGAAAAAATGTGCATATATGAAAAATATAATAGCGAAGGATTTGTGCATGTAGCTCTCATACATCTGTGTGTATATAGAAAACTCCGTATGAGCTAGATCCAGGTATAGTAAGCAAGCAAGAGATACACCAAAAAGAGGTGACTCATACAATCATGTGTATGCCCCCAAAAGTATAGTTAGTGTGTTGCATATTCTCTCTCTCAGAAGCAAGCTATATATGTTTTTATGAGCACGTAGAAGACATTCTATTGGCTGCCAAAATAGCCATGAAAAGTGAGTTTGGTATTCAAAAGAAGGATACCCTAGGACTAAAGAGTAGCAACTATTGTAAATGAAGCCATAAACTCATATGTAAATAACCTAATTTTGTTAGGTCTTTAAGCTAAGGTGTTTTTATTTGAATACAACTAAAACTCACCTTTTTAGGATAGTTAACAATAAAAGAATCAAGGTGACCAAACCTTAAATTAGTAAAATTGAGTGTCTGTGTGTGTGTTAAGACTTGAAAACCCTAAAAAACATTTGATCCAATATCAATGATAGATTATAAAAGAAGAACCATTGATAACTCCTTTACATAGCATCATGAAGGATTCAATATTATCCTTTGAAGCAATGTAGAATATAGATATTCTCAAAAAATGTTGGTCCTTGAAAATGTAAAACCACAACCACTCACTTGCCATCATCTAAAAGAATAAACTAGTAAGGACTCACTTAATCCCATGGGAAGATACTCTTCACCGTAGTGATGGACTTGTTAGTGCTGTCTAAATTAAAAGGAGAAATTAACAAAAAAGGAAACGCCAAACTATCACATTCACTTGCCACCATCATCCAAAAAAATAAGTTCGTTTACCATGGGAAGACAGGCTTTGGACTTTTTATTGTTGTCTAGAGTAAATGGAGAAATTAACAAAAAGGAACCTATAATAAAAACACAAACACCAAAATAAGCAAAAGTCTATATGTAAAAGACATGTGTGATACGATAAAGATCCAAGTATAGCTAATGATCTTTAGTTATGTTCAATTAATCTTTGTTAAAAGGAACATGATACCTTATCTTTGACCTTGTATTTCTTGAGGTTTACAAGAAAACTAAATATGAAATTAAAGATAACCTCATATAGAGAAGTTCTTTGATTATTGAAGAAAGTGCTCTCAATTGTATGTCATATGAGCTAGATCCTATCCAAGAAAGAGATCTACCAAAAAGAGGTGAAAACTAGTGATCATACAATCGTGTGTATGTCCCCAAAAGTCTAGACTTTAGTGTAACTTCATATTCTCTCTCTCAGAAAAACGAAAGAGGGCCATCTCCAAAGGAATTTTCTATGGTAAACCTAAGGACCATGATGTCAGTCTCTAGTCGAAAAGCATGCTAGGATGACTCAGAGTTCTAAACTCCTTCGGATTAACCACACTTCTACTTACAAGTACTTTGAGGTGACCCTACACACAAAGTAGTTTGCAAATATGCAAGGATCAGCTGGATTTGCAAGGTAGTGCACAAGCATGGGACCTGAGAGGGCTTACACATCTTCTGGCAAGAAGTATCATGGGGTGCACAGAAAAGGTCCCTTGTTCTGACCATTTGAAGTGCAACAATTTCCTCTCCTTTAGGAAATATTGTTGAAAGTAGCATGACCATGCTCATGGAGTACTTATTTTATGATGGTACCATTTTTTTGCCATGCTCATGGAGTACCTGTTCTATGATGGTACCAAAATTTTGCCTCATTTTAAGCGTTGGATCTATGTTCTTGTGATGGCATGCACAAAACTATTGTTGTCAATTTTTAAATTTTCACTAAGAAGTTTTTATTATGACCAGGTAACATATGCTAGATTTACTTTGAGGTTTGTTTTGCTTGAAGTATTTATACAAGGTTAGGTAAATTTGTGAAAGACGTTCAAGCCACCTGACAAAAAAGCATGCCACACTACCACAAAGCATGTGAGGGTCAAGAACCTACAAACTAGCCCCCATAACAACAAACATGCTAGCTAAGAAAGCAACAAAGCCATGAGCAAATTGTAAACCTAAATTGCAAAGCCACTGGTGAAGCAACCAAGCCATCAACAAAGCAATATGGAAGCCATTGGTGAAGCAACCAAGCCATCGATGAAGTAACCAAGCCATCAATGAAGTAATATGGAAGCCAACAACAAAACAGCCAACTAGCACACCAAATTAGACTTTTACAACAAGGTAATGCTTCCACTGCCATGAAGTAATTGGGGAGAAGAAGACCAAGCTTATGAAATTTTGCTTCCTCCATACTTAAAGATCTACAATGTCTTTCATGTGAGCTTATTGAAGAAGTATGTAGGAGATCCGAGTCATATATTAAAAGATGAGGAGGTGCCTTTCCCATTCAAGGTCAAGTAGAATTAAAACCTAAAGCAATTTTGGATGTCAAAGAAAAGCCCCTTAGAAATCGAGTCTTAAAAGAGTATCTAGTTATATTCTTCCTAGTTGATGATGCTATGTGGGGAAGGAGGAAGATATACTAAGAGATTATCCCCTATCCCCAATTCGCAAGATGAGAACATCTTGGATTTTCACGTGGGAGAGAATGTAAGATCTCTCTTACTAGCAAAAAATTTAAATTAAAAATTAAAAATATTTGTGTTCATTATTTTGATGAAAGTGTGTTAATAAATGAATTACTACCTTTTTCAGATAATTTTGTGAAGGATAAATGTGTAAAAGTAAAGAGAAGGCCCTTGGGTGCACATTAGTGCACACACCTTGCAAATTAAATAAGATCAAAAAGGAAAATGGTAAATATTACTTACAAAAAAGAAAAGAAAATAATGAACTCAAGTACCATAGATTAATTAAAATATTAGAGCATTTAACTACAAGAGTTTTCCTTGGATAAATTAAATAAATATGCATATCCTTGTGTGTGTGCACATTATTTAATCTAATTGGACTAAGTGTGAATTTTCTAAGGTTTATAAAAACCATTTTTTTGGGAAAATCCAAGGTAGATTGGGTTGATAGGTGGTGCTTTATCTATCCATGGTAATTGTTGGTGCTTTATAGTAAATACAAAACCAGAGTTCTGCACCTTCTATTTTACTAAGGTTTACTTTACCTCCCAACTTCTATGGTGTGCATGAGTTGCATGGTAGGTATGGCGGCACGACATCAAATCTAGTGAACTATTAGTATGTGGAGGCTCTCAACCACCATAAACTTTTAGTATTTCTTTTTCCTTATGAGAAATACTAGAGTTTTTTCTTGGTGATCCTTGTGAATCCCTTTTATTGTTGTTTTATTGCTTTATGTGTCAATTACATTAGCTAGACTAGCACAATCCCTTTTCTAGATAGTAAACCCCTTCAAAAGTACCAAAACCTTGTCATTAGGAGGAGTACTATAGGTACTTAGGGATTACTATAAGTACTTAGGCAGAAGCAAAAATTTTAGGGTATTGCACAAATTATCTTCATCAAATTTTGTATCTATCGTCAAATTTAAGCTTAAATAGGTACAACTCATAATTATCAATTAAAATTGACCTATTTCAAAAATTTTCTTACTTTTTATTGGTCCAATTTGAATAAATGTAAATGCGTTATTATCAAAGTCAAAGGTCTTTCATATGGTTGTTTGTCCAATTTTGATTAGTTTAATTAAATAAGGACCATGCAGATTCTAAAGCTTAAAATAAAACTTGAATAAAAGGGAATATTCTCTAATTTATCTTTCAAAAAAATATTACTTGACCTTAGTAGTGACCTTAGGGTTAATTATTTAGATTGATTTTAGGTGAAAACCTTGTCTAAGGATAAAGTTCAATAATTAGGGAAGTTGATGCTTTAGAATGAACTTTGGGTAGTAGGATGGAATGAAAGCCTTGATTTTAGAAAATAATTAAGTTAAAATTCAATGTATATCATGTAGATACACATAAATGTGCACATGGTATACAAAAATGTGCATAAATGGTCTTCTTAGCTTGGCCAAAAGGTTGTTAATCAAGTGAGAAATTAATTTTTTGAATAAATCCTAACCCTAGGGAGAGAAACATAAGAATTAAGGTTTCAGAGAGAGAAAATAGCTTTTAGTGGATAGAGCAAGCTTTAGATCAATTAAAGTTGTTTAGTGAGATGCCGAAGGATCTTTTAAAAAATTGATGAAAAATAATCTAGAGAGAGAAAAATGTGCATATATGAAAAATTTAATAGAGAAGTATTTGTGCATGAAGCTCTCACACATGTGTGTGTTTATTTGTACATGTGTTTGTTTGTTTTGTGGTTATGTGTATGTGTATGTGTGTATTTAGCAAACCCTATCCTAGTATAGTAACCAAGCAAGAGATACACCAAAAGGAGGTGACACTTAGTGATCATACAATTGTGTGTATGGCCCCTAAAGTCTAGTTAGTGTGTTTCATATTCTCTCTCTAAGAAGCTAGATTACCTTGTGTAGACATTAAATGATTTAGCATCATTGTTAATGTGTGTGTGTTCGCATGTGCACACACTCTTTTAAATAAATAAACGTAAGTTTTCCTTGTCTTTTAATGACTTGATTTAGAATTTGTGGGAACTTTAAAAATGCAATGAAAGTGTATTAAACAAGATTGTATTTTAATGACTGTTGATATGAAATTTTGAGGGAACTTAAAAAATGCAATGAAAGTGCATTAAATGTGATTGAAAGTTATTTTGAGATAATTATTTTGAATTGTAATAAAAAATATTTTTGGAGCCCCTATATGGACGAGATTGATGATGTTTCGAGAGTTTTAGTGGCTAGAAAGAGAATCCTAGAGAGGGAAAACTAGAGAGATCCCCTACTTTTAGGGCCAAAAGTAGGTGTCATTATGAGGTTTGTCTCCTTAATCCTCAATAAAATTGGTCTTAATTCCTTAAAATTAGAAATACCCTTTTTATGTTCAAATGCCCCCTAATGGTTTGCACTTTCCTTGGATATCCTCCTTTGTACCCAAGAAATTATATAGTGAATACATTATATCCCTATGTAGGATCTTACAAGCTTATTATCACATGATGTTCCTTTTGTATGCTAATAATAGAGTAGCATGCTTGCAACTGCCCTTGTTTGGGTAGCCTCTCATCTGTCCAAAAGATGGCCTTCTCTCAAACTTTTCCTAGCTACACACACATCAACCAAGACCCCATCACTTCCACCCTCTTGATCTTGGCTCGTTCGTGCTTTCCTCATCAAACTAGGAATAGGTTCCTTACATTAGAGGCATGGTTTTCCATGTGCTCACACACTGATGGCTGCCACATGCACACAATTGGATTCTATTGCCGCTATCTTCCCCCTATTCTCCACTGCCCCAAAAGCCAAGTCACAAAGGGTGTTATAAACTAGCTTAAACCTTGAAGAGGTATAGCATATTTGTTGATAGTATCTGATCAACCCTTGCCTTACCATGATAATGCTATGATTTGATTTTATGAAAACATAGTCATGGGACATTGCATGTATGTGTAAAGGTCATAGAAAGGCAGAGAAAGCACTTTCTTATGCTAGCTAAAGACACCCTTAGTGGTGCGGAGAAGCCCATCTCCTTGCATAACTTGCTTTTACCCTTGTGATAGTAGATAGGTGCAGAGAAGCCCATCTCCTTGCATAACTTGCTTTTACCCTTGTGATAGCAGATAGGAAGAGTAAGCATGCTAGGTGTATAAGGACTGTGATGTGCACAGAAGCAAGAGAAATCGGATGAGGTAGGTTTGTGTGCGTAAGGGGCAGCCAGCCATAAAGGTGGTTAGGCCAGCCCTAAGGCGGCCATGATAGGCTAGCCTAGAGAAGGGCTTAGGCAGGTGGCCATCCATAGGCTAGCTTAGAGGAGAGCTAAGGCGGCGGCAAGCCAAGGCTTGCACATAGGTGTGCCACAAGATAGCTAGGGGGGTCTATTGTATGGCTAGGTATAGGCCACCAAGGGTAGCCTGTTATGGGGTGCAAGAAGGAAGGCCCATTCAGACCACGCATAACACACCTAAGGGAAGCCCCATGCTACAACACACAAAAAGGTAGCCAACATGTGGTGGCCTAAACAAATGCATAAGCCTTGGGATGGGCAACAATGGGGGTACAAGCCAGGACATCACGCTTACGATAATTAGACCTCAAGCTCGGGTGTAAGGTCCCTCTCCCAAGCCATGTATGTGTCTCTTTTAATATAGATTTCAATAAGGAAAGAGAGTGTACTTAGAGAAGAGTGAGACAATAAGGCTAGAAACATTAGGAAAGTGTTAGAATAAAAATATTAGCTCCAAAAATCCTAAAAGAAATAAGAAGACAAGAATAGTTCTATTAATAAGAGATAAGTATCTCCAAAAATAGAAATTCAAATTTAGGTGATAAGAGGTCATATTTAGAGTACTTTTACATATTTAGAGTCCATGCATACTAAAAATGTGGAAAAGCAACGTGTTTCTAAAGATGGCGCGTTTGCAACTATATTTAGACGTTTTTTCCTATGCTACCCGTGCTAACTTGTAGACTAGATGGCTTCCCATTCTTTTGACTTGTTATACGGCCATATTCTGAGTTCTTATCAGGGAGTTATGGCCAAAACCATTTGCTAATTTTGTCAGGGTCTCTACACAAGGAAAACTGTAAGAAGGTAGCACAAGTAGCATCAAGGTAATCCTAGATCTTGAGATGTATATATCCCTTTATTCTTATCTAATCTCTTAGAAGATAAGGTTAGATTACTAAAAACTCCATAGCTTTTCTTTTAAAGAAAGAATAGTATGACGTAGCTCTGCAAGAGAAGGCTATTTTGCCATAGACCTTCGAAAGAGAGAAAAGACAGAGTACGAGTAAGAGGAGATAAATCTTGGGGATAATCGGATGATTTCAATTCGTAAGAGAAGGTATTAGAAGACTCTCAATTGTCATATATCAAGTTTTGAAACTCTTATTAATGACCAAAGACAATGATAGATGATAAATTTCTATAAGGTATACATTTTTTTGATTTCAATTATATATCATTCTTAGGGATTGAGGTATGACCCCGACTTCTCTATTAATTGTTATTAGTGATCTATTTGATTGATTTACTAGTTAAAGTTTATATTCTTTTAAACAACAGCATATGCCTTAATAAAGAATGTCTTATCACAATCTCAAGTTGAAATGCTAAAATCTTTGTTGTGAAAAGGATTGTTTTCTTAAGAAGGTAACATGGATTCTAGTCCTATGGTTTAGTTGAGTAAATGGATTGTTATCTTGATTAAATTACGGTATAGGCACAACTCTCCCTGCCTTGACACTGTGCCGTTCTTGTGCTTGTATAGCCAGATGGCAGAGATGTTAGTAAGGCCCGGAGTTGGCCCATGGTATCCCTCATACCATTGGGAGAATGAGGTTCGCCGATTGAGGCGAGTGATTGTGATGCTGCTACCTAGTTTTGAGGGCCCAGGCTAGTGCGGTGAAATAGCCCACCCTAGTGCGTAGACATCCCTCTCAGGGGCGGGAGGATCGAGCAACGGAGCCTGAGAGGGTGATAGGCCGGCTTGAGTCCTCGCCAGCCAGCCGAGGTGTATGGTCCCGTAGGGTTTTGCCCAGCCAGCCGACGAGGTGTATGGTCCCGTAGGGTTTTGCCGAGCATGTAGAGGCTGGAAGGCCGAATTCTAGATCATCGGTAGTATAAAGGAAAAGAATAAGAGAGGCGGTTTGGCTTGTATGAAATTGATTCATGTATAAACTTTTTTTATAAATCTTGTCTTTGGCATTATTGTACTGTGAAAAAAGGCTGTTTTAACAAACCTTGTCAAAAGGGCCTTAATTAAGGAACATGTTTATTTATGTCAAACAATGTGGTAGGATTAATTAGAAAACAAATTGACGCATGAGTAAGGTGAAAAGTGGGAGGATGGAATGTCCCGACGGCACCATCCTACGGACGAGTGGACCCAATTAGTCGGGTAGCTTTCCAACATATTAAGTGAAAGCCCTACGTTAGATAAATAGGTTCTCGAGCAATTCTATTCTAGAAGACTAGACCAGTGGCTGTGCCTTGCATGGATGAGGAAAAAAGTGTTGTCTCTAGGAATCAAGACTAGTAGTTGCCCAAATTATGATCAATTACCCTATGGGTGATTTGATTTTTAGAAGACCACGCTTCCCCTGCGTGATAGAACTAGGTCTTACCTATGAATCATATCCTTGAATGTCTGCATGGTCAAGGTGTCGATGAGTAGGAAATTTTCTCCAAGATAAGACTTAGTGGACTATCTTAAGTGTTTCCCCTATTTTGGAAGGGGGAAACCTTACAAGTGGTATTCGAGCCGATCTGAGTTCCTAGGATTTATTTTTCAAAGGTTAACTCTCAAGGGATTAAAACAAGTGATTTGTTTATCATATGAGGATGAATCAATCATCTCTACTGGGGCCATAGAAATTGTTTGAATATCCTCACATGTTGAGTTGAACAAACATGGGTCTAACTTTGGATGTGTAATTTCTAGGGATCATGCTCTTAAATGTGTTAATCCCAAGATACTAGTTGTGTAATTTTCAAAAAACTAATCATCTCAGACGTGTTAATCCTGATAATCTTTGGATATGTCAATCCCAAGGCGCCAAATGTGTAATTCTAAAAAAATGAAGATCTCAAATATATTAATCCTGAGTACCTTTAGATGTGGTGCTATGATAAGTTTTTGATGGTTTTGAACTTTTCATGAAAGAAGCAAGTTCACCCTTGCTCGTCTAAAAATTGTAAGAAATACCGAATTAGTTGGAAGCATTGTTGTCAATCTAACCACTGGAACCAGAATCAGTTATGGGATGCCAGTGAAAGGTTTTATCCTCCTCCAGGATTTTGAGAGGATAAAATGGATAAAGTTTTGGAGCTAACCCAGAAAGGGAAGACCCTAGAAGAATACCACCAAATTCTTGTTAAACTTCTCCGATTAGCTCCAGAGATGGATGAGGTAACTCTTCTCCATCGATTCATTTGGAAGCTTAATCTACCATTATTGAATAACCTCGTCAAGAATGCAAAACCATCCTCTATTTCAAAAGCCATAATTATAGCCAGAGACTATGATAAAGTTTTTTTATATAGAAAGTGTTGAGAAGGATATGAGGGTGAAAGCAAGGGTTGGTGGTACAAGAAAAGGGCCAATTTTTTTTCCACCTTTTTGGTACTTTGGGGGGAGAATTTGAGGGTAAAAGGTTTGTATTTAGGAACTATTTTTAAGATCTTTGAGAATCTTTTGTGCACAGTACCACCCCGTGAGAGTAGTGGTGTCATTAGTGGTGGTAGTGGTTTTAATTTTTTATTGTTTTTGCTCATTTCTGTTTGAACTAAGCGGGCGTCGTCTGGTCGCACCATCTCTCTCTCTCTCTCTCTCTCCCCCCGCATTCGATTGTAGCAGAGCTGCTCTGCTCTAGAGCAGTCGTCTAGCCATGAGGACCCCAAAGGCCAAGGGAGCTGCTGCTGCCAGCAAAGCGTCACCTTCAACATGCAAACCGAAAGCGAAGGCAAAGGAGGGCATGGTGCCTCCTGGCAGCAGCAACAAGAAGGGTGCTTCCACCACACCCCCCCAACAAACAAAGCCGGAGCACATAGCCAGTCCCAACACAAGGGCAAGTGCAAAACAGTGCAAGGTCGACTCCGAACGGACCTCACTCCTCTTCGACGACGATGAATCAAAATCTACCAGCAAGTCAAGACATGGTACGCTATTCATTGGCATATGCATGTGCTAAGTAAATGGTGCATGTTAACTCCCTGCACTGACATTTGAAGTTAAATGAACAGTACTATATTTGGGAGCGTCACCTTCAACATGCAAACCGAAAGCGAAGGCAAAGGAGGGCATGGTGCCTCCTGGCAGCAGCAACAAGAAGGGTGCTTCCACCACACCCCCCCAACAAACAAAGCCGGAGCACATAGCCAGTCCCAACACAAGGGCAAGTGCAAAACAGTGCAAGGTCGACTCCGAACGGACCTCACTCCTCTTCGATGACGACGAATCAAAATCTACCAGCAAGTCAAGACGTGGTACGCTATTCATTGGCATATGCATGTGCTAAGTAAATGGTGCATGTTCACTCCCTGCACTGACATTTGAAGTTAAATGAACAGTACTATATTTGGTACTTTGCAGTAGCAAATTTGGTACTCTTTGAGTACCACAATTGGTCCTGTAGGGCATCACCTCACATTAGACACAATGTCGGGCACCACATTTAATCTATAGGAGTCAGCAATTCTCTGATTTGTTTTGAACACATTTTAGGTAAGAACAAAATGGAGGAGTACCCTCAACAAACCAGGTTCTGTTACACGGCACAGGACCTGCATGAAGAGTACGGTCTCAGTCTTGAGGGCAAACTCTTCAAGGACTTGACTGATGAGGACATGCCACCCGACCAATGGTTAACTGTATTCAAGTTCAAGTACCAAAAGAACAGCAAGATCTATTTAAACCATTTGCAGCCACAATTGGTGGAAGACTGCAGACTTCTATTCTCCAAAGTTTAACAGGGGCCCCCTTCATGTGGTGAATTGACCAACAAATTTGCTACGTGCTACGCTTTTGAGAAATGCCATGCAGCAAAAAAAGACCCAGCAGGGCATAAAGTAGCATGGGCCCGGTTTGGGGAAGGAGTGTTGCAGATGATATCATCTAGGAGTGGCGGGCTTGAGCGTAAAATTGAGGCATGGAGGAGGCAAAATGCTTCCTCTCCTGGCAGTGTCCTGCATTCAGATAAGAAGACTCGGATGACTCAAAGTGGTAGTAATATCTGCACAGAACCAGAGAATGTTGGCAGAGGGGTAATTGCTGACTACCTACCTGATTTAGAGGCATTGCTGCAAAGACTGGCAGACCCAGTGTCACATCCAGGATGGTCAAACCTCAGAAGCCTGAAGGCCTCTATTCAAGCAAACAAGGACCAGCTACTGGTATATGAAGGTAGAAAGGACGTGGCGAAGAGTTTGATGGAAGACATCGATACCCTGGAAGCATGCATTGTTCAGCTTCAGCAACAAATCCCTGTTCCGGATGAAGAGATTAGAGAGGTGGAGGCTGAGCTGGGAGCAAGTCGGCGCTTGTTGCGACGACACGAGGTTTTCGAAAATATCCAAAAGCTCCAAGCGGAGGTTGAACAGCAGGAGGTATTGTATTTCTGGCCTACTGCATTGTGTTTGACTGTTGATAGTGTTTAATTTGCACATGGTTTGGCAATTTGGCATGTTTCACTTCTTGATTGGTTTATCTGCTGACATTTTTTGTGGTTTTGGAACTTCTTGAACTGTTTTGGTACTTTCTTTACTTGTTTTGGTATTTTTTATAACACTTGGTGTTGTGCTGCTGCCTTTCTTGGTACTTAATGGTGCTTCTTTATTTCATTTGGTACTCTATTGAACTATTTTTGTGCTGTTTTGGTACTTTCAGGTTACTGAGTTTAGTCTAATAGGGCACCTTTGGTTGTCTTGGATAATTGGTTGCACCCATGAGACTGGTACTTTTGGTGCTTTGCTGTTCATTTGAAACTCTTCTGACCTATTATGATACTGCTTTGGTACTTTCTAGCTACAAGTTTTAGAGTCTTTAAGGTATTGCAGTTACATCTTGGGTTCAATGTTGGCACTAACTTTGGTACTTTTTGTGCTTCTTTGCTTCATGTGGTACTCTTTTGAAGTGTTTTGGTACTGAAGTTGAGCTTTTATTTGGTCTTATATGGTAGTGCTAAATATGTCTTGGGTGCTATCTAGGTATTATCTTTGGTATTTTTTGTTTTCTTTGATTCGTTTGGTACTTTTTGCACTATTTTGGTACTAGTTTGGAATTTCACTGTGACAAGTTTTTGGGTCTTTTGGGTATTTTTGGGAGTCTTGTGTGTTTTTTGGTACTTAATTGTACCAAATTATTGCTGTTTACAACTATTTTGGCATAATTTACATGTTTTAGTACTGTTTAGTTACCTTTTGGTACTTTTTTGATACTGATTTGTTAACCTTTTGGTATTGTTTTGGTTTGTCATTGGTTTGTCTTGGTACTGTTTTGTTACCTATTTTGGTACTATTTTGCTACTTTTTGGTTTCATTAGTTCTACATTCACATATGATGCAGCTGGTCAAGTCCCCAAGGGCATAATTCTGCCACATGCATTCACCAATATTCCCAACGTCACATAACCCAAAGTGGTCAGTAGTGCTTTGCCAAGCTTGGAGCTCACCACCTTTAACCCAAACCTCTAAGTCTGTCATTTTTGGATTCCACCATATTGAAATCCACCATTAGAATGATGGGTTCAAGAACACTTCTCAATGTACCCTAGGTTCTAATTCTGAGAGCTTGGGCACCTCCAACATAAATACTAATGAAGGAGAAGGTGGACATTTCAAATGCAACCCGCTGATCATATGTGTCAATCCTCACATCCTTTAGTTCATTCTTATGGTCCACATGCATACCCACAGCCACTCCTCCAGATCCCTGACAGTGGGCAGTGTAGATTCAGATGTGATCTTTAGAGATGCTGAGCAGCCTTTTAACAAGCTCATCCCCACTAACTTTGACTTCAGTTAGATCTATTAAGTCAAATCTACCCTGTTTCCTTAGCCATTGTTTCGGTACTGTTTTGTTTCCTATTTGGTGCTATTTTGCTACTGTTTGCTACTATTTTGGTACTGATTTGCTACCTTTTTAGCATTGTCTGTAACCTATTTGGTACTATTTTAGTAGTATTTGGTACTATTCTGCTACTATTTGATATTATTTTGGTACTGCTTTGCTACATTTTTGGTATTGTTTTGGTAGTTTTTGGTACTTCATGTACCAATTTTGTGTTGTTTAAAACTATTTTGGTACAATCCAACCTTTTTTAGTACTGTTCTGGTAGTTTTTGGAGAGTTTTTGGTACTTCATGTACCAATTTAGTGTTGTTTAAAACTATTTTGGTACAATCCGACCCTTTTTAGTACTGTTTTTATTCTTCTTGGGTTTGGCTTGGGAGTTGTTGAAACTTCATTGTACCCATTTAGTGCTGTTTAGAACTGTTATGGTGGTTGCGAACGTTGGAAAGAAGACTCGATTGCACATCCGAACTCCTCAACTTGGAAAACGACTGATGATGCATGAGCTGCTCTAGAATTTCCTGTTGTTCTACTGTTGTTAGTCCTTGGGTCTGTCGACGCCAACATCTAGCCATGGCTTTACATATATTGTTCCTTGACCTGGTTCTTGAAAGGCTACCTTCCCTAGCAGGGTTGCGCTCCTTGCATCATTGCTCACGCTTCTTTTGCGCCCAATAGTCCCGGAGAAATTCTTGGTTGCCGACAGGTTCGTGAGCAGCTTGGGTTTCATTGATAGTATCCTCTGTAAATGCAGGTATCCCTGACTCAAGGTTAGTGAAGGGATCACACTCAACCTCCAGCATCGTCTCTGTAAATATGGTGTGACGGCCTGAGCTGCCATGTTTATACAGAGAGAGAGAGAGAGGGCTATGGTGTTCCGTAGGGGATAGAGGATGTGCAGGAGAGAGGTCTGAGAGAGAGACAGAGAGAGAGACAGAGAGGGGAGGTCTGAGAGAGAGAGAGAGAGGGAGAGAGAGAAATCTGCTTCCTTGCATTCCACCCGCGTCTGCATCCACGTCTCCACCCACGTCTATCTGTTATGGGACGTTTCAAAAAAAAGACTAAAGTATAACATCTCAGGGAATTTTCACAGCTTAATATTTCTCCTTTATTTCCTTTTTGCCCTCTTTTTCTTTACTCTTGTTCTACCAAGCCTAGGTGGTGTCAAGGACAACCAATTTTGTACCACCATCCCTTGCTTTCACCCATGAGTCCTTCCATGTTAATCAAGAAGAGGTCCCCTAATTCAAGAAGAGGAACGTCAAGCCCACCCTTGGTTGCAACAAGGAATCATGAGCTAGAGCAAAAATTAGGTCAAGAAATAGGGATAGCAGGGTTAAAGATAATCGAATTCAACAAGTATTTCTATGAGTAAATAGAAGAGGATTGGTGCAAGATTCATGTGAAGTTATGTGCATGATGAATAGAGCTATTCTACAAGACGATACTAAGATTATGAAATTGCTAACATAGGTTAGATTGCGTAAAGGATTGATTCCTTTAGTTTTTCCATGACAATTTGTTAAGTACCATATTACATGGGGGTATAGAATAAGGAATTCAAAGGTTCATAGCATATGAGAGGTATATGGATGCATAAACTTAGGATAATAAGGCCAATTAACTTTAGAATAATAGACCTTTTGGAGGCACAACAAAACAAGCCAAACACATGAAATAAGGGACTCGGAACAATGTTTAGATATAAGAAGATTTCTACCTAGTGGGGACACCACGTTGAAAGAGACAGGAGGATTTACTTAGATACTACCCCAGCTCGCGAGATGAGGACATCTCGAATCTTTTAAGTGGGGGAGATTGTAAGGTCCCTCCCAAGCCATATATGTGTCTCTTTTAATATAGATTTCAATAAGGAAAGAGAGTGTACTTAGAGAAGAGTGAGACAATAAGGCTAGAAACATTAGGAAAGTGTTAGAATAAAAATATTAGCTCCAAAAATCCTAAAAGAAATTAGAAGACAAGAATAGTTCTATCAAGAGATAAGTATCTCCAAAAATAGAAATTCGAATTTAGGTGATAAGAGGTCATATTTAGAGTACTTTTACATATTTAGAGTCCATGTATACTAAAAATGTGGAAAAGCAACACGTTTCTAAAGATGGCGTGTTTGCAGCTATATATAGACGTTTTTGCCTATGCTACCCGCATTGGCTTGTAGACTAGATAGCTTTCGGTTCTTTTGACTGGTTATACAACCATATTCTGAGTTCTTATAAGGGAGTTATGGCCAAAACAATTTGCTGATTCTGTCAGGGTCTCTACACAGGGAAAACTATAAGAAGGCAGCACAAGTAGCATCAAGGTAATCCTAGAGCTTGAGATGTATATATCTCTTTATTCTTATCTAATCTCCTAGAAGATAAGGCTAGATTGCTATGGTCTTTCGGGGGAAGAGACCAAAAACTCCATAGCTTTTCTTTTAAAGAAAGAATAGTATGTTGTAGCCCTGCAAGAGAAGGCTATTTTGCCATAGACCTTCGAAGAAAGAGAGAAAAGTCAGAGTACAAGTAAGAGGAGATAAATTTTGGGAATAATTGGATGATTTCAATTCGTAAGAGAAGGTATTAGACGACTCTCTATTCTCATATATCAAGTTTTGAAACTCTTATTAACGAGCAAAGACAACGATAAATGATAAATTTCTATAAGGTATATTTTTTGTTTGTTTTTCAATTATATATCATTCTTGGGGGTTGAGGTATGTCCCTAGCTTCTCTATTAATTGTTATTAGTGATCTATTTGATTGATTTACTAGTTAAAGTTTGTATTCTTTTAAACAACAGCATATGCCTTAATAAAGAATATCTTATCACAATCTCAAGTTGAAATGCTAAAATCTTTGTGAAAAGGATTGTTTTCTTAAGAAGGTAACATGGATTATAGTCCTATGGTTTAGTTGAGTAAATGGATTGTTATCTTGGTTAAATTATGGTACATGTATAACTCTCCCTGCCTTGACGCTGCGCCGTTCTTGTGCTTGTATAGCTGGACGGCAGAGATGTTAGTAAGGCCTGGAGTTGGCCCATGGTATCCCTCATACCATTAGGAGAATGAGGTTCACCGCGATTGAGGTGAGTGATTGTGATGCTGCCTAGTTCTGAGGGCCAAGGCTAGTGCGGTGAAATAGCTCACCCTAGTGCGTAGACATCCCTCTCAGGGGCAAGAGGATCGAGTGACGGAGCCTGAGAGGGTGACAGGCTGGCTTGAGTCCTCCCCAATGGCCAACGATGAGGTATATGGTCCCGTAGGGTTTTGCCCACAGCATGTAGAGGCTGGAAGGCCGAATTCTAGATCATCAGCAGTATAAAGAAAAAGAATAAGAGACCCGGTTTGGCTTGTATGAAATTGATTCATGTATAAACTTTTTTATAAATCTTGTCTTTGGCATTATTATACGATGGCAAAAGGCTGTTTTAACAAACCTTGTCAAAAGGGCCTTAATTAAGGAACATGTTTATTTATGTCAAACAGTGTGGTAGGATTAATTAGAAAACAAATTGACGCATGAGTAGGGTGGAAAGTGGGAGGATGGAATGCCCGACGACACCATCCTACGGACGGGTGGACTCGATTAGTCGGGTAGCTTTCCAACATATTAAGTGAAAGCCCTACGTTAGATAAATAGATTCTCAGGCAATTCTATTCTAGAAGACTAGGCCAGCGGGCTGTGCCTTGCATGGATGAGGAAAAAAGTGTTGTCTCTAGGAATCAAGACTAGTAGTTGCCCAAATTATGATCAATTTCCCTATGGGTGATTTAATTTTTAGAAGACCACGCTCTCCTTGCGGGATAGAACTAGGTCTTACCTACTATGAATCATATCCTTGAATCTCGGCATGGTCAAGGTGTCGATGAGTAGGAAAATTTCTTCAAGATAAGACTTAGTGGACTATCTTAAGTGTTTTCCCTATTTTGGAAGGGGGGAACCTTACATCGGGGGTGGTTCAAGGAACTGAATCTATGGTAAGGTGGTGAGTTTCTAGCCACAATCTATTATAGTCATGCGATGTGTACAATGTCAAGTCTATCAAACCTTGTTGGGTTTTCAGTTCTAGGTCTGATAATCCTTGGGGGTGGTCTATGGGAGACCTTACATTAGTATCAACATTAGTCTCAGAGCCATGGATCTGACAAGTGCTAGAACTTGAGCATGGCCCCCAGCCAAGATGGCTAAGCTAGCCCCAACTAGCCCTTGTGGCTATGCCCATAGAGAGTAGCCAAAGCACAACCAAAGGGTTGTTGTTGTTGTGTGCACATGTGTAGGCCCATGATGAGCTTGGAGGTTGCACGAGAGAAAGAGTACTCATGCAACACGTGTAGGCCATGCAACAACCTCAAACAAGGTAGCAGAGAGCAGTGCATGGGAAGAGTTTGGGTAGTGTTGAAGAAGTCTAGGCAAAACTTTGTGGGCTGAGTTTAGGCACTGCTGTGTGGACAGGGGACAAAAGTATGGGCAACATGGGCAGCAAGTCATAGAGGTTGGGAAAATGTCTTGGGCTTCCAATTTGATGTACAAGAATGGGATGGACAACACTCCACCTCACTCCTAACCCTATGAATAACCATCTACTGCCTTGTGGACTGCCATTTACTACATCCCATGCATGTCATGTACATGCATCATGGAGCCTCTTTAGACTAGCCCAGTCATTACCAAACACCAGTAGGCATCTCCAATCACAAGGTTATGAGGCCGCAAGTTGGGATGCATTCAAAGAATATTTGAGAGACGCATTCACTTCCAAGATGCACAAATATAAAATGGTTTGTGAATGGGACGATCTACAACAAAGATACTCTAGTGTGAATGAGTATACACATAAGTTTCTCAAACTTATGCTTCATGTTGAAGGGTTTAGTGAAGAGTTTAAAATAGTGAAGTATATCAAAGGCTTAAAGAATGCAATTAGAAAGGATGTGAAGGCACAAAGACCAACAACTCTCAAGGATGCAATGATCTTGGCTGAGGTATATGAAGAAAAGTATGCAAATACATGGGTGAATCGTCGGCCAAATTATGGGTCAAATGCTTTCACAAAGACACCTCTTACCACTCCCAATGTACCCAAATTTCCTACCGATTTGTGAGGGAAGACTACATCAATGAGATGAGGGACAAAAACCTATGCTACAAATGTGGTGGGAAGTATAGCAAGGACCATTTGAAGGAGTGCAAAGCCCGCAATGTCAAAATTATAATGGTTTATTCGGAAGTGGTGGATGATACTACTGACAAAGAAATGGAGCCACTTGATGAGCCATATGAGTCTTTGGATGCCGACTATTCTTTAGAACCAGAAGGGGAGTTTCCTTTTGACCCAAGTGGTTCTCTTGGTGATCTTTATAATTACAATGATGGCTTATCTCATACTTTGGGTGCTACAAATGCATATGAACACAATGCTACTCTTTGTTCCATATCAAATGAATCTTATGCCACTTGCAAAGAGGCACATACATTGAGATTCAAGGCTAAGGTCAAGGGAAGAGATGCATTTGTGTTGGTGGATAGTGGTAGCACACATAGTTTTGTGAACTACAAATCATTGAAAAATCTGAAGTTGTACTGTGAACTACAAATCATTGAAAAATCTGAAGTTGTACCCGGAGGCATTAGCAATGAAGAGAAAAGTTGAAGCATAGCATGGATTGCACAATGATTTGCATAAATTTGGAATTAATTCTCTCAAAGGAGTACATGGATTGCACAATGATTTGCATAAATTTGGAATTAATTCTCTCAAAGGAGTACACTTACAAAGCTGAATTGTTGGTGCTAGATATGGGCCTGATTGATATGGTTTTGGAGTGTGATTGGCAATCAACCCTTGGAACCTTCTCTATGAATTTGCAACAAGGCTTTTTGATGTTTATGCATGGGAAGGAGACCATTACATCACATGGTTTTGGCACCTCTGTAAGATTCCTCCCCACAGCCTCTCAAGATGTCCAGCATCTTCCCCTGTAATCAAATCCCTCTTCAGAAATATAAAAGATCTTGTTTCTATCAGTTTTGACCTAGAGAGAGAAAATCTTCTAGAGAGTGGTAATTCAGTTTTTAAATATTTTTGGATAGAAAAATATCTCATCTTATTAAAATAAATTCTCCTAAAACAGAAGTTCAAAAAGATTTTCAGAAGATGCATTAGAAATTAAGTATAGTCTGTTCAAGAGAGGCATTATCCTGGGGGTCAAGATTTTTTCAAAATTTTAAATTAGGGTTCCTATAGAGACCAATAAGATTCATCCAAATGTAGGGAGGAGATAAATATAAGAATAAAAGAAAAATCTCCCAAAATGGAGTAAATACTCACATAAGATGAAGAGTTGACTAAGGACAAGGTTAATAGTTAAAAAAAGACAGATATTTAGGTGAAATGATGTATTTTTGACACCTCAGTATGGGGGAATTTTCCTCATGAAGGAGGCGCCTATTTCACATGCTTGAATGAGTTTTAAAATCCCAAATAATGAGATATTTTTATCTCTCCTCTCTCCTGTTTCAACTAGATCCATAAAGTGGACTAAACTGACCCAAAAATGGTCAAAAATTGACCAAACTGATCTAGAGAATTCTAGAATCAGTTTGGTCAAAAATTGACCAAACTGATCTGGAGAATTCTAGAATCAGTTGGCTTGGTTAGAAGCTCACTTTTTCCTATAAATAGAAGCCTTCCCCTTTGTTAAAACTCAATAGTGTTTTGCACTGTTACCCTGCCTCTCCCAAGTGCCAAAAATTATGAATTTTACACATAATTCATTAGTTTTTGACCTTCCCTCTTCTAAAAGACTGGTGGCCACTCTTGTTTCAAACAAGAGTAGAACCCTCAAACCATCAAGCCAAAGGAAAGCTCTCAAATTATCCATGTAAGTTGGAGATTCTTCTCTTTTCTATTTCTTTTATGATTTTTTTCTTTTCTAAAATGAAATGATGTTATGCCTCATTGAAAAAATGCATTCCCCTCTCTTCTTTAGTAAATCCAACCATTCTTTATCCTAGATGATTGATTATTGGATAAAATCAAGTTTTTCATAATATTTCTCTTAAATAAGTAGTAGAAAATGTTTACATTAGAATGATTAAATACTCTTGGTGAACTTCTAGTTAGTTTTAGTAAGTTAAAAATTAAAAAATGATCAACCATACAAAGGAGGTTATGGCGAAATTTTTTGAAAATTTATGTTCAATAAATTTCATCTTTATTTAATCAAAAAGAGTAATCCCCATCGTTAGAGTATTCTAAAAGTGTCATTTTCATTCATGCATAGAAAGATGCATATTGATTAATTTTTATAAAAGAATGATTTTCAATAGAATTAAATTCTATGAATAGAAAGATACATATTGATAATTTTTTTATTATGAAAGTGTTACTTTCTAAATTATGGATTTCTATGCATAAAATAATGCATAAAAGTATATATTTTTTTAATTATAAAAGTGTTACTTTTATCATTATTGATTTCTATACATAAAAGTATGCATAAAAGAATACTTTTTTTATTATAAGTGTTACTTTTATTATTATTGATTTCTATGCATAAAAGTATGCATAAAAGAATATTTTTATTATAAAAGTGTTACTTTTATCATAAATGATTTTTATGCATAAACATATGCATAAAAGATATATTTTTTATATTAAAAGTGTGATTTTCATCATAAATATTTTTTACGCATAAACATACGCATAAAAGATATTTTTTATATTAAAAGTGTGATTTTCATCATAAATGATTTTTATGCATAAACATATGCATAAAAGATATTCTTTTTTATATTAAAAGTGTGATTTTCATCATAAATAGTTTTTATGCATAAACATATGCATAAAAGATATTTTTTTATATTAAAAGTGTGATTTTCATCATAAATGATTTTTATGCATAAACATATGCATAAAAGAAATTCTTTTATATTAAAAGAGTGATTTTCATAAATGATTTATATGCATAAACATATGCATAAAAGAAAGTCTTTCATGATAAAAGAGTGATTTTCAACATAAAAGATTTTTATGATGATAAAAGTGTGACTTTCATCAGAATTAGATTTTATGCATAATTAGATGCATATAGAATCTTTATAATTAAATAAGAGATCTCCTTAATCCTCTATTTAATTTTTGTAAAAATTAGAAAAATAAATAAGTAGATAATCTGTGAGAAGAAATGCTACCGTTTCATATTCACTAAGATGGTAATGAGAAAATTCAATTAAACTATCGAAGTCGGAGATCGAGATAAATGAATATTTTATTCCTCATAAGAAATTCATGTTTTAGAAATCTGTAAGCAAATATTCGTCGAACGAAATTTAGAAAAAGAGAAATTGAAATAGTACCTTTCGAGAAAGATAGTTTAGGAAGAACCTTTCCAGACCCAAACTGTGATTCAGACTATTGGTGACCAAGACCTAATTCCTTCGTCATTCAATGATGATGTGTCCAGTTCAAGAAAAATGTACTCAAAATCCCCCACCGAATTTGAAACTAAGTTAAGAATTTTGATTTTGATCTGAGAATCAAGTTAACAGAATTCGAGAAATTTTATTTAGAATTCAGACCTCGATCTAGAAGTATTGAGATACGGATTTAAGATTATTCATGGTTTTCAAACAAAATCAAAACAGAAAACTTGCATAGAAACCCTGTTTTCTTAAAGGACTGTCTTACGCCAGAATGCTGGAGGGAGTATTTGGCATATATATTTATCTAAGGGAAGTTCGGTTGCAACAGTTGGCGGGGAGTGTTTGAGGGACAGCTCACGTGACAAAAACTTGCCCAGGTCTTGACCAGCCTGGGTATGGTGAAAAATGGTGTGCTTTCGGTACGATGGGCGAGGGCCGACGAAGCGGTCCCTGAGTGAAGTACCAGGACACCTAAGGAGGATCCTGGAGGGTTCTGACCAGGCGATGCACAGGCTCGCGGTGCTTAGGATACCCATTTGTATGTCGAGGAAGATATATATAAGTATGTTGACGAAGTGATTATTGTAATCTGTTACTAGATCTCGTTGTTTGCTGACCAGCTGGTCCAAACGGAGAGTCCAGAGTGGTACTATTTTTGTGAAACAAGGGATTGAATGAAAATTTTGAGTTATGAAATCTATTATCATATCTGTTTTGTCAATGGATTATTTTTTTATATTAAAGTTTTAAAGAGGAGTGTGTGCGTATCTGTTTTCTAAAGCTAAAGTTAAGAAAGGCATTTCAATGATGGGTGGGTGAGTACTTGTTTGGTTCTATCGATTCCAGTGGTAGGGTGGTGGCTAACCCATGGGCCGGATGGGGTTAGGCTAGAATCAGTGGAGTTTTAATAATCAAACTGAAAAATCTTAGGATTACGCTAGGATTTGAGTAGGTAGTTAAGTCCCTGATAAATTTCTCAATTGAGTGGATCAACGGCTGTGCCTGATCTTGATTAGGAAAAAAGCGTTAAAATTACTCAGATGATCAAAGTATATCAGTGATAGTTTTCTTCTATCGGGTTTATTCAGGTGAAGGATAGTTTCCTTCTATCTGGTTTATTCAGGTGAAGGATAGTTTAGATTTTGATCTCGTTAGAAAACTCGTTAAGAAAAATTCAAAAAGGTGGAATCGTCCCCGCTTTCCGGGCATGGAAAATTTTCCCGGTTTCGGTTTTTGGAGTGACCACCAGCCTAGTCTCGTGCCCGGACATTAGTGGACAAGGCCCTGAGTGAGAAACCTTGCCCCGCACATGAGGGGGCTGCTTCCACTGTCAGCTACCAGGAGTCCGGTGTGCAGAGGGGGCAGAGGGATCTCACAGTTGGTATCAGAGCTTTGTTGAAAGCTAATAAAGATAAATAAATTTTTATCAAAAATTGATAATAAAAACTCATAAAAAGCATTTTCATAATGTATTTTCATTCCGTAAAGCTTCTTTAATGAAGAACTTTTAATCAAAGAAATTATTTTTATAGATAGAAGTTCCCTATTTATCTAGTATTCCCGACCTCACCCAGTCTCAAGATATGACTGCGTTCGCCTTCGAGCATCTCATTTCTTCCGCTTCAACTCGAACAAGCCAAGCGAGACTCGCACGCCATTTCGAGGATTTATATTTTCCTAACCCAGTGGAGAGACTACAGCATAAGTGGTTTGCAGGGCAGTATGTCCACGCCTCTTGCGACCGTCGTGCAATGCTGTGGCAAAACCTCTCATTAGCTATGATTTTGTTAAAGCTGAAAATGGTACGTGACGTCATTCCATATCATTCGACGCCTCGAAATTTCAGACTTTCATGCCAAGTCTACAGACTCCTTAGTTCTTTTATTCCTAAAAGGAGAAAATAATAGATTCCTTGTCAGATTTATTTAATATTCATGGCTGAATTGTAGACCCTCCATTTTGGGAAGGCCAAGCAAGAGCTTCTCTAATTATCGAACTATTAGAGAGAACTGGTGTTTTATGGTATATATATAAATTTTCTTTTTATGTAGATTTTATGTTTTGTTTGATTAATTTATATTTTTATTGAAACATTCATTTGCAACAACAGGGAATATCTTCAATTTTTCAAACCCAAATTATTGTTGGGTTTGTATGGTCGAGACAGTTACGAGACGAGAGCTTTGGGCTCCTAGGAATTTACAATCTATTATTGTGAAAGGTTGCAGATCAGCTTCATGTACGTGTAATGTTTGTGGATTATGAAAAGCCTAATAAGTTAAATTTTCGGTGCATAAGCACTGGACAATACATAATTTTTTGATTTGCTGGTTATAAGCCTGTTCAAACGCTGTTCGCCTAAAATATTGATCCACCAAATGAGTTTTGTAAGCTTTATCCTTATCCAACTTTTTTCTATGAGAGTTATATTTTCAATGCTAATATTTTTTATGGCATACATTTTGCCAGATGGAGGTGCGGGATATAGGCTACCACAAGGAGAGATAATCCAGTTGTCCGAAGATTGTTTTGAGGTTGTGTTTAGGTTTGCTAAGATACTCATCATTTTATGGGTTTGTAATGCTAGAAGTTCTATATGGATATATATGACAATCATGATGTTTTTATATATTAGTTTGGCAAGCTAAGGACGATGTATACATATATGTATGAGTGTGACTAGTATCTATGGATATTATGGGTGCATGTGCATACACAGACACATATTTACATGTGTGTATGTGACATGCACACATGCATTCATAGGCGTGCACACACTTACACATATCTTCCAGTTGTGGCATGTATGGTTTCAATGGATTTCACGTACACGTACTCATACGTACATCTTTATGTGTGTTTGTGTGTAACTCGATGTGCCTAGCTTCTAAAAGGAAAGAAAGGGTGATTTTACACATATCTTCCAGTTGTGGCATGTATAGTTTCAATGGACTTCACGTACACGTACTCATACGTACATCTTTATGTGTGTTTGTGTGTAACTCGATGTGCCTAGCTTCTAAAAGGAAAGAAAGGATGATTTTACACATATTTCTTTTGCATGTACCTAAATGCAAAACGCTTCTTGCCTGTCGAAGATGGGTCGCAACACTAGTCTAAATCCAAACGACGGGTGGCAGTGAAGTTCTTTTTTTTTAAACTTTCATAACAAACTTTTTTAAAATATCCTATGCTCATGAGTAATCTTTATTTTCTTTTAAAAGCTTAAAAAGGGGGGGACTCTACCAAAGCTAGGATTAAAGCTCTAAAATTTAAAAGCTTTTGACTTTAAAGTTTTTATTTTGTTTAAATATGTTGACGTTTTATTCGCACCTACTGCACATCTATTTAAGCTTGAAAAGAATAAATAAATAATAAAAAGAGTGATTATTATTATTATTACGATCTTGACCCATCATTGGATTCAATGGTTTTAAATGTTTTCTCCACTCTACAAGGACTCACGTCTGGGATAAAAATTTCATACTAGATCCTAACATTAAGGCCGTGAGATTATTTCACCTCACTAGTATATAGACTTGACTTTATACATGTATTTGTGTGTAAGCTTGATATGTTTACAGATTAAATTAAGGATTTTAAGACAAGCAACATGAGACTTTAAAAAGTTTTCTCGAGGTTTACTTCTTACAGATTTCATCAATGATTGTTATTTTTCACGAGTCAACCATGAGGACGACAACTTCTCTTCTGATCAAGAGGATAATTCTCAACAGCAAGGTATTTATGATAATCTAGGTAAGCCTAAAACTCATACTTATCCATTGTTTAATTTATTATTATTATTATTAAAAAAACTATAGTTGAATTCAAATATAATGATCAAGATAGTGCGATGATTAATATGTACTTTCTATACGAGGAAGAAAATACATATTAGACCATTCACTATCAAGACTTCAGTGAACTAACAATGATGCACATATTTTCTTTCGACTGATTACCGAAGAATGTATGTAACTTATTGTTGTTTCACATTTAACCTTTAAACTTTAATACCTCATTTAAAACACTTTCTTCAAATTATTCTCTTTCTATTTTCAAATAAGGTTAATTAGGTGTCTGTAAGATATATTTGTATTAGTGTTTGTGAAAGATACTTATGTTTGTGTATGTAAAGGATACTCTTTGGATGTCCGACACGGATAATCTAAGTGATATTTATCTGTGAGACAGATAACTTCTCAATCTACTGTTGAGAGGGATTCTATTTATGAGTGACGGATATTATATTCTGACTCTCTTCAATTGCTAATTAAATACGCAACTGAGGTCAGTTGCAACCTGAACAAGAGGGAATGTTACGATAATTAATTTTTTATTGGGTGATCCAATAAGTGAAAAGAATATCTTGGGTGACCCAACTGTGATTAATTTGGTTGTGAGTGAATCCAACCAACTGTGAGTGAATCCAACCAATTGTGATTAATTTGGTTGTGAGTGAATCCAACCAACTCTGACATGTGTGACACATGTAAGAAATGTGTGAGTTTGATTGTGAGTGAATCCAATCAACTCTTTTGAATTAATAAGGGTGACCCTAGTTGGTTGTGAGTGAGTCCAACCAGCTGTGACACATGTGAGACATGTGGTATACTTTTTGAATACGTGTGACGCGTATGAAAACATTGTGAGTGAATCCAATGTACGAGTTTGATTGTGAGTGAATCCAATCAACTCTTTTGAATTAATTCTTAATGAGGGTGACCCTAGTTGGTTGTGAGTGAGTCCAACTAGCTGACACGTGTGAGACGTGTGATATACTTTGTGAATACGTGTGACGCATATAAAAACATTGTGAGTGAATCCAATGTAGGAGTTTGATTGTGAGTGAGTCCGATCAACTCTAAGACACGTGTGATGCGTGTAAAGGTTCTATGAATTTGATCGTTGAGTGAATCCGATCAACTCTAAGGCACGTATGATACGCGTGAGGACATGTGGAAGTGAATCCACTCAAATACATAATGACATTGTGAGTGAATTCAATGTAGGAACAATTAATGTGTTTGATCACTCGTGTGTGTGCTGATAGTTACAACCGAGGACGGTTGTCTTCTGAAATGGGAGGACTATCATGGGAGTGAGATTTATCCGAATATTTTATCATGGGAGTGAATCCAATTAATTATGTGTGATACATGGTTCATGTGTGAAGCATGGTAGTGAATGATTTCCATTTGTTAGAATTATTTTTGTGAGTGTTTCCAAAGTAATTGAAATCTAACATTTTGGACTATGTTGAGTATAGATCATGAGTTCGGGACAACCAAGGTGGACGTTGGTTAAGTATAGATCATGAGTTCGGGACAACCAAGGTGGACGTTGGACGAGATTATCTAGCCAAGCACATGTGTGCTAAATATTTAATTTTGTATGGTTTGGCCCATTGTACATATGTTGGGCAAGGTTTATTTTTGATGAGATGCTTTAAAAGCATTGGACTAAGGTTCAATTTTGTAAAAAATCCAATTTTGGAAAAGCTATGCTATTTATGGCTCTAAGGGCTAAATTTATTAATATGATTTAAATAACGCGTGTGGGAGTGGAGCCACACACGTCCGAGGGAAGATTGCACCCAATCTTGTGTTTTTTGATTTTTCATGCTCTTGTTTCATGCTATGATGTTATGGTTGATTTCTTTTATTATTTATTTTCACACTATCTATTACACATGCGCTACAACGAGCATAAAGTTCCTCTTGGGAAGTTGGCATGGTAAACTTTTTGTGTGCATAGAACCCGGGTTCTAATACCCTCACCTCTTCTTTATACCTTCTTTACTCTACCTAGGGATTTGTTCCCACACTTCCTCCCCAACTTTGTAAAAGCCGCTTTACTGCTTTCTCTCATGGGTGTGAGCAGGGCTCATCAAATAAAAGGGCATTAATGCCTATCTTTGTTGTGGTGTTTGCTTGGGTGTCAGTGGTCGTGTCCTGGATATATAGTGCATATATGCTTATGTACAAGTGAGCACTAGTGCATATAGAGGCAAACACTTTTGCTAGTTCTCAATATATATATATATATAAAATGTATGTGTGTATATGTACACATATATACATAGAGGCAAAAACTTTTTCTATTTCTCAATATATATATATATATATATATATATATATATTATGTGTGTATATATGTACACACACATGTATAGATATATACACACACACACACACACACACACACATATATATATATATATATATATAAGATCACTAAAGTTCTTCTTGCTTTCCCAGACTCTATCCTTCTTTTTTTTTCCCGAGAAAACATCCTTTCATTAGTTATATAAAAACGCCCATAGGGCTATAAAAGATCCTCTCCTGCTCGTAAGAAAAACAAAGCAGAGAACAAAACAAGGCAGCCAGGGAGACTCTCCCTAGGTGCTGGAAAGTACAAGTATCAGTACAAAGAACTGAGGGGCTATATCATACAATAGGAGGGGGGAAAAGCCAAACAGGTGGCCTGTAGTGCCAACGGGGGTACCCCGCGTGTAGGGTATAGAAGGGGCCGCTGCGCCAAGTGGTGTGAAAAGCCTGGCGCCGCAAGATCGCCTCATCCGAGTCGCCCCGGATGCGGTCATACTGTCCTCGCAGGATGTGGATCAACTCCTGCCAAATCCCCCGAACAATCTCTGCTAGTGGCTCCAGTCTCCCCTCAAAGGCCCTGAAACACCGGGCTCTCCAGGTGAACCAGATGGTAAGGCTGCTGAGGAGCTCCCATCGTAGATCCCTCTCCTGTGTCCAGCTGGCGGACGAGAAATCCGGTGAAGGAACAAGGCGAGGCTGGCCCCTAATGAATCTGATGGCCTGGCTGTCCTGCTCCGTCTCATAGCCCATAGCAGGCCCTGACGAAGTTGACCAAGCAGCGGCTCCCCACGTATACATACCCTCTGGAGAGAGGGGGGCCAGAATGCACAGCATCCGCAGCCAAATCTACTGCGCCTGAGGGCAGTCTCATAGGCAATGTCTCTGTGTCTCCAGAGGGTGGCCGCATCGGACGCAGGCCACCGGAAGACCGCTGTAGACAAGCCAGGTGCCAACTGCTGAGCCCCTGTGGGCGACCAGTCCCACTGGAAAGTCGATATCCTGCGTGCTTGTCGACTAGCCCAGAGCCGAGTCCAAAAATCCTCCAGGAACTCCTGTGAGAGTCCCTCTAGTCGCCAGTGCCCCGATGCAGCTGGAGAGACCATCCTCCTCGCCGTCAAAATATGTCGCCCCAACCGAACAGTATACTGGAAAAAGGTGATCTCTGTGGCCTCAGGGGATGCATAAGGATCATGCCACTCGTACTCACCAGGGTCCCATTGGAGCCGGGCCAAGGGGCGCGCTGCATATGCCCATATGCGCCAATCAGGGAGCACATCTGCAGGGTCTGGGTCAATATGCCACTTCCGAGAAGCAGCGGCCACTACCCGTATCCTCTGAAAGATGCACTCTGCAACCGAAGGCGACTCCACCTCCACTCTCTGAAGTCTGCCCTCATCCTGGATCTCATAGTAGAGGCATCTGCCATCCTCAGTGCAAGCTCGGACAGCAATCAGGATCTCCAACTCTGTAAAGGCTCCCATCCACCGTGGGGCCACTAGCTCGAGAGGCGTGAACCACTCCTCTGTGAGTGCCTCCTGAATGTCATCCCTCATAATCAACCCCCCTCTGAAGTGACTCAGCCTCTCCACCTGGATCTCCTCTGGGAGGCTGCAGAAGGCCTGCCAATCTCCAAAACTACGTGCTGGGCCTGCCGCCAAGGGTCCCAGGGCTAGACGAGGCCGAGAACCCAGCATCTTTGTCTTCAGCAAACGCCATGGTAACCCTGCAGAGAAAAGCAGAGACCCTTGAAACACAGCTTCATTCCTAGTTCTCCATATAAACCATAAGAACCAGAATCTTATGTGATGAAGCAGATGCAGATGATCTGTAGCACCTGAAAGGTGCCAAAAGTGATGGTGAATCTGGTGAACCTGTAACCTGAAGCTTTTTTTATGAGCAGGAGAAGCTGATGGCACCATTCATTAACTGAGGGACAATACCAAAAGGCATGCTTGTAATGTTCTTTACCAGTAGAACATCTAGCACATCTGCCATTAGTGAAGCCTTTCTTAACCAAGATACAAGCCAGAGGAAGAACACCTGCTAAAAGCCTTCAGAGCAAATCCTGTGATTTGAGACCCAGCTGAGGAGACGACAAGTTTAGCACACCACCAAGGATTGTCTTTGTGCAACCTCCAAGTGTGATTACATTTGACCCCCATGAGAGGCCCCTGTCTGAGCATAAGATATAACTGATTGGTTTTAGCTGACCACCAATTAGAAGAAGAGTGTGGCAACTGGCAAGGCCCAATCCTTGAATCTGTCAGCACTGTTAACAGTCATGGGAAGAGGAAGATTAAAAACAGCTGCACAGACAGTGTGCCACGCAAGTCTGCACTGAGAGCCAAACCCATACCTCCTTTTCACTGCAAAAAAGGAAAAAAACTCTCCCTAGTCCAGCACCTGGGAGATGGAATTAATACCCTTTTTGTGTAAATATTTGCTTTTAGGGCCTAGTGTGAGAGCCGGGGGTTTTTCAAAGATAAATCATTCTCAGCAAGCAAGGAATTCCCTGTATACCTCATTCTACCAGACCACAAGCATAAACACCATATAGAAGAGTTGTCAAACATCTTATGAATGAAGGTGGCCCTTCCTTGCTGCTTAGGTTGACACATGCTATCCCAGCCAATCAAGGCAAAGGGTCTTTTAACATTACCACCCCAAAAGAACTGCAGTAGCAGAGAATTCAGCTTGTCCATATGACATTGCTTCCAGTCAAGTAAAGGCAAGAAGTACAAGAAATAAGGCATGAGGATGGACTGAATAATCCTCAATCTAACATGAAGGGGCCACTCATCTGCATGCAAGTAGTCCACTTTTTTCCTCACTCTGTTAAGAACCCAGTAGATAAGGTCTGAATTGGATACATCAACTCCTAAAGGGTAGCCCACATGCCTGAAAATTTCCCATGCCAGACCAATGAAGCAAAATCAAAAGCAGACAGGTCAATGAGAGCTGACTTACCCACATTAAGGTTCAGACCTGCAGCAGTAGAGTACATGTTCACATCTCTGAATATTGGCATTAGTAGCTTTTAAAAACATGAAAGTATCATCAGCAAAGCCAAGGCCAAGAACCTTTTTAATAGACAGTTGAAGACCAAGCAGTATACCATTATCAGCTAGTGATTCCAGCATGCAAAACGAAGGATGTGTGGCTACTGCAAACAGAAGGGGACTCAAGGGATAGCCCCACCTATTAATGAAAACTGCATCAGTGAGTCTTCCGTTAACATTAATGGCTTCAGCAGCCAGGATTTGTAAAACACCACAGAGATGGGACCAAAACCCATCTTAGCCAGCACAGCAGATATAAAATCCCATCTAACAGTGTCAAAAGCTTTTACAAAATCCAACTGCATCATGACCAGTTCTTGTCCAGAAGATTGTACATGCTCAATGCTCAGCTGTACAGTAAGGATATTATCAAAAATTGACCTTCCACCAATAAACCCAGACCGGCTTGAGTGTATATGCTTTCTGAGATGAGGGTTTAGCCTGATGGCCATGGCCTTGGCCAGAATTTTGTACATAATACCCAACCTGATTATTGGCCTCCAATGAGAGAGTGAAGAACAAAAAATTTCTTTAGGTATAAGTTTAATGATCCCCTACTTCAAATGTGGGTCCATGTATTGATCTGCCCAGCAAGAATTAATGAGAGAAGTGGTCATATATGACAGAGCATCCCAATAAGCAAGCATGAATTCCTTTGAAAGGCCATCAAGGCCTGGGGTACCCAATTTTTGCAAGGCATAATGAAGTTCATCTTTTGAGAAGGGTGATGCATATTTACAGGAGGAACTGTACTCAGAATATTAGTAGAGTGAGACACACATTCCTTTGCAACGTCCACCCCTGAGGTGATAGTAGGGCCATTCTCAGTAACTAGTTTAGCAATGGAGTCCATGTTCCTCTTAGACTGAAGTTTATTAAAGAACCCTTTGGAAGAGCAATGGAGTCCATGTTCCTCTTAGACTGAAGTTTATTAAAGAACCCTTTGGAAGAGCATGTGACATCTTTCAGTTCCAATCTTCTGGACAAGAACTGGGCTTTAGCAGCAGATTCAGCATCTGCATTAGTCAACACTTGCAACTGAACAGCTAGTGAGGACTCTCAAGAGCAGTGAGCTGTCTAGCAATACCCAAAGACCTCAAATCAGCAACCACTTTCTGAGCATGAAGAATATGACTTCTTTTCCTGTAGGCATAGTGTTTACCACAAGACCTGACACATTTCTGCATGCACTGAACAAAGGCAAGCCACATGTCCAAGGGCTGAGAAAAATAAGACTGTACACACTCACAGCAACTCAGAACATGTGCTTTAAACAAAGAAGAGGTAATGAGCATATTGTTGATCATAAGAGGCGTTTTAGCATACAAACCCTGCATTGAGATAGACCAGCTGCATTGTGAAAGCCAAGGGTGATTATAAACAACAGAAGGGGAGAGGTAAGACTTGACTAAGGTGAGAGTACCAGAGTACTCCCCCTGAGAGCCCCCATACATCAGACAGTATTGACTACTGTGAAGAGGTTTTCACACACGTGAAATCTTGCAAGATTGGTGCTCCTCCTGACAAATCCGGCCAGTGGAGATGCGGATTTTGCATTGGATCTGCTCGTTTGTGTGCGCTTGTGTGTGTCGATCTGCAGAGCTCGCAATATCGTCGTCATTTGCTTGTGTGTGCCTTGCCCAATTTCTGCTCGCTTGGTTTTGCACCTGGTTTTCTGCAACTCGCTTTTGTTTGCAAAAATAAGGCTTTAAAGCCTTTTGTTAAAATTAAAGGTCAATGAATTTCAAAGATGGTAAATGCCTTGTTTTGGGGCTTTAATGCTACTATTTCTGTAGTGCCTTCCCTTCAAAGCATTTAATCCATAGTATAGGGCTTTTATGTCAAGCCTCCCCTTTTGAAAATAAAGCCTTCTATTTGAAAAACAGTCTTCTTCTTCAAATCAGTGCAAGGTCCTCAACTCTTGCTTCTCTCATCCAAAATTGTCCAAGGAAAATATGTCAGGGACAGATTTCAGCAAAACAGTGGAAATTTTCAGAGTTAGTTGAAGGAATTACAACTCCAAAATTTTCCTTCTCTCGAAATTTCCAGGAAAGTAGTGAAGAATATATATTCCTCCTCCACAATTTGCAGCTTCTTGTGTTATATTAGCTACTTGAAACATTTCAACGATAGGAGGGAGAAAGTTTGCCACCAAAAACGAATTGTGGTTCCCATGTACAATCAACAAAAAACAGATGTACAGTTTGCTTCAGACACTGCAAAAAGATATCCCGAAATGCTGAAGGCTGCAGCCTCGATCTTCTTTTATAGTGCCTGCACGAACTCCTCAGTTGTTACATCAGTTCGATACACAGGAGAAAAAAAACAACTTTCTCAAGTTCTCAACAGCTCTTTTCAAATCAGGATCCCATACCATCCCTTCTGCCCAGTCATGAAAGTCCTTATCTTCAGACATTATGCACACCTTCACTGACTTCACTGACATATGCAAATAGCGCCTGTTATACTCCAGAACTTTACGGCGCCATGGAAGATGACCATCTGCAACAATAAACATTAGTACAAACATCAGACTTTCAAGATCTGTAAAGACATTGCTTCTGTTCTTCCGAGATGGACATGAATGGATAAAAATAGTGGAGAGACAGATATCAGGTTTCCTACCATCCCCAGGAATTCCTGAAACCGATGTGTCGATAGCATGGTCAGCACACAGCTCTTTCACTTTGCAACAGAGGTACCATATTGCAAGCTGCACAAATTTCTCATTATGTTCTCTTCTGCTAGTTCTCAACTCAATGGCTTTTATAGTCTTCCAGCCATTCTTTACTGCACCTTCATTGCACTGAACCCTCCCTCTCTCAGCCAAGGTCTCCCACGCAGGTTTCTCCAGCACCCTTAGTACACTCTCTATCATGGAATCAACACTTCTCACTGGATCACCAAAATAAATGTGCATCTCCTTCTCTGATAAAGTTCTAATCCAGGCATAAGATTTCATTATCACGTCACCAACTGAACGTGCTGAATTAACAGAAGTTGATGCAGAAAACTCTTTTCGCATCTGAGCTAACATGATTCACGTTCAAAATCTGAAGACAAATAAAGCATGATGTAATATTTAAAGCTATAACTAACAGAGAATTTTAATCTCTCTCTCTCACACACACGTACCTTCTTCCCTCCTACAATCTCAAAAGGCGCCTTGCCTGTGGAGGTATGTACAGTGTTGTTATATGCAAACTCCACCAAAGGAAGATACTTTTCCCATTGTTGCTTGTGCTCTGACACATAACACTTGAGAAGATCCAACACTGTAGAGTTAGCCTCTTCTGACTGACCATCTGTCTGAGGATGAAATGACGATGAAAACTTGAGAGTTGTACCCATGTTGTCAAACAACCCTCTCCAGAACAAACTCGTCATCCGTGGATCACGGTCACTAATGACGTAGGCAAGCCATGATACTTGAAGATATTCGCCATGAACAACTTCACCATATGATCCACTTTGATCGTCTTACGCTCGGGAATGAAATGAGCCTGCTTACTGAACCTGCATATGATAGTCCAGATGCCATCATTTCCCGTTTGTGTCCGTGGAAGATCAAATATAAAATCCATGGCAACGCTCTCCCAAGGTCTATCTGGAATAGGTAAAGGCTGTAATAACCCTGGTGTCTTCTGACGATCAAACTTTACCTTCTGACATACGATGCATTGCCTCACAAAGGCATCAACATCTCTTCTCAAGGTTGGCCAATAAAAGAAAGTCTCCACTGCTTTGACCGTGGAGTCAATACCTCTATGACCTGCATACGGTGGAGCATGACTTTCAATCATAACCTTGAGTCGCAATGGCCTGGTAACACACAGTCTGCCATGCATCAATAAAAACCCATCTCTGAGAGTATAGTGCTCATGCCGCTGACCCTCAGACATCTGATCATACAACCTTTCAAAGTCCTCATCATGGGCATACTGCTCTTTCATTTCATCAAGCTCATGATGATAAGCAAGTGAAACTCCAAAGACCTGTGGCTTGCGTGACAAAGCATCTGCCACAACATTCTTTTTGCCTTCCACATGCACAATCTGGAAGTGAAACATTGACAAAAAGTTTGCCCAACGCATATGCTTCTCTGAAAGCTTAGTTTGTGTGAGGAAATAACGCAAGGTTTGACGATCTGTCTGTACAGTAAAATCAGCCCCAAGCAAGTAGTGTTTCCATGTAGAAAGAGCGTGAATTACAGCCAACATCTCTTTCTCATAAACCTGTAAATGCTTCTCAACATCTTGCAATATTCTACTCTCATAGGCTATCACATGTCCCTCTTGCATGAGAACTGCACCAATGCTACTTCCACATGCATCACACTGGACAACAAAAGCCTTTCGGAGGTCCGGTAGCACCAATACTGGATCCGAAGTAAGCTTTTCTTTGAGCTTTTTGAATGCTGTAATTTTCCGATCAGTCCATCTAAACGGAGTTGCCTTCTTTGTCAAGGCATGAAGAGGTGAAGCAATTTCAGCAAAGTGCCGTATGTACCGCCTCTAATAGGAACACAATCCTAGAAAACTGCGTACATCATGCATGGTCCTCAAAGCTGGCCAATTAAGTATTGCTTCCACCTTTGCTGGATCCATACGGACTCCATGCGCGGACACAATATGCCCCAAGAAATGTATCTCCTGCAAGAAAAACTCACTCTTCTTGCCATTAACAACCAGCCTATGGTTTCTGAGTTCTGCAAACACAATGGCCAAATGCCTTCTATGCTCTTCCTCAGTTCGTGAATGCACAATCATATCATCAAAGAATGTGCCCACAAACTCTCTATGAGGCCTGAAAATCCTGTCCATCATTCTGTTAAATGTGGCAGACGCATTTGTCAAACCAAAGGGCATAACCAAGAACTCATACAATCCAAACGTGGTTCGGAATGCTGTCTTATGCACATCCTCGGGTCTAATGCGTATCTGATGATACCCGCTTTTCAAGTCAATACGACTAAAAACTGTGGAGCCCTGTAAGCGGTCCAAAATATCATCGATCCTCGGTATGGGGAATCGATTCTTGATGGTATTCTTGTTCAACGCTCTGTAATCAATACACATGCGCCAAGAACCATCCTTCTTCTGCACTAAGAGCACAGGTGAGCAAAAGGGTGATGAGCTAGGCTGTATCAACCCTTTATTCAAAAGCTCCTGCACCTGACTCATAATCTCTTCCTGTTGGGCTGCACTAACACGGTACGGCGGTCTATTCGGTGGAGTACTACCAGGGATTAGATCAATGGCATGATCTTCTGGCCTCTCAGGAGGAAGTTCTCCTGGCAATGACTCAGAAAAACAATCTTGAAACCCACATAAGAAATCAGTCCTGTCCTTATCTAACATAGACAAATTAGACTTAGACTCATCATCCTGTGCATCCTTTACATAAATCAAGTACGCGGAAAGATGCTTTTTCATTACTGATGAAATCGCCGAAGCGGATACAATAGGAACAGATTCCCCTTTGAGTTTTACATCCAATACATGTTCTTTCCCTCTATGAGTCAGAGTGATTTTCCTATTGTAAGTATCCACCACTGCATGTACTCTGTGGCACCATGGCATCCCCAACAAAACATCACAACCATCAAGTGGCATGATAAAGAACTCTTCGCACCCTGCAAATGAAGCCGAAGCTTCCCAATGATAGGAGTAACGGGTTCTGCATACCCTGGACAAGCCATATTAGCCTCATGTAACGGCCCCATCTCCTCTGCGCGAATCCCCAATCGGCCAGCCAAATCTGGTGAAATGAAGTTGGCTCTAGCACCTGTGTCAAAGAAGATCAAAGCATTCTGATCTCTCACTTTGCCCCATGCCCTGCACAACTCTGTTGCTTCACCACCTGGCTGTTCCCCCACAAGATCAGGAACTAAGCCTGCAGAAGGTTTTGGTTTCTTTGACTTGGGCTCTCCTTTATTGTCAAAGTCCTTTTGGGACTTTCTTTTGGGACAATTAAATGACATATGTCCCTCTTCAGTACAGTAAAAACACTTATGAGCATCTCTCAAAGCATGTCTTTCCTCAAAAGTCCTCTTGGGCATTGGCAACTTCTTATACTTCGTCTCTGAAGACCCTTTAGCATCACGAGAAGCATGCCCAGATTTTTCAGCTTTCTTGCTCAAGTTCTTACTGCCTTTAAACCCAGATGAACCACCAATGAGTAACGCATTAGCTGTCATAGCATTTTCAATCATCTGTGACATGTTCGTTACTCTTGTCTTGATACAATAATCTCGTACCTCCTTGGGCAGCCCACAACAATACTTCTCTACCTGCTCAGATAATGGCACCGCATGATAAGAAGTCACTGGGAGTAAAGCTTCCCAAAACTTCTTGTTATAATCCTCCAAATTCTCACACTTTGAAGCATCCAATTTGTGCCATGCGGTCATAACATCCACCTCAAATGTAGATTTGAGCCATACGGAAGAGAAAACCTGTTTGAATTGTACCCATGTAGTGGGTGCTATGCCCTGTAAAAGAAGAGTAGACCACCACTGCAAAGCATTGCCCTTGAGAAAAGTGGCAGCTTTCCTCACCTTAGAGGACTCTGTGTAATTCCCACCAGAAAAAGCAGCATCAAACTGCTGTAAAAAGGTAAGTGCTTTCAATTTATCTTTGGCCCCACTGAATGTATCAAACTTCACTGCAGCTCCCCCTTGTAATCCTTCGCCTTTCCCATAGGCGTTAGATTGTCATATGGAAGCGGCTTCGCAAGATTGCTGCCCCCAACATTCATGCCCATCATTGGGTCAACATTTCCCATTCCCACACCAGGCATACCATACATTCCAGCCATGTTTCCAAACATTCCATTATGCATACCTGGCTGCATACCACCAAACATATTGCCTTGCATTCCAGGTTGCATGCCCCCAAACATATTTCCTTGCATACCACCATACATATTCCCCTACATACCAGGCTGAAAATTAGCTCCAAAAGGCCCATGCATACCCATGCCTCCCTGAGGATAACCCCCAGTCATAGATTGGAACACCGAGCCACCACCAAAATAACCTGGATGCATATTCTGCTGAGGAATAGGTGGCTGTCCATAGAAGGAACTCTGAGAGTTTGCACCATAAGCATGCTGCATGTTCGGAAACTGGCCAAAAGATGGTTCCTGTGGGATGGCACCACTATGACCCTGTGGAAGATTCTTAGATCGAACCTTCTTCTTCTTTTTCTCGGGCTCTGTGCGAGATCTCATAAATTCAGCAAATCTCTCACTCTGTGTGAGCTGCATAAATACATCCATAACACTAGCCAAACGATCTTTGAACTGAGCATCATCATCCTCTTTACCATGTACATCCTCTGGCTGTGTTACATCCTCATAAGGCTCAGCATCTGCAGCCTGTTCTCCTACATGAATATCCTCAGATACATCTCTCTCAGGAGAAGTCTCTTGCTCTTCCTCTTCATGATAGAAGTACTCATCCTCTGTATCAGACATGTTTGCTGAATTTTCAGCGATGGCTTTCTTCAAAGCAACCACGAGCTCACCCCCTTCAGAAAGTTGATGATTGGTCCCGGCAACGGAACCTTGAAACCGGCCTCTGATAGAAACCAGAGTGCGGTAGACTAGCAGTCACCCGTCCACTTGTAGTCTAGATATGAAAACAGAAAAGATTAGGGCTAGAGTGCCCAAATCTGAAAACAAAGCGACACCTGTTGGCCCCAAAGCTTAGCGCCCCTTGCGGTATTTCTTTATTCAATTCCAAAAGTATGAAAGGCTGAGTACAACAAAATCAGCCAAGAGATTACACCTGTATGTCCAATCTGACGGCCCACAATACCTCTTAACACAAAGGATCCACGTACACAGATCTGTGTCTTAAAGCAACACACTGTGCCTCCCTCTGATCAGCCAAGGCCACTAAGCAGGGCAGCCATGAGCATACATCTAGCATAACTCAAGCACATGATTCAACATCTCAACTCATACATACATGTACTGTTCAACCTCTGTCTGCACCCTTGTCAATCTGCCATACCCCTCCTCTCACAAGGGGCCAGATAACTCAAATCTGCAAAACAGACATAAAGCAGTAGAAAGAGAGATAGTTGAACAGATGCGGAGCTTACCAAAATCAGCCCGTGAATCTGCACTGGAGGAAGCAACGGTACCAATCTGTACTTGCAGGCACTTGTTTCCACAACCCTGCTTCACACGTGTGTATGTACTTGTCTGTACCCTCCTTCTTGTGTCCACCTCAGTGCTGTACCTGTCTGTACAGTCCTGAAAAACAGCCCTGTACCAGTCTGTACTGCCTCGAGATACGTGCCAGAAGCTGTCCTTGCATACGCCGCCTGCAGCCAGCACCTGTACACGCCTGTACCTGCGCAGCCAGCCTGTACCAGATCTGTCCAGCGCCTGTTTCTGTCCTGTCCATACAGCTGTCCGTACAGCTGTACCTGCAAACAGAATCTGCAGCAGCCTGTCCAGAACCTGTGCGCAGCCAGCAACCAAAGCGTGTACCTGCAGCAGCCTGTCCGTACTGAACTGTACAGCTGGTTTGCACAGGGAAAACAGCAGCAGCACGCCTTCTTTCAGTCGACTCCTTCTCCTGCTTTTCCACGCATGAGAACTAGCATGTATGCCGCACGTTTCTCCAAAAGCTAGTTTCCAGATTTCAGTTTGGTTGAATTTGGACCTAGTTTGGTTCCTTTTTGATTTGGTTTGATTCCTTTTTTATTTGGTTTGGTTCAAGAGAGAGGAGAGATAAAAATATCACAATTTTTGAAGATTTAAAACTCAATTGTACATGTGAAGTAGGCGCCTTATTAAGGGGCTCCCCTTCCTTACATATGTGTCAAAATGGAATCATTATACCCAAAATATCTCATATTTTTAGTAATACTCATAGTCTTTTACTAATAAATCTTGTACATAGTCAGTGGACATTTACTCATTTTTGGGTATCTTCTTTTACAAATTGGATTTATCTCCTCCCCACACATGGATTGATCCTATTGGTCCACAAGAGCCTTAATTGAACCATAATCCAAAAATTTCTGAAAATCTAGACCTATACCCATTTCCAATTAATTCCAATTGTACATTGGAAAGTTCTTTTTGAATTTCTGTTTCAGGAAAACTTATTTTAATAATATGAGAAATTTTTCTATCTAAAAATATTCAAAATCTGAATATTCTCTCTCTAGAATATTTTCTCTCTCTATGTCAAAACACGCAGAGACAAGATTTTTTATATTTCTGAAGAGGGGATTGATTACAGGGAAAGATGCTGGACATCTTGAGAGGCTGGGGAGGAATCTTACATGGGGACATTTTAATCATCCATTGCTCTGCCTCTCACTCATTGTTTTCTATTTGGGTTCGTGCTAGTACTTAACTTACACCTTTTAAATTTCATGTAACTCATGACTGAAATCTTTGAACAAGCTTTATAGAGATATGTGAATGGGTCTTTAATGTCTTGTTTGAATGGCCTTTGTACAGCTAAGGGTTTTAAGACACCAATAAACATATCTTCAATGTGGTCATAGAAAAGACCTGAGATACTCTTTAATATATTGACTACTTGTTGTAACGAACGCCCATCAAATTTACCACATAATTACCAAAAAAAAAAAACTTGTCAGATTTTGAAGAGCTTCATACCCATCTTCTGTCTCTTTGCTATTCCATCATCATCTAGAAGCAACAAAAAGAGCTATTAGTAACTATAACAATTTTTAAAATAGAACACTTCTCTTGTTTTCTAAATGATATATATTTGCAGTTACCAAGACAATCTTACAAGATTAAAGGCACAATATAAATGTTTTAGAGGATCTACTTGATAGACTAGGAATCTTAATATCGCTTTCATGGGTGTATCCACCTTGCATAAGGTGGAAAAGGAGAGACCCCTAAAGGTTTGCAGCAAAACACTTCTTCGATTGGACTTTAGAAAAGCAGCAATGTATGATTTATGACTGTAGACATGGTACAAAGGATGTTTTCTACTTTGCATCGAGATGCTTCGTTGGACAAACAATGGTACACTTTCAAAGGGATGACATGAGATTGTGCCGAACGATCTTTTGCCATAACATTCAAAACAAATGGACATACACATATAGCTGAAAGAAGAGATGGTTTGATGCAAAATGCCAAGAGGCGTGAATTTTCGGATGAGCCTTGATGCACACTCGCACAAAGCCACATACAACAAATATGCTCTTGTTTACAAGACACTTATCCGTTGAAAATGGAGGGGGGAAGTGAATTCCGGGACCATCTATGTCAAAGAAAAGGCTTGAGATTGTGGAAAGTTTTGAAAAAACATCAAGAAGGGTGCTCGAATGTTTTGGGCAACCTTACTCTTATGGACATGTATGAAAATGTATGAACATTGCAAGAAGCTTTACTCCCCATCAAGTACATAGTCAATGTCTTGTTACTCTCATAGTCCGCTCCTATTCACCATTGAAGACATCAAAGAAGGCCGGAGACGCTTAAATGAATGGAAGAGAAAACACACAATTGGATTTGTTAAATGTTCAATCTTGCTCTTTAACATGGTATGCCACATGATTGGACTACCGATTAGATCGAGCCTCTACATAAGGGAGGAGATACGAACAACAAAATTGAGGATAAGGTTACTTTTGTACACGAGCATTCTAAGACTGAGAAATTAAATAGAGCTTCCGTGAAGTATTTCTTCTCCTCTTCTTTCTCTCTTTTATGCATGCTCTCGAGTAGTTGTGTGTGTGATAGTTGTTAAAAGAAATGCATTGTGCGGGTGAGTGTTGGAACATGTAACATGCGGAAGCTTTGGAGAAGATCAGTAACTTCAATGCTCAGAAATCAGCACTCTTTTCGCGACGGAATTAACGCACAAACTGAATGAAGATGTGCAGAAAATAGAGAGAGAGGGAGAGATGGAGAGGACACCGTATTGGGTCCCAAATACCCTCTGTAGGGCCCCTACCATGGATGGTGTATTTGCTTTATTAGAATGATGTAAATCTAAAAAGAAAATACAGAAATCTTGACCTTTCTTGGCTGAGAAAACTCTGCCCTTGACCTATAGTCCTTCACCCCTTTGCTTTAGCAACTCCTTGGCTTGTCTAGCCCTTGTTTGCCTTGACTCTTGGTGAAAAATGAGATGAAACAATGGGATTGTGGGCTCCCTATTTATACTACTCCATAAATAGCAATCGGCCAGCTTAAGTCCAGGCGGCCAGCAATAATCCTGTCCCACGACTGAATATTAGCATTAAATGCTAGAAAAAACCTATTAAAAGCTGAGCTTCTTTCCCTTGTTGGCTGGGCATCACGCACCTGCTTTAAGCCAGGTTTGGGCACTGTTTCTAGGCTGTTTGGGGACTGGGCAGCCTGTATGGGCTGTCCCATACTTGCCCTTACAGCCATAATTAGGCTGTACAGCCTGTAGGCTTTCCCTACCTGTCCTTAGGGCTGTCCTATAGCCCCTCCATGGTTGGTGGGTTCAGCCAGGGCCTTCCTAGCCCTCATGGGGGTGGTTTCACACCATCCCCATGCCCACACGAAGACTTGAGGTAGCCCTATGGGCTGGCCCCTTGTTCTAAAAGCAAACCCTAACTAACTACACAGTGATCTGGCATCCGGTACCATACCAGATACACAGAATCACTGACATCATTCCAGAGGGAGACTCACAGCGGACTCGCATTATTTCATGTGCAAGACAGTGCACACCTGACTTTGGACTTCTGTGCAGGACAATGCACACCTGACCTCGGACGACTGAGATGGATCCCTGGCTGACTCATCCCGGATTGGGCTTACATGGGACGAGTTCACGATCCCAGGTCCTGCACCTTCTGAAAAGATATGTCTACGTGGCATCCAAGTGCGGGATGCACATGACATCCCCTTCTGCTTAACTTGACGGAAGCTGCATAGCCTCCAAATAATCGGTCAATAACGCCGGATAGTCTTCCAAAAACTCTTTGTCGAGCCATACCGCTTCATGGGTCCCTCGGTCCTGAAACTTCGTGAGGAACTGTCTTGGTCTTCGGCCTGAGCCATGCTTGAAACAGTGCAGAAGGATCTGTTCTGGAACCATAACTTCTACTGCATCAACAATATCTGGTTCCACTTCGTCTTTGACTTCTGAAGGGATAGGACCTGCATATGGCTTTAACCAACTGACGCGAAACACATCGTGCATAGTCCAACTCGGAGGTAGCTTTAACTGCATAGACACCTCATTAATCTTTTTCCTGATGGGAAAAGGTCCGAAGCTCCTGAAAGACAACTTTGGGCATCGCTTGCCCACCTGTTTCAACCTTTGCTTCATAATCCGAAGATAAACCCAATCCCCTTCCGAAAATTTCATATCCCTTCGGTCTTTATTGGCCTGTCGAGTGTAGGCCTCTTGCGCTTTAGCCAACCTGTCTTTAACTGACTCTAAAATCTCCTTATAAGACTCCGTCACTTTGTTCGCTTCAGGTACTGAAGACGAGGTCCTGGTCAACAATGACTGGAAAGGTCTTCCAAATGCTGTCTCATTTGGAGTCCTGCCAATAGCTGAAGAAAAAGAATCATTCAAAACAGCTTGAACTAAAGACAAATATGATTCCCACTTACCTTGCTGATCGTGGACATAGCACTTCAGCACATTGGCCAACTGGTTGTATATCTCTGTCTGGCCATCCGTCTGTGGGTGGAATGCACTCGAAAAATTCAATTTAGTACCAAAGTTATCAAACAATGCCCTCCATGACTGGTAAACTTGGCATCTCGGTCTGACACTATGGTCTTAGGAATCCCGCCAATCGGGTACCAATGCCGAATGAACAATTGGGCAACATCCTCGGCGGTCACATTGGCACTGCAAGGAATAAGCATAACAAATTTGCTAAATCTATCACAACAATAGTTAAGCACTGTGTATTACGCTTACTCAGACTCGGAGGCAGATTCGTGTGACAAAGTCTATCGAAATATCTTGGAAAGGACTCTCAAGAATTGGCAAAGTCTATCGAAATATCTTGGAAAGGAGCCTCAAGAATTGGCAAGGGTTGTAACAACCCTATCTTCTTTCCACGAGGAGCTTTCACCTTTTGACAAATATCACAGCGTTGTACATATATAAACACATCTCACCTCATCTTTGGCCAATAATATTGCCGTTCCAATTTCTCCAGAGTCGAATTCATGCTCCTATGACCACCTGTAATGGCGTCATGGGCATCATGGAGAAGAGCCGCCCTGAACAACTTCCTGACACAGAGTCGGCCTTTGTAGAAAGCCAACCATCGCGTATCAGAAAGTGGCATGGTCCTGTGGCATCCAATGCCTGTTCCCACTGTGTACCGAATTCCTCGGAATCCACGTACATGTGCTTCATGTCATCTAATCCTATACCAACAAGATCGAGTCTAGTGGTTTGAATCGTAGTCACTTGTCCCTTCCTGCTCAAAGCATCGGCCACTGGATTGGCCTTTCCTGGAAGGTACTCAATCATACCACCGAATTGCTAGAATATCTAACTCTAGCGGCGTTGTCGATCACTCCACTGTGCACTTGGCATTGTCTGAATCCAGCGTAATGCCTGATGGTTAGTGCGAACCTCAAAGTCACGGCCATACAGACAATGTTTCCAATGTTTCAAGGCCTATATAACTGCTAGGAGTTCACGATCATAGACTGAGTAGTTTTTCTCTGCGGGCAGTAACTTATGAGACATGTAAGCTACTGGATAACCATTCTGTTGCAATACACCTCCAATTGCGATGTTACTCACATCGGTGATCACCTGAAATGGCTCGCTCCACGAGGCAAGTGCTAAACAAGCCGCTTCTGATAAAGCCACCTTGAGGTTCTTGAATGCCTCCAACGCTCGTGAAGTCATTCGAATCTTTTGCCTTCTTGTCTTCACACCCTTTAGCAAATCGGTGAGATCCGTCGAGAGATCAGAAAACTTGTCTATGTGGGTGGAGTATGCCTGGCATATATCCACAAAGGATCTGATGTCATAGGCTGTCTGAGGTACTTACCGGTTGACAATCTCGGCCACTTTAGCCGGATCAGGTCGAATGCCTTCGGCACTAATTATGTATCCCAAGTACTGCACCTCGAACAGATAAAATTCTGACTTCTTCTCATTGACGTAGAGCTCGTTGCTTTCCAACAACTTAAGAACTTTCTCCACATCAATGTCATGCTGCTCAACCGTAGCTGAAAATACCAGTATGTCGTCCAGAAATATGAACACACACTTTCCAATCAAATCCCGGAAAACACGCATCATCATACGGTTAAATGTAGCTAGGGCTTTCGTCAAGCCAAATGGCATGACCACAAATGCATAGTGGGCCCGTTCCGTACGAAAGGCTGTCTTGGGGATGTCCCCCTCCACAATCCGCACCTGGTGGTACCCACTCTTTAAATCAAGTTTCAAGAACACCTTTGCTCCATTCAGCCTCTCAAGAATATAATCTATTCAAGGCATCGGGAATCTGTTCTTGATAGTTAGCTTGTTGAGTCCACGATAATCGACACACAAACGGGAAGACCCATCTTTCTTCTTGACAAATAAGATCGATGCTGCAAATGGTGACATGCTAGGGCGGATGAAGCTAGATTACAACAATTCTTGGAGTTGGCAGTCCAACTCCGATTCCATTGCCTTGGCAAGGCGATAAGGAAACTTGCTCGGGGGTTCCGAGCCTGGGAGGAGGTCAATCTTGTGGTCCTCCGGTCTGGACAGAGGGAGCTGGGGAGGGAGGCTGTCCCCAAGAAAAATCTTCTGGAACTTTTCATAGAGAGCCGAGTACTTCTCGAAAGCACTGGCCACCGTCTAGGCTATCTGGGTGTATATCATCGCACACTGTGCGCCTTTCCTGACTGCTCGCTTAGCCTACAAGTGACTTATGAGCGGAAAGTTCGGAATTCCTAGCTCACACTTAATGGTCACTGGGGCGTTCGACACATTCCGATTGATCTGGAACGTGTGCTTGTCCCGCTTGACATCTGGAAGAAACTTGTGAAACCACTGAATACCCAAAATTATGTCTCCTCCTACAAGAGGGGCAACCATAAAATCACGCACAAATTCTATGCCCTGAATAACTAACTTAGCACCTAGAGCTTCATACTTGACGCTCGTTGTCATGCCTATGCTAAAACCCTCAACCTGTTTGTCCACCGAAGTCAGGTCGAAACGGGCACGCCTAGCGGCCTGTTCCGTGACCACATCCTCCGTGCTGCCGCTGTCAAACAAGACAACGACTCTCTGGCCACCTATGTAGCCAAAGGACTTGAGCAATTCGTTGCGCTCATACTCCTAGTCATGGGCGCCCTTCTGCTTATCTTCGAGCTCCCGACTAATAATTGCTCCAACTGAAGCACCGGGGTTTGAAGAACTAGGGGTAGCCACTGGGGTCTGTGTGGAAGCTGAGCTCACCACGGATGCTGTGGTGGCAGCGGCGGCGGGCTTTGGAGGCTTCTTAGGACAATCCCGAGAAGTATGTCCTTTTGTATAACAAAAGAAACATCTACCCTCCTTCTTGTACTGAGAAAGCTCCTTAGCACTCAACTTACCACCTGTCTTGCCTGCCTCCGCTTTCTGGTCTGGAGTAAGCTTAGACGCATTGCTCAAGTTCTTGGAGCCAGAGACTCCCGGGCTCTGTCCTGGGGAAGACCCCGTCTGGTTCTGGCCTTTGCCCCCCGAGCAGTAGCTCTGGGAGAAGCCGGCTGGGAAGTCTTGGGCTTGCCACCATTATGTTTCACTTCTGCACTCTGCGCAAGCGAGAGTGCATCTTCAAAGGTGGCTGGCCTAAACATACGCACCTCCCATTAGATTTGCGTGTCAAGGCCATACAAAAACTGCCCTTTCTTGTCCGAATCAAATAAGCCTAATTGCAAACATAAGGTCGAAATTCTATTGGCAAACTGAAGGACTGGTTGCGCGTTCTGACGCGCTCCCCTGAACTCATCTTCGAGTCGCTCAAGGTAGTGGGGCGGTAGAAACCGTTGCTTAAGGTCGCGGACAAACTCGTCCCACGCATAAGCTGCCATACCTAATCTGGTGTGGGCATGAGCCCACCGAGTCCACCAAGGAATGGCCTCACCTTCCAAGTACCAACTGGCTAAGATCACTCTGTCAGTATCTGTCTTTCTAACTGCGGCAAAGTAAGCTTCAAACTGATGTAACCATGAATAGAGAGTTGTGGGATGGAGTTTACCATTATACTTACTGAAGTTCATTTTCTCGGAAAAATGATTCGAGAGCGCCGCCGGTGTCAATCTAGCGTCCAAAGCTACTAGGTAACGCTCGTGCTCCACGCGTCGCATGGCTTCGTCTTCACGATGTCGGATCTCCAATGCACGCATCTGCAACTCAAGCAAAGAGCTCGGCTGCGATCGTGACCCCGCGAGAGGGTCCCTGTGTCGAGGATTTGGAATCTGGGATACGGAAGGAGAGGAAGGAGGAGATGGAAAACGCGACGCTGGAGAACGGGTACGCTCTTCCAGAGCCAAGATCTGCGCCTTCTGCTCGTCCAACTTGGTTGTCTGGTCTGCGATTGCTCACATCATCTGCTAGAACATATCTGTAACACTCAAGCCTGGTGCCCTAGCTGGGCTGCCTGGTGCACTCTGGCCCCATGGTTCTTGGTCTCTCTCGTCGTCGAAGCTCGCCATAGCAGGAAAGCACACTTCCTTTCCGGAACGCAATCGAGGCTTCCGGAGGCTGAAAACCAACCATCCTTCAAGGGACAGGAGTCACTCCGAAAGGGGTAGTCCACTGGCGTCTGAAAACCAACCACACGAGCGAGAAAAAAATCTGGTTTCTTTGCTGAATCTTTGCACTTGAAGTAGGCTCTGATACCACTGTAACATGCGGAAGCTTCGGAGAAGATCAATAACTTCAATGCTCAGAAATCAGCACTCTTTTTGCGACGGAATTAACGCACAAACTGAATGAAGATGTGCAGAAAATAGAGAGAGAGAGAGGGAGAGATGGAGAGTACACAGTATTGGGTCCCGAATACCCTCTGTAGGGCCCCTACCACGGATGGTGTATTTGCTTTATTAGAATGATGTAAATCTGAAAAGAAAATACAGAAATCTTGACCTTTCTTCGCTGAGAAAACTCTGCCCTTGACCTGCAGTCCTTCACCCCTTTGCTTTAGCAACTCCTTGGCTTGTCTAGCCCTTGTTTGCCTTGGCTCTTGGTGAAAAATGAGATGAAACAATGGGATTGTGGGCTCCCTATTTATACTACTCCATAAATAGCAATCGGCCAGCTTAAGTCCAGGCGGCCAGCAATAATCCTGTCCCACGACTAAATATTAGCATTAAATGCTAGAAAAATACCATAAAAAGCTGCGCTTCTTTCCCTTGTTGGCTGGGCATCCGGCGCCTGCTTTAAGCCAGGTTTGGGCACTGTTTCTAGGCTGTTTGGGGACTGGGCAGCCTGTATGGGCTGTCCCATACTTGCCCCTACAGCCATAATTAGGTTGTACAGCCTGTAGGCTTCCCCTAGCCTGTCCTTAGGGCTGTCCTACAGCCCCTCCATGGCTGGTAGGTTCAGCCAGGGCCTTCCTGGCCCTCATGGGGGTGGTTTCACACCATCCCCATGCCCACACTAAGACTTGGGTAGCCCTATAGGCTGGCCCCTTGTTCTAAAAGCAAACCCTAACTAACTACACAGTGATCTGGCATCCAGTACCATACCAGATACACAAAATCACTGACATCATTCCAGAGGGAGACTCACAGCGCAGACTCGCACTGTTTCATGTGCAGGACAGTGCACACCTGACCTTGGACTCCTATGCAGGACAATGCACACTTGACCTCGGACGACTGAGATGGATCCCTGGTTGACTCGCGTCCCGGACTGGGCTCACATGGGACCAGTTCACCATCCCAAGTCCTGCACCTTCTATACAGATATGTCTACGTGGCATCCAAGTGCGGGATGCACGTGACAGAACACCTCGCTTTGTGGCCGGTCATGTGGAAAGTGGAGTGCCACATGTAAAGGTGGATCGGGTCAATGGCTATCTATATGAGAAGCCATATCTCTATTTACAATGAGAGATGGCTTCTCATATAGAAGAAGAAAGGGAAAGAGAGTCAATTTATTTAACTCTCAAACAGGTATTATGGACCATTCAAAATCAAGCAAATGATTAATGATGTATGTCCCTCTCATTGGCAAATTCATAATGCTTTTCATGTAGGCTTACTAAAGCCATATCATGGATAGGTGCCTTCTACTCCCGTCTCATGGAAGACCCACATGAACTACATGGGCAGACAATAGAGATATTACAACTTGAACAAATTATCTATCATAAAGAAAGGAAAGGCCCCAAAGGAAAGGTCATCAGGAAATTGTTGGTAAAATTCAAGAACTATCCACCCCTTGATGCTAAGTGGATGGATACAAAAGACTTGGAAGATTATCTAGAGGTATTGAACCCTTATCTCTAGATGCCTATCAGTTGAGGACATCTGCAACATAGGGGGGAGGTATGTCACCCACCTGTGTTTGTGGGAAATCTTATATTAAGAATCTTGAAGATAAATATAATTTGAGTCTTGGACATGTAGTCTGACCTAGCATGGCGGACTTCTTGATTGGACATGTGTTCTTGTTCCGGAGGAACCCTGATTGGACATCCTTCTATCCTTAAGCAGTGAAGTATGATTGGACATGCTTCCATCCCTAAGTGGGGAAGTATGATTGGCCATGGACATCCTTCCATAAAGAGCGGAGAAGTGTGATTAAATATGCTTCAAAAGCATGATGGACTACGCACTCTTACCTTTATGGGAGAGAGTATAGATGGATACAAAGTGTATTGAATGGATGGTATTCACCTTAGGCACATGCACATAAAGTTATTTGATGAACTTGCATTGAATGCTATTTTGGGAATGCTTTAGCATTTAGGCATTCATCCGTAAAGCATCAAATTCTTGCATGTTATTGGTTGTTGATTTAGCGACTTGTAGTTCGTAGGAGGTTAAGTGTTCTTTGCGATAAAAACTTTCTATTTTAACTAGTTTTAAATATATGTTAACCTTTCATATCAAAGCCTGATTTCAGGCCTTTTCCTTGATCTTTTGGGAAAATGGAGGCCGGATTCCGAATCAGGATGGTCAAGAGCCATTACTTTCTATTTTCAAGAGAGAGATGCCCATCTCTTTCTAGAGGGAGATGCACTTTTGATTTCTATTTTAAAGAGAGAGAGCTAATAGGAAAGGTTCCCATGCACACTCATTTACTAAAGTGTGGCCATCTCTTTCTATTTTTAAGAGGGAGAGGAATTCCACTATATAAAGAGGCTAGCTCTCTTCATTGTACACATGAATGAGAAGAAGAATTCCAGTATGCACACATTTGAACATGTGAGAGGAGAGGAAGGAACTTTATTTATGCACAAGTGAGAACTCTATTGTGCATATGTGAGAAGAGAGAACTTCACAATCATTTTGTGAGAGGAAGAGACAACACTTAGGAGCTTAAGAGCATGAAGGCTAAAGCTTCTCTATCAAGTCTGGAGAATTCATCTACGAAGACAAGACAAAGAGGCTAAAGCTACCCTACCAAGTGAAAGCCTCCTTTGCAAAAAGAAGAAGAACACTTCGTGACGGAGGTGCTGCTCAAGTGTACGCAAGAAGGTGGAGGAGCTTGATGACTTCTTCTTCGAAGGACACTCTCTTGTGTGCATCCAAAACACATGAGAAGATAACCGGTTGTGTGACCCATTGGTAGGCCATTGGGGTGGGCACACAAACGGGGGAGTTTCTCCAACTCTTGTGCATGTGTGGAAGGCCACCACGTGCAGATTAGAGGATTCCAAAAGCTGTTTTCATACTTGTTTGATGGTGATACCATGCTGGCCATTCTAGGTCTATGTTGTGTCGGCTTTCTCTTCATTCTTCTCTCTATTTCTCTCAAGTAATTGCCCAAGTGGTTTTACTTCAAAATTCAGCAATGATTAAAGTTGTGATTAGTTTGTTACGCTTCTGCGGCAAGTTCCAAAAGGCTTTGCAAAAGTCCACAAAGCAATAGTAGATCCTACATCGTTTTGCTCTGCCCTCCTCAATGATGGCACAAAGAGTGAGGAGTGGAATACCCTCTCCTGAAGCCTGCCCTCCCTAGGGATTGAAATCCGTGTCTCTTGGCCCAGCCGCTCAACTCATGCTCCAATATTGATCCATGTATCTTGTCCAGTGAATGGTCAATCATGATGGTCTAGTAATTACTGGCTCCAATCTTCAAGATGGGCACAATGGTCTTGGATGACCAACTAGCTAGGAAGCTCTCACATACAGCCCAATTGAACATATGGGCCAACAATGGTACTAATACAACCCTCGAATGGGAGAAGTGCTCTGCTAGTAGTCCATCATGGCATCTCTCACCATCTAAGCTATGAAGAAAGTGAATTGTAGTGGGCGTGGCTAGCGCGGGCGGGGGGGGGGGGGGGGGGGGATCCTGGTGGGTGTGGTCTCCGCGTTCCTCTGATCTCGGTGGCTCTCGATATAGTGAGTCCCTGGCCGAGTTCCTGGCCAATAACGGTGGTCCAAGTATGCTATCGGACGAGGAGCTGGATGTGTCACTACCTGATGCCCAAAGAAGCTGGTGATCCTAGTTTGAGATGAACTGGGTCGTGAAGTCTATGCCTGTAGTAGACTCTCTCTATGCCTCCAGAGCTCATAAGGAAATATCCCAAACATCTCTAATCGCGATATACATACCTAGATGAATCCAAGATCAAGCCCAAATTCACTTCATAAGAATGTGCAAGTTATAACCTCATGGTAGTCCATACACAAGAAACTTTAACCATCAACTCCATTATGCATAGTATGGACTAGATACTACAACATCCCCACTAACGTCATCAGTGCCCAATAGTGCTCCTCGGACTCCACCTCTATGTGACATAATCGGCATAATCTGGCCTCCCTAGATGCTCACTGCTCATCCTGTCTCTATCTCAACCGTGTGTGATGATACTCTAAGCTGGCCAATGGTGACCCGCATGGCATGTGACATGTAAACATCCATGTATCTAGGCTGTTGGATGAAGCCGTCCTCTTGGAGCTGTAGAAAATGATGTCGGTAATGCTCCATCTTGATGAGCAAGCCCACCGGGGTCCATGTCTGTCTGGTGTATAGCTGTGTAAGATCAGATTTGAGTACTCGGTTTCCTGTCCACCTTGGAGAGCCTGGTGTAAGGGGAGGCCGGGTCATACTAGAAGGGAGGTAAACTATCCATCCGAATCCCATGCCCATCTAGCCAAGAAGTAACCGTCGCATACCAAGAGGGGTGTCCATCTCATGAGGCAATCTTGTGTGAAGACTCTAGAGCTCGGGGGGGTAGTCTATCTGGGTCCATGTCTCTGACTCTCTGTATGAAGGTGATGGTCTTCACTACCATGGGGGATGCAGCAAACTCCGCACGTATAATCGAGTGCGAGACCTAGGGTTTGAGGATCATCCGTGATAGCATGAGGATCAAGGGTCACTCAATCCGTAACCAATCTGCTAAGGATAGATGAGGTGCCCATATAGGTACATCATCGCCGGGGTGACTAGTGTGTCCAAAAGCCTCCCCTTCATACGGGGTTCTTGAAAATGAGACTGGTGGCACTGTCTCTCAAGTAGAGCTAAAGCAGCGTACCCTCTGGTCAGTCTGTCCTGTGAAGCCTGCCTCATAGAGAAACATGCCCCTGTGCTCGTGAAGGTGACTCCCAAGTATACATAAGAGCTCGTCACCTCCACTCTACTACCTCTAAAAATGATCTATGTATCTTGCATCACCCTCCGCGAGGTATGGAAGATCATCACGTTGGTTTTCCCAAGGTTTACTGTGAGCCCTCTCTGTGTGCACAAGTCCTCTAGAGCATCCATGTGGCATTGTAATCCCTCCTATGAGTCTGCGATCAATACAATGTCATCAACATATAACATTAAAGCCACCAAGAAGCCATGTGTAACACACGGAAGCTCTGGGAGTCTTCTTTCAGCCCTAAACACCACTGAGAACATGCTGATGCATAACGCAGACAGAAGGGAGAGTAGAGAGAGAGAGATATGCTGGAAATTCAATATATTTCTAATGGTACAAAAAGGGTACCTACAATCTACAGCCCTTGGCTACCTTCAAAAGGTGAACATCACCAAAACAGTCCTAGTCTAGGAACCCTATGGACCCACTCCTTATGGGAGTGAATGCCTAACACAATGAGCACCCTATGCCTTTTATAGGCTCTTGGATCATAGGAGTACTACAGTCGGCCAGCCGACTGAGCCTATTTTCTCCATAAATGCTGGTAAGCCATCTTGACTATGTTGGTTCTCCATAAACGCTGAAGCGCCCACAGCCCTTTCTTCTAGTACAACTGACACCGTGGTCATGCAGTCGACAGCACCAGTCCTGGCAGCCGACAGCCTCTTCCATGCCATGCTCCAAGTCCACCCTAGCCACATTCTGCACCTTGTGCTCCAAATCCTAGCTCTAATGATCTTTTTCTTGGCTGCCCCTTCTGGATTAGCTCTGAGAATGTTCACGGCAATGCTTGCACATGACATCCCCCTCTGCTAAACTTGATGACGGGCTTCCAATCTACTTCTTGGATGACTGTCATCATCCCATTCTATTTTTGGAGTCCCATTCTGTCATCCATCCATCTCTGGCAACCCTTTTCTCTGAAAAACCCGGCCCGGTCTCCGAAACCACTCTGACTCTGAATAAGATCTATGCATCTGTTCCATCTAGTCCCCGATCCATTCCTGCCCTGACTCTGAACACTGTCTTGGTCTTCATTCCTGAGAAATGAGTATGGCACTCTCACATCACCCCTTGGAGGACAATCCTCCCTTGGGACGTTGCCCGAGAACATATCTGGCTCACAGGACTGCCATCCCCTCTGGCTTTGTGGAACACCACCAACAAACCTCCTGGGAGCTCTTCCCGATCTTGTGTTCCTTGCCTTGGGCTTCATATCCCCGCACTTTCCTGTACCTTGGACCTGTACACCTTCATATGGGGCTGAATCAATGTTAAGCTTTGCTGAGCTCTGATACCAATGTAACACGCGGAAGCTCTGGGAGTCTTCTTTCAGCCCTAAACACCACTAAGAACATGCTGATGCATAATGAATGGGAGAGATAATTAGGGTTAGGTTTTCATGTGGGAGACATACACACACAGAGAAGAAGGGGGGGAGAGAGAGAGAGAGTTGTGGGGATAAGTCAACTCATGTGTGACTCCCCTATCACACATGTATATTGCACTAGTACACATAGTGCACTTAGTACATTAAAAGTACTAAGTGTACTATGTACTATAACTTATGGGCTTGTACACACTATAAGGGTGGGCATAATGCCTTTACCCCAACAACCTCCCACTTAAAGGCAAAGTGCCCTTAAATGAAGAAAAAGAAAAAAATCAGCATGTACATGATAATATACAAGGCCATATCAAGGCTGAAACTGGCCTCATCCAATGCCCATCAAGTGTCTGCAATGAGCAAACCGCTCTGGAGGCAAACTCTTTGTCAACAGATCAGCCGGGTTGTCATCCGTATGAATCTTAACAAGCTGAATTTGCTTGTTCTCTATCACCTCTCTGATGAAGTGATACTTCACATCCACATGCTTCGTCTTTGCATGAAAGACAGGGTTCTTTGCCAACTGGATGGCACTCTGACTGTCACAATGCAACAATGGAATATCCCCTGTATAACCCAAATCAACCACTAACCGAGATAGCCATAATGCCTCCTTGCAAGCCTCTATGGCTGCAATATACTCGGCCTCTGTAGTAGATAAGGCAGTGCACTTCTGCATCCTGGATATCCATGACACAGCACCTCCTGTGAATGTAAACACATAACCGGTAGTAGACTTCCGGTTATCTGGATGACCAGCATAATCCGAATCCGTGTAACCATGCACTAATGCATCCTGTTTGCCAAAACAAATGCACATGTCCTGTGTGCCCTTCAGGTATCTCATGACACCTTTCACTGCTTCCCAATGCTTCTTGCCAGGGTTGGCCATGTATCTAGAAACCACTCCCACTGCAAATGCAATGTCCGGCCTAGTAGCAACCATGGCATACATGAGACTGCCACAAGCTGAAGCATACGGAATCTTGGCCATATCAGCCCTGCCACTATCTGACTGTGGGCTGTCCATAGCACTAAGTTTCACATATGGAGGCAAAGGAGTACTAGTCTTCTTCACCCCGCCAATGTATTCCCTCTGAGACAAATACAACACATGCTGATTTCTGTCCCGAAGTATCCGCATACCCAAAATGTGATTTGCATCACCCAAATCCTTCATATCAAAGGTTTGATGCAGTCTCTTCTTCAAGGCATCCATTTCTTTACGAGATTTCCCGGCAATCAACATATCATCTACACACAAGATGAGGATCAATAGACTGCCATCCAAAGCTTTCTTGGTGTATAAGCAGTGATCTATGTCACTTCTCCTGAAATTCTGGGATTTCATGAATGTATCAAATTTATGATACCATTCCCTTGGTGCCTGTTTGAGCCCATAAAGACTCTTTTTCAGCTTGCATACAAGCTTCTCCTTTCCACTCACTGCATAACCCTCTGGCTGTTGCATATATATCTCCTCATGGAGATCACCGTGAAGAAAAGCAGTCTTCACATCCATCTGAATCAAATCCAGATCATCATGAGCAACCAAAGCTAATACAGCTCTAAGTGTGGTCATTTTGACCACTGGAGAGAAGATCTCATCAAAGTCCACACCATATTCCTGCTTGAAGCCCTTAGCCACTAACCTGGCTTTGTATCTTGGCTTTGCATCAGGTGCAACTTTGAGCCTGTAAACCCACTTGCAAGGCAAAACCTTCTTGCCTGTAGGCAAATGCACCAACTTCCATGTTCCATTTTTGTGCAGAGAATCCATCTCTGACTTCATGGCACGCTCCCATAGAGCCTTGTCTGCCCTCTGTAAAGCCTCCTTATAACATGAGGGCTCCCCACAGTCAGTGAGCATCAAGTAGTCAACCCCTGGAACAAACCTGTCAGGGGCTCTGGAGGGTCTTGTGGACCTCCGTACCCAATGACCATCATTTGCAGGTTGCTGTCCAGCCTGCATATCACCTATTGGTGGCTCCTGTTCCATGCCATAAGGCTGAAAAATCATGCCCGGTATCTCCTCTAACTGTGGTATATCCATAGGGATATTTTCTGCCATCTCTGGCGGTCCATTTGGACCATTTTCAGCACCATTTAAGGACTGGTTTTCTTGCTGTAATGGCTGATTTACAGCCCTTGGTTGTTGTCCATGATGTCCATCATCATCAAAGATGACTCTACCAGGCTCCTGTTGCCTTGCAGGCTCCTTATACATGCATGTTTCATCAAAAATGACATCATTGCTGCGTATAATCTTTCTATTCACGGGATCCCAAAGTCTATACCCCATTTCACCTTTGTCACCATATCCTAGGAATATGCATTTGTGAGACTTAGGATCAAGTTTGGTGCGCATTTCCCTGCGTATGTGCACGTACGCAACGCAACCAAACACTCTCAAGTGCTTGTATGATGGAGGCTTCCCTGTCCATACTTCTTCTGGCACTTTCCCACCAAGCCTCGTGTTAGGTGACCTGTTTATAAGATGAACGGCTGTCATAACAGCTTCAGCCCAAAAACCATGAGGTAATGCAGCATGTGACAACATAGAAACAGCTTCAGCCCAAAAACCATGAGGTAATGCAGCATGTGACAACATGTGATTTACAGCCCTTGGTTGTTGTCCATGATGTCCATCATCATCAAAGATGACTCTACCAGGCTCCTGTTGCCTTGCAGGCTCCTTATACATGCATGTTTCATCAAAAATGACATCATTGCTGCGTATAATCTTTCTATTCACGGGATCCCAAAGTCTATACCCCATTTCACCTTTGTCACCATATCCTAGGAATATGCATTTGTGAGACTTAGGATCAAGTTTGGTGCGCATTTCCCTGCGTATGTGCACGTACGCAACGCAACCAAACACTCTCAAGTGCTTGTATGATGGAGGCTTCCCTGTCCATACTTCTTCTGGCACTTTCCCACCAAGCCTCGTGTTAGGTGACCTGTTTATAAGATGAACGGCTGTCATAACAGCTTCAGCCCAAAAACCATGAGGTAATGCAGCATGTGACAACATAGAACGGACCTTCTCCTGAATGGTCCTGTTCATCCTCTCTGCTATTCTGTTTTGTGGAGGATCATAAGGAGTAGAGAGCTCCCTCTTGATGCCTTTAGCATCACAAAAGTCCTGAAACTGTTTGGACATATACTCTCCACCATTGTCGGAACGCAAAGCCTTCAGTGTTTTGCCAGTTTGATTCTCAACATGAGCAACAAACTTCTGAAACACTGAGAATGTATCACTCTTCAAACGAAGAGGATAAACCCACACCTTGCGTGTGGCATCATCAATAAATGACACAAAATATTTTGCCCCTCCCAAAGAAAGCTGAGGCATCTCACATACATCTGTATGCACAAGCTCTAACTGAGCATCTTTCTGTCCAAGAGCTTTCTTGTGGGGGCACTTGAGTTGCCTGCCATAAATACAATGCTCACAAAACTGAAAACTTGAAAATTTTAGAGAAGGCAAGTAACCCAAACGAGACAATTGCTCCATTCCTTTGACACTCATGTGTCCCAACCGGCTATGCCACATAGAGATTTCCGGCAGCTCGGTTGCATTTACATTAACATGGTGACAAACACCAGCATGCATAAAGTAAAGAGTGTCCACCTTAGAGCCTCTGGCAACAACCAGTGAGCCCTTACTAATCTTCCACTTTCCACGACCAAATGTGGTAACATAATCAGCATCATCAAGCTGTCCAGTAGAAAGCAGGTTCTTCTTGATCTCAGGCACATGCCTGACATCATGGAGCATAAGCTGTGAGCCATCTGAAAACACAAGCCTCACATCACCTCTGCCAAGAATCTTGTATGCATGGTTATCACCCAAATAAACTACTCCTTCATTGCCAGCAGTATACCTGACAAACAAGTCTCTGCAACCTGTGACATGAAAGGAGGCACCTGAATCAATGATCCATGAGTGCATACCATGACCATCTCCTGTAAGAAGTGAATGGGCATCAAGTGAAGTCGTGAATAGGACCTCATCCTCACTGTCACCTCCTGCATGTGACACATTGACTTCTTCAATCTTGACTCCACTTTTGCCCTTTGGCTTTACATCTTTGTCTTTGTCTTTGCCTTTTCCCTTTTCCTTTTGATCATTTTTCCATTTATAGTATTGCTTTTTGATGTGTCCCTTCTTGCCACAATAATGGCATTCCAAGTCCTTTTTGGAGCGGGACTTGCTCCTTCCCCGTTCTTGGCTTTTACCCCTTTGCTGGGATCTCCCACGTGCATTCATTGCATTGGACTTTCCAACAGAATTATTCTTTCTGTTCATCTCTTCTTGAAGAAGAGCACCCTCAACATCTGCATATGACAGCATAGCATTCGAATTGCTAGTGGCTGTTCTGAATGTGTCCCAACTCTCTGGCAAAGTGCATAAGAGAAAGGTGGCTTTGAACTCATCGTCCATTGCCAACTTTTGATTTATAACTTGGCTGACAATACCATTAAACTCATTTAGATGGGCTGTCATAGACGCCCCTTCCTTCATCTGAAGACCTATGAGTTTCTTCAACCAATACACTTTGCTTGAGGCACTTTGCTGGGCATACAAGTCCTGCAATCTCTGCCACATTCCCCAAGCTGTCTTCTCTTCACGAATGCTGAAAAGTAAAGAGTCTGACACAGACAACATGATAGTAGATCTTGCCAGCTCATCCATATCTTCCCACTCTTCAGCAGTAAGAGAAGCGGGCTTTACACCCCTTTCTTTGATAGGCTTGTGCTGCTTCTTCTGGAGCATGCAAATTGTCAATGCCTGACTCCCTGCAAAATGTGCAAACACTGCACCAAAAGCACACAAAGTGCTCACAGTTGTTCTCCCAAGCTTAATCTCCCACTGCGGAAGCACGAATGCAACTTTTCTCCCACTGTGTGTGATGAAATCACCAAAATCTAGTTGCTGCAGATTTAGGACAACACCTTAAATGTGCTCTGTTCCCCTTCCAAAGTACTGTACAGCAGTACTAAGTGCTCACCAATGATGTACCAAACCTGTACCGGCAAGTACAGCAGCTGAAATTGAACCTTTTCCTCACTCAAATCAGTGTACAGTCATGCCAAAACTTGCACAAAGCTGTGCCAAATCTGTACCAGCAGGTACAGTAGCAATAAATGCTCTCCTGGCTGTCCAAATGAGTGAAAATCAGACTTTTACAGTCCCGAGCACTGCATACAACAGTCCCGAACAGAAATTGGGCAAAAGCCCCTTGACTGCAAGCTGATTTTTGAGGATTCAAGGCATAAAAGTCTTGCCTGCTGCTTTGCCAAGCTCAACAAGCATAAAATCTTGAAAAGCCCCTTGATTTAAGATCAATTTCTGATCATACATGGTACATTAACGCACATGAAGGCATCCAGAGTCTTCACAGTGCTTCCCCCTGGCCACATATACATCCAATACATGAAAGCCCCTTGATTTACAGGCACATTGAGTGCTTGATAGGCATCAATACATTGCCCAAAGCATCAAATGCGATTGCCTGCATGCAAATCAATCCAATCGGCACAAAAGCCCTTTGATCTACACTGCAATTTGCTGCAATTTTGCCCGAATGTGCGATTTCTCACATCATACAGCATGTATGAATGCTTAATTGCACAATTACATCAAAAGCCCCAAATTTTGACATCCAATTTCCTGCAAATTGATCCTGATTGTGACCAATGTCACCCAATTTTGCCAATTTTGCTCAAAAATTGAGCAATTTGGCACCTGTAACAACTGCTCAATTGATGATTGTACCTGCTCAATTGCAAATTGGACATGCAAATTCCAAAAAATTGAAGCAAATACCTCAAGTAATTTTCTGATTTTTCTTTGATTTGCAGGCTGAATTTCTTTGTGTTGATGCTGTTGCAGAAAGGGGGGGGCGCTTCTTGCTGATGTTGCTGAATCGGGAGTTGCTGCTGCTGAAGCGTGTATTGATGCCTACTCACGTTTGCTGTTGACGCTGCCCCACGGCGCCAGGTAAAGCTGCCTCACCAGGCAACGATGGCCAATAAACAGGCGGGCCTCTGTATCGCCTCTTCTTCGCTCGCTTGCCTTCCCTTCGCGCTACCCTGTAGCCCGCGTGAGTGCTTTGCTCACGCCTTGTGTGTTCGCCTGAGTATGGACGCCCAGCGTTCAACGCTCACGCAGACAGCACACGCCTGCATTGCTGCCTTCGCCTATCCGCCTAGTAGCCAGTTGAACGCCCAACGCGTTTATGCAAGCACACGAGTTGCCGCTAAACTCCTGCCCGACTCCTCCAGCTACGCGTAAAACTCCTCGCTCACCTGCCTCCCCTTCCAGCCGTCAACTTCTCTCGACACAGCAGAGATTGACCTTCTGTCGACCTTGCTCACAGGCACCAGTTGAAAGAGGGATTGTGTGAAGAGCTGGGTGCAGCCATAGAAGGGAAGAGGGAGAGGATCAAGATAGCTACCTAAGCTCTGATACCAGTTGAATGGGAGAGATAATTAGGGTTAGGTTTTCATGTGGGAGACATACACACACAGAGAAGAAGGGGGAGGGAGAGAGAGAGAGAGAGTTGTGGGGATAAGTCAACTCATGGGAATGAGTGTGTGACTCCCCTATCACACATGTATATTGCACTAGTACACATAGTGCACTTAGTACATTAAAAGTACTAAGTGTACTATGTACTATAACTTATGGGCTTGTACACACTATAAGGGTGGGCATAATGCCTTTACCCCAACACATAACGCAGACAGAAGGGAGAGTAGAGAGAGAGAGAGAGAGAGAGATGCTGGAAATTCAGTATATTTCTGATGGTACAAAGAGGGTACCTACAATCTACAGCCCTTGGCTGCCTTCTTCAAAAGGTGAACATCACCAAAACAGTCCTAGTCTAGGGACCCTAAGGACCCACTCCTCATAAGAGTGAATGCCTAGCACAATGAGCACCCTATGCCTTTTATAGGCTCTTGGATCATAGGAGTACTACAGTCGGCCAGCCGACTGGGCCTATTTTCTCCATAAATGCTGGTCGGCCATCTTGACTATGCTGGTTCTCCACAAACACTGAAGCGCCTGCAGTCCTTTCTTCTGGTACAGCCGACACCCTGGTCATGCAGTCGACAGCACCAGTCCTGGCAGCCGACAGCCTCTTCCATGCCATGCTCCAAGTCCACCCTAGCCACATTCTGCACCTTGTGCTCCAAATCCTAGCTCTAATGATCTTTTTCTTGGCTGCCCCTTGTGGATTAGCTCTGGGAATGTTCATGGCAATGCTTGCACATGACACCCTGTAGAGAAGCCCCACCCCCACCTCCTCTATCAATGAACTCAAGAGATCTTGTCTATGTATAATCCAAAGAGAGTCGGGGATAGTGGGCATCCCTACTTAACATCGACGGTGCTAGTTATCTCCTCAAGCAATCCCCCAAGGCAACGGATGCTCCCTGTGACACTCTCATAAAGTGGAATGATGCCCCAAATCATCTCTGTAGGAACCCCCCATGACTGTAATCTCCGATCTCGTGGCACTGTGTCGAAGGCTTTGTGGAAGTCCACAAAGCAACAAAATAATCACCGACGATCTGCCTTAGCCTGCTCAATGCGGCACCTGAGAGTGAAGATATGGTCTAATGTAGAGAAATTCCAGAGAAATCCGGCATGTCCAGGTGTGTGTAGACCCTCTCTCTCTGCTAGAGCGCTAAGTTCTGCCTTGAGTACCGATCCATAAATCTTGGTAGAAAGTAAGCCCATGTATACCTAGAGAAGTCATCCACAATGATATGCATGTATAGAGCTCGGTTCAGTGACTCGGTACTCATAGGACCACATAAGTCAACGTAAACCAGCTTCAGTGGTTTGGAAGAACGGTGTGTAGCCTCCTTTGGGAAAGGCTGACAATGTTGCTTGCCGCGGACACATGACTGGCACACCCCTTGCTGGGTACCGACTAGATGGCAAACCATTAACCATGTTGCCCTTGTGTGCCTGCTGCAATGTAGAGAAGCTAAGGTGGCCAAAATGGGCATGCCACAAAGCCCCATCTACAGCCTGAGAAACCAAAGAAGTGAGCTTGTATAGCCCACCATCCTGCACGCTGCGAGCCAGGATAGTACCAGAAGCTCGATCTCGGATTGTCATAGAGTCAGAGTCAAACACAACTGTGGTGCCCTGCTGGGTGAGAGAACTGACTGACAAGAGGTTAAAACTTAAGTCAAGAACATAGAGAACATCTGAGAAGTACCTCTTATCTGCTCTAGTGCAGATTACAGGGATAGTCCCTATGCCTCGGACAAGAATGGTAGAACTGTCGCCGATGGTGATCCCACCCAGGCGCTCCGAGAAGTCTGAAAACCAATCACGACGATGAGTCATGTGAGAGGTCGCGCCACTGTCCATGAGCCAAGTACATGACTCAGAAGTGAAGAGAGTTGAGTCCCCCTCATAAGAGATGAAGAGCTCGTCCTTCGAATTGACGATTGCGGAGTCGGACTCCGTCTCCTTCTCCTTGTTCTTTGCATCCCGCTTCTTCTTGAAGCATACCTGCTCAAGGTGGCCTTTCTTGCCACAATATGTACACTCAGAGTCCTTGGAACTCTTAGAAGAGTCCCCTGCATCCTTCTTGTCACCCTTTTTACCTTTCTTCTTCTTTGCCTTGTTGTTGCCTTTCTTCGTAACGGCCATAGCAGAATCAACCCCCTCTGTGGAGGTGCGTGAAGATACTCTGACATTGACTTGCCTCCCGTGTAATAGGTGTAGCCTGCATGGAAGAAACAATAAAGGTAAACAAAGCATCGAACCTCGCTGGAAGCTTGGAAAGTAGAAGCATCGCCATGCTCTACTTGTAAAGCACAGAAGTGGATGGCACCGTCATTTGTACGTTGCTCATTTTTTAGGCCAATCAATATTATGAATTCCTCATTGATCGATGTACTCTCTTTGCTAGTTTTGTTTTCTTTTAGGCAAAAAAAGAGACATAGAGGGAGGGGGGCGGGCGGTGCTATTAAAGTAGACCCGGACCTTGAAAAGGATTTAGTCAAATGTTATGGACACATTCGTGGACATCGTGTGGTTGTGCTTTTTGAACTATAGTGAGGGTTATACCAAGGCCCATACAAATTAGAGATCTTAACTAAACCTCGATATTTCTTTGTTTTTGAGAATTTGTGTGAGCAACCAACCAAGCGATAAACCACCCCCCCCCCAACATCAATCTCCCTCTCACAATGACCCCGACCTAAGCAAGTGCACCTGGAGTGGCGGGTGTGCTACCACTCGAAGAAGAAACGTCCTTCGGACACTGAGATTTGGCATGACCAATGACGTGGAAGCACCGCTTCTTTTGGTATTGGGAAACGTCATCCAATAACCCCCTGAGCATTCTTTTGATCAGGAGTAAGATTAGACTTCTCCCCCCTCTTTCTTAGCCCACTTCTTACCAGAATTCTAGTTTGAGGACTTACCATCCTGCTCTTTCTTAGCTCTCAATTAGACCCACTAGCACTCGACGCAGACGAGGATGTGCCCTTGGAAGCCACTTTAGGCCTCCCATTATTTGCTTCAACTCCTGGACCTGAGCAAGACGAATGGCATCAGCCATAGTCTTAGGACTATCCAGTAAAACATCATACTGAATGTTATTATCAAGTCCAAACACAAATGCTTTGAGTCTATCTTCATCACTTTTCCGCTACTGCACACCCAACTGGCGAGGGAACTTGAGAGCTTGAAAACTTGAGAGATGTGTGGCAAGAAGCCCACTTAAGGGGTTTATATAGCTAGCCCTGAAAGCTTCTTGAGCTTTTGCTTTTGTGTTTATATATATATATATATATATATATATATATATATATATATATATATATATATGGATATATATATATATATATATATATGGATATATATATATATTGAATTTTCTAAAAAAATAAAAAATAAAACACCTTTAACCTTGGAGGGGGCTTTTAAACTTTTAAAACAAATTTAATCTTTAAAAAAAAAACAAAAGCACTGAAGGCTTCTTTTTTTTTTTTCTACTTCCCTCCGGGATTAGAGCTGCCGGTTGATGCTGCCAGTGATTGCTTTCCTGCCGGCGCCTGTGGTCGCTTAGGTGGCCTGGCCTGCGCCACCCTCACGTAGGCCTGGCCACAAGGCCGCGTGAGCCTGGGCGCCTGCCTCGCTTGGCCTGGGCGCTTGCCTGGCCTGGCCTGGGCGCCTGCGCTAGGCTGCGTAGGCCTGGCTACGTAGGCCAAGGCGCCGGCCAGGCAGCCTGCTGGCCGCCTGGGTAGGCGTGGCCACAAGCCAACGTAGGCTTGGGCGCCTGCTGGCCTGGCCTAGGCGTCTGCCCCTGGCTTCGTAGGCCAAGGCGCCTGCCGCCTAGCTTGGCAGGCCTGGCCGCCTGGCTTCGCAGCCCTAGGCGCCCGTTTGTCTGCCCGCTTGCAACGCGTCACAACCAGCAGTTCCAACACAAACGCCTCTCGTACTCTCTCTCTCTCTCTCTCTCTCTCTCTCTCTCTCTCTCTCTCTCTCTCTCTCTCTCTCTCTCTCTCTCTCTCTCTCTCGCTCTTGCCAAAAGCAACGTGCTTTTTTTTTCCCTGTTTTCTCTCTACAGTTCGTGCGACTGCACAAACATCATTCCTCTTCTTTGCAAACCGACCCTACTTAGACTACCATCTCCATCAACATGGGTTTCTTTGATGAAAAAAAAACACATACTGAATGTGAAAACAACAGTATACACAGAAAAACAGCAAGCTTTTTTGAACACATACCTTTCTTTGACCTCATCTTCTCTACCTACCGACTTGCTCGTTCACGAGGTATGCTCTGATACCACTGTCAAATCCCCACGCATCTCCTCGTGATCGTTACTGGTATGAGACTCGAATCCTACAAACAAACGAATAAACAACAAGGGGGTGCAGGCCTGACTCACCTCCCAACCATGACAGCCGTGGGCAAGCCCATAGTCTTGGCTGTCCCCACCGAGCCATTAGCTGAGTTAACTAGGTTGACGTACCAACCAATCTCCTCCTCGCGACGTCCCATACCGCCACGAAGCTACCCTCGTGGGCTCGAGATTGTTGTCGGCCTCGGCTGCATAAAGCAAGTGCACGTCTACACTAGATCCAGGCTCCAAGACCATAGAGCTCTCACAAACTCGCGAGACTCTCTATATCTCAATAACTAACCTTGGCCACCCTTTTATAGGCTCTTGGCCGGTCATCGGGCGTCCATACTTGGGTGCCCGCCCGTTAGTCTATCCCTAACTTAGCTCGTCAATCAGCCTGCCTAGCTCCAAGCTTCCCCAAACCTCGAAGCTAGTCTTGCGTGCGTGTAGCACACGGTAGATACACACTGTGCACATGACACTACTACTCTCTGTCTCTTTGTTTTGAAGTCAAGCATTCAAGTAACTCAAGTGAAAGTTCAGCATGCTATCAAAGTAGATCTAAAGTTAAAGTCTTTTGTTGCATGCTACATTGGTATCAAAGCCTTTTGGCTTTTGATATGCTTTCAGAGCTAGCAAATTTTTTTCCTAGTGTTGTTGGTTTTCAAATTCCAAAGGGATTCCCCACTCATTTTTACTCTCCTTGCGATCAAAGCAATCACTTCGACATGGGTAAGAGGTGCACCGTCAACAAGGGTTGGTTTTAGTCTTTGGGTGTCCTCTAATCGATTTCCCACACTCCGACCTTGAAGCTGGTGAAGTGAATGGTCATGAACCACAGCAGTATGGATACTCAGCAAGAACAAGAAGTTTTAACAGCTCAGGAGGTCTCTCGAGCACCTCCAGATGAGCCTCTTCCACGCATAGAAGAGGAAACCTTAGATAATGATGCGAGTTCTTGATACAAGACAGATAGTGAGAGAGAACACACACAAGAGCAAACCCTAAAAGATTGATGTAACCCTAACCATAGAGGGAAGCCATATCCACACTCACATAATGCATAATAGAAGAAGATAGAAGAAGACTACACAACCACATACTACATGTGCTGTGTTGACACACCAAATAACCCTAACTAATGTCCACACACTGTGGCTAGCTGGACGTGGCCATTTATTGCCACACACATGCTACTGTTTACCATGTCAGCACATATCATGCCTGGCTCCAGCTGTCATCGAGCTTGTAATCTTAACAGCTCCTCTCAAACTGTCACCAGCCTGGACATTTCCCAGTCTGAAAGGGGTCTGGTGGACTCCAGGATGTTTAAATATTTGGAAAGTACAAGCTTTGGGAATGGGGGATTATCCTAGAATACAAAAGACCACACTCCTAAAATTTAGGAGAGTTGCTATTTTTGGCCCGACTCCGATGGAAATTCTGTTCACGTCATTACATCTAGAATTGAGGAGATACCAAGAGTTGGCAAAGTGCCTATGACAGAATGTCTACCAGTTGGGATATTTTTAGAGATAAAGTTTATGGAAGGACCCATCTCTTAGATTGGGACATGTGGCAAGAAAGTGGACCAAAGTGAGACAAGTGGCATGACACTTGTTAGAAAGTGGATCAAAGTGAGACAAGTGGCCTCACACTTGTCACTTCAGCTATTGTGTGGCTCTCCACTTGTCATTGTAGCCTTCTCTTGCCATTTTAGCTCATGGGAGGCCCAAATCTATAAATTAGAGCCCTCTCTCTTCATTAATGGAGACTCTCTTGCTGCACACTAGCCTCTACCACCGTTACAGGCTGCCCTAATGATGGCTACTCTCTTTCTCTCTCTCTTGAAGGCTGCCCATGAAGAATACCTGAAAGAAACAGTATTTAATCATTTATTATGATTTCTAGCCATTGTACTTATCGTACCTGCTGTACCAGCCACCGTACCGGCTGTATCAGCCACCACTGTACCTGCTATACCAGCCCTTGTACTGGCTGTACCAGCTTCTGTACTTGTACCACACATTGTACCGGCTGTACCAGCTTCTGTACTTGCTGTACCTACTGTACCAGCCACCGTACCGATTGTACCAGCCACTGTACCTGCTGTACCAGCCCTTGTACTGGCTGTATCAGCTTCTGTACTTGCTGTACCACCCATTGTATCAGTTGTACCAGCTTTTATACTTGTTGTACTTGTTGTACTAGCCATCGTACCAGCTGTACCAGCCACTGTACCTACTGTACCAGCCACTGTACCGGCTGTACCAGCCATTGTACCTGCTGTACCGACTGAATGGAGAGTTGTACTTGCTGTACCCTTTCTATTGCATGAAGACCCGTGGTTTTTGGGGAAGAATCAGTACCCACACGGAGGTATATGGATTATATTGTTGGCTCGGCATTTCTACTGCCTATGTTCCGGCTTGGTTGCCTCGTGTTGGGCTGTGTTATAGCATTTGTATATGGATAACCCGGCATCTCCTACGGGGAGAGTAAGGCCCTCAAAGCTTGTACCTGATATTATTCTCCTTGGGTAATAAAATACTCCAAAGGGGGGGGTCGGCCCATTCCGGCCTCTATGCGGTGTCACGTGTGCAAGCTCCATTTTCAGCATTTTGTGGATGTTTTGTCCAGCTTTTATGTTTTATGCAAAGTGATGATGGATATGTGTTAAGGCTGTGACCATGTTTAAGTGTTTTAATATGCATTGATGGTATCAACAAGTGTGTCAAAGGCCCTAGTCCCTTGGGCACCCGCCGCAAGTTTCATTGGTATCAGAGCATAGGCTTTCTTGGAAGCGGAGGCTTCCTTCTATCAATAAGGAAGAGAAAAGATCTCAAGTGGGGACCACACTTACCATCATTGCTGTTAAGCATGGCCAACCGCTTCATAGCTTATGAAGCAAGAGCATGAGCAGTAGACAGCTTGTTGATCTAAGGATTTATGAATTCACAGAATTTTATCGTGGAAGTGTGAAGTTGGCTTTATGTGCACACGTTTAGCACTCTTTCCATATGGATATTGTGGATTATATTATCAAGCTTACAGGCAAGCTATATGGAGATATATCTCAGGATATCTTAAGGATATGGTGACGAGATATTTCTTTTGGCTTCATGACCAACCTGGCAAAGAAAAGCTAAGTGTACTTTGAGTTTGCAAAGTTGGTGCTTTGGCTATTTACTATGAAGTGTTTTTGATGTTCACTAACCCTTGTATAGCTATGCAAGGAGAAAGGTGTTGTTGTTTGCCTTGAGGTGGTTTCAGGGAAACATTGTTTATGGCTCCCTTTAATGGGATGAATTCTTTTCACCTGGACTTCTTTTCTAGGGATTTGGATCCATCCTTAGGTTTATGGATTATGTTTATGGCTCCCTTTTACTGGGATGGATTATTCTTTTTGGCTCCCTTTATTTGGGATGCATTGGACTTATGAAACTCATGATTCACATACCCTATGTAGTGTTCTCTTGTCCTACGTGCTCTCTTGAAGATTGTTTCTACCATGTGAGGGTGGAACAATAGAGAGCAGATGGAAGGGAACATGGGCACTTCAAAGGGTAGTGACAAGCACAACATACCCTGTGTAGTGTTCTCTTGTCCTACGTGCTCTCTTGAAGATTGTTTCTACCATGTGTGGGTGGAACAATAGAGAGCAGATGGAAGGGAACATGGGCACTTGAGAGGGTAGTGTGAGTTGGTGGCCGAAATGCCTACAAACTATTGGTGGCCGAAATGCCTATAAACTATGTGTAGCAGAAATGCTTATGGAACACTAGGTTATCTATGCCTGCGAGTGATTGTTTTATCTTGTTACTTGAGCCCACCTCTCATCCAAGGTGTGTGGTCAGAGTACCAACACGGAGTGCAAGTGGTAAAGTGGACATGACGAGACTTATGTCTATGCCAAGGGTCATGTGGACCGATGTCTTGTTGGCAGGAGACTTATTTTATCTCGCCCATTTACTTGGGACATGGATTATGATATCTGGACTTATGGGACTGTTTTGTCTCGCCCATTTACTTGGGACATGGATTATGATATCTGGACTTATGGGACTGATTTGCCTCGCCCATTTATCTTGGGACATGATTATGATATCTAGACTTATGGGACTGTTTTTGTCTCACCCATTTATCTTGGGACATGATTTTGATATTGGTATTATGGAGACTTATTTAGTCTCGCCCATTTCTTTGGGACATGGATTCTTTAGTTATATTGGATTTTTTAGACTCTCGTCTCGCCCAATCGATGGGACATGATTATATCTTGAATATATGGCTTGAAGCTTAAAGTTGCGGACAACTTTTAAGAAGTTGGGGAGGATGTCACCAGCGTGGACATTTCCCAGTCTGAAAGGGGTCTGGTGGACTCCAGGATGTTTAAATATTTGGAAAGTACAAGCTTTGGGAATGGGGGATTATCCTAGAATACAAAGGACCACAATCCTAAAATTTAGGAGAGTTGCTATTTTTGGCCCGACTCCGATGGAAATTCTGTTCGCGTCATTACATCTGGAATTGAGGAGATACCAAGAGCTGGCAAAGTGCCTATGACAGAATGTCTACCAGTTGGGATATTTTTAGAGATAAAGTTTATGGAAGGACCCATCTCTTAGATTGGGACATGTGGCAAGAAAGTGGACCAAAGTGAGACAAGTGGCCTGACACTTGTTAGAAAGTGGATCAAAGTGAGACAAGTGGCCTCACACTTGTCACTTCAGCTATTGTGTGGCTCTCCACTTGTCATTGTAGCCTTCTCTTGCCATTTTAGCTCACGGGAGGCCCAAATCTATAAATTGGAGCCCTCTCTTTTCATTAATGGAGGCTCTCTTGCTGCACACTAGCCTCTACCACCGTTACAGGCTGCCCTAATGATGCCCCTGTAATCATTCCCTATTTTTGAATACAAGAAAATATTATTTTTCCTTGTTTTTGTCTAGAGAGAAGAAAAATTCTAGAGAGAAGAAAAATTCTAGAGAGAGGTAATTCAATATTGAGATATTTTTGGATAAACAAATTCTCCTAATATCAAAAGTATATTTCCTTGAAATAGAAGTTCAAAATAAATTCTCTAAGGTGCATTAGGAATCAATTAAAAGCGAATTAAAAGACCTTAGCCTAAGGTAGGCACCTCCTTCACATGTGTGGGGGGGTTTTAAACTCAAAAATATTAAGATATTTTTATCTATTCTCTCTCCTGAATCAAACTAGATCAAAATGGGAGCTAAACTGGTCCAAATCTTGCGGTGTGCGGTCTGTGTGCAGCCCACCTAACACTTGGCACGCACGGGGGACTGTGCGAACCCAGAAAAGAACTGCTCTGCATTTCTCTCTCTCTTGAAGGCTGCCCATGAAGAATACCGATTGTTGGGGACTGTTTTGGAGGCTTCCATCGCGAAGAAATACTGAAGGCAAGGGTATTTAATCATTTATTATGATTTCTAGCCATTGTACTTGTTGTACTTGCTGTACCAGCCACTGTACCGGCTGTACCAGCCACTGTACATGTTGTACCAGCCCTTGTACTGGCTGTACCAGCTTCTGTACTTGTTGTACCACCCATTGTACTGCCTTTGCTTTCGCCCATCTAGAAAGGTAATCAACTGCAGTCAAGATGTAGCACTTCCCTCGGCTAGTAATAGGCCTGTACCAGCTTCTGTACTTGTTGTACCTGCTGTACCAGCCACTGTACCGGCTATACCAGCCACCACTGTACCTGCTATACCAGCCCTTGTATTGGCTGTACCAACTTCTGTACTTGCTGTAGCACCCATTGTACCGGCTGTACCAGCTTTTGTACTTGCTATATCTACTGTACCAGCCACCGTACCGGTTGTACAACCACTATACCTATTGTACCACCCACTGTACCGACTATACCAGCCATTGTACCTACTGTACCGGCTGAATGGAGAGTTGTACTTTCTGTACCCTTTCTATTGCGTGAAGACCTGTGGTTTTTGGGGAAGAATCAGTACCCACACGGAGGTATATGGATTATATTGTTGGCTCGGCATTTCTACAGCCTATGTTCCGGCTTAGTTGCCTCGTGTTGGGCTGTGTTGTTATGGCATTTGTATATGGATAAGGCATCTCCCGTGGGGAGAGTAAGTCCCTCAAAGCTTGTACATGATATTATTCTCCTTGGGTAATAAAATACTCCAAGGGGGGGTCGGCCCATTCCGGCCTCTATGCGGTGTCACGTGTGCAAGCTCCATTTTCAGCATTTGTGGATGTTTTGTCCAGCTTTTATGTTTTATGCAAAGTGATGATGGATATGTGTTAAGGCTGTGGCCATGTTTAAGTGTTTTAATATGCATTGATGGTATCAACAAGTGTGTCAAAGGCCCTAGTCCCCTCGGCACCCGCCGCGCGAGTTTCACAAACTCATGATGCACAGCCATAGATGAAGATGAGCTAATATATGCCTTCTTTCTAGGCATAACCTTTGACTACCAGTCTAGCTTTGTGCTTGTCCAAGCTTCCCTCTGCATGGTACTTGGTTTTGAAGATCCACTTTACTCCAATAACCTTTCTGTCATGCGGACAGTCAAAAAGCTCCCATGTCTTATTATTTTGAATGGCTAAAATTTCAGCCTCCATCACTTTCTTCCAGTGAGGCATTTTTAATGCCTCCTCTGCACATGATGGCTCTGGATAGTCATTAATAATAGAACTCATTAGAGCAGGGTTGACTTCAACAATACCTGATAAGCCGGCTTTACTTCTTGATGATCTTCCTCCTTTCAGGAGATCAGGATCACTGATCTTGGATTCTTTAAGAGTGGGTTTCAACCATTTGGGTGGAAGCTTATGAGAGGATTCAGGCTGAGTAGTATGAGGTTTAGTATGGGTTGAAGAATAAGGAGAGAAAGTAGAGGATTGAGAATTGGGTTCAAGAATTGTTTCGGGTTCATAGGGAATGGAGATTACTTCAAGTGAAGAAGTAGAAGAAGAAGGTGAAGGCTCAGGTGAGAGAGGAAAAGGAAAGTGAAAGCTTGAATCTTCATCATCTTCGCATGTAAAATCTTCTACAAAGAAGACATCTTGGTTGATGATGATCTCTTTCTTCTTCGCTTTGCTTGTGGAACTATAGCCCATAAATACCATCTTCTCTGACTTGAAATCAAGCTTCTTTCACTTTTAATCTAGAACATAGACTCCACGACCCAGCTCAGCTCAGCCTTGGATCACGAGTTTCTTTAGACATCAGGAGGAGACACTTCTCTCCCCCCTCCCTCGACAGCATCAGTGACTAGTCAGGGGCTCACTATCTCGAGGACCACGGAGCTCAGAGCGGTGAGGACCAGGCCCTAGACCACCAGACCCAGATTGATGTGATTCTAGCGCGACAACGGAGCGTCGTGGAGGTTGCGTCGCACTTTGTTGTAGAAGAGATGGGATCTTTCCTAGCTCCCTTCCCGATGATGGATATTCTCGACCCCCCCTGAAGGACACAAGATGCAGAGATGCATTTCATGATTGTACACCCTATAGCATGCTGGTCAATGCATCTCCCCTAGGCAGATACACAGAGTTTGTTTATAACATGGACACATTGTATTCACAGGTTTTGTCTCATAGCCCTATTGGGCCTCTAGTAGAAGTTAACACTAGTTTGGTAATTGGTGGCGTAGGACCAATGAATGCAGGCGTCATGCATTAGCGCCTTACACACCGCCTCGCGCCTGCATTCCTCGTCTGCCACCGTGGCCTCCACCTCCTGCCCCTGTTTCGCCTCTGCGTGGGCAGCCGAGCTTGGCTGCCCAAACTTGGGCGCACCTATCTCCAGCCAATTGGCGATTAGTTAGTGGACCATGCAGTTGTTCCTTCTCGCCATTCTGTAATAATAAATCAGGTTCTATTCTTGGGGGTTACTATAGACCGATTTCCAACACACCAGATCGATTTGCAGAGCGATCTCCATCCAGGTATGTTCTGCGTTTTTTTTTCTTGCTCCTCAAACTCCGTATCTTTTGTATTTTCTGATGCATGTTGTATATTCTGCATGTTGTAAACTTGTATAGATATGACGAGGTTCTGCGTTTCTGCATGCTTTCTTGAGCTTCTACATGCTGTATTGTCTTGCATGCTGTATTGTCTTGCGTTTTTGCATGTTGAAATTTTTGTTGTATTTTCTGCGTTTCTGCATGCTGTATTTTCTTGCGTTTTTTTGTTTATGCATGCTGTATTTTCTATTGCAGAAAATACAACAGAAAGAACCAAAAAAATATAAGAATCATAGCATGCTGTATTTTTTTACGTTTTTTTGCTCTCATCCTTCAGTACTCCATAGAAACTCTGCATCCTATACAGAAAATATGCAACAGGAATCATAGCATGCTGTATTTTCTATTGCAGAAAATACAACAGAAAGAACCAAAAAAATATAAGAATCATAGCATGCTGTATTTTTTACGTTTTTTTGCTCTCATCCTTCAGCACTCCATAGAAACTCTGCATCCTATATAGAAAATATGCAACAGGAATCATAGCATGCTGTATTTTCTGCGTTTTTTTGCTCTCATCCTTAAGCACTTCATAGGAACTCTGCATGTTGTATTTATAGGAATCATAGCATGTTGTATTTTCTGCGTTTTTTGGCTCTCATCCTTAAGCACTTCATAGAAACTCTACATGTTGTTATACATGTATTTCTGAGAATCATAGCATGCTGTATTTCTTACGTTTTTTTGCTCTCATCCTTAAGCACTTCATAGGAACTCTGCATGTTGTTATGCATGTTCTGTTGTTATGGCTCACCCTAACCCTCCTTGAAACACATCCAAAAAGAGATTACCTAGTGAATCGCAACTGTCTCATGAGGATCTTTTCCAATGGCCGAGCTCGTAACCTTTGAGGTCTCGAAGCTCTATAACTCCTTGAGAAGCAATTCCACTACATCTCCCGTGTGAGTGTTGACACACCGTCGCGTTGCACTACAGGTCCTCGTCCCTCCTCTCACCTTACTTCACTCACACACAATCACTAGCATGCATTAAGGAGAGAGATTAACAAGAGGATTAGCAAGAGCAAGACTCAATTATACAATGGGAGAGTATCTTTTATTATGAGAGAAATTCACTTATATACATGGCCATAAGTGTTCACACTCACTTAAACTATGGCCGACCGAGCACTTTAGGCTTATAAGAGGCCTAATGCTATTACAATGACTACTCTCATAACATATCCATGAAGTATATCACTTAGGACTTCATCCTAACTTGCTACCACACGCTCTTGAAGCGGGAATCGCCATAAATACTCCGTCACACCATTATGGGTGCTCGTCCAAGTTGTAGCTTTGGACACTATTGCTTTATATCTTGAATGTATGACCCTTTGGTGTATCTACCATGACTCCTTGATGTAAGATAATGGTGAGAGCTCTTGTTAATTCTAGAACTAGATTAACATCTGTATCATCTTTGTTTTGTATTATCTCTTTGTTTTGTATTATCTGTATAAGGTAGGGTTGCATGGCGGGGTATTTGATTGGCCCAATGCCACGCGTTTAGGTGGGCGTGAGGCAGTGTGTGAAGCGCCTGTATCATCTACATGTTTTGATTTGCATCTTCTTTGCTTAATCATCATTGACTGCTTTGATTAGTATCTGATTGACTCCTTTATTTTGACGTTCCAGTAATTCTCCAATGGATTCCGAGAACTTGCAAGACAGCGAGTACACATCCTTATACTCCCAATATTCTCAAGCATCCTACTTTCCTGACATACTTATGCCAGTCACTTCAACCAATAGTTTGACACGGCCCGCATCCTCATCCTCAGCATTTGCATGTCCCCCACTTGTTCCAGGGACTTTTCCTTTATCCGCTTTCGGTGGTTCACCGTTTGCGTTTACGCCATACTAACGGTGTTACAGACCTGTATATGTTTATTCATATTTTTTATGAATTAATAATCTTACAAAAATATGTTTAATTTAATTTGTGCAGGATTCAGTATATTGGAATATGCAAGTGGGCACGAGATTAATGTATAGGTGTAAATGTACACATAGTCATTTTATGTAACAAGGCCCACTAGCAATTTTAATTGGGCAAGGTTTATTTTTAATGAGATGTTTTAAAAGCATTGAACTAAGGTTCAATTTTGTAAAAGCTCAATTTTGGAAAAAGCTATGCTATTTATGGCTCCAAGGACTAAATTTATTAATATGATTTAAATACCGCGTGGGAGTGGAGGCTCCACACATGTCAGGGAGAAGATTGCACCCAATCTTGTGTTGATGGTGATGTTATTCCTTTTCTTGCCTTATGTTATGCTATGTGATTTGATTTTCAATTCAATTCAAAGTCTTTGTTTTAATTTTTAATATAATTTATGAGTTTTTAATTATTTCTTCAAGAAGATTAAAGGGTCCCGTGTGACAGTGGTATCAAAGCTTTGGTTTAATTTAATCTTCTTGAAGGCGGTCAAAAACTTATGGGAAAAGAGGTGAAAGAGACAAAAACAGAGGTGGTTTTAGTAAATTTTTTGAATTTAAATTGAAGAAGAACACGTTTATAAATTTATGTTTATGTATGGTTGAAAGTAGACTTGTTTTTAACCATTGGGTAACCAATCTCCATCAATCTATTGTTTAAAGGGTAAAACTAGGTGGAAAATCATTAGTGGGTTTCCCAAAACCACAAAACCACTTTTCTCAACACTAATCCTATTCATAATCTGTCCGTAGTAGGGATTGTAGTAAGGATTGAAAGAGCAAGGAAAGGAGCATGGAGAGCCATAATCATAATTGCTAAACCCAGTTGCTCCTCAATTTGTATAATAGAAGGCTATTAAAAATCTTGTAATTAGAAATTTATCCTTCTTGTGAAAAAAAAGGCGCCCGTTTCATGAAAAAGGGGAGGAAGAATTCAAATTGCTTATATATATATATATATATATATATATATATATATATATATATATTTCCCTCTATTCTAACACGCGGCCGTCATGTGCTTCTCCTCTCCCCTTTCTCCTTCACGAGCTGTGAGTAGCATAAATTGAATTTTTCTTACTCCCTCTCTTCAAATTCGCGCTGCGCGCTTTGTTTCTGTGGGCCGCTGACCGGCGGGTTAGTTGGGTTGGGGGGGCCTTTGTTAAAAAGGTTAATTAAAGCATAGATTATATATATATTTTTTATTATTTATTTCCACCCATTCTCCTTTGATAGCTAACGGCAGCTTATCGCAGAATTGAATTTCTTCTCTCTTTTTCCTCGCGCGGACACCAACTCACCGATTTCTCTCAGACTGTGATACGCTGCGTGATTCAGAGAGCGGACCTGTGCTGTTTGGGCCGATTTGAGCTAACTGGCCACACCAAAAGCTTTGTAAGATTTTATTAATAAAGCTTACATTAATAAAAAGCTTTGTAAGCTTTAAATAATAAAGCTTGTGTTAGGCAAAAAGCTTAGTTAAGCTTTTTAATACTAAAGCTTTAAATATATATATATATATATATACCTTATCCAATAGCCATCTAAATGGTTTATTAGGGAACTTAACCCAAGATCCAAAAACTCAAAAGAGAACCATCATCATTTCTCTAATAAAAGAGAGAAAACCCATAGCCTCCTTAAAGTAAATTTTTGCTATAGGGCTTTAAATTTTTTAAAGCCTATCCTTAAGCTTTCAAAAGAAAAACTTTTTGAGAAAAACTGACCGCTCCCCACAAAGGGTAGCAATTCTGAAAGCAATTCAGAAATCTCAAATCTTTTAGAGATGGAAGTGAACCTATCATTTCGTGGCTAATTTATAAGCTAAACTCTCTATCTTAATTTAGTTACAATGGCTGCTTTACCCATTCCGCCCATGGTTCAAGAACAAATTTTAGCGCTTCAAGAACAAATTGGTAATGAATGAGCACTCCGACGCAAATTAGAGCATTAAGTCAACCGTATCAAACACAAACACGATACTTCTGATTCTTCCGACTCGGATTAGGAGGAAAGTGATCAAGTTAGATGCACTGTTAAAGCTACGTTGCATGCTCATAATTCTAAGAAAGACTCACGAATCAGTCGTCGTCGAAAGGCATTCACTTTCCAAAATTATGATGGCAAGAAGGATGCTTGAGTTCTCATTGCTTGGATTAGCCAAAACTAGATGACTATTTCTTTGGGCGAGAAGTTCTTAGAAACGGATAAAATTAAATGTGCTTGTAATCACTTGATCGAATGTGCTGCCCTATGGTGGAATGTGATCAAATAAGGTGAACATAGACCTTCAACATGAAAAAAGTTCCAAAAACTCTTAAAGAAACATTTCCTACCTTCACAATACAAAGCTAAGACTCGACAACGATGGTCTACCTTCAGACAGCTTAACACAGAAAATGTATCAACTTATGTGGACAAGTTTTTGCAAACTTTATTACAAATGCAGGTAATCGAGAAGATTCGCACCAAGGATCAAAGAAGAAAGGTCATAGCAGGTTTGAAACCTATAATTCGATCTGAGGTAAATATGTTTCAACCGCATTCTCTTAGCTCAGCTACTTCTCTAGCTTTGAATTGTGAAAACAAAATTGATTTTTCTAAGAAAACAATGACTCCTCAAACCTTGGCATCAACATCTTTGAACCCTAAAACCTCTCCAAAATCATTTGACACTTCTCTTAATGACCATAAAACAGGTATTGACACTAAGATAGATGGTTCACAAAAAGCTAATAAACATGATTCCAAGAAGTATTACAAGTGTAATGAGATTGGACACATCGCATCAAATTGTCCACAAAAGTCAAAGTTTATTTCATTGGGACTTAATATGATCGATGAAGATGAAGAAGAAGAATACCACGATGACTACTCGGACTCTTGAGGTAACATATTTATTGCATTTGATTATTTAACACTTTTTAGTAGATTCAAGTAGAGTTTTTATGCATCAAAAGTAGAACTTCCTGAAGGAATTGGCCCTTCCATCTTGAATTATACTTTATGAATTTTTCACTATGTATTAATCTTGTGGTATGGGACACGAGATTAATCCTGTGTGAAGGATTTCGATGCATACTTATCTTTACATCTGTGTGGGATAATTTTTGGTGGTATGGGACACTAGAATTTATTACACATAAAAGTCTTTGATATAATGTATTTTGTTAGGGAACATACTTGAAATTATATGCTAGGGAACATACTTGAAATTATATAGTATATGACAATTGATCTCCTATAATGGAAGTTTTATTTTAGGGAGTGATAGGGTGCATGGCTATAGCTTCAAGCTGGCAGAGCCTCGGGACTATTTGGCTCGCATAAGAAAACAAGCATTTGAGGTTAGTTACTTATCCAAGCAGGAGAGATGTTACATAATGTCCATCGTTTAGTTGTACGGGGACGCCCGGACACTAGTGTGCCATGCTAGTGAATTGGTATCGTGGGTGACTCCACATTAAATACTGATTACCTAGTGGTATTGGCATAGCTTGAGACCATGCTTGATGGGTTTATGTTGTTAAAGTGCAACAAGTAGTGCCATGCTTGACAACTGTATTGTGGTTAAGTAAAACAAGTGGACTATGCTTTACAACTACACACGGCCGAAGTGAAACAAATGGTTTATGCAACTGATGTGCCATGCTCATTGGAGTGTAACAAGTGGCAACTCTCACCATGCTAGATGATGTGTACATAGTGATACTCTCATCATAGTGAAACAAGTGGTGGATATATGATATATTTGTGCCTATCGTATCATATTGGGATATGTTTACAGAAATAGGTTATGAGCAATGTGTGTGTGTCACACATAAGGGATCTTGTCTATATCATATTATTATTATTTAGTTATATCACACATAAGGGATCTTGTCTATATCATATTATTATTATTTAATTATTTGTGATTTGATGATGGTGCGAGCATCACCAATTTTGGTGTCGCACGAAATTTGTTTTTGTTGTTGTAGCATTTTCTTTAGGACAATTGCTTCCCCAAACGGGAGGATTGTTTTTACAGGTATATGTTTATTCATATTTTTGATGAATTAATAATCTTACAAAAATATGTTAAATTTAATTTGTGTAGGATTCAGTTTAATGGAATATGCAAGTGGGCACGAGATTAATGTATAGGTGTAAATGTGCACATAGTCATTTTATGTAACAAGGTCCACTAGCAATTTTAATTGGACAAGGTTTATTTTTTATGAGATGCTTTAAAAGCATTGAACTAAGGTTCAATTTTGTAAAAGCCCAATTTTGAAAAAAGCTATGCTATTTATGGCTCCAAGGGCTAAATTTATTAATATGATTTAAATACCGCGTGTGTAAGTGGAGCCACACAAGTCGGGGGGGAGATTGCACCCAATCTTATGTTGATGGTGATGTTATTCCTTCTCTTGCCTTATGTTATGCTATGTGATTTAATTTTCAATTCAATTCAAAGTCTTTGTTTTAATTTTTGATATGATTTATGAGTTCTTAACTATTTCTTCAAGAAGATTAAAGGGTCCCGTAAACGGGACCCTTTAATTATTTCTTCAAGAAGATTAAAGGGTCTCGTGACAAACGGCTCAACCCAATCGGTTACTAGTCTATGTGTCAAAGTCCACAACCCTCACAAGCAGAGACAAAGATCTCATCTTTGCCTCCAGAAGGGAGAAGTGATGTGAATATGGGGTTTTTTGCCCCAGAAAAGGTAAGAAAATGTAAAAAAAGCTTCTAGTAAAACGTAAAGTCCAACAATCAGATGATGCAAAGGTGCAAGAGGTTGAAGTTTCCAACAAAGCCCCCGTGACCAAGAGAGGTAGAAAGGCCTCAACACCAAAGACCAATGTAGATGAACAAACACGGAAGAGGGAGGTTTGGAAGGATGCATGGGTTGTTTAGCTCATTCACATTCGGGGCTTAATGCACGATAAGTTTGGAAAAACTCTAAAGAAAGGGGTTTTTCTATGGTCTAAAGTTGCCACTCAACTTGCAGGGCTATTCCCAGAGTGTGACAAAGACTCTGAAAGTTGCAGAAAGAAATAGGGTCGTGTGTATGCAGACTACAAGAAGGACAAGGCCCATAATTCGATCTCTGGAAATGATCGTAAGGTAACATGTTAGTGGTTTGATATCATTGATGAGTACACGCACAATCGGGCAAACTTGGCTACACCCATGCTTCAGCTGTGGGTGGTAACACTGATGCCCCAATTGGGGAAGTAGATGAAGGAGAGGGTACACAATCCTCTATCAAAACAGAAGCACAAAAGAGCAATGTCCCCAATGTACCATGAAAAGATCGAAAGATTGAGGATTCCCTTGTCGACATGGCCAACACGGCCAAAGTCATGGCAGATCAACACAAGGACTCTCTTGCGGATCGCAAGAAGGCAGCAGAAGCCCAAAAGTTGCAAATGCTAGGCCAACTTACTTCAGCTGTGAGTGACTGGCCTTTTGGATGATGTAGTGAAAAGTTTTAAAAAGGAGTGATTTTACTTTGTTATCTCTGAAAATTATGGTGTTTTAACAAGTTTACTATAATTGAAATCAATCATCATGTAATGAAACACTTTAATTTTTCCAGCTAATTTCAAGTTTTAACATGTAAATTACACTAATGTTATGTAATCATAGGAATTTAGCCATTCTTCCATGTATTGCAGGGGATGGAACTACATTCAATCTAGTTAACGGATGCTTGTGGAGCGGGCTTTTGGAATGTTGAAAGCCCACTTTCGTATTTTATTGAAGAGATGTGACATGTTATTGCAGAATGTGCTGAAGATGGTTAGCACTTGTTTGGTCCTTCATAACATGTGCATTGTGCATAGAGGTTCATTTGATGAGGGTTGGGTTCGAGAGACACAAGCGGAGGTGGAGAGAGCAAACAATGATGCATTGGCTTTGGATCTAATCATTCAGAATGGGCTGCAAGTGGGTCTTGTTGAGGTTACAGCTTTGGTGCAGACCGAGACCTCAGCGGTTGTGCAGAGGGCACAATCATCCAAAACAGCACCGCTTGATTCATCCCAGGTTGGGGGCGTAGAAAGGAGAGACAATCTTGCTAGAGTTATGTTTAAAGAGAGAGAGAGAGAGAGGACAAATGTGAGAATTGTATTTGGTGATCATCATGACTCGGCTGATGAGAGTGATAATAGTGAGTAGGAGATGAAATACTGCTTGGATGTTATGACTTTGGACACAATGTTGGTATTTTGTTTATCTCTAAGACATCATATTTTGTAGGCTTTATAAAATATCTCCAAAACACTAGGCGGATTATTTTATTAGGATGTTTATTTGGTTTTTAAATCTCATATGCCTACTGATTCTCATTTTTTTTTTGTAGATGGGAGGAGGGGATGGGAGGAGGGGAGTGTAAGATAAATCTAGTTCATTCCCTCCCCTCCTCTCGAAGAGAGCAGGGTGTAGCCACAATAACTGTGGTGCTGGGGTTCAAGTCCCCACTCTCTATTTGTATGGATGGAAATTGCTTTTACAAGGTATTGATGAAGTTTGGGAGCATCGTGTAAGTTACAGGGTGATGCTTGTAAGTATGCGGGTAAGTGATCATTGATTACCAATTCTTTCAGGCACTTGTATTTACAATCATTTATCATGCAAGGACTCTTATCGTATGTGTTGAGCACCAGATTGGGACTAGGCATGCACTGACTCTGGCTCTTTACTTGTTGCACGTATACGTAGGCTAACATGCTAGTGGAGATGCACGTTGTGTAAAGGGCAGTGTGTAAAGGAGGTGCCCATGCATGGGCAGGCACTTTTTTAATAAACACAGGCATGGGCAGTTGGTGTGTAATGGGGTACGCCCATTCAAGAGTGCATAAGGCACTTTTTGGCTACCCACATGTTGGGCAATATTGTGACACCCTTGGCCAGCCTTAGTGGCATTGTTTGGATGTATTGTCTTATTCTATGTACATAGTTCTCTTTTCAAAGACTTGAAATTTCATGGAAAAATATAAGTTTAGTTATTTTGAATCTTCAAAGAGAGATAACAAGATAAAAATAGCCTTTGATAAAAACACAGTTTATCATGCTTTACATGGACATTTTTGCAAGTTAAAATGTTTAGGAATCCCTTTCATGCATATTATGGCAAATAATGAACAATCAAATGGTCATTCATGCTAAAAAAGCATAACTATTCTATTTTCTCTAGCTTAAAAACAAGAAAAATGCATTTGCTCTATATTCAAAAAAATACATTAAATATCTGATTTCAAATTGAAACAAGATATTTCTATTATTTTAAAGCTTGTATTGAATTTTTATTAAGGCTAACTAGCCAAATGGACAAGGTATTATATCTCTACTTTTTTAACCTATCCAAACTCTATAAAAAATAACAGCCTTGTGAGAAAGTAAAAACCATAAAATGACTATAACACAAAGTTTTTATCTTAAAACATATATTGAAACGTTTAATAAGGTTATCACTACTATTTATGATGAATTTGATTGATTTTTTATTTTTACTATTTATAATAAATTATTAATTAAAATATTTTATTTATTTCTTATATATATAAAATTTTAATTTAAAATATTTTATTTATAATTTTAATTTAAAATATTTTTATTTTATTTATAATTTTAATTTAAAATATTTTATTTATTTCTTATATATATATATAATTTTAATTTAGAACAAAATATAGTGTAATTGACGATATCTCTTTATATGAGACACTCAATATACTATTAATTTGATATTAGATAGTGAGAAAGTGTTATTTTCATTAGAAAAAAATCAGCTTGGATGGAGAGCAGAAGATTGTAAAAGGTTAGAGAGGGGCTAGAGGGGCAAATGGGAGGCCAAAGTATATAGCATTGCTATAAAGATGACCAGATTGGGACTAGGCATGCACTGACTCTGGCTCTTTACTTGTTGCATGTATATGCAGGCTAACATGCTAGTGGAGATGCACGTTGTGTAAAGGGCAGTGTGTAAAGGAGGTGCCCATGCATGGGCAGTCACTTTTTTAATAAACATAGGCATGGGCAATTGGTGTGTAATGGGGTACGCCCATTCAAGAGTGCACAAGGCACTTTTTGGCTACCCACATGTTGGGCAATATTGTGACACCCTTGGCCAGCCTTAGTGGCATTGTTTGGATGTCTTGTTCTATGTACATAGTTCTCTTTTCAAAGACTTGAAATTTCATGGAAAAATATAAGTTTAGCTATTTTGAATCTTCAAAGAGAGATAATAAGTACTTATTATATCCTATTTTATAGATAGTGAAAAAAGACAGCAAAACAAGATAAAAATAGCCTTTGATAAAAACACAGTTTATCATGCTTTACATGGACATTTTTGCAAGTTAAAATGTTTAGGAATCCCTTTCATGCATATTATGGCAAATAATGAACAATCAAATGGTCGTTCATGCTAAAAAAGCATAACTATTCTATTTTCTCTAGCTTAAAAACAAGAAAAATGGCATTTGCTCTAAATACATTAAATATCTGATTTCAAATTGAAACAAGATATTTCTATTATTTTAAAGCTTGTATTGAATTTTTATTAAGGCTAACTAGCCAAATGGACAAGATATTATATCTCTACTTTTTGAACCTATCGAAACTCTATAAAAAATAACAGCCTTGTGAGAAAGTAAAAACCATAAAATGACTATAACACAAAGTTTTTATCTTAAAACATATATTGAAACGTTTAATAAGGTTATCACTACTATTTATGATGAATTTGATTGATTTTTTATTTTTACTATTTATAATAAATTATTAATTAAAATATTTTATTTATTTCTTATATATATATATATATAATTTTAATTTAGAAAAAAAATATAGTGTAATTGACGATATCTCTTTATATGAGACACTCAATATACTATTAATTTGATATTAGATAGTGAGAAAGTGTTATTTTCATTAGAAAAAAATCAGCTTGGATGGAGAGCAGAAGATTGTAAAAGGTTAGGGAGGGTGGCTAGAGGGGCAAATGGGAGGCCAAAGTATATAGCATTGCTATAAAGATGACCACACTTGTTCATGAAGTGTATAGTGGTGTGGTGTGTGATGAGGAGTGGTGGTTGCGGGGAGAGAAAAGTGTGACCGGCACCAACTGGGCAAGTGGGGATAGTGAAGTCCTATATATGAGCTCAACAGAATCCCTAGAATCCAACAGGTAGTCTATTATGCTGCTTGCTCCTCCATGTGGGAAGCAAGTAAGAGCTTGCTAGCCACCGATTCATCCCATTATAGATAATGAGATGATGCCTCAAACCTAGCTCCCGGAGTTGTCGACCATACCGAGTAATATCACCTATGCTCACTGATTTTCGCTCATCCCCAATTCCTCAAGGGAGGGCAGCTGTATGGGGTCCCCAAAGTTAAACGTGTCACACTGTCGACTCTATGTCCTCGCGTTGAATTCCCTAGTTAAGACAACCTCACCTAGCTACATGTACTATGTGATATCCTTGGCCTCATATGGTGAGTCAAAGCGTGCTCCTCCTCTATAGCGACTCCTCATCAACCTGTGTCGATCGGGCATAGCGGGATGTATCATAGTCTCACCCACATGAAGCGTGACCCCTCATCTCGTCCAACAATGTGAATCCTCGACTGAAGGCCTCTCCTAAAAAGAATGGCAATGCCTCCTGATCCTCCAGAGCTCCCTCCACCTATCCTGACTCTAGTGTGTCTCTATCAAGAGGATGATGTCTCTGTCTTCCATGACCTCCTTCATCCATCCTGGATCAAACGGGACCATGGTGCTCCATTGACCGCAATCTGTAGCTCTGTCTCATAGGATGCCTCCACTTTGGCATCGATCATGACATGACCATCTCTATACACTACCCTCTTTCGAGCCTTTATTACCATAGACATGTGCTCGTTATGGTGTGTTATTTATGTAAGAGTGAGGTCGTCATCTAGATAGATCGGGGTACCTTCGAGCCCATGTAGTATGACCCTCTTCTTCATGAAGGCCACCCCCTTTGCTTCATTCTCAAACTGGAGGATGAGGGCTCATGCTTGTGTTAGGTCGTTGGCCGGCTCTCCATGCTTTGGAAAAGGGGAGAGGGGGTCTTCTTACTTGTAGCCGAGTTTTTACATAAGGCTTTCCCATCCTAAGAAAATTGCAAAATTGGGGGGCAAGAAATTGTAGAATTGGGAGAAATTTGCGGAAATTGGGGTATGTAAATTGGGGGGATTTCCGCAATTGGGGGAAATTGGGAGAAATGGGCAAAATTGAGAAAATTTAAGGAACTAGAAAAACCTAAAGAAGCAGGCTAGAGTTGTACACACTCACGTCTAGTACCAAGTGTATACGGCCTTAAGTCTCATGCAAGAAGATCTAGAGTGTGAGTATTTGCGCTCGCCTTGACTCACAATCAAGTGCAGTGTACTCATTGGCTAGACTAGATAATCTCTAGTTATGTACCCAATTGTGGAAAATTAGGCACAAATATAAAATTGTGTGTGCGTGCGGTGGAGAACAAGATTGTGTGTGTGTGTGTGTGAGTGAGTGAGTGAAACGAGGGAAAGCGAGGAGAGGAAAAGGTAAGGAAGGCAGAAGAAAAGGGAAGAAGAGGAAGACGAAGGGAAAGAAGAAGAAGAAGAAGAAGAAGAAGGGGTATCTGAAAACTTTCAAAACGCTAAAAAACATTAAAAATCTAGCTTTTTTTAAAACTCCACGTTCTTAGCTCTCGAGAACATTCCAAAATGCGAGGAACGTTCCGTTCCATTCTTTTGTGTAGGAACGCGTTCTTTGGCTGCTATGATAGATTGATATACATCCTCCACATCTCCTACCCCACATGCTCAGCCCCCTACTTTCATTTCATCTTTTACCCATGATAGAAAGATGATAGATCTCAACTTTGTCAATAGCTAGTTTTATGTTTGTTTGCTTTCCTTCATTTCCCATGAGAAAGAAACCCATGGAAACAGCTTTAGTTAAGTTCTATTGGTCAAATAGAAATCTCTCTCTAAATAAATATATATATATATATATATATGTATGTATGTATGTATGTATATATATATATTGTCACGTGCACCACATCTCGACGCACGGTGAGATTCCCCGCTCCAGCAAGGTGCACGGCAGTAGTGCTGCACACAGCAGAACCTGTGCATTTTAGATCATTTTTCAAAGTTTTAGTATGCCATTCGAGAGAGCCTTCAAGCGAGCTACGTTGCATGAGCATTTAGGAGCAAGTTTCAGCACAGAGCATTTCTAAAGTGCTTAATTACAGCCATAGGATAAAAAAGTATTTAAAACATTTGATTTCCCCTCTTTTGATTAACGGAAGGAGTCGGGCAAATCAATCCTAGCCTATTTAAAGGAACCTTATGCCAAGCTATTACATTCCCAGCAAGAACATGTGCTCTGTTAGGACTTCGCACAAAAGAACAGTACAGTACAGGAAACCGTGGGGAAATGGGTAGTCTCCGACCTGATGCATATTGAGGGTGAGAACCACGAAGAAGCAGCAGTAGAAGAGCTCTATTGGGAAGGCGTCGAAGCTGCTGATATAGAGATGGGGCAAGGGCATGACGTCCAAGGAGGTGGATGGTGGCTACATTGCGGTGGATGCACGTGGTGGCAGCACACGATGGACCACAGTCTTACACTGTGGTAGTCCGTGGTTCAATGATTGGGCAACGCAACTTGCAGCATCTCTCTCTTTCACCAACATTGTACTATGTAGTATAGGCTCCGATCCCCCTCTACCAACATTGTACTATGTAGTATAGGCTCCGATCCCCCTCTCCTTTCCCTTTCACAGCAATGTAGCGTCTCTATTTCAGGCCCAGATTCCTCTCTCTCTCTTTGTCTCTCTCTTCATGTGGGTTCTTCCTATGTGTCTGGGCCAAACCCCCTGTGTCTAGGACCAAGGAGAGGAGGAGGGGAAGCAAAACCTACGTGTTTGGGTCAAGAGAAAGGAGGGGGGAGGAAAGAGGAGCAAGGAAGCAAAATCTCTGTGCATAGGATTAGGGGAGTTCTGGTTGCAGAGGAGAGAAAATCAGTCCACATTATTTTCTTCCTATGATTTTTAAAAAATATATGTGGAACAAGTATTTCCATTCCTGCACACGTTTAGTCAACAAGGCGGCAACGTTGTGGGCATTTGGGCAATGAATGAGGTTGCTTTTTGACGGGCGTCAAGCCCGTTTTTAGTGAATTACCTGTATTCTACCGCCACTTTCCAAGATTGGCTGTCGAGCTTGACGGGCAACATAGGAGTATTGAGCGTCCTTTTTTTGACGAGTAAAATTAATATGAACCCGTCAAAAATTTTTATGTCCAAAATCATAAGTATATATATATATATATATATATATATATATATAATATGGATAAATTGCCGTTAAAGAAGGCCAATTAGAAACCAATAGTGCCCAGTCGTGGTTGTCCAAACTCCAATTTCCATAATGTTGCTCAACTGCCCAGTGCCCACTTTGCCGCTACCCGACGACCAAGATTCAAGCAGCCAGCAACTTACCTAGCCACCAAGTCTGAACTTATCTTGAAAGTCGAATCGTTAAGGTGGCAACGTTGTGGGCCTCTAGGCAATGAATGGGCAACACTAACATGCACGGCAATGAAAGCGCAAGCTGACATCAACAGTTGGGACTGGGCAAGAGGCAACGATGTTGGAGTCGAGCGACAGTGCCAAGTGGAGTTGACGAACACGAGACAAGGCTTCAATTGAAGGGTCGCGAACAATGGAAAACCTTCGTCTAAAAATCGAGAAATATTCTATAAAGAAAAAATTCAAGTTTTGAAGGTTTTTTCTCTATAACCTCTCAAAATCTAGAGGTATTTATACCTTCAAGTTTTAAAATTGAAGGTATTTTTCAAAATCTATAAGTGAAAATTACACTAAACCTGGGTTTTTTTTCACGGGGCCCGCGTACATCATCGAGGTGTGTCAGAAAAGTGAGCCGTGGCTACACTTACCAAACTGCTTGATGAAGGCTAGAATTAGTGCCATGCGCTGAGTACTCCTATATGTAGAGCCGTTATGAAAAAGTTATTTTTGAGAAAGCACGGATTCCTCCATGTGTGCAAAAGGGCATTTTCAGTAGAGTTCCTAAGCCTGTCAGGTGGAGTCACGGTTATGACCAACGGATTCATGTGTGGACTGTATGAGTGAAGGAAGGGCTAACATCATAGCATGGGGTAGTCGATTTTTGCCCAATTGCACATTGGGGCCCCAGCTACTATTTTTAATCGATCAGACGCTGAGCGCTAGGGCCTAGGCAGAGAGAGAGAGAGAGAGAGAGAGAGAGAGAGAGAGAGAGAGAGAGAGTTGAGAGACCTACTAGTAGGTAGAGAGAGAGCTACTAGGGCCTAGGTAGAGAGAGACTAGAGAGAGAGAGATGGTAGATGTTGAGAGATAAAAAGAGATGGTGGATGTTGAGAGAGAGAGAGAGAGAGAGAGAGAGAGAGAGAGAGAGAGAGAGAGAGAGAGAGAGATGTCGGGGAGGAGAGAGAGATTGACCTTAAATTTATTTTTATTGAAATTTAATTTAGTTTAGCTTTGTATTAATTTGATTTAAATTACTTAAATTTATCTTATCTTAAATAGAATTTAGATAGTTTACTTAAATTTTTAATTATATGAAATTAAAATCAAATTTAATTAAAATTATTTAATTATATATGCTAAGTATATCTATGTACACACCAAACTTTCTAAGTTTAATTTCAATTAAATATATACATAATATATATATACATATACATACATACATACATATATATATATATGTGTGTGTGTGTACATATGTGTGTGTGTGTTCATGCATGCACAGACACACATACTTGCATACGTGTGTGTGTGTGTGTGTGTGTGTACATATGTGAGTGTGTGTTCATGCATGCACAGACACACATACTTGCATACTCACATGCATACGCACACACAATTGACACATGTAAAGACACAAACTCGCATGCATGTAACATCGAGTAGACACACGGACAATCTCACATATACACATGGGTGCACACATAGCCACACACACATGGGTGATGCATACATGGACACACTCACACAGGCACACACACACACATACACAATGTGTGCATGTGCACCCACATACACACCCTTACATACACACACATACACACACACACCCTTACATACACATACACACCCTTACATACACACACACACCCTTACATTGTACACACACACTCGCACACAAAAGTGCACATGTTGATACATGTGTACACGAGCACATATGCACCCACCCACCCACCCACACACACACACACACACACACTCACAAGCACATTCACATATGCATGTACACAAAGACACATATGCATACATGTACTCCCACGTGCGCATGCACAAACACTAAGTCGACATACACACTCCCAAGTGTGTGCGCACAGAGACTTGAATCATGAGACACACGCGCATGCATACGCACACATAGTCAATACACACACTTTTTAAGTGTAATGATAGCTTGAGCAGGGCAGGCCCTAGAGCTCCATTTAGGAAATATATTTTACTAAACCATACATGAATCCTTCTTAAGCTGGATATAGTGAATTTGAAGAGGTATTTTATTCATAAATCTATCCACTTATAACTATATTTCAACATTTTTGAAAATGTGTTTTTCCTTCTCCCTTTAATTTGAGCCAGATTTCTAGAACGTGAAAAAGTTTTAGGTTAATATGAACCTCTCTTTTCTTGAACCTCGGCAGAGAGAGAGAGAGAGAGAGAGAGAGAGAGAGAGAGAGAGAGAGAGAGAGAGAGAGAGAGAGAGAGAGAGAGAGAGGAGCACATCGCATAGATAGTGTTAAAAAAAACCAGGATTTAGTGTAATTGCACCTTCAAATTTTAAAAAATACCTCCAAATTTAAAATTTAAAGATACACACATACAAATTTTTAGAGGTTCTTGAACAAAAACCTTTAGATAAAGGACAAGTGAAACCCCTCCACGTGGGCAAAGGAGAGGAGAGAGAGGCCCAGGAGAGGAAGGAGAGGATTCACATGAAAATAGGTGGGATTTTTTAAGAAATGAGGGAAAAAATATATACTATCTATTATTGGAAGGTAAGACCCATCATGTGGCAGTAGAGGGGGAAGCAATTCCTTCTCTTGCTTGAGTGCGATCCATGGACACTTCAGTGTGCGAGGGTGATAGACTATAAGGGAAGAGGTGCAATTGAGAGGGAGAGACTCAATTTCCAAGAGAGAGAGAGAGAGAGAGTGTGAGGGGCAATGGGGCTTCCCATCGAGAGCCACTATACGGCTAGAGAGGGAGAGAAGGGAGCATGATCCACAAAGCCTTTAGTGTGCGAGGGTGGTAGATTGTAAGGGGGAGGCGTACTTGAGAGGGAGAGACTCATCTCCAAGAGAGAGAGAGAGAGTGTGACAAGAACCAAGCCTAGGCAATGGGGCTCCCCAGTGGAGGCTGCTATCAGCTAGAGAGGGAGAAAGAGGCCACACTAGCCTGACACAGAGAGCTTGAGGGGGAGGTAGTGGTTGCCCTAGAGGAGCACTCCCTTAATTTTGGGAGGCAACTTAGATGCCCATAGACAGAGGTAGCAACAACACTAGGGGGAGAGAAAGAGAGTGAGAGACAGGGTAGATGCCTGCAACTAGAGACAGTCTACAGTGCTAGGTGGGGAGACAGACAAAGAGAGAGAGGGTAGATGCCTGCAGTGCTAGAGAGAGAGGGAGAGGGAGGGAGGCAGGGAGGGAGAGAGAGAGAGATGATTATGCAGAGGCAGCCCACAACGCTAGAGAGAGAGAGAGAGATGAGTATAGAGGGGGAGAAAGACAGAGAGAGGGGGCCGAGAGAGAGAGAGAGAGAGAGAGAGAGAGAGAGAGAGAGAGAGAGAGAGAGAGAGAGAGAGAGAGATGGGTAGAAAGAAAGAAAGATATATTAACATCTCCTAAAGGCCGAAATGGCCCATGAGACCAAAACAAGGTACAATTGATGATGATGATGATGTCTCATCATAACAAATCTAAAAGAAAGAATGAAAATAGTAACATCCTAAGAGAGCTAAGAGCTAAAAGCTGAATCGCCGAATCATCTCGTGGTAAACTCAAATATGCCAATGGTGAGGGAGTCGTGGACGCGATCCTCGTGGTTGTGGGCCTCGCTCTACAGATGGCAATGGCTCTGTCCAGGGTGACTCCTCTGGAGGATGGTCTGCGAGGTAGGCCTTTAGATGGGGGAGTAGAGGCTGGTGGGGTTACAGTGCTAGCTCTGAAAAAATCTGTGAGGGCTCTCTGTCTAGGCAGCTCTGGTCCCACTGCCCTCCTGTCCCTTAATAGGCTCTCTCTGTGGTGTCTAAGCTCAAGTATGAAGAGCCCTAAGCACCTTTGGTCCTCAAAGTCCACGTAAAGGTCCAACGCCTTCACGGAACAGGCAGTGGTACCTCCCTCGGATCGCATAGTAGACAAAACAACAACATATATAGTGTTCCTCCGTCTCCACCTTCTGATGGCAAAGCTGGCATATGCGGTCCTCTAGTGCTATATCCTCACATCGACCTGTCTCTATCCTCAACCGGTGTGAAGAGGTGCGAATCTGTCCAATAGCACTCCAAATACCATGTGAGAGGTGTGTGTCCATGTAAGCATGGCGTATAATAAACCCGTCTGAAGAGAGGTGTAGAAAATGACTATGGTAGTGTGCCATTTTCGTGCCTAATGGCCGCAAGGGCCTGACCCATGTCCTCTCTATATCTAGTCTCACAATGTCCATCCTGATCACCCGATTCAGTTCTGAATGGCTGAGATCTAAGAACGGGCAGTCTAGGCTGTAAGCAAAAGGCGGGAGTGCATCAATATTCATGCCATGCAAAGCCAGCCATGTGTGCATCTGGGCATACCAACACTGGGTGTCTCCCTCATCTGCAAGCTGTTTGGAGGAAGTGAGTGCTAGGTGAGGGTATTTCTGTTGAGGGAGCTCCCATATTCTATGGAGAAAAATAACTACATGAAACAAAGCCTCAGCAACCACTGGGGCAGTCCCCCATCTCTACCCTGATGATCTCATGTGGTACAGATGACTTGCTCCAAATCATGAGTGCAATCATCATCACTAATGGCCTCTCCATATGCTACCATCCATCGTAATAGTCTTTCTTTGGTCCGTCCTATCCTACCAATGGCTCCCTCCTCTTATGGAAGGACTAGGCCCCCATATCTCTGCTCCATAGAGAAGTGTCGATGTAACCAGAGTGTCAAATAGCCATAGTTTTGCGCGTGGCTCTTGAAACTATATGTCTGTGCACTATCTCTCAAGTGCCCCCAAAGCTTCAAATCCTCGTGCTAGTCTAGCCTCATCTGCCTCCCTCATAGAAAACCGCAGCCCTCTAAAGGTCACCCCTAGGTACACATAGGATCTGACATACTCAACTGGCTCTCCTCTAAACGTAAACTGTCTGTGTTCTAGTCACCCATGCTTGTGTGGTAATAAATGTCATAACGTTGGTTTTACCAAGGTTTACTATGAGATCTTTGTCCACACAAAAAGACTGCAATGCATCCAAGTGTCTCTGTAGTCCCTCAGGAGTGTCTGAGATAAGCACAATGTCATCTGCATATAGTAGGATGGGTTGGCCACCCAATCTATCCACATAGTCTGAGACCTCATCAATGTATAGCCCAAAGAGTGTGGGTGAAAGTGGGCAGCCCTGCTTCACCCCAATAGTACTGTTCATTGCATCTGACAAGCCCCTTGGGGCACGTACTCTACCTATCACTGACTCATACAAAGTGTATACTCCCCATTGCATCTCCTCAGGGACACCAATATCATGTAGTCTCCTCATAAGCCTGGCACGTGGTATTGTATCAAATGCTTTGCGGAAGTCCACAAAACAACAATATATCATCCGTCCTCGTGCTCATCCCTCCTTAATAAGAGCTTTGAGGGTGAGTATATGATCCAGTGTGGTGTATCCCCTCCTAAAACCAACCTGTCTAGTTGCTTTATGTCCTTGCCTCTCTGCCCACCTGCTCATCTCATGCTCAAGATGGATCCGTATATCTTAGCCAGATAATGGCCAATCACATGATCGTACGATAGTTACTGGGCATCATGGGATCCCCGCTCTTAAGCAATGGAACAATAGTGTTATCTGTCCAACTAGCTGGGAAACCTTCACACGTAGCTCTATTAAACATGTGTACAAGGATCTCGGTGCTAGAGTATCCCGTGCATATGAGAAATGTTTAGTTGCTAGACCTTCACGATCTTGCACCCTCCCTATGTGTAGTCTATTAATCGCATCTAGCACATCCACAAAGGTAAGAAAATGCAATGATCCAGTCGAGATGATGGCGGGCATGCAAAAATGGAGGCTGTCCAAGTACATCATATAGGGACATCGCATACTCGTGCGCCAAGTCTCAGGTGTCGTGATCGGGGTAGGTGGCTACCTCTCCTGGAACATTTTCCAAGCCCTCTTACTGTCCTGACTCAAGAATAATTGGTACAACTCTGCCTCGAGCTTTGCTAGGCAATCCCACTTCTTCTTTCGCACAAAGCATTGGAAGAGCATCCTGGCCTATCTGTATGTATGTGCCGCCCTAAGGGCGACATCTCTCTGTAGAGATGAGCTCGGGTCTCTCGGCATTCGTCATCATACTAGCTATTCTGCGAAATAGTACTGCTCAAGGGCTTAGAGGCAGCTATACTATATGGGAAAGCATATGTTGCCGAGGTATGTAGTATCTCTATAAAGCCTCTCGTAAGCTCCTCTAAAGGGCTATCTGGGTTAAGAGTGAAAAGGCCATTGTAGACTCTGCACTGCAATAAACTCCAGGAGTCTCTCGTGTAAAATGGTATCTAGGGTGGCGAGAGAGAGGTAATGGCGATAACCGTCTTTGGTTCCTGCATACCATTGTGAAGCATAAGTATGCATGATCTGCCGCCATCCCAATCGGCCTGTTAGAAATATAGAAACTCTGGATATCTGGCATTAAAGTAGGGGATCCCATCAGGTAGTCCACTGTACTAGCACCTTTCTTGTTATTCCAGCATGTAAAAGCACCCAAACCGGGCCATCGTGAGACAAACCATTATAAATAAGCAACCCATGAGCACTCCCCAAAGCCAAGAGATGTGTCCCAAACTCTGTGATCTCACCCATATCTTGTGATGCCCTCTGTATGCCCACTTCATCCGCCTTCAAGCTCTCTATATAAGGCTCCTCTATGTCATAAAGTGTCGATTTTTCATTGCCCGTACGAGCATTGAAGTCCCCCACCAAAAGAATGTCTCCCAAGTTAGCAAAGCATATGATGTCCTCATACAATGGCAAATAAGGTGACTCACCTTGTTGTGCATATCTCCAGTAGTAGGCAGGAGGAAAATAGCATATGGCAATGTATATGTCCTATAGCCTCTCTGTGCGAACTCTAAATCCACATATATCGTGCATCTGCATCTCTATGTACTACATGAACCATATCCCGAAGCTCCTCTTAGTGCCAAGATCTTTTCCATCCTCTTTGGGGGAGCTTTTCTCATTCCATCCAATAACTCGCACATGTAAGGCCCTGGCACGTCTCTTAGCCTCCTCCTCCAGAGTGGAAATCATTACCTCAACTTTATCAACAAACTGACGCACCCTTATGTTTCTTCACTACATCAATCCATTTGGTATTCTCTTCAACATCTGCTTTTGTTTGCTTTGTCACCTTAGCAAAGGATCTGATCTCTTTCTCAACGTGTGTTTTCAACTCCTTAATTTCATCAGCAAGTTGGGGTGTTATCGACTCCTTTTGCCCTTCTAGCTTTTTTTTGCATGCCAAAAGTTCTCCTTGGAGTTCCTTGATCAAGGCATCTTTGTCTGCTATGCATTTCTCCATCTTAGTTTTCCAGGATTCGACCTCAGCCACCATTGCATCACTAACTTTTTTATACACCGCAATTTCCATTACATTCACCTCTGTTCTCAAGAGGGCCTACATTTCCCCTTTCAGTGCTGTATACATCTCAGCCCACAATTTTGTTAGTATTTCCTTATGCAACTCCTTCTTCATGCATGCATACATGTCGTTCTTCTGGGCTTCCATAGCCTTATACATTTCCTTTTCCAAATCTAGTCGCATGTTGTTCAATTCCGCCTTGATCATAATCTGCACTTTTTCATATATAGAATCGTCTTTGGTTCTAGACATTTTCCTCGCCCTAGATGAGCCCGAGGAAGGCGTACTTTCCCCATTATTTTGTGAAAAATGAGCCGTGATTTAGGCGGTGTTTGGCAAACACCCTGGTCATCAACATTGCATGAAGTATCCATTTCTCAGAAGCCCACACGATGCATACATGCATTTAGCTGAAATCACTGGATAGAACCTATGAAATGTTGCAATAGTTTGCTCTCTCGAGACCAAAACCCACACTATGTATACATAAAAGCTCATGGCTCGAACCTGCACACTTTCAGCTTTCAGTTTTGCACGCCTGCACACTTTGTACCTGTGCACACAAAACCTGCACATAGCACTTTCAGTTTTGCATGCCTGCACACTTTGTACCTTTGCACGCCTGCACACTTTGCACACCTGGTTGGAGATGGCAAAAGTAGTCGAGCCCCCTTGATTTACGATGGAGTATCTAGAGGGGAGAGAGAGAGAGAGAGAGAGAGAGAGGAGAAAGAATTTAAAGGGAAACTTAATTCATTAATTAAATTATAACTAAAATTAAAATTTAATAAAACACGTGTGCATCCATGTGTGCACACACACACACACACACACAAACACACAAACGCATACATGCAGTTGCATGCGCACACACACATACATGAATGCACGAATACACACACACACACACTTACACATGTATGTTCACACACACATGTTTGTACATGCACACATGGTCTCAATGTGAGGGTAATGCGAGGATCTATACGGCAGCAACGCGCGATCTATACGGCAGCAAACGCGCAGGTCCAATACTTGTTGGTATGAGAGTAGGGATTTATTTATTTATTTATTTTTTGCTATGTTGGTCCCACCAATCCTTTCATGAGGCCCCCTGGCATTCTTCCTTATCCGCGACCATGGAGCAGTATCTCAGCTCATCCATGAGTTCTTGGGCCAAGCCCCTCATCTCACTGGCAAGGCGGTACCATGGTGGCAAACATTTCAATTCAAAACAATTGAGTTGGAAGCTTGAGTCTTGTAAGAAATCACCCTATGGTGTTATTCAATACGCTTATATCCCTTGGCATCGTATCCAAGCATTTGTACAAGGAGAGGAGTGCTTATCTGAAACACCCACATCCTTCAAGCTCGAGTGCACCATAAAACAATTCTTGAGAACTCTCGTAAGGCTCCAAGCATTGATAGCTTCAAGTCAAGCACATGGTATACCTCTTAGGCGAACAAAAATTAAATCTATTTTTGTGTTCTAATATTTTATTTAAAGAATGTCACCTTTTTTTGTAAGCTGTCAATGTTGTTATGGTCCAAAAGACTTGCGAGCGACGAAGGACAACCCAAGTCTGCTCCTCGAAGCTCTACCACACCAAATAATGGGAAGGGTAGTAGGCCACGAAGGCAATGAGGTGTACATCCACAGTTGGATGTTAATGTCATTTCTACATTGAACAATTGTACTTAGTTCCTTCTGTGGCCCGCATCATCAAGTACACCCACATGGAGCATACTGACCAATCAGATAATTTGTGTCATTGTTAATCCAATTCTAGGATTAACAAGAGCTACTACCATTATCTTACATCAAAGCAAGGAGTCACCCAAAGGGTCATACATTCAAGATATCAAGCAATAGTGTCCAAAGCTACAACTTGGATGGGCACTCGTAATGGTGTGACGGAGTATTTATGGCAATTCTTGCTTCAAGAGCGTGTGGTAGCAAGATAGGATGAAGTCCTAAGTGATGTACTTCATGGATATATTATGAGAGTAGTCATTGTAATAGCATTAGGCCTCTTATGAGCCTAAAGTGCCCGACCAGCCGCCACAGTTTAAGTGAGTGTGAACACTTATGGCCATGTATATACGTGAATTTCTCTCATAATACAAGATACTCTCCCATTATGTAATTGAGTCTTGCTCTTGCTAATCCTCTTGCTAATATCTCTGCCTAATGCATGCTAGTGAGTGTGTGTAAGTGGAGTGAGGTGAGAGGAGAGATGAGGACTCGTAGTGCAACACGGTGGTATGACAACGCTCGCGGGAGACGTGGTGGAATTGCTTCTCAAGGAGTTGTAGAGCTTGGAGACCTCGAGGGTTACGAGCTCGGCCAAGTAAGCTCTTTTTGGATGTGTTTCAAGGAGGGTTAGGGTGAGTTGTTTTAACAGTTCATAGACAAGATAGCAACAACTCAAGTATGCTGAATTCTTGTTTTCCTCCATGGATTTCATTCTCAAAAAAGGCATGGGTATGAACAATGTTATGGAAGGGATATACACCCCTTCAAGTACAAGAGCAGCACATTAGAAATGTGCATGCTAGAAGTATGGTAGATACAAATTACATATTTATTCGTGATGACTTTCTCACAATGAGAGATATCATGAATATTTCAGGAAGTATGACACCACCAAATATCAAGTACATAAAGATGATGCTCAAAGTGTACACGTGGTGCATTGAGAATAGTGGCAGTGTTTTCATGTACCAAGAGCATGATAAGGAGAGAACTCGACCATTTGAGTTGGGTATTCAAACCTATTGGCAGCTTTAAAAGATGGATGAATATGGAAACAATGGTATCATCTCCATGGATTCCACTTTTGGAACAAATATGTACAAGGTAAAATGTCTTATTTTTATATTTTATAGTATTATGTATATGTATTCATTATTGCTATTTTCTTGATCTAATATCCATGATGTGTTATTGTAGTATCATTTATTTACATTGATTCTATTCGATACACATCGTAATGGAGTTCCTATCGCATGGGTTATCACATCAATGACTGATACCCAAACAAGTACGCAATGGTTGAAAGCAATCCATAATCGCATTCTTGATTATAATCGCTCATGGGAGCCCAATTCCTTGATCTAATATCCATGATGCGTTATTGCTATTTTCTTGATCTAATATCCATGATGTGTTATTGTAGTATCATTTATTTACATTGATTCTATTCGATACACATCGTAATGGAGTTCCTATCGCATGGGTTATCACATCAACAACTGATACCCAAACAAGTACGCAATGGTTGAAAGCAATCCATAATCGCATTCTTGATTATAATCGCTCATGGGAGCCCAATTCCTTCCTAGTTGATGATGCATCAACCGGGCATCAAGCCCTCAAGTTTATACTAAAACCAAAAAATAACATGCTTATTTATTTTTACCCCTTGGATAGTATATAAATTCATGTAAACAAGACTCCTTGGATTCTTTTGCAGAGGTGTTTTTATGTGCCAATTTACCTCTATATTTAGCATGTTAGACAAAACTGGCTCAAACATCTCGTTAAAAAGGTCAAGGATTGGCCCACAAGAGCTTCCATGTTTAGACGCCTTGGTGCTATCATGAACATGAAAAGCATTGGCGGTACATCATACACCAAAACAATGGAAGAATGCCAACAAATGGTCGTTGACTTCAAGTCTAACTTTTCACATGAAGAAAAATTCATGGAGTACTTTTCTACTTATTGGGAAGCATGCATTGGTATATACTTGATTGTCTTCTATAATTGATAGGATATTGTAAACATGCTAATACTTAATCTCCATCTTATGATTTTGAAGAAACATGGGTGCGGGCATTGAGGAATTTGCCACATGCAAACCAAGACACCAATGGTTCTATTAAGTCTTATCATGCCATATTAAAATCCAAGTTCTTATATGGAAGAAAAAGGTTGGTGGGTCGAAGAGTGGATTGGCTCATACATCAACTCATCTCCAATGCCTTAACATACTATTGGTATCAAGATGAGATGAAAAAGAGTGGTTTTAAGAAAAACCACCTTATTGAGACACTACTCGAAAATTCCTTGGAGAGAGCACAAGGGATTCTGGATAAGAGTGTGCATTTTGAACTCAACAATGGTTGTGAAATTGCAAAGGTTAGAAGCATGTCAAACTCTTCTTTTACATATACAGTCTTTAATGCAAATTGTGATTGGGCATGCTGTACATGTGAATGGGCACAAAAAGGAAACTTGTGCAAGCACCAAGTCAAAGTATTGCTCATGAAGGGATTCACAGTGCAAACCATTGTTACCAAATGCATGGATATGTATGAAGGTCAAGAAGGAGATGATACAATGGGTATTCATGAACCTTTGGATACTACTAAAGCTCCTATTCACACTCCATTCTCTATTAGAAATGATGAGGAGATTAGGGAGGTGACTATAAATACCACTCTACCATTAAATACCCAACATAGTTATGGCATTGTAGATGAATTGTATCAGCAATGTCGTGCTCTGGCTACCGCAAATCAAACATTGCTTCCACATATGATCTCACATTTGCAACACATGCTTGCTTCCTTGAGGGAAATAAATGCTTAGAATGAAGATAATGTTATCTTGGACCATGCAGCTCACTTTGCTAGCTTGGATGATGGATTTGGCACGTCGCTTGTTCGTGCTCAATCCTTTATTGAATGTTGAGTGTCGAAGAAAAGACCTCCTCCAAGCACCTCTGAAGTGAATGCAATACAATTCAAAAAAGCTCAATCAAGCCACAAAAAAATCATGCAAGAAGATCTTGATTCAAAAACCGAGAAGAGCACATAGTGTGATATTACACTTACCTTTTAAACTATTTCATTTTCTTTGGATTATACATTGATCTTTATACATTGTATGTCTTCTTTATGTCAATTATTTTTTTATCAAATATGTGTACGTTTGTTAGTAGGTAGCATGTATTATAGAATTGATTATCATGTATAGAAGTGTTCCAATGTGTAAGTTGACTTTGTGATTTGTATTTTTGGTTTGTGTCATGTGCATGACATGATATTTCCTTTTGAGCATTATAATACTTAATGGTTGTATAATTGAACCCTTTATTATGCGATTTTGTGGCAATCTATTTGTGTCATCAATGTATACTTTTATTGGGTCGTCGTACACTTTATAGAATGAATTATCATGTGTTGAAGTGTTCTAGTGCATTACTTTTTGTCATTGGCTTGTTGTCATACTTTGAACATTAATAAAGAACTTCTTAATGGTTGTATGTATTTTTGGTTTGTGTCATGTGCTCATGGTGTTGCCTTTTGAGCATTATAATCCTTAATGGTTGTATATTTGAACCCTTTATTATGCGATTTTGTGGCAATATATTTGTCATCATCAATGTATACTTTTATTGGGTTGTACATTTTATAGAATGAATTAATATGTGTTGAAGTGTTCTAGTGCATTACTTTTCGTCAAACTTTGCTTCCTTGGCTTGTTGTCATTTTTTGAACATTAATATAGAACTTCTTAATGGTTGTATGTATTTTTGGTTTGTGTCATGTGCATGACATGGTGTTGCATTTTGAGCATTATAATACTTAATGGTTGTATATTTGAACCCTTTATTATGCGATTTTGTGGCAATTTATTTGTCATCAATGTATACTTTTATTGGGTTGTACATTTTATAGAATGAATTATCATGTGTTGAAGTGTTCTAGTGCATTACTTTTAGTCAAACTTTGTTTCCTTGGCTTGTTGTCATACTTTGAACATTAATATAGTACTTCTTAATGGTTGTATGTATTTTTGGTTTGTGTCAACATGGTGTTGAATTTTGAACATTATAATACTTAATGGTTGTATATTTGAACCCTTTATTATGCAAGTTGAGTTAAAGATTTTTTGGCAATTTATATGTCATCATCAATGCATCATTTTATTGGTTGTACATTTTATAAAATTAGTTATCATCATGTGTTGAAGTGTTCTAGTGCATTACTTGTCTTCAAACTTTGTTTCCTTGGCTTGGTATCATACTTTGAACATTAATATAGTACTTTATTAATGGTTGTATGTTCAACTCTGATATTGTCAATTATCACAAGTTCTTTGTGGGTCCAATATCTTGAATCCTTTATTATTCAAAACAAGTTGAAACTTTTAAGGCAATTAATTTATTATCAAATATGCATAGATTTGTTTTTTTGTATGTATTATAGAATTGCAATTCATGCATAGAAGTTTTCTAGTGCTTGGTTGTATTCTTAAAACCTTTTTTATACTTAAACTTTTTGTTAATTGATTACATGCAGGAAGTCATGGCTTCAATGCAATTCAATGTACCATTGTGTTTGGCATCACACATATTAAGGCCCATTTATAAGCCAATCATTATTCATGATTGTGACCCAAAGATCTTGCTAGAATGTTGTACTAAAGAGGGAGCATTTTGAGGCACTTGTGATAGAGCATTTGGGTGAAGTGCAAGTTACTATAGTGAAGAATAATGGGGAAAGGGTTTTAAGAAGTTATAAGCAAGTACTTAATAGAGAGAATGGTGAATGTTTAAGCATTTTGGATCAAATGATACCTAGAGGAAATCCTATCCTTGAGTTTGTAGAGGGATACCCAAAGCTTGAAGATAATATTTTACCTTCCTTGATGGAGTCTCTTGGAAGAACACCAATGCAATCTAGATTGGGTATTTTGTTTTCAAGTAAACATTTTTATTCAGCTTCTCATCGATCCTATGTGTCAAATGGGTTGGATGCTTCTACTTACAGGAACAAAGACATGGCACTTTTGGAATCCACATAACTTAGAAATGATGAGGAAATGGAAAGAATGTTTGACAAGTGGGAGCTCACGAATGCCTAAACCACATATTTCCTTTGTGGCAAAGGCAGGCTCTATGGTTTTTATCCCTCTGGGATGGCCACATGCTATGTCTACAAAGAGTCGTAGCATTAGTATTTGTGGCTCCATGGTTAGCATAGATAGTCTTTTTCGCATGCCCTTCTTTTGGAATGAGCATAGGAGAGTATATCCAGAGGATGATATGCCATCATGGAGGCATGTGGTGCCCATTGTCAGTGGTCTACATGGATGGACCATCCCACAACTACGTGGTTGCATTAAAGACTGCACAAGAATAATGGAAGATATGATGAAAAAGGATGGTGATAATTCAAGTACAATTAGCAATCTCAGTACAAAGAGAGGTCGAAAGGCAGGGAGGAAATGTTTTGGGTATAGAGGTGCTTCCAAATTTAGAAAATGACCACAAGGCGATAAGCCTTGTGAAGACCCTAAGCATGATCCCACATTGCCTTGGAGTTCTGGGAGACAATATGTATCGTATTCATATAACTCAAAGGCTCTTCATATTTGCAAGGCATGCTATAACAAAACTAAAAGAAATAAGGCTTTTCATGAGCCTTAATTGTGATCTTCATATCCTATGGTTTTGTAATAAGCATAAGCTTTTATGTTATATGGTCTTACAGTAAGAAAAAAAATAACAAAAATATTAATGCCAAGAATATCTTTTTGCTTTGAGTAAAGAATCATCCTATTAATCACCTAAATCATTGCACTAACCCCTTTCTAAGGGAATCTAAATTTGGTTAGTGTGGTTTATGTCGCCTATGGCATAACATTAACAGCTAGGCGGCTTTGGCTTGCTGCCATTGAGCTCAAGCTCCTTATTCTGTGCCAATGCTAACGCCTCCTCTGGTAAGATTAGGATTGAGGTTCTTGATGGCGTACTTGAGAGAACTATCTAGACCTCGAATGAAAGCACGAAGCTTCTTCTCCTCTGGTGTCCCAATCTACTGAGCCAATGTGAGAAGCTTATTTTGAATAGTTCAAGAAGACAGGCATACCTTTCTGCGTCAAAGTAGCAAATTCATCCTCCAATGCGGTAAGAAATTGTGGTGGAAGAAAGCGCTGTTTGAGATTTGAGACGAAGATGTTCGAGTCATAATGCGGCAGTTTGGTTAAGGGGTCTATGTGGATGAGCTAACCTAGGGACCTTCAGGATCTTGAACATTAAGGTATTTTGCCATTTCTATTTCCAAAGCATTAGAAAGAGCATTGTTAAACATTGTATAAGAGTTCTACCTCTTCTTCATAAGCCATCAATGCATATTAAGCTAAGTATGTTATGATTTATGCATAAATAGTATAAATTGTTGACAATTATGCATACTTTTGTAAAAAGAATATAGAAAATTACACATGAAAAAACATATACTTTATAGGTAAAAATTACACTTGAAAATATATACATTTTCCAAAAAAATATACGAGGATTACTTATACTAGTGCCTGGAGGGTCGAAATCGCAGATGCTTGCTCTTAAGAAGATGATGATGATGTATGTCTCCTTGTATCAACTCACATGTACCAAGGTGTACAACAACCCAAACTAGCAACCTACAACTTACACAAAGACTTTAAAATTATATATTTTACTATTACGGTAGATAGACACATGAATTCCCCAAATTTAACAAACACTAAAGTGGGATTTTAGCTCCTTTGTGAGTCTATAAACAAAATCCATGAGCGTCGTACATTAACCCCTTCCTTTGTTCAAAGTAACACTTGCTTAAAATATTTACTTTAGCACAAATAAATATAGGTAACACATATTCCCCTTATTGTTGCAAATAGCAGTAACACATGTTAGTTAAGTGACCCTTCTTCTGAGATTAAAAGCTATTGAGTTGCAGGGGACTGTTAATCCAAGATCATTAATTGATTATATGAGCCTCCTTAATGTCTTTCCACAAAATGATTATTAAACACCACAACATTAACCTTAGCTTAGAGTTATACTTGTCTCCTTTTGCGGTTAATGATAGACTACATCGGGTTTATCGCCTAACTAAAACGCTCTTTCTGCAGCATCAATGAATTTGCAAAGAAAAAAACTAATGAAGTTGATCTGAAGGGCAGATTAAAACGCAAACCTTGAGAGTAGCTGCGCTTATTAATGTCTGCAAAACTAGCTATGCCGCTAGTCAAACCAGTTCCTCCTCCTCCGCCTCCTGTTGCGGCTACAGTAGGCAAGGAAACACTTCACCTGAGTGGGCGCGCAGTCTATAGCAAGTAGCAAGGCCTACACTTCACCCGAGTGGGCGCACAGTCTACAGCAAGTAGCAAGGCCTACACTTCACCCGAGTGGCCATGAGGGAGGTGCACAGTCTACAGCAAGTAGCAAGGCCTACACTTCACCCGAGTGGGCGCACAGTCTACAGCAAGTAGCAAGGCCTACACTTCACCCGAGTGGCCATGAGGGAGGTACACAGTCTACAACAGGCAACAGGGAGGGTTCAATCGAATGGTTTAGAGGGAAGCGCGCTAGCTACACCAGTAGAGAAAGTAGAGGAATCATAGGAGTCGTAATTACAAGTTAGCTCTATTTAAAAAAAACTATATATATATATATTCTATATAATACAGCTAGGCGGCAGTGTGATTTGGTGGTGTCAGGCTGCAATGGATAAATGTCATCGTGGGCCATGAGGGAAAAAATACAATTGTAGTAGAAGGCAGTCGGAAAAGAAGAGCTCCAATTGTTGGTTAATCGCGCCGGGTCCTCCACATGGAAAGTGAGGAAAAATACAAGCAGGTCTACACTACATTTATCATGAGGCCCTCTCATATCGGGTCTGTTCATGAATCCACTGCAGTAGAGCAGAGCCAGAGATGGAACCAAGGATGAGGGCCTTAGTCAAAAAGTACAAGCATCTCATATTGAAGGATGGCCTCCCTCTCCGACGCTTCCACCTCCTAGACCGGAGGATCATCGCATCGACTTGATTCCTGGCACAGAACCACCTAGCCAATTCCCATATCGCTTATTTAAAGCTTTGGAGAGCGAACTTGAGACACAATTAGTGGACTTGCTTTGGGCTGGTGTTATATGCACATTATGTGTGCATATACTAGGAGACTAACCCACATTAGGCTTGTGAGCATGGGAGCATGGGAAGAAGCTCTAGTGGAGCATGGGTTAGGACTAACCTTAAGGGTTAAGGTTAGGGTCAGGCATCCAAGGGTCACACATGGGAAATGGAGAGTCAAGAGTCACTTGAGGGCCCTCCTATATAATAGGGGCATGGGGCACACTCAAGGGGAGGCTTGGAGGCTTGGGCTTATGAGACCAAGGCTATGTTATGCTCTCTTGTGTAGAGATCTATATCTACTCATCGACCATTTCACACTATAGCTACATGCTATTGGATTGGAGTTATACCTCTCGATGGTATGGGACATCAAGGTAGAGGTATGATGTATTTCATTTATAATTCATGTGTGCATCCCTTGGGCTCGGGGTTGGTTGGGTGGTTGCGTTTATGCCTGATTTATGCATGTTTATACATAACAATTATCTATAGAGATCTTAGGGTTTTAACAGCTGGTTTTTATTAGCAATTAATGCAAGGTGTCCATTTGAATTACCCTTTATTCCATGCATGAATCTAGGAAATATTCTAGGAAGCATATTTCTATTTTCAATCTAGAATGCAACAGTCACTTCCATATATAGTGACCAAATCTTGTATAAAGTGCCAATCCATTGTAAACATTTGACATGATTGAAATACATCAAGTGATTGCTTTCTAGTCTATCTCCTTCACATCTCCTTCTCTTCTCCTTCTCTCTCTCTCTCTCCTCTCTCTCTCTCTCTTCCTCTCTCTCTTCTCATCTCATTCTCCTCACCCTTTTCTACTCTATGTGAAGTTCTCACATGGTATCAGAGCTTTGAGAACTCCATAGCCTTTCCATAAACTTTCTACATCTTGAGGTCTTACTTTCTTAGCTTCAAACTTCACTACCTTCTTGTTCTAAGCTCTTTCTCCGTCAACTAGAGGTCATGGAGGTAGTCTCTCCTTCAATTAGAGGTCATGGAGGTAGTCTCTTCTTCCGCTGCAACAACCAAGCCAAGGTTGTTCTCCATTGACAAGCTCAATGGCAACAACTACCTCGTATATGGAAGCTACAAATGAAGCTATACCTCAAATAACTGCAACTATGGAAGTATGTCAAGGGTCATGGTAAACGCAATGAAGAACAAATCAAAGCTCTCAAGCTATGGAAACAACAAGATATCACGACGCAGATGGAGATCATCCTTCACTACAGAGATCGACAAGTACAAATGGTGAGAAGCCTAAAATCTTCACATGAAATATGGTAATTTTTCAAAGATTGTTATCTACACACTAACTTGATCTATCAAGTATCTCTTGTCAAAAGGCTTGTCAATTTTAACATGCAAAAAGGTCAAGCAACAACCAAGTTCCTAGATTCTTGATAGGGTCTTCTAGATGAAACCCTTCTCTTTAGTCTTGAAATCCCAAAGACTCTCCAATCAATGTTCTTGCTTACAGCCTTACCATCAACATGGAGAGCATTCATCACAACCCATGCTTCAACAAAACGGAGCTCAAGATCCAAAGCTTGGTGGCCAAAATTCAACAAGAAGAGGCCTTACAAGATCAAACATCCCACTCCACCACCAAAACAGTGGCGTTAGCCACTTCTCGCAATGCTCACAAGCATGGTCATCACACAAAAGTTGGTTTCACCACTCCCAGTGGCATCATCACTTCAATCCTAAGGGGGGACCTCACAAACATGTTCATGCTTGCAATACCCCTTACTCCAATGTGCAATGCACATACTGCCACCGCCATGGGCATGAAGAAAAGGAGTGCCACACCAAGCAAAGGGCTCTCTCCCACAACAATCATCACAACAATCACAAAAGGCCATTTGGTAAAGCTCATTTCCTTGAGGTTCAAGTAGGTAATCAAACTACTTCTCCTACTTTCTATAATCCTCTTACTTCTCATGATTACCCTCTTCAACTATTTGCCACTAGTATCTCTCATAATACTCCTTCTTCTACTATTTGGTACTTAGATACTGGTGCAACGCACCATATGACCTTCAATCTCTCTTGGATATCTAATTTCATTCCTCTCCACCACAAACCCTTAGATGTTTGTCTAGGAGGATAGCTCATCTAGTGAGAGGCGGTGGACACTGATGACCCGCCTGGGAAATAGTTCCCACACTTACACACTTCTTAAACAATGCCTCTTCTTCTTGTAGGGTTAGGTCCATTGGCAATGAAGGCTGGTTTGGGGTCCTCACCAAGCTCTGTAATATCTACCTCCTTAACCTCTGTAAGTCTATCATATGAGATCCTCATTTGTTCGCCCTTCGAATGTTATGCTTGTAGGTGTGATGAAACACCTTTCTTTCATCAACATTGAAGGTTTTGAAATGGCTTGTAACCTTGTGCAAGTCCAACCTCCTCCTCATTCTCCTCCTTTCCTACTAATGCCTTTTTTACTTCTCATTCAGCTTAGCCAGTGCTTTGTTTTGTTTCCTTATCTTCAATCTTGTGAGCTTGGAGGTGTCTTGGCTCACTTTTGTCTCTTGATGTGTTTGTAGCATTATCCGGTTGTTTAACTCTTCTCCCCAATTCTTAGAGAATTCCTTATGAATTTCAGTGGCTTCGACTATCTTAGCCATTGAGCATTCGTAGGTCCTCTTTTAAGAATCTCACTATGGTTACCTTGAAAGCGCTTCTTTTTCATCCATCTTTGAATTTCAACCTTGCGGGGCGGTGGATGAACCCGAAGATTCTTTCCCACAATCAAGTTTAGACTCTCACTGTCAAAGAGTTTTCCCATGACTTGTCCACCAACACCACAGATGGTCTCATCATGTGTTCATCTTTCGAATTTGGTTCCACAAACTTTGTTTCAGAATTTCCCATGACATCTATTGTGGCTAATATATGCATCTAGTTCTCGCATCCAGAAGAGGAGCATACGGGATGTTCTCTTCCTATGACACTTTTGGTTGTTCATCATGGATTTCACATAGTTGTATTGAGGTTGTTCTGACTCTAGTTTCTAAATCATTTCCAAACAACCCTCCATACATGGAATGCATCTTCCAAGTACACATGTCTACTTTCAGGATTTGTGAGTCCTTCCATAGGTAGATGAGATTTGTGGCCCAGTCATATACTAGCTTGGCATTCATTATAAAAGGTCTACCAAGAATTACATCGTATGAATCTACGTATCCAGTAAAATTCATGACCATAAACGTATGGCAGAAGAAAACTGAGAAGACTTTCATCTTCAAGTTCTACAAAACTCCCATAGATTGCGACATGGTATTGTCAGCTCAATGAGTCTCATCCGCTCTAAGATTGGTTTACCCCATTTTTCCCAACATTGCTTTATGACGATACTTACTTTGGCGGCTCCACTATCAAGTATTTCAAGAGCTTGATAACCCTTATGCACCATTGGGAGTGTTACATTTGTGTCATCACTCTTATAATATTTTCCCATTACATTCATGTCATCACTCTCATAATAACTAGAATTTGAACTAGTTCTAGTAGGTCCTCCCTCTAACTAAATCTAAATCCTCTTTATTAGGCAAAGGTAATGCTTTGTTGGTTGGAAGATTGGCTTGCATTCTGCCATCCACCTAATCTTTTAAATCAGTCCAAAGTTGGAGGTTTCCTCTTATCTAGGTTACAATTGGCATTTTTATCTCTGTGGAGAGAAATGTTGTTAGCCTTGCCACATCCCTGGGCATTTGGTCTCGAATGACCAACATCATTACTATTTGATTCTAGGATAGGATTTGTTGAGTTAGAAAAAGGATATTCTCCTTCTTCCTCAAACATCCTTGATGAGAATAAATCATTCTTTCTTCCTTGTTCTGACTGAGTCAGTCTCTCCTTTGGTATGTTCTGACATAGGTTCTAGTACCTTTAGCTATTTTGTTTCCCCTGTGGTATTTCATCGAAGATAGACTATTTCAGTAGCCCTTTGGCTTGCAACCGGCTTGCAACCGCTATCCTTCAAACCTCTTTTCGATTTCTTAGACTAGGACTTATTCAGGCTCTAATTTCTTGATTTCTTTTTAAGCATTTGGATACTCACCCTGAAGCATGCCAGCTTGGTAAGCATGCCAAACATGGTTTCCCACATGAAAAGCATGTCAGTAGTGTAAGGGGATCGACCAAGTCTACAACAATTGCAGGTTGTAGGTACTATGTTGTTACATTCATTGATGACCACACTAGGAAAGCTTGGGTTTGTTTCATGAAGGAGAAAAGTGAGGTGTTTGTCTACTTTCAGAGATTTGAAGTCTTGGTCAAGAAGTAAAAAGGCATACAAATAAAATTCCTAAGATTAGATGGTGGAGGAGAGTATTTTTCCAATGACTTCACTGATTTCCTGAGAAAGTAGGGAATCAAGAGACAATTTACATGTAGGTAAACTTTTGCAACAGAATGGTGTTGTAAAAAGAAAAAATTAGGCACATTGCAGAAGTGGCATGTGCCTTGATGGGCTGAAAAGAATATGGCACATTGCAGAAGTGGCATGTGCCTTGATGGGCTGAAAAGAATATGGCACATTATTTTTGGATAGAAGCAGTAACAACTATTGTGTACATTATGAACAGGACACCCACTACAGCTGTTCATGGTATGACACCTGAATAGAAGTTTACAGGCATAAAACCACTTGAAAGTGTTTGGGTGTATTGCATATGTGTATGTTCCTGAGTGATGAAGTGAGAACAAAGTTGGATCCAAAGGAAGAGAAATATATCTTTATTGGTTATACTTTGGAGTAGAAAGGTTATAGATGTTATAACCCTACCACTCGTGAGATGCAAGCAGAGATGTTTTTGATGAGATGAGTAGCTGGTATGCACCAATAGTAATGGGGCGGTAACATAAGATGCAAATGTAAGAAGTGCTAATGTTGCACCACATGTAGAGTAGCAATTACCAAGTGCTTGGACCTGGAGAGTTCTCTAGCAGTGGATCCAATGTTAGTCCATAGTCAGGCAGGTTGAGATTAGATTTAGTTACACATGTATCACACAAAAGGAAGGAAAAGGTAGATCAAAATTTTGTGCCTGATCTGTCAGAGTAGGTCACTCATATGTGCAGCTCTGAGTAGAGCCTTGATGAGAAGCTTGGCATTCTGTCTATGGTAACTCCTGGTGTAAGGAGAACCAGGGATGTTTTGAGGTCACCTAGTAGTTATCCAGGTGTATGTAGGTATACGAGGGTTAGGTACCTTGTTAACAGGTTGAGATATAATGGATACATAACCCATCATTATGCTTACATGGTTAAATCAATATAGGAGTTGGAGCCCACTTGATTTGAGCAGGCACTTGGACATAAGAAATGGAAAGTTGCTATGAATGAGGAGATGGTAGCATTGGATGCAAATGCAACATGGGACTTGGTGCCCTTGCCTAAGGAAAAGAAGGCAATTAGATGTAAAAGGGTATATAAGGTTAAGCATAATGCTGATGGTTTAGCAACAATGAGCACGTATAAGGCAAGATTGGTTGCCAAGGGCTATGCATAGACCTATGGCATTGAATATGAGGAGACATGCAGCCCGGTTTTAAGAATGGCAATCGTGAGAGATGTCATTGCTATGGCTATAGCAAAGGGTTGGTCTTTACATTAGATGGATATAAAAAATGACTTCTTGCTGCATGGTGATTTGCAAGAAGAAGTATATAATATGCAGCCACCAAGTTATGAGAGTGATGCACACCCAGATTTTGTGTGCAAGTTACGCAAAGCCTTGTATGGCTTGAAGCAGACACCCAGAGCATGATCAAACAAGATCGGGGAGTATCTTATTACCATTGGATTTCAAATATCTAATGCAAATTTTTTACTTTATGTGAAAAAGACAAATAGATGGATCATGTTATTAGTTATCTATCTGGTTAACTTGATTATAAAAAAACAGCCCTTGGTATTCTCTTTTTTCTCTCTTCTCACAATCTTATCCACAACCTATCCTCTTCTCTACCAAGCATGTAACCTCAAATAACCATATTAAGGGAAAGGAGACTTGTAAGAAGATGACAGTGAATGCAAATAGAGTAGAAAGAGACCAGTGGTGGTGGCTCCCCAATAGCAGTAGTAGCAGTGCCAAAAATGTTACAGGCTACACTATTCCTCTCCTATTTTAATGGACAATGCTTACCCTAACATGTCGTGGGAATGCAATCATCTGCACTCGTATCTCTGAAGACTCCAAGCTATGCTAGTAGTATTGCCTCCACTCCCTTGCCTCCTCCTCAAGCTATCACCATGAGGTTGCCTCTTTCTTTATACAAGGATACTCACTCCTCTCTACTCTCACACTTATAAACATAAGCATAAGAGAGGAACATGCACCAAGAATGAAGCTCTCTCTCTTTTCAAGTCTCTCTGTCACAAACCATAGACTCAAGGCAGCAAGGAGATAAGACTAGACTCGATTGGCATAAAGGGAGATTGTGTCTTGTATTATGAGAATGTTGTTATTTATAAGTGGACCTTATTCACACTTAAGCACCCAAACCTTAATGAAAGATGAACTAAATGATTACAAGATACATAAATTTATGGCATTCCATCCACTCTCATAATTACAACACTATAGTGCCGTTTCATGACACTTATTGTGCTATGTCTCTCTTATGTAATAGAGAGATACTAGGTTAACCTCAAAATGGTGTTAACACACACACACATGCATGCACACACATACGCACGCATGCATGCATGCACAGAATCAAGCATGCACACACGCATACACAAATACTGACACACACAAAATTTGAAGATAGAGTTATAATATTATATACATATATACCCTATGATTTTGGTGACTTAAAAAAATTATATTCAACCAAGAAGATAAAATAATATTTAAGAAACTACATGTTACCTTTTAAGGAAACATCTTTAGCTTGTACATTTAATTTTGCACATATTACTGTACTAGAGTTACAAAAGATGATCAAGAAGAAAATAAAGATTTTTTCAATTTAGTCAATATAGAATTTGTGTTTGAAATTTTAGGAGAGAGGGGTGGTTTTTTCACTTGGTCTAGGCAAAAGACATACATCATTTTTATCTCTCACATTAATCAAAATGTGATTTGTTCAAAAAAATAGTGTATGCTATCATCTATCAATTTTAATTAATGGTAAGTCAAGGGCATGATATTTTATATTGCATGATAGTGGCATGATACTTCACATATCACATAGATGTTTGTTAGCTTGTTAACATTAAGTATACTAAATATTTCATCTCTTATGCAACTCTTATGAAACCAAGGTTGTATGTTGAAAGAATGAGAATGTTGTCAATTTTAATTAATGGCAAGTTAAGGGCATGATATTTACATATTACATTATAGTGGCAAGTTAAGGGCATGATATTTACATATTACATGATAGTGGCACGATACTTTACATATCACGTCAATTTTAATTAATGGCAAGTTAAGGGCATGATATTTACATATTACATGATGATAGTGGCATGATACTTTACATATCACATAGATGTTTGCTAGCTTGTTAAAATCAAGCATACTAAATATTTCATCTCTTATGAAACCAAGGTTGTATGTGGAAAAAATGAGTATGTTGTCAACTAGGAATCTAGGTGTGATGTGATATTGAAGTTGTTGTAGTTTACTTATCGTATTTATTTGTACGTACTCATATAATTGCATGTTAATTTATTCAACCTTTTGTACATCACATAGTACATAAGTGTAGATGAAATAATACCTATTAGACATAGACAAATGCTATACGCTTCATGTGCTTATTTGATTGCATAATTATAAGGAGAGATATAGTGATAGAATTATAACACCATAACACAAACATGCTCATAAACATGGTTATTGGTATGTAAAGGTTAGGGAGAGTAATTTCCTTTTCATATTGTAATGAATTAGGATGTTTTTGTGTATTTAAACAAGTTAGTTTAATATTTATCAATAAATACTGATTTTCTTAACGAGGTACTTTACAAGATTGAAGTTTAAAATAAGATCTAAAAAGCAAGAAATGTGACAAAAAATATATTATTTCTTGTTAAGTTGTGGAGCTTGGATATAATTGAGATATGGGAAATGAGGATGATATCCTTTTATATAGCTCCACACATTTTAGTCTATACAATGTTCATGCAAAAAGTACTACACATAATAAAAGGCACACTCTACAAAAAAGTACTAAACATAATAAAAGGTACACTCTAAAAAAAAGGGAATGTACGTATGTGTTGTTTTATATAATAGAAATAGGTATTCAATTGATGCCTAAAAGCATAATTAAGGACAAAACTAGATAGGGATAGTTTATTTTTAGGGTAAAAAACAACATTGGTGTATATGTTCATGAACATTGATCTATGTTTATTTTTTGGGTAAGAAACTTAATCTATGTTTTCATGAACAATGGTGTATTCCACGTAAAATCTATGTATCCTACATCATGGGAGCCTCAAACATGTAAAACTTAAAAGTTCATAACTTATTAAACTCTCTCTCTCTCTCTCTCTCTCTCTCTCTCTCTCTCTCTCTCTCTCTCTCTCTCATTTTGCACAAATAAAATCGTATTTTTGATGAGGCGAATCAATATGTTGTTCTACACCCACATATCTATATCAATAAGGAAGATGGGGTAAGGTTATATTCTTTACTGAAGCTCTTTAGGTTGCTATGTTTTGCTTTTTCCTTTTTGATAATACATAAAAGTATTTTGTTGACAACTTGAAACTAGATAGAATAACTTTCACATGAATGATTAATTATCATTTTTTTCTTTAGACTTATGTTTGAGATGTTAATATTATATTTTTTATTTAGCCTTTGTTTGACTCCTTGAGATGATTGGTTAAGCTTAGTTAGACTCTTAACTTACATCAGCATTCTCTCTCTCTCTCTCTCTCTCTCTCTCTCTCTCTCTCTCTCTCTCTCTCTCAATTCAATGCAAATTCTTTTTAATTGGCCATAATTTCTACACATATAAAGTTGATAATCTATATACCACCCATGCATCTATTATATAAAAGATGCATCAGTTCATCTTACTAAAAAATAAGTAGGAAAGCATTAGCTTCTTCACCCTAATATTGAAGCATGAGTAATTATAGACTTAGAACGGATAGGATTAGTGTGTTCTTAATAACTCAAAGGAGTGTGGGACAAGAGTGCTACTTGAGTAGTGGGAGTGGGGCATTGTTGTTTGGGAAAAGCCATGTTTAAGTGCGCACAAGAAGTAAGGCCTTTGCTCGACCTTTGGGGGCTAGTTAAGCCTTATAGGTCTCAATCATTTACCTTGGGGGCTAGTTAAGTCTTATATGCCTTTGGGGGCTAGTAAATTCTTATGCCTTGGATTAGCCTCTTGTGGTGTAGATTTAGATTGTGAATAGGCTTGATTTTTTACAAGCACCCTTGTGGTTTGGCGAAATGTAACAAAATTTTTTTTTGTATGTTAGTGCAATTTTTTAAGGGTATTTTGGAATTTTGGAAATATGGTATGGCCAGAATGAAAAAAAAAAACCGGCGTGACGCGCGTCAGAAAGCAACGATAATTGCGAATAAAGCATGGTAGGACCTAAAGCAACTATGATTGCAAATAAAGCATGGTAGGACTTAGGTGAAAGAAGAGGGATTTCCTCACGACCAAGTCGTTTTGGAGTATCGTGCCAGGTTAGACCATTGTAGATTTTGGAAGTTGGGGGTGGGATCAAGGGCTAGGAACCTTCGTGTCGGCCGGAAGGTGTACGGCAAGCATTGAAGGGAGGGTCGAGCACAGGGAATCTGTACACGTAAGGAAGTGGCTATGAAGCTGGCATGTTAGAAGGTGGCCATTCGGCAAGCTACGCGCAGTTGAACGATCAACTTCGATAAAAGACCAGACAACTCACTCAGCTGTTACTAGCCAGTAAAGGTGGCGCACACGCGCGCGCGCGCGCGCACACACACTCTCTCTCTCTCTCTCTCTCTCTCTCACACACACACACACACACACACACAACCCCACCCCTCGTGCGCTTTACGTAGCTCAAATACGTTTCCAACAGCAGTTGCCCAGCTAACATTTTCCACACAGTCCGCACATCGAATTAGGGCTCAAACCAGCGCAAAAAGGCTGCTCAGCATGCATAGGTCAAAAACATCACCCCATCATCTGCAGCAGCTGCACCTCGTTGCCGCTGAGACAGATTCCTCGCTGCTTTGCCGAGAGACGCAGCCTTTCTTTCTTCGTTTGCTTCAAAGAGATGACAGCCTGAGAGGCCCTTCCACACGTATCCTTCAAACCGGCCTCGTCCCTTTTACCTGGGAAGCCTCTCCAGGTTTACCGAAACCCGATTTGCTTAATGACGATCATAATCAGTTCATCATTCCACCCCTAAGCCCCCCTCCAATGCTACAATCTGCCAATCGTTATGCTTCTAATCAACCAGATAATGATTCAAAACCCTGCCCCTCTTTCACTTCTAAGCTTAGAACCGTTCTTAGTGGGCGGCGCGCCGGATTTTCTGCCTCGAACAGTCTGATTAGTTCTTCATTATCGCCAAGAAGCATTTTCGATGAAAATGGTATTTCTTCAGCAACATCAAAGTCTTCTAATCCATCCTTTTCAGCTTCCAACCATGGAGTACAGAGCCCACCCAAAGATGACATGGAAGGAGCACCTGCAGCAGCTGTAACTGCTCTCAATGGTATAATCAAGCTGAGCTATGATAATTAAGATAATAAAAAAACTCTACGTTTTCTACTACCCTAATCACATCACATCATTTGACACACAGAGGGAATCGCTCAGCTGAAAAGTCAACCCACACAGCGACAACACACTAACTGGCAGGAAAGAGCTTCGCCGGCCATGGTAATTAGGAGGGTGGTTATTAAATAATCAAATTGATTTTAATAATTTGATTGTAGAGGAGTAATCATTGCGTACCGATATTTATTTGCTTGAATTCTTGGCAGACAAAGGCGTGTTGCTGCTTTCTACCTCACGTAAGGGTTGATTAAGGGAGCCAACAGTGGCATGTGGGAGCAGATAGACGCTTGAATATAGGACTCGGGTACTTCACATCCACCGAGTCGTGGTACTGTCCTTCTCTATCGATCTCTCTTGTTGCTTTTGAAAGCTTATTATAAAATGTAGGGGCACCTCCTAGCTCATATATGTAAGGCCCCCATTTAAGAGGAGAAGTTATGGTTGTACACCCATAGAAGTTATGGTTGTACACCCAGAGACATCCCATTATGAGGAGAAGTCATGGTTGAGCATCCCATTATGAGGAGAAGTCATGGTTGAGCAGACATCCCATTATGAGGAGAAGTCATGGTTGAGTAGCCTGACCATCCTATTAAAAGGAGAAGCAATGGCTCAGTAACCTCCCGCTTCAATGTTATTACTTGCACATTCATACATTTCTCTCTTAGAAGAGTAGCAATCAATTGCACATTTGTACATTTTTGTCTTAGCATCACAACATGTTTTTCTTGCCATGGCACACAAAGAAGAGTGTTGTGTATACATCGAGTCGCTCATTTGAATGTGCATGCTTCCTTCCATTGAATGTTTTATATGAACACGTTCTTCAGTTCAAATGCTTTTCTTGAAAGCGTGTGATTTCTTCAAGTTCACAGTAAATTCACTAATAGTAATCTCTTAGTACTCACATGGGAATCCAAGCCTAGCATGGGTACTTATTAGCTGTATGAAACCTACTTGGAAAGACAAAATTTTAGGCTACTCAAAGGATGGTCCTTGGTGAAAGTGTTGGTATTGAAGCGATTTTATAGCTTTACAGCTTGTCCAATTGCCATATTATTATTCTCTTTATTATTATAGCTATTACCCTCATCACATTTTAGAAAAACCATCTTTTAGTGTATTTTCAAGGGCTTGGGTTGAAAAAATTGATTGGAAATTTGGATTGCCTTGAAATTGTATGTGATATTTTGAGAGTTTTAGATATGAAATGTGTTGTTGTTTAGATTTTTAAAAGGTAAATTGGCCACTATTAATCACTTTAATTTGACTAGTTTGGAAAATTTATTTTTTCCCAAAATTCACTATCACTAACCTACGATAGTAGAGAAACTACTAGTATTTATATAGATAATGATAAAAAGTTGATTTACACTATAATATAAGGTTTTCACAAGTTAAATTTAAGAAAGAAAAATCATGAATATGTCACAAAAAAACATGATTATGATAAAATAAAAAACTTGATTCATGTACATATTTTTTCTCGATATGGGATTACTTTTTTTCATAGGTTTTTGTGAAAATCCTAAGACAAGAATCACTACAGGTATCACGTGATAGATCCTTACACCTAAGTTAATGTTTATATATCTATAGGTAAATCCTTGATTTAGAGCATGTGAGGCGCACACAACAATGGACCATCACATTAGCATGTGAAGATGCTATATCCAAAGATCTATCATGACTAGAGCTAGTGGTCTTTGAAGAAGTGTGAACAATGTGTTTTTTTATGAATGGTAATCATTGATATCAAACTTGCTTACTTCAGTTATTTCTTAGATTGTATTATCCTAAGAAATGAAAGCACCGTATGTTGGATTTTTGAAGAATTATTAGATATTAAGAATAACCCATGTAAGTGTAGATTTATTGTGATTCATGATAGTGCACTCCAAGACATAGTATTGGGATAAAGGTGGATAGATTTCACTCAATTCCACATCAATTGGCATGAATACACATCAACACTAAATCTCCTCACTAAAGTAGTGGCAATGCTGAGAACAAACTTATATGGCCATCCCTTGCACCATCCTCCAAAATGCTCAATCCTTGTCATTGAGATTGCCCCTCATTATCAAGACCCATCCTTGTTATTGTACATACCTTAACAAAATGTCTTGCAATTATGACCTTTCTATCTATGATGTATGCATGTCAGTGATGACAGATCAACATGTATGGTATTTTGATAGTGGTGCTAGAAAGCACATTACTTATCAATGTGATTTGTGTTCTTCCCTTGAGTCTTCTCCTCAAGGAGGCATCGTCACATGTGCAAACAACTACTCATATCTAGTGAAAGGAGGTGGTTGTTAGAAGTCATCTCCTGTCTATACAACATGTATGGTATTTTGATAGTGGTGCTAGAAAGCACATTACTTATCAATGTGATTTGTGTTCTTCCCTTGAGTCTTCTCCTCAAGGAGGCATCGTCACATGTGCAAACAACTACTCATATCTAGTGAAAGGAGCTGGTTGTTAGAAGTCATCTCCTGTCTATAAATATACACCAGGGCCTCTGTTGTGGGTGTGCCCGCCCACATTAGGTGTTTTCTCATTTTTCCCCACTCTCCATATTCTTTCCCTATTTTTCCATGGCTTGGGAGGCTGCCCTGTGATGGCAGGAGGACCCAGTTTGCTGGCCGACTACATCAGTTTGCATGAGTTCACATTCTGGAGCTGGTTGACTGGTTTGGATAGGTCCTCGACCTTTTTATGCAGGTTGACTACTGTGTGTAAGTCGTGGGCTCTTTTGGTGTCCTGTCGGGTGTCCCTCATGGTAGGCCGACTGCATGCTTAGGGCCATATAAAATGACCCCATTCCCCCATGCCATTGTATCATTGTTTTTCAGGATTTTCCTTGTGTATATAGAGTAGAGTTACACCTCTCTCTCTCTCTCTCTCTCTCTCTCTCTCTCTCTCCATTGCTGTCTATTTTATGCACTTGTTCTTGTGTTCTCAGATTTTTTCTTCATCTTCGCTACATATTCTGACATGGTATCAAAGCCCTAGGCTCTTTATAGTTCTTACGAATTTTGTGAGCAAGAGGGGGATTGTTGCATTGCTGATTGGTGGACTGTTTTTTGGACTGTTCGGAGAAAGGAGAAGCAAGAGGAAGGCAGGCTGATTTGCTAGATAGCCACTTGCAGAGGTGTAAGTTCTTCTTTATTCCCACCCACGCACCCTTTTCAGTTACATCCCTGCAATGGTAGATTTGCTTGAGAGCGGCTGAGAGACATGTGAAGATCCCGACACTCCCCACATTCCCAGTGGACCATTAGTTGGACGGGAATAACTATGGCATATGGAAGGTTATGATGGGATCTATTCTGGAGTCATACGACCTTGCTGAGTTCATCATTATTGGGGTTCCATGGCCGAAGGTAGAGGAAGGAGAGTTACCATCGATTCGTAAAGGACCGGGAGGCACAGGCGCACAGTTGTGGGATCGTGTCAATGCTAGGGTCCACATTCATCTTCCTCAACTGCACACCGCAGTTAATCAATCATATAAAGCATATGACACTGGCCAGAGGTATATGGAAGCATTTGGCGTCTCTTTATAACAGGGTATCGCCCCCATGAAGAGGATTTCCTTGGAAGTACAGATGTAGATTATGAAACCTGCAAAGTCATCGACGATGCGGGAGCACATTAACAAGTTGTAGGCTCTTTAGTAGGAAGTTCTTCAGGTTGGGAAGGAGATATCATCAGAGGATATCGCCACGTTGCTGTCACATTTTCCCTCTCAGTACTCAGCATTTTACTCGTCTTTGATTACCAATGGTGGCAGGCTCAACACCATCACACCTGGGAGGAGCTTGTGCCCATGGTCTTGGACCAGGAGGAAAGATTCTTGAACCCTCCATAGGGTGGAGGTTCGGAGGCCTTAATTGGCCAATAGTCAAAAGGCCGGAATAACAAGGGCAAAGGAAAGGCTTCATCGGAGAAGTCTTCTGAGAAGATGTTCGACATAGACTGTGAGAAACTAAAGGTAGAGAGGACATGTAATGATTAAAGGCCACTATTGGAGGCAGTGTCCCAAGGAAGCGAAACACCGAGAAGGGTGAAGAATTCTCAACAGCAATCATGAAGACTCTAGCATTCGTGCACCTGGAGGTGATGGACATCGATGTTTCATTTTCTTCGGGCAGGGAGAAGGTTAGAGGACTCGCCGGATACTCGGGAGTGGATTCTAGACAGTGGTGCTTCCAAGCACATGACTCCTTCCCGTTCAGATTTACAGGATCTCTGTAGGTATTCTGGTCACATTCTTACTGGTGGGGATACATCCACTATCCTAGTTCACAGTGAGGGTAGGTTGGAATAGTTCTCCTGATGGGGCAGAGGGGGGAAGCATTCCTCCCAAGTGTTGTATGTTCCATCACTTGGTTTTCATCTGTTGTCAGTGCATCAGGTTTGCAAGACTGGCGTACGGGTGGAATTTGATGAGCATTTTGTTGCTCTCCACGATAAAGCAACAGGCCAGGTAGTTTGGGAAGGCGGAGTGAAGAATGGAGTTTACAAACTTTCAGCACTCTTTTCTCCTAGGTCCTTAGTTTTGTGATGAGTGGCAGTCTGGTAATGGCCACTTACAGCGTGGATACACTGCAGGTGCAGGCTTTCCGAGAGGACTAGATGGTGGATAGCTTGCCAGTTTGGCAGCAGTTTTGGCAAGAACTTTCCAGTACAGATGTTAGTAGTTCTTATGTTCGTCAGTCAGAGGAAACTTTACAGGTAACTTATGCTTTGATGTCTCATAGTATTCAAGACAAAGACACTCCTATAGATGAGGAAGTTCTTTCCCCACATGGAGACCTCTTGGAAAGCCAGGCAGGTGACAGTTGATTACTTGCAGAAGGAGGTGGATGTTGCACATTCTCTAGGCTTTGTGGTTCTAGATTCAGAGGGGGTTGGTTACAAGTTTTCGAAGGACTTGAGTGGTCTTCAGTAGGTTTCCAGGACTTGGCATCCCACTGTAACACAGTTGTTGATCCTTGTGATGATGAGCAGTATGGTGCCTCTCTCACTCGGAAGCAGAATGGTTCATTGATTTGGTTGATGTATACCAGATTGGACGGGAGCTTCCTACTGAGGCTGTTGAGCTCATGTTTGGAGGGAGGTAGGATTGTGTATCTTGTGGTTTCTGCAGCATGATGCGAAGGATCTTGGACTCTTTTACATAGGAGGGGAATTGATGGATGGAGTCCTACTGCACGGTTGGAGTGACTCAGATTGGGGAGGAGATCCAAACACGAGGAGAGCTACTTCTGGTGATAGTTTTACCCTCAGCTCAAGAGCAGTTTTATGGAGCAGTAAGAGGCAGCTATCTCTTACCTTGTCGATAGAGGCAGAGTACCGGGCTACTTGTGGTGCTGCTTGCGAGGTGGTGAAGTTGCAATGGTTAATTGGCAGGATTAGGTTTCCACTAGTGGAATCCTTGGTCATCCAGAGGCACTTTGTTCGTGATGCTGATGACATCTTGCTAGAGTTCTATTCGACGGAGGACAGTGCGATGGACCTCTTCATGAAGTCGCTATCTCAGGCATTGCTCCGGCGGCATTCCAGCTCCCTAGGGATGGTTCCATAGCCAAGAGCTGAGAGGGGATATTAGAAGTCATCTCCTATCTATACATATACACCAGGGCCTCTGTTGTGGGTGTGCCTGCCGGTATTAGGTTTTTTCTCATTTTTCCCCTCTCCATATTTTTTCCCCAATTTTTCCTATTTTTCCATGGCTTGGGAGGCGGCCATGTGATGGCAAGAGGACCCAGTTTTGCTAGCCGACTGCATCAATTTGCACGAGTTCACATTCTGGAGCTGGCCGACTGGTTTGGACAGGTCGTGGACCTTTTTATGGCTATCCCTGAGATGATGCAGGCCGACTGCATGCTTGGGGGACATATAAAATGGCCCCATTGCCCCATACCATTGTATCATTGTTTTTTGGGATTTTCCTTGTGTATATAGAGTAGAGTTACACCTCTCTCTCTCTCTCTCTCTCCATTGCTCTCTATTTTTTGCACTTGCTCCTGTGTTCTCAAATTTTGTCTTCATCTCCACTGCATATTCGTAACTGGTAAGGTTATGCTCAATATTGCAAATGGTGAGACAATCACTCTATCAAAAGTATTATTTGTTCTAGGCATTAAAAAGAACTTAATATGAGTCTCTACCATTACTAGATCAGCTTTGTTAAAATGATAGGTATACAGTTCATGATCGTGTGATAGAGACATCTATGTGGTATGTCTAGCACTCTAAGACATGGGCTTTATAGGCTAGATAGGTATGAGAGATTAGCACAATGCTTATTCAATTACTACTATAGATGTGCTATGAGTGACACGGAGCTATGGCATGCCCACTTTGGTCACTTGAATTTTAGCAATTTTTGTTATGTCTTAAAAGGAAAGAGATGGTATCAGAGTTGCCAAAGCTTGAGACCCCTATCAAACATGTATGTGAGGGATACATTTTGGGTAAGATACAATGGACATCATTCCTAAAAGATGGATCAATAAGGTCTATCTTACACATGGTGATGTATGTGGTTCTATGATGAGGAGACCATGATCTCAACAGATATCTATACTTTGTTACTTTTATTGAGGACACCATTGAGCAAGGGGCATATCTCTACTTTGTGACTTTTATTGATGACTACGCTAGGCACACCTAGGATTATACGTTGAAGAAAAGGTCATAGGTTTTTACATGCTTTACACACTTTGTTTCTATGTGGCTAAAAATATTTCTACAAGTAAAGTTGACACCTTTTGTACAGATCGACGGAGGGAGTATATGTCACAAAGGAGTTTCATATATATATATATATATATATCACAAAGGAGTTTCATATATATATATATATATATATATATATATATATATATATATATATATATATATATATATATATATATATATATGGCTGAAAAGGCATACACCAATGCACGGTGCCTTATAAACCTCACTAAAATGATGTGGTTAAGAGAAAGAATAGATCATGGAGATGCCATGTGCAAGGTCAAAGGCCAAGATCTAGATTTACCTCATGTTTTTTGGTTGGATCCAATTATGTGTGCCATTTATGTGCTAAACAGATACCTCACCAAGGCCTTGTAGACAATTACCCCTTATGAAGCTTGGAATGTGGTTCGAAGCCCTATGTTGCTAATTTGTGTGTTTTTCTTATGCTCATATGCCTCAGCAACACCACAATAAGCTAGATATTAAGGCGGTAAATTTCATTTTATGGGATGCTACTCAAAAAGCAAAGTACATAGACTCTACCATTTGGCCACAAAGCAAATTTTGGTGAGTAGAGATGTCTGTTGAGAACTTAGTTTAGCCCATGCTTTTATGTAAAATAGTTATAAAATGTATACTCACAAATAAAATCCTATCTTTGCACCTACCTTTGTATAATGTCGGACATCCATATATATGGAGCAAATCAATGCTCAATAAGGTGTTACAAAATTGGCCCATTTGAATACAAATCAGGCCATACTGAGATAGAAAATTAGCTCAAACTCCAACCCGAAGATTAGGCTATTAATGATGCAATTATGGATGATGCAGTCATGAGGAAAGGGAAGCCATACAAGGGCAACCATACATTACACGCATCCAAGGGTGTGCTACAATGGTTGGTAAGACATTGGGAGATTGCTAATTAGATACTCCTTTGCCTATAGGGACACACATGTAGGTTCTCATCATGCATCTTATTTTTTGTGGATCATGCTCTTAATGAAGAGGAACCTATTTCCTTTGAGAAAGCATGAATCAATCCTAAAAAATGACTTAGTATTTGGCAGATTTGCCTAATGGTAAAAAGGCCATCGGTATAAAGTGGGTTTATAGGCTTAAAGTGTAAAGGTAATGGTAACATTAACTGCTACAAGGGCAAGTCTCATTGTTTGCAAAGGGTTATTCTCAAGAGAAGGGCATAGATTATCATGAGACCTTTGTCCCTATGTCTCGTATAACTATAATCATGTGTATTAGCATATCGTGGATGGAATGTACATTGGTTGGATATCAAGGCTTCCTTTTCCTTGATGGTGATTTGCATGACGAGGTTTATGTATCATCTCAGCCTCATGGTTTTATTTAAAAAAGATAGGAGTTTAATGTATGCAAGTTAAGAAAAGCTTTATATATAGCCTTAAGCAGGCTTCCCAAAAAGCATGGTATAAGAAGCCTTACGTAGGCTTCCCAAAGCATGGTATAAGAAGATAAATGTATACTTGAGAGAAGATAAATGTATCCTTCGTTATTAATAAGAGCTTTATGTGGCCTTAACCAAATCCTTCATATCAAACTTTTGCTTCAAAAGTCTCTTGAGATCATGTATGTCAACATCACCATCACTAGTGATAATCAAGTCATCCACATAAATGATTAATAGCATAATCCCTCTATCTATCATTTTCACATAAAGTGAAAACTCTGCATTGGATATTTGAAATCCAATGGTAACAAGATACTCCCATATCTTATTTGACCATGCTTTGGGTGATTGCTTCAAGCCATACAAGGCTTTACATAACCTGCACACAAAATATGGGTACCCTGGTGGCTGCAGCATGTATAGCGCTTCTTGTAAATCACCATGAAATAAGGCATTCTTTACAGCCATCTGATGTAAAGACCAACCCTTTGGAATGAAAGCTCTCATGGACCCTTTTTTTCCATTCTCGCAACCAAGCTGAATGTCTCCGCATAGTTAATGGCATAGGTCTCTGCACATAACCCTTGGCAACCAATCTTGCCTTACATGATCACTAATCCATATCACTTATGCTTGACCTTCTACACCCACTTACATCCAATTACCTTCTTTTCCTTAGGCAAAGGCACTAACTCCCAAGTAACATTTGCATCCCCAATGCTACCATATCCTCATTCATGTCATCTTCCCATTTTCTATTTCTAATTGCTTGCTTAAAATAAGTGGGTTCCATCTCCTATATTGCTTTAACCATGTAAGCATAATGATGGGCTATATATCCATCATATCTGAACCTAGATTAATAGGATATCTAATCCTCATTGACCCCTGCATATCTGAACCTATCAATAGGATATCTAATCCTCATCGACCCCTGCATACACTAGATCACTGCTAGGTGTCCTCAAAACAGCATTGGTTCTCCTTGCATGAGGAGTAACCAGTGAGACAATGCCAAGATCCTTATCAAGGATTTGCTCAGTGCCACTAGAGTCACCATCCACATATGAGTGACCTATATTGATAGATCAGGCACAAAATGATTATCTAACCTTCCCTTCCATTTTTGTGTGATACATGTGTACCTACATCTATTCTCAATCTGCTTGACCATTGACTAACATTAGATCCACTATTAGAGGACTTTCTAGATCCACTAAGCACTTGTGATTATTGCTCTACAGGTGGGATAGCAACATCTTTACTTATTACATCTATATCTTCTATTGTTCCAAAGGTAACATCTTTGATTACTCGCATCTCACGAGGGGATAACCAATGAAGATACATTTCTCTGCCTTTAGAATCCAACTTTGTTCCCACTTCATTGAGAGTATGCACATATGCAATACACCCAAACACTTTCAAGTGAGACACATCTAGTTTTATACCTCTAAACTTTTGTTCAGGCATCATACCATGAATAGGTGTAGTGGGGGTCATGTTTATAATGTAAACAATAGTTGCTACTACCTCTACCCAAAAATAATATGGTATATTTTTCAGACATCAAGGCGCATGCCACTTCTACAATGTGCCTATTTTTTCATTATGCGAAGTGTACCTGCATTTGTAAATTATCTCTTGATTCCTTGCTTTCTCAAAAATTCACTAAAATAATTGTAGAAATAACCTCTCCCACTATCTGATCTCAAGCATTTTATTTACATGCATTGTTCCTTCTTGACCAAGGCTTTAAATCTTTGAAAGTGAGAAAATACCTCACTTTTCTCCTTCATGAAATAAACCCACACTTTCCTAGTGTGATATATGTAACATAATATATGTAATCTGTAATTATTCCAGTCTTGGTCCGTCCCCATACATCCCATAACAACCAATAGCCTTGCATTGACATGCTTTTTGTGTGAGAAAGCCTATTTACTAAGCTGGCATGCTTCACATATTTTATGCATACCATCAACCTTAAACTTTGACCAACCTACAATAATATTTAGCGCCTATGTAGAATTCAATTGTTGTATATTCATATAACCAATGTGCTTGTGCTATATGTCAATATCTACAATGACACCAATCCCATGCACAAACATGGTTACTTTCACCTCAAGCATGTTAAAGTAAACATCCTGCCATTTCTATTACTCTTGCAACCAAGCGGCACTGATTTTTGAAATCTTCTACAAAACACCCTTAAGGATTGAACCTCACTACAGACACTACTCAACCATCCTATCCAATAGAAACAAGGTTCTTTTTAATATTTAGAACAGAAAGCGCATCTACCACAAGTACTTAATTTTTCCATCCTTCATAAACAATGACACTTTGCCAACATGTACAATGAGATGCATAATATCATCACCTATATCTACATAACTTGGTTTTTCCATTTTTTGTGTATCTCTAAACCATTCACCACCATGACTAGTCATGTGGGGTTAGACATGCTGAAATCCACATACCAAACATCTCCAGAGGTGACACATCTTTTGTTGTGGAATTGAGCATATGTTGTATCACAAACAACTACTCATTTATATCATCACCATGTTTGCTTAATGATGCATAGTTGCCTTACTGTAACTTTTCACTTTTGACATCATTTTACTTTTTATAGTAATCCTTTACCATGTGCCTTGGTTTTCCACAGTCGTAGAACTCTATACTATTTACACTTTGATTTCTTTGCCAACCACCTTGGCCTCTCTGGCTCCCCCTACCTTTAAAGTGGCCTCTTCTACCTGTTTATAGATTTGATTCCTATTGTTGTTGCCCATGAATTTTTTTTCCAAAATGGCCTCCACCTCAGCCTCTAGATGATGATCTCCCTTTGCCTCTACCTATATTTGAATAGATGACCCCCTCATTTGAATTTTTAGAGAATGAACCTTCCCCAATATTCATCTCCTCAAGTATGAGAAGAACAACTGATTCCTGAAAATCAAGAAAGTTCTTTTAAACTCCAATGGAGGTCTGAAACTGGCTGTATTCTTTGCCAAGACCATTCAAGGTCATGGGAGAGACACCATATCATCATTATCTACTACTAGTGATCTAATAGAAGCAAGGGCATCTACAAGCTCTTTAACCTTCATCGCGCAATCATTTATCATTTAGACTCAGCTTTCCTCTGGTCACATTATGTAGCTTCTACTTTAGCTACATCTTCCAAGCTTGGGTGTTTGTGTTTCTACTTTACCTGCATCTTCCAAGCCTGGGTGTTTGTGCTATACATTTTTACCAAGGTGTCCCAAGCCTCCCTAGACATTTATGCATCTTGTATATGCATAATCATAGAATTTGTCACATATATTGATAGAACCAATATATGACATTTTTTACTCTTTTATGCCATGCTTTATATACCTATACTTGTTGAGGGGTGGGATTTTCTTCACTAATCTCTAACTTATTTTCATCATCATTTGTGATGAACTCCCAAGTATGCTTTTTCCATAGAGAAATTGCTCATTTTGAACTTCCATGCTCAGGAAGTTATTCTTGTTCAGCTTTTCACCACAATCTGGGATAGACTGTCAAACATGGTTACCTACAGCAACTCACCATCAAATGATGGTGCTTTCCAAAAAATTATGCACTCAACAATCTCCAACATTGCAATATTGTAAACCTATTATATAATAACTATATGTAAACCAATCACATACACATACATTTGTCAACACCTATAATACTTAGATTCTCTACACACAGACTATCCTCTACACCCAAATGTTTGCTGCAACTTTGCACCAAACCAAAAATTGGGCATATACAATAAAAATTAATACTTTTGTAAAGTGCATGTGTAAAACTTTTAGAGCCAAAATGGGGCTCAAAACATGCCCAAATCATATCGAAAACCATAAAAACTTAGTGAACTATTATAGCATATGCATACCCATGTTATTACATCTCTCTACTAGCCTCATAGAAAAGTTCATAATCAAACAATGGACTATATGTATTTGAGAATCTATCTAGCCACATCTAGTTATGGCTTCCTAGGGACTTGATCATGTAGATCAAGCTACCCATGATGCAATTGTACATAGTGGGGTCCTCCAAAAGCTCACTATATCTAAGAAAAGCTTAGTCAATGGTAGTGAAATAGGCTTGTAGCATGTCATACCATACTTAGAAAATATATCCTAGCCATATTGCCTCTATAAAATAGCAAAATGCCATCAAGTAATCTCATCACTTTTATACCAATAAAATATTGTAGCTCACCCAAATCTTTCATCTCAAACTTCTACTTCAAAAGTATCCTGACATCATGTATGTGAGTATTACTATCACTTGTGAGATAATCAAGTCATCTAGATGCTCCCTCTTTCTATATTATTAACTTGTAGTGAAAAATTGAAAGATATTGTAGGGGAGAGGGAGAACTTGAGTTCCTTGCAAACACACACACACACACACACACACACACACACACACACACACACACACACACACACAAGAGAGAGCAAGACACTCGCAAGACACAAGAGAGGTATGGGATGGCTAAATTTTCTTCTATCTTCTTCTCTTCTGTATAACCATAAACTAAAGAAATAAGAGTGCATACTATAAGGGAAGGTGCTATCCAACTAAAACATATAATGGTCGGTCCATAGTGTGAACATGCACTATAACTATGCCATACATTAGTAGCTCAAATATGGCTATCACATAACCTATCATCCCCACTGGAAACAACCATAATCTCACCAACCATGTGATTGGCATAAGTACAGATGTTATCACCTAGGCGAAGCATGAATGTCCATAGCACTACTTAAGCTCGATATCTTAACACTCCCCCTCAATCTCAACTCCACACATTGTACTCTAAGTAAGCTCTAAAACAATGTCAACATCACTTGTTGAGCTGGATATCTCAATACTCCCCCTCGAGCTTAACTCCACACACTATACTCCAGGTAAGCTCCAAAACCTATGGAGCTTCTCCAATTTCTTTGCATGAAGATGTCAACCACTGTGCTGACATATACTAAATCTTCTCCCTCACAAAGTGATAATGCACCTCAAGGTGCTTCGTCCTAGCATGATAGACTAGGTTACTTGCCAAGTTGTATGCATCTACTCATTTTATTAAAATTAATGAAAATTTTCCTATCCATGGGCTCACCCATATCACCAAGTCTCTTCTGAAATAAGGCCACCTCATAAGCTGCCATAGTAGCACCCCTATACTCTACCTCTATACTACTCAACAAGGCAACTATTGATAGTTTCTTATTGTTCCAGTAACACATACAAATAAAAACATAAAGCCAATGGTAGACCTCATATCTAGAAGCATTACTAGCCCAATCTACATCTCTTTATACCCATGTAGTTGTATCTTTGTGCCAGCCTCATAAAAGTATGGTAACAAGATTCTCGTTGATCTTCTTTGACCATGCTCTAGGTGCTTGCCTCAAGCCATATAAGGTTTTATGTAACACACAAAATTTGGGTATCTCATAATCATGTTGCCTTCCCACTTTCCTAGTGTGATGATCAATGAAGGTATAGTATCTGCAACGTGGCTGGTACCCCATACATCAAAGTGTATATAATCCAATGGCCTTGTGCATTAACATGCTTTTCATATAGGAAAGCATGCTTGGCCTGCTTTTACTAAGCTAACATGCTTCACATACTTTGTGTATACGATCAACCTTAAACTTTGGCAAACTTTGCATTGTGCATACTATCAACCGTAAACTTTATCAACCCTAAAATAATATTTTAGGCCTACATAGACTTCAATTTTGTACATTCACATGCCCAATGTGCATGCTTGTTATGTCTATATCTACGACGATGACACCTATCACATGTGTAAACATGGCTTCCTTCACACCTATCCCATGCATAAACATGGCTTCCTTCACCTCATGTATGTTTACATCCAAAGTTACATTAGGAACTCAATGGAGTCTTTTTGGGCCCTTTTATTTGCCATTGCCTAATGGAGGTGATTAAGAAATAGACAAATAGGGAGATTACATGTGGACTGAAACCAATGGTTTGTAAGAGCCTAGAAGGTAGTGGTCAAACTTAGAATAATAGGCTAAATAGGCTCTTTTTTCATTTTTAAAATCACCTAAAAATCAAAAAATTTATATATATGAATTTTTCCTCTATTTTTTATAGAAAAGGATAGCTGCAGCCATCATAAATAAGGTCTCTAAAGTGATAGAGGCCCAAAAACGAGCTCCCATCATTATCTTGCATTCAATGCACATTCCCCTTCACTTTCCACTATCCCTCTCTCCCATCTTCCCTCCAAAACACTCTCTCTTGCCCCTTTCTCATAGCAGGGCATTTTTCACTCTCTAGACTACTTCTTTTAGCTATCTACCTCTTGATCTACCTCTCTCTTCACTCACAAACCTAGATCTATAGCTATGGAAGCTTGATCGACAACCTCCTCTCAGAAGCTATGGAAGTTTGATCCTCCCTTACATTTCCTTACTTCATCCTTCTACCTTGTCCAACCTCCTTTTACAGAGTGTAACAGTAGAGCCAAGCTATGGAAGCTTGAGTTGCAAATGCTTTGGCTCTCATAATCTTACTCATTGTCTCCTCTCACCCCCTCTAATATCCTCTTTCAAAGTGCAGTAATAGCACAGCCAAGCCCTTGGAACTTGCTCTACAACTCCTTCTCTTATGTACATCTCCCTAGTCTAAGTTTTTTCCTCACCATTCTATTTTCCCTTTGCCATCAAGGTTTATAATATCCCTAATATATACATCTGATGTCTTCTTCTGAAGCTCGAAGGCCTCTTATCAGTATTCAATCTCTCTCTTGTAGCAGTGGTCAAGATGAGGATGGGCACTGGAACATCAAACAGTACGAGAAGTGGAATTGGATTACAATGCAGCCTAGTACAAGAGGAACCCACAAGGTGTCAAAGCGATACGTTGCAAAGTCACCATTGGAAAGGGCGGATATTGGAGCTCAAACAAGATCATGATGGAAAAAAGCTAGCCAAGGTCCAACATGTTTACAAGGCAACAGAGCTGACACTAGCAGACCATGACCAACCTCAACGATTTCCTGCAAATTGTAAGTCATTTCACCACTTTATATTCTTGTTTTTAAATCAATTGTGTGCTAATAATGGTATACTAAGCACTGCTTTGATTGTTCTTGGGTTCCTCTGCGTAGATATTTTTCCCTCAAACTTTGGTGAGTGAGAGCCTATGGAGGAAATTTCAGGAACCTTTGAAGCATACCATGTGGAGCTTGGTAGTTTAATCTTTGGAGGGTGTCTAGCTGCACAACTTCTTGCACGAAACATCTTCTTCTATGAGGATACATATGTGGTTCCCACGACAGCAAATGGTTCTGGAAAATTAGTTCCAGAACCTACACCAACTCTCACATCTATTGAATGGCCAATTCCAGACAATGCTTCAGTGGCCATGGCTTGTTTGCAGATCGAAAGCAGGTGCAAAATGCTATGAAGTGCACATATGGATCTCATAAAGCAACCATAACCTGCTTCATACCCCTCTACACCTCTTTGTGTACCTGTTCCGTACAAGTGACACACATCGCACCCCAACTTTATGGATTGCAAAGGGGGAGAGAGCTCTCACTTGTTTCTTATCACCTGCATGGGATACAAAAGTTGTTCAACACAATGGAGACACCATCAGATGCGGAGTAATAGTTGAGAAGGTTGTGATGCGCTACCATATTGCCAAGCAACAGTTGTCCATTACATTTCCTTACAGGCAATGGAAGCTTACAAATGAAGAATGGGAGGCGTTAGACTCCGACACAACCTCTATAGAGAACAAGTTGTGCTACATATATCCATGCAATGTGGGGATGTAGAAGATGTTGCTGTGAATGACGACTGGTCCCTTGCCAACTTATGTGACTACTTAGTTCTTCGATTCTCACTGAGTGGTGATTTTTCTTTGATAATCAATGGAAGAGTAGTGCGCAAAAGGTAGAAACGATCTTTTCTTTGTAGAGAAATTACTTTCCCTGGCTATGTAGCTATATCAAACAACCACTAGATATGTAATCTTGGATTGAAGTAAATACAATTTCAAGTTTTTTGCCTCACTATCTTATTAAGGTTTTTCAATTGTCTTATGCAAGTTTTATTTTTTTGTGATAGTGTAAGGTTGGTCACACAAGCATCTGTGGCTTGAGCCACTAGTAAATTAGAAATGACCTTGTGATGGAAGGATACGTTCTTGCTTTCGCATACCATTTTTAAAAAAAAATTATACTTTAAAATTTTAAAAGTTTTTAAAAATTTTATAACAAGGTCGCCCATTTATAAACGATACTTTACTCATTTTCATCAATTGACAATTACCGTTCTCTCCTAACACTTGCTCTCAATTTCGCACACCTTTCTGTATCACACACTCTCTCTTTCTTACAATCACTCATAGTCATGGCACCTCTACTTGACGCACTTATTGCATAGCTAGGAAAGCTTGAGCTACTTCATAGGGTTGACGAGATTGTCCCTATGTTTGAGGGAGCAATTGATGTGCGTGCAACAATGCATCTACACGCGGATGCTTTTACAGATGTCATTGAGTATATGGATCAACACATCAGCACGTACTCCATCATGTTTGAGGGTGATGAGGGCCTATGTGTTCCGGTTGACCTCATCAACAAGTACATATTCAGGGAAGACAAGAATTTTAGATTCCGCCTATCAAGGTTTTTAAAATCCCTCATAGAAAAGGACTACAGGAATGAGGAGGAAGACTTGCTCTTGGATCTACAAATGGGCAACATCGGCACTTTCTTCATGAGCTGGGACATGGTTTTGGTCCTTCTATTATAAGAGGGTGTGGCGAAAGAAAGTGGCAAGGAAAAAGAAAAGGGCAAAGCAAAGCTAATGGAGCAGGTCCAAGAGGCCCATGCTGAGGAAGAGAATGTTACAGAACAGTGGGAGGCCTCAATGGCATTGGTGGCCCTACAAGAGAATGTCCCCGAGGAGGTTCCGGACCTACTTCTAGAGGGCGATGAAGTACTTCAAGAGGTCCCAGACCCTGTTGTCATGTCTTTGCATCCAATCATTATTGATGGGAAATATTTTTTGTTTCTGGATGACATTGCAAAGACACTCGGGTTTCGCGAGGATGAGGCACTATCTATTATTGCCATGAATGCTGGGGGTCAAGACAAAGGGAAAGTGAAGATCTCTTTTGAAGATGACAACCTCACAAAAGCGCTTGCATATGATATTGGTAGCAGTTCTTTGGAAGATGTAGTGGCCAAAGCGCTCGTTGAAATAAAGCAAGATGTACAATTCTATGAGAGCGTACCTGCCTTTGAACCACACAAAAGCGCTTGCATACGATATTGGTAGCAGTTCCTTGGAAGATGTAGTGGCCAAAGCGCTTGTTGAAATAAAGCAAGATGTGCAATTCTATGAGAGCGTACCTGCCTTTGAACCACACATGCCCTTGATTGCTGGCGATGCTCAACACCAAGGATGCATAAACTTGACAAATGAGCAACTAGTTGCAAGTGACGATGCAACTGAGGTATGTCCTAACTTCTTAATTGTAAAGCAAATGATTTTTAGTTGTATCATTTCACGCTTCCTAACTTCTATATTGACATGTTGATAGACTGCTTTTGAAGTGGACAAGTTTGCTATGCACGTAGGAGGAATGCGACCAAAGTTAGAGGGTCGAGATGCATCTCTTTGGCACTACATACCTGCCCTCAGAGCCGACATAGTGCGGGTTTTTCATTTAGACTATTCATTTAGACTATTCAGAGATTGCCTATGCCGAGCTCCTAAAATGTAAAGCACTTAGTGTAGTCTTGTCGGAGGACCCCTTAGCCTCAAACATAAATAAATGTATTTTGGTAGCTAGGGAAGCTACCTTGTATTGCTTTACGGGCAAGCATCCCGGCTCAATTTTAAGCCATTGTGCCCTTTCTCAGGCTCAAGGAATCAACAAGCCGAGTGATATATTCCAAAGCTTAGGCCAGAAACTAGCCTCTAGAACTCTCTCTCCTGAGCTCTTCCAAGAGCTTATTAAAAAGATGTAATGCAAACTTCTCTTCCAAGTTTAATAAAAAATTTTTGTTGTGCATTGTAAGTTGTGATTTTTCCTGGCGTACTTGTGATATACCATTTCAAGCCTTGCAATTTCAAGCTTTTGTTCATGTGTTAATAGAAAATATTGTTTAGGATTTATTTTAAATGTGATCGTGATTAAAAAAAGTATTCGGGATTGGGTTAGAGCGGTACGAAAAAATGTTGTATTTATAGATGTATACACACTCACATATATGTATATATATGTACATATATGTATATATATGTATATGTATATATATATATATGTGTGTGTGTGTGTGTGCGCGCGCATATATATATATATATGTGTGTGTGTGTGTGTGTGTGTGTGTGTGTGTGTGTGTGTACCTATATATATATATATAAGATTTTGGGGCTATTAATTTAAAACTTTTAGAAAATTTAAAAACACAAAAAGATTATAATCAGAGAGTTTAAGCCCATGAGGAACCGCACCGACGCTTGCTTGTGACCCACTGCCGTAGTCTCTCCCTAGCATTTGATCGGTTGTATCCTTCAGTTCTTCTTGCATTAATAGTTTTCATTATTTGATGCCTAAGAGACAAATTACCGCGAGATTTTTACCTTTTTTTGCCAACCAAAAACGCGATAGAACCAGTTGAACATTTCATGGAGCGCATTACTCTTGACTTTGTCTCCACCATGGCGAGTGCCCTTAAAATACACGGCCTTTGCTTGGTAATGTGATTTCTCCATGCCTTGATTGCTCCAAAGTGCTAAAGAGCCATATCTATCGAGAAAGTATGGCCCATGTGCATACAATATATGCTGCATAGAAAATTACAAAAAGTCCACAAACAGTATGAAGAACATACTGCAAGGACACAAGAATACCATGTAGTGAGTAATGTGTGTTTCTCCCCATGCCTCGACCATTTCTTCTATAAATCTACAAGTGGCTTGTTTAAGTGCCTCAATACCATGGTCATCCAGGTGAGGTCACTCTAGAAGATCGACCATTTTATCACATGCCTCCCATACACGTGCACGTTTTAGGCCAAGCCTGGCATCATTTCCTCGATATGTTGTAACATCACATATCTTCTTCCAAATTTCAAAGTTAGTGTGGCTATGAGAACCTAAGTGGTTTGATAGCAAGTGTCTTGCCTTTGATCCACCCATGCAAATTTTATTAGGGTTGTCTTGTGTAGGGTTTGATTTTCTGTCCTTTGTCAAGACCACTGCTCCAGCATGTAGTCCAATAGAGGAAAGTACACCCTCTAGTGCACGTATTGACTCTTCTCGTCGATCTTCGGGCTCCATGTTCCAGACATAGTTTATGTGGAGCATCAATAGCTTATCCAAAATCCTGAGTCTTGCATGTAATGTGCACACATGCACTTGACATAGTGGAATGTCCAAGATTGGGTTCCAAGCATTGTCCTCCTGGTCACGACTAGGTGGCTTGCTCTGGTCACAACTTAATATGCCATTATGCCATACCTTTGATCCTTTCCTCTGTTCAACATAAAAAACGATTACTTTTTTTTGCACCCACCTGTTTTTGACTTTTGCTTTTGCTAGGTTGTTTCCCTTTTACTCTTGAGTCTACTGCTGTCTTGGAATGACAACAGTAAACACATGAGAATATAGTATTCGCACCTGTTTTACAACCCAACATACACTTTAAGGTTTTTAGATCGCCACCAAGTGCCATTCAACGTTAAAACAGCCTATCTCGGGAACATCAAGCTTTTGACCATTGACCTAATAAGAGACGACATGTTGAATGCCAGACCGTTCAAAATACCACCTCAAGGTATCATGGTTCTCTTTTGGGAAAACCCATGTTGCTTGCCACCAGATGTTCTTCTCTGATTGAATGCCGTAGTAGTCTTGCTTATGCCCTTGACCCCTATTATTGCTGTCTTGACTTGCATCCAACTCTTGGGTCTCTAAAGGCTTTCCTCTAAGTGCTCGGCTCATCAAGGTTAAACTAACACACTCCAGTCTTTGACCTTTAACCACTTGACATTCATCTAGCTTCAAGACAAACATGGCATTTCCACCTGTCTCTTCAAGTGTGAGGCCATAGTACTGAATCATTGCTTTTTGTAGCACTTCCATGTCAATGTAGACATTGCTATATGCATTGTATTTAAAGGGTTTGTTTGTTGGCATTGGCATAATATCCTCCACCCACTTGTACCCATTAAACATGGATGCAATATCACCATTAGCACGCTTCTTTGCCATCTATAAGCTATAAAGCGTTGGAAGCAAGGATTGCGTAACTCCCTTTGCTCGCAACCCTAAAGTGATTGACTTGTACATTGCTCTGTAACCTTTCTGGCTAATACCTGCTGAGTCACATATATCAAGCATCTCTTTGTTGGGTGTGACAATTTCTTTGATTTCCTTCAAGAAATGTCGACGAAGGGTCTCCCGCAGCTTATCATTACCAGAACCTGTTATCATTTCCATGATATCCTTCTCCTGAAGGACATGCTGAAGAAGGGAGACATTAACATTGTCCTCAGCGTTGTTACATCCTAGTACAGCTGTTGCACATGCCCTACAATTGCAAGAGTCACCCATGAGAGATGCTTTATTCATTAATTGCTTCTCAAAGTTGCTATAATTCCTACAAAATTTTTTACGTGGTTGTTTGAATACGCCTCTTGCATGCACCTCCTGTCTTAGAAAGTAACCCAACAGCTTTACGTTTTCTTTGCCTTGCGTGATATTTATCCAATGGGAAGGTGAGTGAAATGGTGAACACGACGCCGAAGTTTACGAGTGGAGTGTTGAAGACAAATATAATTATCGATAAATTGATCCATTATGCGCACACGATCCGCTAAATTATTCTTTTGCACCTCAAGCTTCTCTGAGAGCTCTTTAATCCTCTGCATCAAACTATTGATCTGCTTTGTCGACGCCACTTGAAGCTGGTCGAAGGCAAATTGTGTTTGCCTCTTTCCAGCTGCCTCATCTAGCCACAACATGTGTAATCTCCTACAATAGCCAAGAAGGCCATTGAAACCATCACAAACAAACTTCAAAAACATTGTAATGCTTTTGAATGGTGGAGGGGCACCAGATATTGGATCTGGTGGATAAAGATTTTCATCAATCCAAAGATCAATGGCCTTTGCTCCTTGCATTCGAAGCTGATCGTATGAAATATTGGGTGCAACATGCCTACTGTGTAGGGTTGCGTATTCTGTCTCCAAATCAACCTGAAGGCGGAACTTAGAAGGCTTGTAGTGCCATCTACAAGAAAGTAGGCTTGTAAGCTTGGGTTGAATAGGAGTGGAAGGAGCAGGATATGGAATCAAAAACTAATGGAAAGAATGGAGATGAGGGTTGCTTCTCTAGAGCTGCATTGTGGATAGAGAAAGAAGCCGCAAAGGGAGCCAAAGAAACATAGAGAGGGTTGGCAATGGTGAGAAGGAAATGCAAAGGAGACAATGCATCATGGGAAGCTTCTTTAGTGCAAGCTATGGCTGCTAAGCACTATAGAGAGAGAATACATCATGGAAAGGTTCTTCTATGCAAGTCATGGCTACTATGGAGAGAGGACCAGGTATTGTAGAGAGAATGCTCATGGTAAGCTTCTTCCTTGCAAGCCATGGCTACTACTGAGGGTTTGGAGAGAGAAGGCTCATTTAGGAGTACAGATCTGCTAGCTATGGCCTTTGGAGTAGAGAAAGAAGCTTTTTTCCATGGGGAAGGAGTGCAGGGCATTTTAGAGAGAGGATGTAGAGAGAGAAAGAGATCTGGTGCACACACAAAAAAGGGGGGAAGAAAGTGACAAATTTTTGGAATGTTTGGAGTTGGAAAAGGTAGAGAGAGGCTATGATAACTGACTGACAGCCCAAAAGTAAGCTTTAAAGTCACCTAGGTGACCAGATCTAAGAAGATCTCCTTTTTTTCATTTTTCTTATTTTTTTGTGAAAAATCAAATATATGCTTTTAGGACTAGGCCTCTAGGCTTGGTCAAAGATGGATTAGCATTTTAAGAATTTCACTAAACATCCAAATTAAAGGGCCCAAGAAGACTCCATTGAGTTCCTAATGGCACGTGTCCTTTTTATTACCATTTATAACCAAGCGGCATAAATTATTGAAGTCTTCCATAAAGCACCCTTGTGGATTAAACCTCACTTGTAAATCCTTCTCAACCATCCATCTAATAGAAACCAAGTTTTTTATAATATTAGGAACATGAAGTGCATCTGCCACGTACTACATTTTGCCATCTTGCATAGATAATGGCACATTATCAACATGTGTTTGTTTTTTCCATTTTTTATATAATATCTCTAAATCACTCACCACTGCTCATGTAGTTTCCCTACTAAGATATCTTCCAATCATGACACACTCATGGGTTTCCCTACTAAGAACCCCTATGTATCACGTGCATTCAAGGGGTATTTAAAAGACCCCTTACATGTGAATTTTTCATAAATAAAATAACCTCTTTTTCTTTATCGACTTATGGATTTTTTTTTAAAATCAATTAAAAAAACCCTTTCTGTAAATGTATTTTTATAAAATTACCTTAATTTTTTGAATTAAAAAACCCCTTCATTTGAACTCATGTAGTATATTTACATATTTTTAGGTGAACCCCCCGAGGTGACACATCTCCTATTATGCAATTGAGCATGTGCTACACTCGGGAGTTTCACTTTAAGAATATGTGAAATAGCATGAGAGTTCAGTAGGACTTATTTTTTTTAAACGATAAATTTATATGAATATATTTATATAAGGGTATTTTTTAAAGGATTTTGAAAAAAAGATAAGTTTATAAAGAAAAAGGGTTCATTTTATTTTTACCAAATTCATAGATATATATGGTTTTTATATAGTGACCTCCTCGAGGTGCTACTACATCACAAATAGCTGCTCACTTCTATCACTAACTTGCTTGATGATGCATAGTTACTACTTTCCACTTTTAATATATTAAAAATTATCAATGTCATTTAATTCAATTAGAGGTGTCATAAACAAGGATCGAGCTCTCATATTGACAAAACAACTACCTAATTAACACTAATACTACTCTAATGATTGTTATGGTTTACCCTAACCCTCCTTGAAACACATCCAATAAGAGATTACTTGGTGAACCGTAACTATTGTGAGGATATTTCCAATGGCCAAGCTTGTAACCCTTAAGGTCTCCAAGCTCTACAACTAATTCCACCATGTCTCTCGTAAAAGCGTTGTCACACTGCTGCATTGCACTACGTGTACTCGTCCCTCCTCTCACCTCACATCACTTACACACACTCACTAGCATGCATTAGCAAGAGGATTAGCAAGACTCTATTGCACAATGGGAGAGTCCTTTGTATTATGAGAGATTTTCACTTATATACATGTCCATAAGTGTTCACACTCACTTAAACTGTGGCCAGCTGAGCAATTTAGGCTCATAAGAGGCCTAATGCTATTACAATGACTACTCTCATAATATATCCATGAAGTATATCACTTTGAGACTTCATTCTAACTTACTACCACACACTCTTGAAGCGAAAATCACCCTAAATATTTCATAGGACCATTACGGGTGCACGTCCAAGTTGTAGATTTGGACACCATTGCTTCATATCTTGAAGTGTATCTACCTTGACTCGTTGATATAAGATAATGGTAGTAGCTCTAACCCTAAGAATTGGTTAACAAAGATAAAACAAATCTAAGGTGGATAGAAATGAAGAAACTCATCATGAGTGTGTGCTAATTAAGATTTAGACTAAAGTTCGATTAGGTTGTAGGTTCTCCCTTGATGGGACTTGGCACACTAACTCGGATGGTGCTCAAACTCAACATCAAAGTGATTTCCTCAAAGGGTGGACTGTGTCCTACTACTCTCTCAAATCATGTGTACATGAAAGGACCTTTGAACTAAGGCCAATGTGATTTGGGTTTAGTTCCTCACTTGTAAATATAATATTTTGATTATTGCCTAGTTCTATGAAAATTTGGTCCTTTTATTATGACTCTCCTAGGAATGTGCATTCACAAGATATAGGTATATGCACATAGGAAAGTGTGGGAATGTGGGTACGTGCTTTTTTAAGGCTTAAAACATTCATTCATGGTATACTAAGAGGTGGAGGTATGTGCATGCATTTATAGTCTCTGATACCTATAATCGCAATTCTTTTTTATGAAGAACGTGAAAGGAAAGGGTGGGTCCACTTAGAACAAGTCCAAGGAGAAACTATAGCATGAAAGGAACTTTCTAGAAAATACAATGTGGAGAGTCTTTCACCACACAACACAACCAGATTCAAGCACGATTTTCACATGTTCATGAATCTAAGGATGATGAAAGATAATGCCTTCCAAGAGACCCTCTAGGAAGCTTGCAATTGGGAGTGCCTCACACCATTACAATCAAGAAGTCAGTGCGGAAACTTTTGCAGCCTCGCACGAGCAAGAGGAAGTGTCCGAATTCAGGCACAATTTGGACCAAGAAAAGAAGTGCCAAGCTCAGGGGGGTTCACCCTCTATATCACGTGCGTTCAAGGCCTATTTAAAAAACCCCTTATATATGAATTTTCATGAATAAATCACACCCTTTTTCTATTCAATCTATAAATACCCCCTTTAAATGGTACCCTTTTGCTCGGGGGGTTTACTATATGTGAACTCTCTATATCACGTGCGTTAAAGGCCTATTTTAAAAACCCCTTATCTGTAAATTTTTCATGAATAAAACACACCCTTTTTCTATTCAATCTGTAAATACCCCCTCTAAATGGTACCCTTTTGTATGTAAAAATTGTGTAAAAAAGGGATTTTAAAAACCCCTTCTATATTGAACCCATGTGCTACGCTTACATATTTATGAGTGACCCCCTCGAGCCCTTCTGTATGTAAAAAATGTGTTAAAAGGGGAATTTTAAAATCCCTTCTATTGAACCCACATGCTACGCTTACATATTAATGAGTGACCCCCACGGCTCCCCCCGAGGTGCCAAGAGTGAGAGGCCAGGCACATTCAAGGTTTGGAAAGCCCAAAAAGCGTGGAGCAAAAAAACTAGGAAGAACAAACACAAAAAAAACCCCCGAAAAATGTTTAAGGGAGGCATGGCATCATTAGCCAAAAAATTCCCAATGTTCTCAGGAGAAAAAGGGAAAGATGTAGATTTGCATGTGAGGAGGTTTAGGCAATACTTCAAAAGTGGCCAAACCTCGAGATGTGGAAGAGCCGGAGCTGAGTGAAATCCGGAGAGATGCTTTCATGAATACCTTCAAAGACAGAGCCACGGACAACACTTGAATCATGGATTTTCTTCGATGATTTTTTATCTTTCAATTGTTTGCTTTCCTATAAGTACTACAACAGAATGAGAGTGGGATTCAAGTTATCAAGACAACCATTTCTAGACCTATGATGAAGAGGTCATGTGTGCATTTTTGGCAAGATTCCAAAAGATAAAGTTTGCAACTCAACTCTATGATCAAATGAGAGAGCTCTGACAGGAGGATATGGATGTGGAAGCTTATACAACAAAGCTGCTAAGCTTGAGGTAGAGAGTGGCAAAACAAACCCGACCCTTAATGCAAATTGTTGCTGAATGGTTTGTCCAAGGGCTTAAGCCGAATATCCACACAGCAGTCAACACAAAGCAAACAGAAGTTGAAGAGGAGTTCAAGGAACTGGTTAAGCTGGCCAAAATGGTAGAAAAAAGAAGTCAAGAAAGGAGACAAAAGAGGAAGCCCAGGAAGAGTGTCACCACTGAAGAGGACGATTCAAGCAACTCCTCGTAGGACACTCCAATGACAGTAAAGAAAAAGAAGGACAAAAAGAAGAAAACCAGGAAGGCACAAGCAAACCCCGAAGAATTGATGGTGCAGGTAAAGCAGCCATCATGCGAGAAATGAAAAAGAGCAAAGGCTCAAATTTTTGCAAGAATGTGTTCTGTTCCCAATGCAAACAGGAAGGTCACCTCAAGGAGGAATGCATTGTTCCACCAACTTTTACCATTTGTAAGATGTACAATCATAGTACATGGAACTACAGGTACAACATGAAAAACAGATCTCCCATGGTGAACAACATGGAAGGAGCGAAAAGAAGACCCCTAGGAATGGGAAGGTATGGAAATGAAGGCTGTGAAGCCAGTGTGGTTCTACAACCTTCACATGCTACTATTGCCAACAGCCTTGACACACCAAAGCTGAATGTGTCATGAAGAAAAAGCATGATGAAGAAAGACAAGTAGAATTAATTCAGCTCAAAGAAAATTTGTCAAGTGCCAACATGATGTAGGCAAATGAGAGGGAGGTGCATGACATCTTGGCAATAACAAGGGCTAAAGCTAATGAATATGGTGTAGTAATAACTCCGCTACATAATCAAGGCCCGCAAGAAAATAGCCGTGGACTGGGAACAGTAGGAAAAGGTGAGGATTCAAACTACTAAAGAAATAGAGAGAAGGCAAGGTAAGAAAAAGGAGTATGGCTCATGCGAAATCATTGCATATCTTCCAAAAACAAGTGGAAGAAAGCACACAGAGCAACTCAATAAGAAATGCCGAGAAGAAAGCTAGAAGAATGCTGACTGGTTACAAACCAATGTAATGTCAATGCTGCTGGTGGATAGATAGGTCAACTGAGATAAGCACTGAACCAGGATTCAAGGCCAATATCATGATGGTGACAGGCATTGAAGGACTGAGCAAGGAACTGAAGCACTCAATAGAGGAAGAAACACCGGAATGTAGCAATATGCAAGCCGAAGAACCCTCAGCATCCAGAGATGATGAAGTGGATAAAGTCATAATTCAAATGAACAACGTACTCATCAATGATGTAATGCTAGATGGAGGATCCAGACTAAATGCCATCACTGAGAAAACTTCATTGGGATTGGGTCTCAAGTGGGAGCCCATTCCGTTCAACATAAGAATGGTAGATAATAGGGTGGTAGTACCTAAAAGAATCTTAAAAAATGTCCTAAATGAAAGTAAAACAAGTTGAATTCAAGGTCAACATAGTGGTTATTACCACAGAAAACCACATCGGCTCTTACCAGGTGTTATTGGGAAGGCCCTGGTTAAGACATGGCAAGGTAAAGCAGGATTGGGGCAGGAACAAAATCACCATCAGAAAGGGAAAGCGGAAAGTGCATGTTGATCTTTTCGATGCAAGGAGATCAATGGAACCTGCTCAAAGGCCAGTCCATGCTGAAACATTCAACATATCATAAGGCTTTGATGAAATGAAGAGAATAGAATACTCCGTGAACACCCGGATGTGATACCCTTATACATGTTAAATGTGGGGATGAAGTAGTAGGTATTATGCGGGAGCAAAGGGTGAAAATGCAAAAGTAGCAGACAATCAAATAAAGAGAAAAGAAGCAGATTCTAAAAAGATTGAGGGCTTAAAACTAAGCAAAACCTTACAGGAGAAAGCCTGGAAAGAAATTAAATGGGCCCAGAATCTGGATCAAGAAGAAGAGATCCAAGAAATCCGAGATTGGGTGCAAAAGCAAAAGGAGAACCAAGAAAACAATGCCACTAAAGTAAGTCCACACAAACTATAGGAGGTAAATTTAGGAGGTAAATTTAGGGGATGGAAAAGAAGAAAAGCATGTGAAGATTAGCCTCGAACTAGAAGAAGAATTCAAACAGGAGTTGGTTTCCTTGCTAAAGGAATACCAAGATGTCTTTGTGTGGTCATATGAAGACATGGAGGGCATTGACCCTAAATTCTTCCATCAATCACAGCATCAACTTAAAAGAGGGAGTTATACCTATCAGTCCAACAGAGGTACAAAATAAACCCAAATTATGCAAAGCAAGTCAAAGAAGAAATTGACAAACTACTGAGATTGGGTTTCATCATGCTAGTGGAGAACGCTGCTTGGATATTCTCGATCATAGTAGTTCCCAAAAAGAATATGAAAATCAGAATTTGTGTGGACTACCACAAGCTGAATGCCGCAACTAACTCAAATCCCTTTCCACTTCCATTCATGGACTCCTTGTTGGATGAGGTAGTTGGAAAGGAAATGTACTCTTTTTTGGATGGTTTCAGCGGGTACAACCAGGCAAAGATGGCTCCAGACAATAGGGAGAAGACCACATTCATTACTGAATGGGGTATCTTTGTGTGGCAATGGTTATGATGTTTGTCTTAAAAAATGCACCTGCTACCTTCCAAAGAATGGTGCAGGAAATTTTCTATGCTACTTGACAAACTTCATGAAAGCTTTTGTGGATGATTTCAATGTGTCCGAGGAGGAGAAAAGGCAAAGCACATCTATCATTTGAGGGTATGTTTGCAAAGATACAAAGATACAAGGCTAAAGTTAAATTCTACCAAGTGTGCATTTGTAATAAAATCCAGAACATTGTTAGGACACATCATGTCAGTCCAAGGATTGGATACTATAGATTCAGCGAAGGCGGAGGCCATATCCAAAATGTTCGCTCCGCAGAACATTAAACAACTTGAAAGGTTCCTTGGGTGGCAAGGTGAAGTAGCATGCAAGATTTTGAAGTATCTAGCACATGTAGCTTTTCCATTTTATGCACTTACTGAGAAGGATGCAAAGTATGAATGGAGTCTGGAATGTCAAAAGGCATTCCATTGGCTGAAGAGCATGGTGTCATCGGCACCAGTGTGATGATCAACCCAAAATAGAATTTAATGTTCCATGTTTATGTAGATGCTTCAAACAAAGTAGTGGATTGCGCACTAATGTAGGAAAAGCAAAAAGGGTATATGCAGCCCATCCATTGTGTGCTAACAAAGCCCTCACAAGGGCGAAAAGGAACTATAACACAACAAAACATGAAGCTCTTTCAATTATCTACAATGTGAACAAGTTTTGGCACTATTTATCTCTTGGGAAACAATTTTTTTTTTCCATGTGGACCATCAAGCTCTCATTTACTTGGTGAATAAAGCTTTTCTGGTGGGAAAAATGGCAAGATGGATGCTCCTACTCCAAGAATTCGAGTTCACCATTCAGCACACACCGTAGAGCAGACTTTTTTTACAGACTAGATTTTGGAGAACCTGCCTTGGAGGGTGTAGAAGATCAACTCCTAGATAGCAACTTATTCATAGTAGTAGCAGAGCTGAAGTAGAAGGCTGAAGTAGAAGAAAACTGGTATTATGACATGATGTAGTTTTTGAAAGATAGGAATTTGCCGAAAGGGTACACCGCTAATAGGAAAAAGAGAATTTTCCCTAAGAAGCAAAATTTCACCACCATGATTACTTGGCATCTCTACAAAAGAGGCATAAACTAGATTCTACGTAGATGTGTCTTGGATCATGAGCAGCAAGCGGTGTTGAGAGAAGCACACTGTGGTTTCACTGGAGGACACATGGGCAAAGAAATAACAACTCGAAAAATTTTGCACAAGCAGGCCTGTGGTGGCCAATTGTCATGAGGGATGCCAACAGTGACACAAAGAACTGTGATATCTGTCAGTGAATGGGTCAACCCAAAGATTCTGATAGATTTCCCATCTCACCTATACTACCGCTATCTCCATTCATGAAGTGGGGATTAGATTTTGTTGGACCAATCAAGCCACCCACAAAAGGTAGCAAATGTGAGTACATCATTGTGGGCTACTAAGTATTTTACCAAGTGGCCGAAAGCTAAAGTTGTAAAGAGAAACTCTATAGAAGAGGTGGTGAAGTTCCTCTTCAAGGACATCATTGCTAGGCATGGGTTGTCGGTGGAAATAGTCAGTGACCAGGGCATGCACTTCATGAACAAAGCGAAGAAAGGGTTGATGGAGGGATACCCGATCAATCACAAGAAGTCCTCACCCTACTATCCACAGTGGAACGACCATGCGGAATCGACCAACAAGTTTCTAACCAAAATTCTAAAGAAAATTGTAAATACTAACAAAAATGATTGGGACCAAAAGTTAGATGCTGCTTTATGGGCATTTTGCACATCCTACAAAGTCTCAACTGGGCAAACACCATTCAAGCTGGTGTATGGGTTGGAAGTAGTTACGCATATGGAATTTGTGGTATCTAGTCTGAGAGTAGCCATTCAAGAGAAGCTGCCAATGGAAGAATCTCGAGAGCATAGAATAAAAGAACTCCTAGCCTTAGAGGAAGGAAGCTAAATCTCAGCTCTATATAAGAGCGGAGATAGTGTATTGAAGAAGAAAGGCTTGGAAAGATAGGCATCTTGAGCACATAATTTTTCAGAAAGGAGATCTTGTATTGGTCTACAATTCCAAGCTAGGACCTCACCCCAGAAAATTCAAAATCCGGTGGTTAGGAAAATTCATAGATTGAAAGACCCAATGTCAGCTAGAATGCCTTTACCTTAGAAAACTTGGATGGCACACCTTTTTCAAAGAGAGTGAATGGCTTTAGGATGAGAAAATACAAGGGCCAACTAGTGGTAACTACATCGAAAGAAGCAGAAGCGGAAGGCCAGGAGCCGGTTCGGAGCATATGTTGTGGCATGATCTCACTAGTGAAGGTAGATGTGGAAAATTTAGATGACCACAAAGCCGTGGAAGGGGGGACAATCCATAACGGTGGCTAGATGGAAAAATCTAAGATCTCAGTAACCAATCAAAGCCAAGACAGTAAAAAAGCAAGTGACCAAGTGTGTGCCAGCTTGGTCCACGTTAACAACTCAAAAGGCCACGATGTCGGCATAAGCAACTGCATGGAGGACAAGTGTCACAACATCATTAAAACCCCACTCGCTAATAGTAAGACAAGAAGGCGGCAATAATGCTTTAATACCATTAAGCCAAGGTGGCAGGCATGATATGAATCAAGGGTCACGTTACCTTGAAAATCGAGAAGCTGAAAACGACATCCCAAAAAAGGAAGTGAAAAGGAGAAAACATCGCAAAAAAGAACCCAAGGAGACCAAAAATGCACATTCTCAATGTGCCCTCTTGCTCACAACTCTCTCACCCATCTATAGCACTTTCTCAGAATACAGTGTCATCATGCAAAAGATCAACAAGTCTCAGAGGCCAGACAAAAGGCCTAAGAAGAGCCTCTACTACATGCCCGTGGTCATCCTCGATAGGAAGAAGAAACATCAAGAGTGGGCAAAGAAGTGTGGGTTTGAAAAACTATTGGAACACCATTGGGAGGAGCTACAGGACCCTGAGGATGGGGGGAAACTAATAAATCAATTTTTGGAGACCAACACAATGCACGCAGAGGGGAAGGATCCTATTAAAGTTTCGGAGCTTGTAGTGCATTATGCATTAGGATTGCCAAGCCGGGGATGAAAGAAGAAATTCCTAAGACTAGAAACATGCATTAGGTGAATCTGGCCAAGAGGGCGGCCACTTAAGCTAAGGAGAAATAGCCCATTGTGGTACATGCGCACCTAAGGGCGATTGCTCAGGCTAGAGATGTCTTTGTCAAACAACATCATAAGAGTGAATGATCAAAAGCTACCAAGGTAACTTTTAGTTTGTTTGAGGATGACATAGATGATGAGGAATGGTAGAAGATTGCCCAAAATGCCAGCAAGAGGAAGAATAGAATAGATGAAAAGATGCTACCCGACCCATAAGAGGTCAAGAAACAAAAGGTAGAAGAAGAATGAAAAATGGTGATGGAGGAGAGACATAAGCAAGAATCCGTGCCGAAGCTGAAAGGAAGAAGAAGCTTTAAGAAGAGGTCAAGAAAAAGGAGAAAGAAGAAAAGAGAAGGAAGGAGGAAGAAAAGAAGAGGAAAGAAGGAGAATAACAGAAAAAGAGAGAAGAAGCTCAAAAGGGAAAGATATTCATAAGAGCAGAAGTGGTTATACCCAAAAAGGAGCGAGAAGAGCTATAAGCCCTGCACAAAGAGAATGAGCACCTGAAAGGCTGATTGGTCAACAGCTCTCATCAGCAGCTCTGTGGGCCAGCTTGGACAATCCTTTATTTGAAGCTTCACATGTGATGTTTTCTGAGCTGCTAAGAGCTAACAAAGAGCTACCAACATATTTTCAAAATGCAGAAAGATTAATCTCAATGCTTACCAGGAACTTCTCTTCCTCTCCAGAACACCCATGCTCATAGTTCTTGTTCTCATAGACGTCAGAGGGGGAAGGAGGATGCTTCCACCAAGAATGCAACCACCTACAAGTGTGAATGTATGGAAGTGGAGCACCAAAAATCCGAAAGCGAAAAAGGTGCAAAGCTCACCTTTAGATGATCCAAGAGAATATGAAGAAGCTGTACAGGTCAAGTGGAGGCCCATACCAATGGTGGAAAAGAAAATCCTAGGGTAGACTCCACTCAGGGGTTTGGGTTGCTCAGAAGAACATGCAAAAAAATTAAAAAAGATGTAGAAGCATGCCCAGACCATACTCCCCCGAAAATGTTTATAAGATTCAAAGAGAGATTTGTCAAGGAAACTGGTTGAGGAGCAGAAGCTCAAGCACCGACCATGCCAGCTTGGAACCGTATTCCTGATCTAGTTATCATGGCAGTAGTCAAATTTTTAAAGTTGATCGTTGTCCTTATCGATCAACCAAGGGAGCCGTATGATGGATTTAAAGTAGAACATCTCCTCTTACATGAACACAGGGCCAAATGAAAGAGGCATGATGCTATACTATCATCGCCTAAGGTGTCTTCCTAGCTACATGCACATCACATTTGATGATATGGTCAACACCAAGTTCTACACATCCCACTCAACATTCAGAAGAACCCTGAAAAAGCTTCAATCATGCCAGAACTTCTACAGACATGAGTTCAGTGACCAGGTCTTTTGACCTCAGTAAAAGGTTCTGAGGACGGAAACTACATTAGGTAGGGGGGATATTAATCCCATTTTGGATTAACAAAGATGCTCCTCCAATTGAGGACATTAATAAGTGTCATGAAAAGGCACTATAAAAGTTGTTTTAAGAATCTGGCCACCCAAGGCCTTAGTAAGTTTTGGGCGCCCAAGTGTGAATAAGGGCGAGTTGTATATAAGGCAATTCTCATAATGAAAGGATATAATCCCCCTTTATGCTATGATAACTCTTGTACTTTGCCTTGAGAGAGACTGAGAGAGAGAGTGTGTGTATGTGTGTGTGTGTGAGAGAGAGAGAGAGTGTGTGCTCTAGTACATGTGCCTCTTTCATGCATGCATGTGTGTGAGAGAGAGCTTGCATTCGTGGTGTGAGCGACTTCGTGGTGACAGCATGGAGGTGGTGTTCGGAGGAGTGGAGTTTCCAAAGCGAGCTTGGGGAGCCCCAAGAGACACAAGCTCGAAGCATTGGTAAGTACCCAATGATTGTTGTGTCTGTTGCTTCTCCCATTGACGGTTGTGTGGAGTTCTATGGACGAGAAGCCACGTCCTCCACACTCCACCAAGAGCTACCACCATCATCTCCGACCCCTCTGACCGCCGGTGCCCTCCGATGGCTCCGAGTGCCCGTCATCGCCTGTGTGCTCCGGTCGCTCTCTGACCCCCGATGCCCTCCAACATCTCCGACGTGCATGGCCAATTCCAATGGCACTCATGGAGGCAACACCCCTCTCCCTTTCCCAAGGCAAGGATAGATCCACTTCGAGATCCTGAGCACCATCTTCCTTTCCCCTCTCCCGATCCTCTTGAGCACCATCCGAGGAGGAGGACACCCAAGGAGGAGATAAGGGGAGCACTCTCTCAACAGCAAGACAGACACAGTCTAGGACACACTCTCACAGAGGAGGACACTCTCTCATGTATCACCTTCATTCTAGCACATTCATTCTATTAGAGCAGAGTCTCTCTTGTATCATTCCTTTTGGTATCGTGATATGCCGTGTTGTGCTCTGTTGTTGTGTTTTATCTATCTCTCTGTGTGAGCGAGTTGAGTGAGTGGTTAGTGATGTGTGTGGTGTGTATATGAGGCCTGTAGGGATACTGCGATGCTAGGTGGTGGTCGGAGAGCATGGTAGATAGTGTAGAGCATAGGTCTTGCATGTCTAGCAAGTGAGGTCGACTCATCCTTAGCAGGTAAACTTCCTTGAGAGGATCCACGCTCCCTTTTTCCCAACCTTAGTGTTTTGTGTCGGTAGTCCTCGAGTGCCCTAATGAGGACCGACGGAGTCATCCACAGCTTAGAAAAAATTTGGCGATCACGGTGGGACACTCATAGAGGACAAGGATAGTCTCAAAAATTTTTCTTTTCCTTTTTATCGTGGTGAGAGGAGTGTTGTGCATGCCCCCAAAGACTGGAGCTTCTCTGGGAGGTGATTCACCCCTTCATTCTTCTCTTCGAACTAGTCATCATAGGGTTCTTCCTCATTCCCTTACTCTTCCCTCAACATCTTCCTTTTCTAACCCTATGGTAGCTCGAGGGCTAGAGCCATTGGCTACTATCCTTAACCGCGTGTAAGTTGAGCTACTAACCTTCAAAGGTACCATCACTGAAGATGCGAAAGACCATGTGCAGTGGTTCCTCACTATGTGTGACTCAAGAGGTCTCAACGCTTGGTCTTGTTCCCAACAACGCTGGAAGAAAGTGCCGACCGGTGGTATAGTCAATTTCTCATCAACCACTTTCCAGATTGGGCCACCCTTAGGCTTCAGTTCTTGGCTACCTTTTGGCTGGGGAACTACATCGACCTCATCACTCAAGAGCTCAACCCCCAACTCTCCATGAAGGCGGGGGAGTCAGTGGCCCAACTTGTCTCACAAGAGCGAGCACTCCCTACTCAAACGGCGATGAAGATGAGAGAGACCTTTCCACCCCAAGGCACCTTGCAAGACTTCCAAGACAGAGCTACACAGCTGGAGAATGCTCGCCTCATGGCAGAGAGCAGTCCCTCTTGGCCTCCACTTATTCCCAGCATGTCTTCGACTCCTCCAATTGTTCCTCTAGCCTTGATGGTGGCTTCTACATTCGTTTCTATGGACGAGCTAGCCAAGCTCAAGAAGGAGCTTGAAGATTTCAAAAGGTCACAACAAGAGGACGCGGTCGTGAGACAGCGCTCAAGAAGGAGATCGAGCAGCTCAAGGTCAAAGATCCCAAGACGAGTCCATGATGCTTGGTATATAGCGCGCAAGGCCATTTTCCAAATGATTGTCCCACCAAGAAATATTGCTCATTTTGCTCCAAGGCGGTCGGGCTATTTTTCAGTATGGACTTTGTCACACTGGATTAACTTCAGTGCAATCAGGTTACAACTCCATTTTTGTGGTAGTTGACAGGTTAACTAAAGTTGCCCATCTGATTCCAGTGAAAGAAACATACTCTACAGTGGATGTTGCCAGGGTTTTCCTTAAAGAGATCTTCAGACTACATGGCTTACTACCCAGGAGGATAGTAAGTGACAGAGATCCCAAATTCACATCAAAATTCTAGACTGCATTCTTTGAAGCAGTAGGAACTTTCTTGGATCTCAGCACAGCCTATCACCCCAAAACAGATGGCCAGACTGAAAGAGTGAACCAGGTAATTGAAGATATCCTTCGGTCATATTGTGGCAAGGAACCCAAGAAGTGGTTAAGCCATTTGCATTTGGTCGAATTAGCTTACAATGCTTCTTATCATCGAAGCATTGGGATGAGTCCTTTCAAAACTTTGTATGAACAAGATTGCCTTACACCATTGACTTGGTCGGACCCACTGATCAGAGTCGAAATGTCCAGACAAATGCTTGATGACATGGACCAGCAGATGCAATCAATCCGTAAAGATATAAAGGTAGCAGATGCAATCAATCCATAAAGATATAAAGGTAGCAGATGCAATCAATCCGTAAAGATATAAAGGTAGCAGATGCAATCAATCCGTAAAGATATAAAGGCAGCCCAAGATAGGCAAAAGTAGTATGCTAATAAAAAGAGATCAGAGAGAGAGTTTGAAGAATCAGATATGGTCTTCATTCAAGTACGACCAAAAAGAAATTCCTTATCCTTAGGGAAGTACAAGAAGCTCTCTCCTAGATACTGTGGGCCTTATGCTGTTATAAAGAAAGTGGGCGATCTAGCCTACAAACTTCTTCTGTCTCTCCATCTCAAGGTACATGATATATTCCACGTCAGTTTGCTTAAGAAGTATGTACCCAGCTCGAGACACGTGCTTGATGAGATGAATAATTAATCTCTCCGACTCAAGGCCAGCTCAAGGCCAGATGGTACTCCAACCTGAGGAAATCCTTGACGTTTGGGAGAAGATTCTCAGGAGCAGAGTCCTCAGAGAATTCTTAATGCCCACATAAGATGAAGAGTTGACTGAGTACAAGATTTATTAGTTAAAAATTATGAAATATTACTAAAAAATGAGATATTTTGGAGTAATCATTCATTTTTGACACCTTGGTAAGGAAAAGGGGAGCCTTCAAGGAGGCACCTCATTCACATGTGTGGAGGAGTTTTAAACTAAAAAATAATAGGATATTTTTATCTCTCCTCTCTCCTAGATCAAACCAAATCAAAAAGGGAGCCAAACTGGTCCAAATCTTGTCCAAATTCAGCCAAAGTGAAGCTGGAAAATTCTAGAACTTAGTTGGACTCAGTTAGTGGCCTCCCTCACCTATAAATAGACCCTCATTATTTCGTATTCTCATCATCGATGTCCATGCCACTGCCACCCTCATCATTGACCGCTCCACCAATCAACTACCCCTTTGCCACCCTCGCCTCCCATTCTCCTTCCATGGATCCCTTCTTCCCCAGGACCTGCATCATCACACCACATCGCATTGGTTACCCCTCCATCGTCACCACTATCTTCGCCACCCTCGCCTCCCGCACCATCTAGAGCCATCTTGGAATCTCTTCGAACAGAGGTTCCTCCCGCACCATCTAGAGCCATCTTGGAATCTCTTCCGACACAGAGGTTCCTCCCACAGTTCCGCCCCTCATCAGTTCACCCCGCCTCACCCATTTTTTCAGCGCCTACTCCCCTCATCACCACCTCATCTTCCACTTCGCCCCGATCTCCTATCAACACTGACATGAGCTACTTACTTCAACCGCTCCCACCCTCATCATCCCCTCTCCGACACTGTCTCTCTCGACAGCACCACCACATGTTCCTCTGAGCTTCACCTCCACCATCTTCTCCACCACTCCCGGGTTGGGATCTTTCTGAGTCTCCCTCAGACAATCCCGACCACTCCTTCTGACCTGATGAGGCTTCCTTTGGAGTTCTATCTTGTGGCTGACACATTGATGCAAGCCTCTCAATGGATCACGACCATGGGACTTATTCATCAAACAACGAGTCCTAGGTGCCTTCACGGATGCCAACTGTTGGGCGTTTTTTGCCAAAGGAAACCCTCCTAGCATGGGATGGATGGAGATTCTTTGGCACATGAAGTGCGAGCTTTTAGCCCACCGACGTGTACAGTGTAAATAGTTGATGATTTCTCTGTTTTTTTTAGCCGGCAAAGGTTGCTTTGAAAGGATGCCCAGAGGCTCTATTTGTGGACATTGCCCTGTATGGTCTGGATTCCCTCGGGATGCATGTGTTATAAGTGAAATCTTGGCAGGACATTTGGAAAAGCAGGAGGATGGCTTGAAGTGGATGGATAGCAGGAATACTCCATCTTGGGTTATTGAAGAGCTCAGAAGTCAAGTATTTATAGGAGACCCATGACATGGTGCTACCTTATCAAAGTCTCAAATAGATGCCTTTGAGGCCTCACTTATGGTGGCCTGTACCCGGAACAAAGGTCTTGCAAGAGGCACTAGCATACACAATGATATTGTGCCAAGGGGATCCTTGGAAAGTGCTCATATGCTCTAGTGATCATGTACGCGGAATGCGGTGCACTTGGTGGACATGTATACCAAGTGTGAGGTAATAACTATGGTCGCCAGTCAGCAAAAAGATTCTTGGGCTAAAATTAGAAAGCACATGGATGCCTCATGGGCGGCTGAAAGGATGAACGTGGAAGCGCAGAGAGAAGGTGCTTCGGGAAGATTTAGTGTGAGGGTATCTCACCGCCTGTGCAAGGACCATGCTAGTTTTTTTTGGATGGGTAGCTGACAGAGAACCGGTAAAAAAAAAGGTGTGGCGGCTCTATAGGAAAGGAGGAACGTGGTAGTGTAGCTTAAATACTTGATCGCTGCAGTAGTCGAGGGCCAAGGTGATCCTGGTTGGGTTTTGGTGGACTGCTACGACTGGTGGCAAAGAAGGTTCATTGTTTTGTCATGACGGGATGGGTTGTAAAAGTTTTTCTCTCCAGCAAAGAAGGTGCTGGCGATAGCACGCTCTACAGAGGCGGGTACCTTGTGGTGTTGTAGCCGCCAGTTCTCAGTGGATGGTGGCGGTGATTATTGAGGGTGTCGTCGGATATGCTATCGACAGCAGCTGAGTAGTGAAGAGGTGGCGCCAACTGAACAAAGCAGAGGGGCCCTCTTAGCACGTTGACTGCGAAGGAGAGAGAAGAAGAGCGAGCGTCGACAGCAGAGTTTAAGAGCAGGTGATGCCAGCGCAGCAGTGTGTACCTGGTGGAGTTGCCGCCAGTTCTAAGAGCGGGTGATGCAGAGAGAGTTTTGGCATGTGGAGTACCTGGTTGTGGTTGCTGCTAGTAGCGCAGCAGTGTGAAGTTGCCTTGTCAAATCGCCAGCTGCTGCTGCTGGAAGAGCTGCGTTTCTTTTGTTTTTTTTCTATGCCATGAGTGATTGGGCGGCTCTGTAGGAGGGTGGTCATGGCTATTGTAAATACATGATTGCTACAGTAGTGTGGGTTTTTCTCAAGGGATTAACAATGACAGTATTGCTGCTTGCGGACGGTGTCTGATAGAGGAGAGAGCGTGTGGGCTACCTGGTTGAATTGCTTCCTCTGAATGTAGAGAGTGTGTGTGTGTGTGTCGCTTCATTGGCCTGTGCCGGCACAAGAGGGTGTGTTGTTGTTTTTTTGCTAGTATTGTTGCTGCTGGTTGGCAAGCAAAGCTGTGAAGTTTTGCAGGGCACTGCTTTTCTCTCTCTCTCTCGTGATCAGACTGTTATGGTTAGAAGAGGGTCATTGTGCAGTTTTTCTGGTGTGGGTGGTGTGGTGAATCATGTGAGAAGTGTTCCAGCCAGTGTGCTGGTGGTGCCTCAGGCTCGTGGTATTTCCAAGGTTGTTGGATGGACAGCTATAGAGGCAGGTGATTTCGTGTCCAAAATTTTTGACACCAACCAATGCTTGCTTGGTCAATCTATCTAGTAGAGTGGACCACTCAGGAGGCTACAGCCCCCGGGCAGAGGATGCAGAGAAGGCCCTTCAGCAGTTACACGAGACCATGGCCCAGCAGGATGGCGAGCTCTAGGAGCTTTGCGAGACGAGGAGATATTTAAGCTGTATTTATCTCCCATCCTTAATGAGGATGCCCTGGTAGCCATTCAAAAGCAAGAGCACACACTTTTGGTAGAGACCTCGCAACAGCATGAGTCAGAGATGCAGGCCCTCTGGTTGGAGCATGAGAAAGAGCTCGCCACTTTGTAGGACGCACATATGTGCACTGCTACAGAGCTCAGTCTCAGCAACATGCGCTTGAGTTAACTGATCTCCATCAGCAGGCTTCATCTGCAGAGGACGACCTTGTTCCAACGGTGTCGTTCAGTTGGTCGCCCACATTCCATATCCACCACCATAGGTCCACCACAGCTTGGGACTGATGCCTCCTCCCATGCCACTCATGATGGCTAATTTGGTCTTTTGTAATTGTATTTTTTTATGTTTGCCTACGGGCATGTACTGGCCATGGCTAGGTTTCATTTTGTATCTTTGTATGCTTGACTTCGTGCCGGAAGTTTTAATCGGACAAAGTGGCCAGTGATGATTATTGTTTAGATTGGTTTTGTGCTTTTGTTGAGGTTAACCTTCCTGCCAGATGCTTTGCCCGAGGGACAACATGGTAATACAGGTAGTGCTAGCTTGCTAGATGAAGTGCCTAAAACCTCTCATAAATAGCTTGCTGGATGAAGTGCCCAAGAGCTCTTAGAAATGGCTTGCGGGATGAAGTTGCTCACAAGCCTACTTGACTCATTTTTTATTATTTGTGTATCTCTCGAGAAAGAAGGTTTGCTTAGAAGGATCATTGCATGAGGTATGCCTGGGAGCCTGCTTGCCGGATGTTTTGCTTGGAGAGGTTAGCTTGCCAAAGAACCACCTGTTTTTTCTTGGCATTCACCAGGGATGGTGAATTGAGTAGTAGTGGGTGACCTATGGATGGGAAGCTAGGTCCTCCACACTCCACCAAGAGCTGCCACCATCATCTCTGACCATCGATGCCCTCCAATGGCTCCAACCGCCATCATCGCCTATGTGCTGCGATCGCTCCCAACCCCCAGTGCCCTCCGACATCTCCAACGTGCATGGTCAATTCCGATGGCACTCATGGAGGCAACACCCCTCTCCCTTTCCTAAGGTAGGGAGAGATCCTCTTAGAGATCCTGAGCACCATCTTCCTTTCCCTGTGTAAGATTCCTCCTCAGCCTGAATTATGAATAAGCCTTTACTTCATTACCCTATTCCCTGTTTCTGAATACAAGAAAATATTATTTTTTCTTGTTTTGCCTAGTGAGATAAAAATTTCTAGAGAGTGGTAAATCAATATTGAGATATTTTTGGATATATAAATTCTACAAATATCAAAAATATGTTTCCTTGAAACAGAAAATCAAAATAAATTTTCCAAGGTGCAATTGGAATTAATTAAAAATGATTTAGAACTAAGGGTCAAGATTTTTTGAAAATTTTGGATTATGGTCTAATTATGGTTCTTATGAACCAATAAGATTAATCCAAGTGTTGGGATGAGATAAATCCAATGGATAAAAGAAAATACCCAAAAATGAGTAAATGCCCACTTAAGATGAAGAGTTGACTGAGTACAAGATTTATTAGTTAAAAATTATGAAATATTACTAAAAATGAGATATTTTGGAGTAATCATTCATTTGTGACACCTTGGTAAGGAAAAGGGGAGCCTTCAAGGAGGCACCTCATGCACATGTGTGGAGGAGTTTTAAACTAAAAAATAATAGGATATTTTTCTCTCCTCTCTCCTAAATCAAACCAAATCAAAAAGGGAGCCAAACTGGTCCAAATCTTGTCCAAATTCAGCCAAACTGAAGTTGAAAAATTCTAGAACTTAGTTGGACTCAGTTAGTGGCCTCCCTCACCTATAAATAGACCCTCATTATTTTGTATTCTCATCTATGAACTAAACTATGCCGGTATTACTCTAAAATAAGCATATTTTCTATTATCCTCTAATAATCCTCTACAAATTGAAGAGATTGGAGCTTCTGTCTCTCTCTTCAACCTTCCTTGGAGTCTTCATCAATATACTAAACCAATTGATTGTTTGGGGGCCTCTCCATAGACTAAAGAATCAAGCAAATTAAGAGGTGAAGAGTGTGGTTTATGGTCTTTTTTCTTAATCTCAAAATCTTTCTCACTTCTCAACCCCTCTCAAGCTTGAGAAGCATTCAATTGAATGGCTCTTTAATGCAATTGGAACTCTCTAATGAATTTTAGTGATAAATCTTATAAAGTTTCCATTTATGCTTAAATTAAAATATTTTTTAAGCATATCTCTCTCTCCCCCAAAGAATGGTCATTCCTATGACCTATTCTATATTCAAATGGTGCTTCTCATCATGAAGCAATTCTCAAATCTAAAAGTAATTTCTATGCTTGTCAAATTAGAGGCCAAAGAAGTGGCTTTTTAATGCTTTTATGCTATTTAAATTATGAAAAACTTAGGAATCAAGTCCATAATTGGATATTGATCCTAATGATAGTTATTCTATCATATTTTATTACTAAAACTTTATGCTTTCAAAATTATTGAAAAATTATCAGTAATAGCAGCGGAGCTATGGTAAAATTTCTAAAAAATTAACACATAAATCATTTTTGTACATAATATGAAAAGAGGACTTCCTACCATATTCTAGGATTAATCATCCTAGATTTATTGAATAATTCTCATCATAACCATGGAAAAATTTATTTTTATGTTTATACATAAATAATTAATTAGAAAAAAAGAAAATTTCTAGTAATTCATTTTTATGATAAAACAGAAATTCCCATGACAATAGAAATCCATGTATTCCAATGAGGAAAGAGAAAAATTTGGAATACCAAAATAATGGATATTTTATTTAAAAATTAAAGAAGAAATTTAGTTAAATTTATCTTTTTATATAGATAAATTTAAATGATGAAAGAGGAATTCCCACCATAATTGAAATTCAACCATTTAAATGAGAAAAATGGAATTTCTAGTGTAAAGGAATTAATGGAGATTTTTATTTAATTTTTAAAAGAAAATTTAGTTAAATTAATCTTTTTGCATAGATAAATTTAAATGATGAAAGAGGAATTCCCACCATAATTGAATGAGAAAAATGGAATTTCTAGTGTAAAGGAATTAATAGAGATTTTTATTTAATTTTTAAGAGAAAATTTAGTTAAATTTATCTTCTTGCATAGATAAATTTAAATGATGAAAGAGGAATTCCCACCATATTTGGAATTCAATCATTTGAATGAAAAAAGTGAAATTTCTAGCTTAATGGAATTAATGAATATTTTTATGTAGTTTTTAAGAAGAATTTTAGATAGATTTAATTTATGGTAAAAGAGAAATTCCCATGATAATTGGATTGCACTCATTAAATGAGAAAAAGAGGGATTTTAAGATTATTCAAAAAGATAAGTATTGGTATTTATTTAAAAGAAGAATTTTTATGATATTTAAGAAAAGATGGATTTGAATTAAATCTTAGTGTCAAAAGATGAATTTCCACCATAATTCTACCTAATGAATTAAAGTCAAGAAATTATGTGGCATAAGGAATATCTTTGGATATTTTAATTGGAAAAATCACTAAATTGATATTTACGTAAAACTAGATGTTTATCTGAAGGGAATCCTTATTAGCACTAAACCGAATGAATTTGGTTAGACTACGAGAGGGACGGACAGTAAACCTACTTGTCCATCTCTCGATCTGAATCAAGCAAAAAGAAACTTTGTAACCAATTCCAGTTCCTAAATACAAATAATAGACTACCGAAACAAAAAACTAGTTTTTCCTTTGACCGAACTCACCAATCTAGTTGGACAAACAGACAAAATGATGGGTAGATTACCCTCATGAGAGATCAAGGATCCTCATTATGAAACTGGGAATTATGGAAAAAGGGGTTTTTGGAACCAATCTCAAACTAGAATTTACTTGCATTGGAACCTCTGTTTTTCATTTAAAGGACTATTTTACGCCAGAATGCTGGAGGAAGCATTTGGCATGTGTTTTACTAAGAGGAGGATCATTGGAACTGCTGGTGGCAGGGAGTTGTCAAGGGACGTCGCTCGCGGCAAAGCCTACCGAGGTCTTGACCAGCCTCGGTACGGTTAAAATGGTGCACTTCCGGTTACGATGGGCAAGGACCGATGAAGCGGTCCTTGAGTGAAGTGCTAGGACACCTAAGGAGGATCCTAGAAGGTTCTGACCAGGCGATGCATGGGCTCGCGATTGCTAGGACACCCATGCGTACGTCGAGGAAGATTTTGGATGGACTAAAAGAAAAGATTTTTGAGAACCAAATTTTGATACTAGATCTCGTTGGTTGGCCAGCTGGTCTTTAACGGAGAGTCCAGAGGAGACATTTTGTAATACTATGGACTCAGAATTTTGGAAAATGATGATCAGAAATATTATGATTTCTATTGAAGGATTGTCTAAAGCCAGTCGAATCTGTTATAAATGGAAATTTCATATTGGGTGTGTACGTGGTATGCTTACCTTAATTTTTGCATGAATCGTTGGCTAGGGGGCCTGGGAACTCTTTTCCTTGATATTCGGGTAAAAACACAATCAATTCTTTATAAAGGAATCCCACCAATACAGTGGTCGGGTGGTTGGCTAACCCATGGGCCGTAGGCTGGATCAGAGGATTCTTATAAATAACTAGATACGATTAGTTACGTTAATTAAATTAAATCTTGAGAAGACCTTGTTCTATGGGAGGGGATCAGCAGCGGTTGTGCCTCGTAAATGGGAAAAAAGCGGTGATTCCATGGACCAAGTGCAAGTCTCTTCTTGATCTGACCATGTGACTTCATACTCGGTCAGATCAGTTTAACTAGTTAAGACTTTGACTCATTAGAGTAATTATTCCGTTAGAAGATTTTCCCATGGCAGAATTGCCCGTGCCTTTCGGGCGAGGGGAGTCTTTCTAGGCTCGGTTTCGGAGGAACCGCCTGGGCTAGCCTCTCGTCCGGACATCCGCAGGCGAGGCCCGGAGTGTGGATCCCCGCCCCACACGGGGACCGACGCTGCTTTCTCCCGGAGCCCGTGGTTGTTAGACTAGTTGTAAAAAGAGGTACTCTAAATGCACTATTTGGGTCTATCTAACTTGAATTAAAGAAATTTTGAGCTTAAAAAAATCAAAGTGTGAAACCTTAGTTGCTGCAATGCGAGGAACAGTTCACAATGTGAACCGTTTCCTGCTATTTCACGGCGTTAACTGCTCCTTGCTACTTCTCGATATGAAGCATTTTTTGTGGTTTCAAGAATATCTATTACTTCATGGGCGAGAAAAGATTGTTCGGTAGAAAACCAGTTGAAAACATTGGAGTGGTAATTTTGCCTGTCAAATTACACTCTCATGCACTCGAGGTCCGGTAAACTCATTGGAGACGACCTTACTCCCACAAGTATTTTTCCCCACATCGAAGGAAATAGAAACAAACTTGAAGAGGGTTGAGGTAGAATGACAGTTGTGATTATTGAGCTTAAGGAAAAAAGAGCTCGATACTCGAAGAACAAGAGTAAAATAGAGGGAAATGGAGAATGTAAATCCATTTCAATCACGTGTCAAAGAACCAAAAACATCTAGAAATGCCACTGATAGCATGTGGACGAGCATAACAGAAGGAGTAATACCAACTCTAGAGCCCATCAATGAGGAATCAAGGTTGGATGAAGGCCTTGAGATGCAAAGTGAGGATAATAATTTACCTAGGGTACTTGCAGAAGGTGAGGATCACCTCTATACTAGAGAAGATATACAAGAAATGAGCAATGATCCTACATTCTTACAGGGGGTAAGGAGCTCTTAATCCTACAAAGGCGGGCTGAAGCCGCTAATAATGAGCCAAGCATAATGAGGAGTTGGACAAACCTAGTCATAGACCCGAATTACATAGAAGAACTAACGCAGGAAGAGGAAGAGGTCTAGGTAGGGGGAGTAGCTCCTCTAAGACCAGTTGTGGATCCAAACGTAGATCTGAACGCCGTCACAAAGCAAATATGCTAAATATGGCTATGGAAATGGGCTGGGGTATGGTCATGGAACTAGGCGACGCCTTGGAATCCATACCATCCCAAATGAAGCCACATATTATTTCCAAGATTGTGCAAAAGTTCTCAAGTGATGGGGCACCCAATCCAGCATATAGAGGTCTTTGAGTCAACCTGTGGGCCAATGAGTGATGTAGCCATGATCCATACTTTTTCATTGACCCAAGCTCGCCAATGGTATCGAACCCTAAAGCCAGAGGATAAAGTCAACTTCACTAAGCTTAAAAATGCATTCATACCAAGCTTTGTCTCGAAGTGGTGACACAGACGGAGTCATGTGGCTCAGCTTCACAATATCAACAAGCAGAAAGAAAATGAGTCCAATGCGAGATTATGTATCTCAACTCAAGAATTTGAATTCAAGGTGTAAGTTAAGGGAGAGGCTAACTAATGATAGGTTATTGCCTTGCCTTCGGATCTAGTGTTAGCCTGCTGACACCGGCTACTTTAGATGTGTGATGTAAGCTAGCAATAGAATATGAGGACAACATGCTTGAATTACCCCACAACACAAAGATGCCAAGGTAGCTTCAATAGAAGCAGCAAAATCACGGGTCTCAAGTCACCACGGCATAAGAACCTGGAATAAACAAGTTGGAAATATGATAGTGGAAGAGCTTAGCAATGCCATCCTAGAGAAAATCAAGGTCAGGGATGGGAGAGAAGCATCATGGAATGCTCATCTCTACTCTCGAAGAGATCTTATATTTGATGTTCTATTTGCAGACAAAATCACACAACCACCAAATGTCCTCAATTAAGACTAAGGCAATTTCTTTATTGTGCTTATTGTGTGAGATTAGGAAACCATGACACTTGCATGTGCCGATATGCGAGGGCCTAGCCCTTAGCACAATTGCCAACACCAAGAGTGCTGCTAGCCTTGCCACCACCACCAGTGCAAACCACTGTGGGTGCAAAGCAACCAAACCCATCCTACTTACCAAGAGGTATGTTCCGAATATAGGACGTCGCCGTTGCCGCCACCTATTCTACCACCATAACCTCCATAGGCTAAAATCAACTAGGTGTTGATTGAGGAGTCCTTGGATGAGGGTGAAGTCATGCGTGAGGTAGAAATCAATAACGATTACTATGAGGAGGCCGTGGAGATCACACCAGAGTTTTATGTCTTATAGAATAACACACTAGTACCAGTGTTCCAAACCACGGTACAATGAAAAGGTAAAGACATAAACTCAACTATGAGAAGGTGGTTGTGGTGGGCAGCATCGACCAATGCCATGCCAACACTCTCCTATGCTCAATGTGGGGTCGATCATTTGATTAAAGGTTGTCCATATCACACTAGTGGTTTGGCTTCCACTTCTAACCATGCCACTATCATGACTATAATGTGCAGCCTGGGAATATCACACCGTTGAATGTCTTGACACGAGCGTAAGCAAAACAAGTGGGCATGTTGTAGAGAAGAGAAGAAGAAAGAAGAAAATTAAGCCATCCATCTCTCTTACTATCTTGTGTGTGTGTGTGTGTTTGCTTGTTGCAAAGGAACTCAAGCTCTCTCTCTCCTCCACATTCTCTTTATTTGGCATACTTTAAAATCGATCTTAGAAAGGGTTGAACTAGAACCAAATCTTGAATGGTTAACTAGAAAAGTGATAGACCAATCACAGAAGAATACAATTAAGTACTCAAAAAAACATTAAATTGAGAATTCTAAAAAAGATTTAAATTCAAAACAATAGCATTAGTTGAGGATGGTTTAGAATACATGTGATTAGTTGAGGATGGTTTAGAATACATGTGATTAGTTGTATGGTTGGGAAGTCGATCTTGCAAATTGTACTTGTAATGTTGAGAACTTCCCTTGTGCTTCTTGTGAACCTTAAAAAATCTTCAAAAATCAGTGCAACAGATTTTCATCAGATAACGCTGGATCGGACTCAATGTCACTAAGCTCATTATCCTCACAGTTTGCTTCTAATATATGTGTCTCCTCTAGTGTACGAGCCAACAGTCTGAGTGCATCCTCATTGTGATACGGCATGGGTACTATAGGTGAGTGAGCTAAGTAGCTATTGCTAGTTAAGATATCTAGGAAATGACCCACCACGCTCCAAAAGGGACAAGAAGTCATAGTGTAAGTGCATAAGCTCTTGCCCTCCTCCCCTGCTCTACAAGCTCTTCTTGTGCATTTCTTGTTAAAATGCAAGCAAGATGATGAGCTATGGTGGATCAAATGCAAGAATCAACATAATTAGCATGTGATTAAAATGAGATTAAGATGATTAAAATGAGATTAAGATGAGATTATTGAGCAATTAATCTAATACAATAATGTATGCATGGGTACTCAAAAACCAGCAAATACTCATTAAGCCAATGCCTCAATTTATAGGGTTTACATCCACAAGATGCCAAGCATCTAATCCCATTAATTTCTCCTTGATTTGTGCAACCTCCCCTATATCTGGCAGACACCTTTTCCTAAAATCTTTCCACACCCCTATATTCACTCATGCTACCCTCCTTGATTCTCTCATTAATACATACCTCTCACCTTTTCACTGCTACCCACTCAATTACAGACTCTCTTTTACAGCCTCTTGCTAAGGGCTTGTTCCCGCACACACCATTCACTTGTATATTTCAACACCTCCCCTCAAGTGAATAACTCTAGCACACCTGGACCCTATACCAAGTTTCCCTCTTACTTGGTAGCCCACGACTAGTGCCTCAAGTCCCTAACTCATAATCCTTGACACTCTCTCTCTCTCTATGTGTCCAAGGCTACTACAAGTGCCCGTGACCTTGACTAAAGTGCTCACACATACATCTACCACATGGCCTAATCATTGGTGGCTCAGAGGTGGTTTTACTCTGTTGGGGTAGGTTGGGTTGTGGGGTTTCTCTCCCTTTCTCTCTCAGAAAAGATGTCCTAACTCCTCTTCGTGTAGGAGTCTCCATGAAGTTTGCCGATGTCGATCCTTCTTCACTTGGTTTGCTGTAGCAGTCTCTAGCCATATGTCCTGGCTTCCCACAGTTGTGGCAAGTGAAGGTCCTTCCTCCTCCCCTGCCTCTTCCTTGTCCTCGTCCTCGTGATAATCCTCCTCGGGTGTAGAATGCTTTTTCCTCTCCAGTTGTAGGATCCAACCCTTTCTTCTCTTTGACCTTGGTCTCTTACTCTAGTAGAGCTTCTTCTATCTCATGTAGCTTCAATTCTGGTATATTCTTTAAGTTGCCACAATGTTCTCATATTCTCCTTTGTCCACACTCTTCAAAAGCACTACTAGTGCCTCATCATCCTCGACGTTCTTCCCAATAGCTGAGTTGTTTTTTAATGCTTTTGTATTTGTTCAAGTGTGTGGTTAGAGGTTCACTTTCCTTCATGTCAAGTTTCTAGAATTGCATTAGCAAATTTATCTTTGAATTTTTTGGTTGAGTGTTGTGAGGCAGCTCAAGAAGACAAGAAGACCACTATAGCTCGCCGACTCACCACCTTCAGAACACTCATAAGCACAAAGGGCACCACCAGCTTCTCTAGCTAGAAAGAAAAATCTCTCTCTCTCTCTCTCTCTCTCTACTACCCAGAGATATCCAAAGAAAGGCAGTTTCAACAGCTCACATATTTCATTATAAAAGCCTTTTATCTGTCAGCAAGGCTAACCACTCACATCTCATCAACCCAAACCCTATTATCCATTTACAAGGGGTTACATCACACATATTTTATTAATTGACAAGCTTCAACCACTCATCCTCGCACTCTCCTTTATATATCACACTCTCAGCAAACAACTCACACACACACTGCCTAAGCTTCTCTTGGTCTCACACCAGAGGCCTCAAACAAACAGCCCTCCCAGTAGAAAACCCGCAGCTGCACCAACATGAATCCTGGCCTCTGCTTTCCACGCCTGTAGAACAGCTCGACCAGCAGCCTTCCTTCAATGAGGCGGCCAACACCTTTAACCTGCAGCTCACCCACATGAGCTTGTCCACCAGAGCTACGCTCTTTGCCTACTTCTTTAGCTAACTTGTCAGTGCCCGGGAAGTCCCCAGCCAGGCTCTTCAGCATAATCACTCGCCAAGCGCTGCTCTTGCACAAGGCGGCTACATCGTGGTCTCTCTCTCTCTTTTCCGTCAGCTCACAGTTAACTCCAAGGGCGGCTCCCCTTTGTGCACACTAGCAGCAGCCACGTTTCCTCTTCTCTTCTTAAGTTTCCTCTATGAGCTGGGCGCCTTCTCTAGCGTTAACACCAGCTCATAACCCTTAACGCCAGCTTGATGTCTTTCTGGAAAGTGGTTTCCGCCTTATCACTGGCCAGCAACCCCACGCACCTCGATGTCAGCATTTGTGCCAGTCACCAGCTCGTCCCACTGGTTCCCACACGCGGCCCTCTCGACTTTCACACAGCCCTCGCTTGGCGCTGTCAGCCGTCGACCTTCGACACCAGCACCTGTCAACTTTCACTCTGGCTCTTCACCAGGGAGCCCCACCACCTCTCTCTACACACGATCACTCGCCAGGCATCCTCCTGACTACAAGGCGGCTCCAGTACCTTCTCTAGCACTGCAGGGCACTCCGACTCTCTTCCACACACCCTCCGTCTGTAGCTCTCCAATGCCTTCCTCTACTACCAGGCGGCAACTCCAGTGTTGTCTTCGCCTCACCCACTCTGCACATGGCGTCCCTTCTCTCCCTCGAAGCTGCTGCTTGCTGCTCTTCTTTTTTCGATTCTCCCCCTCCACTACTCCTTCGAAGCGGCCCCTTCTCTCACGCCTTCTAGAGGTTGAGGTGGCGGCCCATAAAGATTTCCAGGTGGCCTCCTACAAATTGGCCATGTGCAACATATAATTTTATTTATTTATTACTTCAAAATAATAGCCACCACTTACAATAGCCTCTCCTTCTCCTTGTGCTCCGGGTTATCACACTGCACCCACAACCTTTCCAAAACCAGAGCCGCCCACTGCCTCGTCATCACCATCATCATTACCAAGATGGCCATTCCAAACCAGAAAGATTCTCAAAACTCAAGCATAAAAGCAATCTAAAATTTGCTGGCGTCCCTTGTAAGTTCAATATTTACAGTCTGCATTGAGCTCCCTCTACATAAACCAGCATATCTACATTTATTTTCACCAGAAGCTCATCAAAACCCATCATTAATATCCTCATACTCATCCATCTCTTATTTACACACATCCCAGACACCTTCTTGACGACTAAAAAACTCATACAATTAAAAACTCCAAGTCTCCAATAGTTGTTCCGAAGAAAAATGCATTCACTAACTCACTCCAAAGCCATTCCGTCTGTACACTTGCCAGGGCATTCAGGGCAAAGTTTTATTGCAAACCATCCACACCATATGTACACTGACTCAAAACAGCTTTACAGAAAAAAACCTGACATACTTTGCCCAACCCCCAGCCTGCTGAATCATTCATGATCAGCAGCAAAAAGCATTTCGAGACCTAAATCCATATCTAAAAACTGCCCCTCATCTGGAATCATATCTTCAGACACTGCATCCTGTATAATCACCATCAAACGTGCATAATACTTCTTCAACCTGTATCCATTTACCCTGGAAGCATGTAAAGTCCTATCTAGTAAATCTGCCAATTGATAGGTGCCATTTGTAAATCCTTGCATCACCAAGAAAGGTCCTTCCCACTTAATTTGAAACTTTTTATGAAAGGCATTATCCAGCCTGCTATTATAACGTAATACCATATCATCCTTCATAATTCCTTTGCTTTTAATCTTCTTGTTGAACTTCTCCAGCGTCCTTGCCTGCATATCTTCATAATGCTTCAAAGCATTATCCCTATTCAGCTGTGCTTCTTGTAAATATAATAGCCGCTCTTTAAGGGCATCTTTAGGTTCTTCCAAAAGCTTCTCCAACATTTTAATAGCTGGTATCTCCACCTCAATAGGCAATAAGGCTTCTTTCCCATAAACCAGATAAAATGGAGTGAAACCCGTACCAGTTTTAACTGCTGTCCTGTATGCCCACAAGGCAGCAGGCAACTCCAGATCCCAATTCTTGCCTTGTTGCTCTGTCACCTTAGATAAAATCTTGATCAATTCACCATTGAACCGCTCATTCAGGCCATTACACTGTGGATAGTAAGGTGTGGTAAAACTACGACTGATCTTCATTTTTGTACACAAATAATCCATAAGCTCTGCTCTAAAACCTGGACCCTGATCAGAAAGTAATTCTAATGGCACACCAAACTTACAGCAGATATCCTGATATACAAACTTTGCTACCTCCTTAGCAGTAATTTGTTTCACTGCCTTTGCTTCCGCCCATCTAGAAAGGTAATCAACTGCAGTCAAGATGCAGCACTTCCCTCGGCTGGTAATAGGTAATGGTCCCACAGCATCAATCCCCCATTTTTCAAAAACATCATAAGCAAGAATTGTCTTTCTCATCTCAGGCTTTAATATCCGTCTACTGTGAGCTTGGCATTGTTTGCATGACCTGCACCAATGATTAACATCCTTATGTACACTTGGCCATATATAACCTTCTTGCAATACCTTATGCAAGGTAATCTTTGAGGCAAAATGTCCACCGCATGCTCCCTCATGATTTTCCTTAAGAATTTTGTAGATTTCTTCCTTCCAAGGTACCCTTCGCATTATCAAATCAATTCCCTTCAAATACAAAGCATCACCAATCATCACATACCTTGCAGCTTTCCTGATGAAGCCATATTTTTTTGATCTGTCAATACCATTAGGAATCATCCCTGTTAACAAAAACTCCTCAACATCCTGTAAATTCTCCTTGCCACAATAAAATGATGCATGAGCTTTAAGAACAAAAACTTCACCAATCATTCCCTAGGCTGCTTCATGAGCCTCCTCATTATGGCTTCGATCCACATGCTTTAGACTCCAAGCTTCAAATTCCTTCAGCAAACCCTTAATCTTGAAACACATTTCTCTGAGTAACATATTCTTTGACTTCCAAATTCCCAATACCTGTTTTACCACAAGCAATGCATCTCCTCGAATGCGAATCCTGTGTACACCATGCTTCAAGCATATTTGCAATCCAACTTCCAAAGTCAGATACTCCGCTTCATTGTTGCTATGTGCATCCACTTTAACACCCTTCTTAAAAACAAGGCAACCCTGTGGATCATAAAGCACCAAACCTCCTGAGGCTGCATCATGGCTTTTCCTGTAAGAACCATCAAAATATAATAAGTGTGCATTCACCAATTCAGCCGCATCTTCAACTGGCTTCTTGATGGTCTCCTCCTTTATAAGAAGAGGACTCTCCTTATATGTCAGTAGATCAGCTAAGGTAGCCCTGGTACTCTCTTTCACCAAGAATGAGAAAGTAAATTTCTGCAACTCAATCACCCACTTCATCATAGCTTTAGATAAATTTGTGCCATTTATCAACTGAGGCAAAAAAGTGTAGCTTGTCAAAAACACAAAAGGGCGAGGCAGTAAGTAATCGCGAAACCGCCTACATGCATATAGTACACTAACCATAACAAGTTCCACCTCTGATAGCAACCTCTCTCTGGCAAGTTTTACTCTGCTAGCACAGTAGACTGGTTGCATATAATGTGATTCTTTTCCCTTCTGCAATAACATAGCTCCAATAGCATCCTCACCTACTGAAAGATTGACATAAAATACCTGTTCCCAATTAGGTGCCTACATTGTAGGAATAGCTCCCAACACTTCTTTCACTTTTTGGAAAACCACCTCACACTCCTCCGTCCAATGCAAAGGATCATGCTTTGCTGCTTGCTGCAAAGGATATAACAACTGTGAAGATAGAGAGATGAATCGAGCCATATACTTCACCTTTTGCACAAAAGTAGCCAGTTGCCTTGTATTCTTTGGTGTAGGAAGAAGAAGAAGAGACTTGATTTTATCAGGATGTGGATCAATACCATTCTCTGAAATAACATGGCCCAAAAGCTTCACCCTCGGTTGAGCTAAAAAACACTTTTTTGGATTTAATTGACCACCACACTCATCATAACGCTGAAGAACTGTAGCCAGCTTATCACAATGCTCTTGCCTGGAGCTGTATATACAAAAATCATCAATAAAATCCTTCACAAACTTGTTCAAAAAAGGAGATAATACCCAATTTTCCCTTCTTTGATAGTAGGCTGGTCCATTCATCAATCCAAAAGGAAGAACTTTGTAGCAGAAACATCCCCACGGTGTAATGAAAGTCGTCTTGCGCTGATCTTCTTCTGCAATCTTTAACTGGAAATAACCTGAATACCCATCACAAACACTATACCTTTCATAACCAGCTACAGTATCCAAGATCTCATCCAAAAAAGGTAGGGGGTAAGAATCCTTCTTCGTAGCAGCATTCAAAGGCTTGAAATCCACACATATACGCCACCTGCCATCCTTCTTTGGACTCACCACTGTAGGACTTACCCACTCAGCTGTATCCACTGGTGTAATGAAACCTGCACTTACAGCTTATCAACTTCCTCTCTCAGGGCCTGCATTTGTTCTCGTCCCATCCTGCGAAGCTTTTGCCTAACTGTTTTTACACCTTCCTTCAACTCAATCCTCAAGTCTGGCCCTTTAAATCCTCGAATCTCTCTATAAGAAGTGATGAACAATTCTGGAAAATGAGACAGCATATTAACATATCTAACCTTTTCTCCACTCGAGAGATCCGGACTCAGCATTCCTTCAATCAGCTCCTGCTTCTTCTTCACTTCTATCTTTGGTTGCAGTAATTCCTCGATCACTTCATATGACCCCATAGTATCTTCTCCCTCAGCACCCACTTCATGCACTTCTTTATCTTCATTACCTTGTTGTTCTGATATAAGAAAAGCCACATCTGCCCCTTCTCCACTAGAAGCAGTGGTCGATGAATCCATCTCTGATTCAGAAGTAGTGGTGGTAGTTTCCTCTTCACTTGATTCCTGTGGCCTCTCCCACACATCATTTAAAGATCTTCTACTATGCATCTCAAAAGATTTTTTATTATCCTGCTTATTATGCAAAGAAATGGTCCCATACCTCCAGTCTTGTACTGCACCCACCACTCGCAACCAGGGTCGTCCAAGAATGATTGGAAAAGCACCCAGACCCGCAGGCATCACATGAAAATCTACAGTAGCTTTGACATTAAAAGCTTCAATTTCCAATTCCTTTATCATACCAAGACATTTTACCTTTTGATGATTAGCCATCCTGATTCGAAACCCAGAAACCCCAGACACCCTCAAGCCTGACTGCTCCACACATGATTGGGTAATCACACAGATTTGAGCTCCTCCATCTATATAGGCCTGACCAAGGCTCCTACCTTTACTCCACACCTCCACAATAGGACAAATATCTGGAAGCTCTTCTAAAGATAGTACTTTGACTGACCTCTTCTCTGACTCCTTTTCCATTGGATTCACCAGTCTCTTCCATTGTCTTCTCAATTTTGGCACCATCTCCACCAACTGCCCAAAGGTGATGTTTGCCTTCCTGTTCACCAAATCAGACTTCAAGTCATAGCTGGTTTGTTGCCCGTCCCCCAGTGGGAAATCTGACACCTGGAACCTTCTACGAGGCTTCCGTTTCCTTTTGGCTTTCACATCTTCTCCTTCCTGCTGCTTCCCCTTCTTACGGCTGGGTCCAGCCACCCCTTTTCCTTCTCTTTCATCTGTGTTGTGCGCTTGCCAACAGGCATCACATCCCCTTCTTCTCTCACCTGAACATTCTCCAGAGTAACAACATTCATGACCTTTGCCTTTCCCTTCTCCTCAGCTGTAATTCCACTGGGGCCTGCTTGATCCCTGATATCAATACCATAATCATTTGACCTGTCAGGTAACTGTGAAGGTAGTGGGTACATATCACCACCCATACGTTGAGGCTTATCACAATCTGTACTCAGATGACCAAGCTCACCACAGTTCCAGCATGTAGGGATGAAACGACGGCCCCTACCGCGACCACGTCCATACCCTGCTTGTCCATCTCCCCCCTCATGATTGTTGCCACGGCCTCTACCACATCCACCACCTGTACTTCCATTAAATTTAAGCTCAAATTCTTCATAAGATCAACCATCTGTTTCATATCCTGCCGCAATCCTTCATCAGAACCTGCAGGAACCATAGGTACTCCTTGACTAGCTTGAGGCACCATCTGCATAGCTTGGGCTTCAGTGGGCTTCATCCTCTCAATCACTGCATTCATGGGTGTAGCCTCCACTCTACGAATCTTCGGCTATGCTACAACTGGAATCATCCCCAGCTGATTCATTCGTTGCAGCTTCCAATCTTTTGACTTAGCAATTTCTACCGCATCCTCAAAAGACCTGGGCTTCTTCAATTCCACTTTCCAGCGAATACTCCTCTTAAGCCCGGCTACAAACTTGTTCTTCTTCATCATATCAGGCGGCACCTGGTCTTCCCCTAAAGCCCCGCATAGAGTCTCCCATAGCAAAGAAAATTTCTTCATATAATCATCTAATGATTCAAACTCACCTTGTGTCAGAGCTTGCACCTCGTGCCAAACCTTGTCGGGGTCTTCCACCTTCTTGAACCTGTTGCTAAGTGCTGTCTTTAATCCATTCTCCGTCATATCAAGATGTGGAACAGCAACCCTCAATGACTCCTCATAAGTCCTGTACCAGGTCCTTGCATCCCCTTTCAAACAGATGCTCAGAAGACGCAACACCTGTACCGACTCATTAATATGGTTGCTTATGCATGCAACCTCCATCCTTTCCAAGAAGTCTGCCACATCCTCATTAGGGCTACCATAAAACTCTGGATAAGACATCATTTTAACCCCCAAACTTCACCTCAGATCCCAAGAAAGCACTTTCTCTGAAACTCTCAACCCTAGGGCACACACCCTGATAACTGAAGGAAATAACAGAGCAATCCTCAGTCAAACTATACCAGAAAGAGCAACTCCTCAGTGGGACAATCTCTGAGCAATCCTCAGTGGGGGCACCAGAAAGATGTGAGGCAGCTCAAGAAGACAAGAAGACCCGCTGACTCACCACCTTCAGAACACTCATAAGCACAAAGGGCACCACCAGCTTCTCTAGCTGGAAAGAAAAAAATCTCTCTCTCTCTCTCTCTCTACTACCCAGAGATATCCAAAGAAAGGCAGTTTCAACAGCTCACATATTTCATTATAAAAGCCTTTTATCTGTCAGCAAGGCTAACCACTCACATCTCATCAACCCAAACCCTATTATCCATTTACAAGGGGTTACATCACACATATTTTATTAATTGACAAGCTTCAACCACCCATCCTCGCACTCTCCTTTATATATCACACTCTCAGCAAACAACTCACACACACACTGCCTAAGCTTCTCTTGGTCTCACACCAGAGGCCTCAAACAAACAGCCCTCCCAGTAGAAAACCCGCAGCTGCACCAACATGAATCCTGGCCTCTGCTTTCCACGCCTGTAGAACAGCTCGACCAGCAGCCTTCCTTCAATGAGGCGGCCAACACCTTTAACCTGCAGCTCACCCACATGAGCTTGTCCACCAGAGCTACGCTCTTTGCCTACTTCTTTAGCTAACCTGTCAGTGCCTGGGAAGTCCCCAGCCAGGCTCTTCAGCACAATCACTCGCCAAGCTCTGCTCTTGCACAAGGCGGCTACATCATGGTCTCTCTCTCTCTTTTCCATCAGCTCACAGTTAACTCCAAGGGCGGCTCCCCTTTGCGCACACTAGCAGCAGCCACGTTTCCTCTTCTCTTCTTAAGTTTCCTCTATGAGCTGGGCGCCTTCTCGAGCGTTAACACCAGCTCATAACCCTTAACGCCAGCTTGATGTCTTTCTGGAAAGTGGTTTCCGCCTTATCACTGGCCAGCAACCCCACGCACCTCGATGTCAGCACTTGTGCAAGTCACCAGCTCGTCCCACTGGTTCCCACACGCGGCCCTCTCGACTTTCACACAGCCCTCGCTTGGCGCTGTCAGCCGTCGACCTTCGACACCAGCACCTGTCAACTTTCACTCTGGCTCTTCACCAGGGAGCCCCACCACCTCTCTCTACACACGATCACTCGCCAGGCATCCTCCTGACTACAAGGCGGCTCCAGTACCTTCTCTAGCACTGCAGGGCACTCCGACTCTCTTCCACACACCCTCCGTCTGTAGCTCTCCAATGCCTTCCTCTACTACCAGGCGGCCACTCCAGTGTTGTCTTCGCCTCACCCACTCTGCACATGGCGTCCCTTCTCTCCCTCGAAGCTGCTGCTTGCTGCTCTTCTTTTTTCGATTCTCCCCCTCCACTACTCCTTCGAAGCGGCCCCTTCTCTCACGCCTTCTAGAGGTTGAGGTGGCGGCCCATAAAGATTTCCAGGTGGCCTCCTACAAATTGGCCATGTGCAACATATAATTTTATTTATTTATTACTTCAAAATAATAGCCACCACTTACAATAGCCTCTCCTTCTCCTTGTGCTCCGGGTTATCACACTGCACCCACAACCTTTCCAAAACCAGAGCCGCCCACTGCCTCGTCATCAGCATCATCATTACCAAGACGGCCATTCCAAACCAGAAAGATTCTCAAAACTCAAGCATAAAAGCAATCTAAAATTTGCTGGCGTCCCTTGTAAGTTCAATATTTACAGTCTGCATTGAGCTCTCTCTACATAAACCAGCATATCTACATTTATTTTCACCAGAAGCTCATCAAAACCCATCATTAATATCCTCATACTCATCCATCTCTTATTTACACACATCCCAGACACCTTCTTGACGACTAAAAAACTCATACAATTAAAAACTCCAAGTCTCCAATAGCTGTTCCGAAGAAAAATGCATTCACTAACTCACTCCAAAGCCATTCCGTCTGTACACTTGCCAGGGCATTCAGGGCAAAGTTTTATTGCAAACCATCCACACTATATGTACACTGACTCAAAACAGCTTTACAGAAAAAAACCTGACAAGTGTCAATTAAATTTTTGAGTTCATCCCATGCATCTTTAGTCCATTGTATACATGTGATGTGGTGTATGATTTCATCATTTAAACTGAGTGCAATGAGTCCTGATGCTTTCTCATTCCTATTCTCCTATTCATTCTCCCCATGCTCCTCTGGACATTGATCTCTTCCCTCAACTAGCCCCCATAGATTATGCTTTCTCATTGATATTCTTCTATTCATTCTCCCCATGTTCCTTTGGACATTGATCTCTTCCCTCAACTAGCCCCCATAGATTTTTTCTCATGAGCAAATACATGCTCTTTGTTTGCCATGTATGGAGCTGCTCCCTGTTAAATTTAGCTATTTCTTGTGCCGTGCTCATGATGATGTGAAGGGGGTCTTACCTCTTGATCCAATTCAAGATTCAAGGATATTGTCTATCCTTTGACAACTCAAATTTGGTGTTTCATGATGATTACAACAGATTTATCAGCATAAATTCACCAAAAATTACATAAAGCCAAGGGTAATTGATCTGTACTGATGAATGGTTGGACTATCAAACATCTCCAAATTGTAATCTTAAGTGATAGGGATCTATATCAGATACCCAATGGTAAATTTGAACCCTCAATTGTACCAAAATGTAGTGATTAGTATTTATTAATCACAAATTAACCAATACTAATAATCACAGATTAATCACAGATTAGTAAAATAATCCCCTGTTTTGTGTACAGAAAATAGAGTGTGTGGGGAAGCCAGATCTGGTGCCTTAAAGTTCAAATGAGCTCAGATCCTTTCAAAGGAATCAATAGCAATTACTCTAGTAGAGGATCAAGCCAAGAAACAAAAGATTTTACCAAACATTGAATGCTATCTCTATTTTACCAAAGTTACCAAAGTCACTTGTTTGCAGATTTGTTACAGAGCTTGATGCCACTTCTCCTTGAGGAATTTCACAAAATTGAGATCACCAGCATGTAGAGAACCCTTGAAAACCCTTGGGGCTAAGAGGAATTAGACCAATTCCTTCTGTGTAAGTGTACATTTGAGATCTTCTCCAGAAAGAAGGCGCCAACAAAATTACGAAATGCAGCAGCTCCCGGTGGCGGTTTGATGATTTGAGGTGGTTAGCTGAAGCGTGGGGAATCTCCTCAAGTGTGGCTAAGAGGGTTTGGGCTAATGTTAGAGAGAGAGAGAGCTCCTCCACCAGCTGGGGGTATAGAAACTAGTTGAAAATAGACTTAAAAAGTGATTATCTCCTAATTATGATTAATAGGGTGATTAGTAAGATAATTAGGCTCAACAACTGGATGAATCCTAAGCTTGGCTCTGATACCATGTTAAAATGCAAGCAAGATGATGAGCTATAGTGGATCAAATGCAAGAATCAACATAATTAGCATGTGATTAAAATGAGATTAAAATGAGATTACTGAGCAATTAATCTAATACAATAATGTAGGCATGGGTACTCAAAAACTAGAAAATACTCATTAGGCCAATGCTTCAATTTATAGGGTTTACATCCACAAGATGACAAGCATCTAATCCCACTGATTTCTTCGTGATTTGTGCCCACCTCCCCTACATCTAGGGGCACCTTTTCCTAGAATCTTTCCACACCCCTATATTCACTCATGCTACCCTTGATTCTCTCATCAGTAGATACCTCTCACCTTTTCACTGCTACCCACTCAATTACAGACTCTCTTTTACAGCCTCTTGCTAAGGGCTTGTTCCCACACACACCCATTCACCTGTATATTTCAATATTTCTTACTTGATAGGTTCCTCCCCCACTGGGTAAAGTACACTCACGTCATCATGTCATTGTGGTGTCTCTCCTACCATGGGCTACAAGGGTATGTCCCATAGCACCTAAAATAACACAGTTATGCTATTTTAAGCCAAAAATAACTTTTGAATTCAAATAGATGTAGCCTAAATGAGAGTTATTAAAAATGGTGTAAGATGTCAAGTGCTAACTTGGTGGATGGTAAGGTGGCCAAAGGATGAGAGCAAGGTGTTGCCATGATCATGGAAATGCAATGGATTGCATAGGGGGAATCGCAAAAGGATGTTCATCTAACGATGGGGCAAGCATGAAACCCATAAAAGAATTTATGACAATGATTTTAAAATTTAGAGTACCATGGGGGCTAGGCAATTCAATTTGTGTTCTAAGAGAGTTGAATGTGATCCTCCATGTTGCCGATTACCTCTCGAACATAATCTTGTGCAATAGGTCCAAAGTTCTCTTCCTAACATTGTTGAAGTTTTTCCTATCTTTCCCTTGCCTCCTGTTGGACTTGGATCTTCTTTTGAGGCCCTTTCCATGGCGGCTTTCTTGCCATGAGAAGCACATAAGGATTCTTCGGTGAGGGGTTCATAGATTTTTTAAAACTTATTTTTGCCATTAAGGAAACAACTCCGTCTCAAGAGTCTCAACACATATAGAACCTTGTGGAGTAACTTCACAAATCTTAAATGGTCCCTTTCTAATATAGTTGAGCTTTTTCTTTTCACTACGGACCCCATACATAAGTATAAGATCTCCTACCTCGATCTCCTTGTCCTTGAGATTTTGGTCAAACCACTTCTTTCTTCGATCCTTTTTTTGTTAGCATGTTTTGAACTATAATTTATCTTTACTCTATAAGTTGTTCTAAAACAAACAACTGTTAAGCCAATTCATTACCATCAAGCTTTTCATTTATAACTACCCTTAAGCTAGGGATCATGAACTCCCAAGGCGTTACTATCTCCTACCTCGATCTCCTTGTCCTTGAGATTTTGGTCAAACCACTTCTTTCTTCGATCCTTTTTTTGTTAGCATGTTTTGCACTATAATTTATCTTTACTCTATAAGTTGTTCTAAAACAAACGACTGTTAAGCCAATTCATTACCATCAAGCTTTTCATTTATAACTACCCTTAAGCTAGGGATCATGAACTCCCAAGGCGTTACTGTCTCAAGTCCATATACCATCTTAAATGGTATATACCATCTTAAATTAGTTTCATACCATATTAAATGGTATGAAACTAATTACAACTTTATATGATGTGAGATACGCCCATAAAGCTGTTACTATGAGCTTAGACTCCCAGTCAAAGCATTGAGCCTTAACAATCTTTGTCAATATCGAAATAAGAACCTTGTTGGTTCTCTCTACTTGGCCATTTACCTAGGATAATATACCCTTAACTTACTGTGTGCAATCATCAATGTGTTAGTGAGATTTTTTATAAGATCGTTGATGAAATGCTTACCTTAATCACTCATCACTAGCTCAAATTGACATCCAAATCGGGTAATGATGTTCTCATAGAGAAACTTAGTAGTCACCACCATGACATTTGCTTTTCATAAAGCTCTTGCTTCAGCCCATTTGGTTACATAATCTGTGGCAACAATGATGAAGCATGCTTGTGTTGCCACATGTAGCAGGACTAATAGGGCTAATAAAATCTAAGCTCCATTTTTCAAAAAAGGTTGGTTGCCACACTAATAGGATGAAATGGCATCATATCCTTCTTCTATAGCTTGGCACAACATTGGAACTCATCACAACCTTTTACAAATAGTGCACAGTCCTTAAAAAATGTTGGCCACCAATACCCTAAGTGGAGTATTTTCCTAGTTGTGATTTGTGTCACAAAAGGTCCACATTCTACCCCGTGGTGTGCTTGTTCCATGATCATGAGATGTTCATCCTCCCATGGAAAGCATCTAAGAATATCATCCTTATCTTTTCTATAAAGAGTTTCGGCAAATAAGTTAGTAAGGTGTACTCTCTTTTAGCAACTTTCATGCTAAATCTTTCCTCAATTCCTTTCCTTCTGGAAAACCATTAGCTAAAAAGTTAACAATTTTCTCGCTCCATTGTGGATTAGCTTCAACCTTGAATAGTGCATTATCCGGTAACTCGTCCCCAATTGGTGCTTCATCATTAGGTACGCGTGATAGATGATTTTCCATGACATTTTTGTTACCATGCCTCACAACTATGGTGAAATCAAATTTGAAAAGAATCAATAAAACCACCTTGTGATTCTCCCTATGAAGCATAAGGTAGAAAAGGGCTTGATGATCAACATAAAAAATAAATTTATTTAGTAAGAAGGTAATGACTAAATTTCTTAATAGCATATACCATTCATAAACCCTCATGCTCTATGGTGGTATAATTCATTTTAGCCTCATTCAATTGATGGCTTGCAAAACTAATAGGGTAGTCCAATTTATAATCACATAGCTGGGCTAGGACACATCCAATTACAAAGTTAGAAGCATTAATATGCATATGGAAGATAATATCCGAGTTTGACACTTGTAGTATGGGACCACTAGCCAAAGCTTACTTCAATGTGTCATACACAAGTTGGCATTCTTCTGTCTACTCAAATATAATGAGAGACTTGTACAAAGATCTAGCTATCTTAGCATAAAATAATATGAACTATCGATAATATCCAACATGACCCATAAATCTTTGAGCCCCTTTGTAGTTTGTGGGTGACGGTAATTCCAAAATGACTGATTTTTTCCTCATCTATAGAAATACCATTTTTGGACACTACATGTCCCAAGATCACTCCATGCTTGAACCAAAATTGGCATTTGAAAGGGTTTAATGATATGTAATAAAGCCTACACCTTTCAAAGATCTTTCTTAAGCATGGTAAATGTTCTTTTCAGGATGAACGAATGCATAAGTTATCTAAGAAAGCTTCAATAAGTTCTCTTAAAGGCAATATTCATCAACCTTTAGAATGTGGTTGGTGTGTTGGTTGGGAAAAATGGCATAATATGATAAGCATATACCCCACCTTCTATAAAAAATGTTGTTTTATCTTGGTCCTCGGGCGCAATGGAAATCTAATTATAGCCTGAGTATCCATCTAAAAATCTATAAGCTTCCTTGCTTCTTGTAACTTGCTCTAGCACATGTTTAGAATAAGATAAGGGGTAGTAATCCATGTGGGTGGCAGCATTCACCTTCTTAAGATCCACACACTCTAAGTTTTCCACTTTTCTTAGGCACAACCATAATAGGTGACACCCACTCTGAGTGTTCGATCTCATAAATGAATCCACATTCAATAAGCTTGTCAATTTCTTCCTTCACAATTTTGGCATATTTAGGGTTCATTGGATTGGGTCGTTTGCTAGACTGGTCTCACATTTAGTACCATTTGAATGGTGTGTTATACAAAACTAGTAGGAACTCTCTTCATGTCATGGTAAGTTGAGGCAAAGTAGTCCTTATACTCCTTGAGGAGAGCTACAAGTTTAATATCCTTGGCCTTATTTAAGTCCTTGGCTATGTAGACAAGCTTAGGATCTTCTCCTAGGTCAGCCAAGTCTACTTCCTTGGCCTCTCCAAGCCTGTCACATAGATTCCTCCACTCTCACTTGTGGGGTTACGTTTGGTATTATCAAACATTAACTTGCATTCCCCTATGATGTATGACTTGTAATGCTCAGCTCATTTTGCTTTCCTTCTTCAACTACAGCATTAGCCTCTCGTTCCTTCTTTGCGAGTTCATGATTTTGTTTCCTCCTGGTTGAGCGCGACTCGATTTTGGTTCATGAAAGACTTTCACCTTAGCTATATCAATTGGGGGTGGCCTACAATACTTGACATTTTGTAACTCCGCTTCCTAATCATCTATAAACTTTTGATGTAAGTCTATTGCATCTATGTACTAGAGCCATTGGGTGGTAGTTTTTCTTTCTTGTAGCCTTCTATGATGATTCGTTGTATATGTCTCCACCATCTTCAAAGATTCTCCTTGGTGTTTTGAATAGCTTCATCCCTTTCTTCAAATTGGAAATATGTATCAAATTCGGAGGTACTCCCTATATTTTCTTTTGATGTTGGCAACTCTATTTTTCTTGTGGGGGTGACTGAGGAGTTAGTGTTTCTTTTAGTCTTTGTTTCAGACTCCTCGCCACTATTGTTGCTTGAGCTTCAGTTATCCCATGTGGACTCAAGTTCCCTATAACCAATCCCCTCAGTGTATCAAAAGGTAAAGAACGAATCATTTGTAGGGGCACAACCTTAGGGAGCCCTCACCATTAGGTGTAACCCATGTAGATCCTTTAGCTCCCGAGCTATCGATTGTTGTAGCCATCATATGTATCCAGTCTAGATAATCTTCAGGCTCAATAGCTCCCGAGCTATCGATTGTTGTAGCCATCATATGTATCCAGTTTAGATCATCTTCAGGCTCAATAGCTTGTTTTTTAGCATCTTTGTAGGGTGGGTCCTTCCCTACATTGGTCTCTTCTCTACAGATATAGCAGTATTGCAAATGGGTTGAATGGATAGTAGTATCAGATCTCTAGTTGAATAGTCCACCACTACCCATCGGTCTCTTCTCCGCAAGTATAGCGGTATTGCAAAGGGGTTGAATGGATGGTAGTATCAGATCTCTAGTTGAATAGTCCACCACTACCCAACCATCGGTCTCTTCTATGCAAGTATAGCGGTATTGCAAAGGGGTTGAATGGATGGTAGTATCAGATCTCTAATTGAATAGTCCACCACTACTCATTGGATGTACGTGACCAGTCACGAGGTCTACTCTAAGGATTGAGTCATCAAATTGTAGCTAGACATGGTTTTTAGACCAATCATGGACCATTTTAGCTTCACGCATAGATGGTCTTCCTAAGATCATTCTATAAGAATCAAGTTTCTTGGAAAAGTCCATCACAATAAACATATGCCTCACTCGATGTTTCAACACCTTGATCTTAAGATTGTGTAACATTCCCATTGGTTTGGTAATAGAACCATCAACCATTTTAACCACAATATCTGACACTCCAAGCCTGGGTTTGGCCAATTTCTCCCATCATTTTTTAGTGATTATACTGACTTCTATACCATCATCTAGGAATTCCATTACTGTGATGCCCTTGGTAGTGTAATGTGTTAGATTCATTACCTTCAAAGTATTGACCCAATTTATTCAATGGATTGATTTGGCATACTCATCCTCTACTTCGGTTATTGGATCTTCTATGATTTGAGTCATCGAAATTCCATAGTAGGGTTGAGTCTCACAGGTTTCTATAAATAATGGTAGTCCTATGTTGAGTTCTCCATTTAAAAGAGATTTCTTTAATGCTCTGAAGAGTTTGAGATCTCCACATAAGCACGTAGTTTGGCCATCCCTCCTGTTCCATATAGGCGAGGGAACTAAGGGACTTGGAGGAAGTAAAGGGAAATTGACAAAGGCCAGGGGGAAGTGTGAGCTCGATGGAGGTGTCGGTTTCTATGGCTTGTCCATGATTAAAGAGGTGGGCCCAAGTGAAGAGCGTGGTGGCGGCGGTAAGAGGATGTATTGGTAGGGTGAAGAGGGTGGTGGGGTTGTTGAAGGAGATTTGGCTTTGGACGAAGAGGGTGACAAGCAGGCTGATGAAGTGGAGAGTGATTTTGGTGATGAGGTAGGAGAGGGTAGAGGTGGTGATGAGATCCTTGAAAAATATATTATGTTGTAGAAGGTTAAGATGGAGGGCTCATAAATTGATCTCTAGGATGACATGTCAATGTCCTGTACCACATTTTGGCTTTTAGAGAACATGGCTGATTTCAACTCAGGAATCCCAGCATCTAACGTAAATAACCTGCCTTCTTTCTTGCCTTTGGCAATGACTCAACATCCATTTTTGAAATCCTCAACGAAGCATCCATGCTTTGAAACGAACCTGTAAACCTTGTTCCACCATTTGACCAACTGAGGCCAAACTTTTTGTAATAGAAGGCACATACAAGACATCTGCCATAGACTTTGTTTCACCATTGTGCATAACCAATGGTACACTTCCAACATGTGTGATAGCATGTTGGGTATCATCTCATGTCTCCAGATAGCCTTTCACAACTTCCAACATGTGTGATAGCATGTTAGGTATCATCTCTTGTCTCCACATAGCCTTTCACATCCATAGGCTTCATATTTCAAACCATATATGTGAAATCTACTCTGTTTCTGCACATCTGCCTGCGCCGCCTGCTGTGGGGTTGATTTGAGAGGCTTGTTGTGATAATTGAAGGTATATATAGATGCCCAACACACCTAGGCATGTGCCCAATCCATCAATGTAGTGATTTTTGCAAAAAACTAGCTTAATTGCATCAACAATGGACCTCACTTCTCTGTTTTTTGTGAGGGCTTCAAAACAGTGAATTTCCACTCACATAAATGCATCAACTTTGCTCCAAATTCAATGTAGGGCTTGCACATGAGTTGCCAATACATTCCCCTTTGCCAGATACATGATTCTTTGTTAGATTTACAATTATTTGCATCATACATTCACCACACTCAAGCTTCAATGGAGAGCTTGCAAAATAGAAATTTCTCTTTGCTCAAATCTGGTGTTGTTTGTGTTTTTGCACCTACAATCCGCTCAAGGATGTTTAGTAGTCCTTACCCGGTAGGCCAAGCTCTCAAATTTGATGAAAATCAATGTGCTCCAAGCTTCACAGCTCCAATGGCAAGCTTCACAGCTTCTTCTCCCTCTTCTCTCACTCACTCATAAACCCTAATAGAGAGCACCAGGCTCTGATACCATGATGAAAAATAGGTAGAGGGAGAGAAGACACACACACAGCAGCAAACCCTAATGTATATTACAAACCCTAATCATAGAGGGAAGCCATCTCCCAATGCATAAAGCCATAATCCATCATCTACAACACACACTATGTGTTGTGTCCACACACTGCTAACCCTAGCTAATGTCCACACAACTATGACCAGCTAGACACGGTCATTTATGTCTCACACATATTACTACCTAACATGCCAGCACATAGTGCAACTAGCACAAGAAGCTGACATCGAGCTTGAATCTCAACAAGAGTCACCAAGGTTTTGAAACCTAGTGGCATCATTGGAGACGTAAGATTGGTCCAATGTATGGTAGATGTGATTGGGGGTTATAGTTGAGGCATGGGCCTCAAGGGCTGGTAGGTTTCAACTATTAGAGTAAGTTTTGGTGTTGGCATGTTTACCCCTTTAGGCTAGTCATTACATCCCACTGTTTTCTTTGTCTATTTGTATGTCTTTGTACTTGTTTTTTTCCCCCCCCCTTATATTATAGCCTAAAATAGCCTTTGTGTATGCTTGGTCGACCATCCTATCTCTTAAATGAGGGTCTATTTCTAAGAATTTCCTCTTAGGTGCTAGGGATGTGAACGTCCTCCAAGAAATATTTTGTTCCACTAGTGGTTTCCCAGATGGTAGTGAAAGTCTCAAAACTTGTTTTCCTTGTATTGTTGCCCCAAACAGGTTTTTGTAGCCCTTAAATATGCTACAGAAAGAATTTGAAAACATGTTCTATAAGAGAGTTGTAATATTTTTGGAGTATAGCTTTTCTTCCCTAACCCTATCAAGATTCTTGCATTTAGTAGCTTAAATAGTAGTCCAAAAGTGGTCCATAAGCTTATTTTTATAGATTTTAGCATATTTTTTCACCTTGATTTCTGGTTTAACTTTTATAACAATTGGTCAAAGGCCAAAGGCCAAAACAATGGAAATTGGCTTGGTCTACTTAAGGAAATATTTCTCAGGGGATTCACTATAAGTAAACCCTATGTATCACGTGCGTTCAAGGCCTATTTTTAAAATCCCTTATCTGTGAAAAGGGATTTTAAAAATCCCTTCTGTTGAAACCATGTGCTACACTTACATATTTATGAGTGACCCCCCCCCCCCCCTCCGGCCCGGTGAGAAGTATTTAAATTAAAGATCTCGGAAAGATCTTGAAGCTGAGCACTATAATTCATCAGCTTCACAATTTGGGAGGTACAAGCCTACGAATAGGACTAGTGTAGGGAGAGGTTGAAGAAGGAGAAAAATAAAGAATCAGGTATGGCTATAGCTAATGCAGAAAACATCTAATGCAGAAAACAACGAATCAGAAAACTATGCACATGATGATTGGGCTTTCATTGTGCACTGCAATTTTGACCCTTCACATAAGGATGTATGCATGGTTGTTATAGATGTTCATGTCTGGTATTTTGACAGTGGTGCTAGTAAGCACAATACTTCTCATCACAGTTTATTCTCATCACTTGAATCTCCTCCATAGGGAAGCACCATTACATGTGCAAACAACTCTTCATATCATGTAAAAGGGGTTGGTAAAATTGTTCTCACTGCTGCAAAAATGGTGGAACAATATGCTCTCAGATGTATTATATGTACCAAGGATCAAGAAGAACTTGCTATATCTATCTCTACCATATTAAGGCTGGCTTAGTGGTTCAGTTTGTGGATGATAGATGCATTGTTCATGATTACAGTGAGATGGTAATACAATTGTTACTTTTGGTACTTTGTCTCATGGCCTTTACAGGCTAGATGCATATGAAAGACAAAAGCATGCAATATATGTACAGTTTCTACCACAAAGTCAATGGGTGATGCTAAGCTATGGCATGCACACTTTCGTCACTTGAACTTTGGCACTTTGATGCGTTTTCATAAGTATGACATGGTGTTTAAGCTACCACATCTTGAAGCCGCTATTAAAAATGCCTATGAGGGCTACATTCTTGGAAAAATGCAACGGGCATCATTTCCAAAAGATGGTTCAGCTACTAGAGCTATCCAAAAATTGCAACTTATACACAATGATGTATATGGTCCTATGAGGATACCATTATTTGGGGTTTGTTACATTCATTGATAATTATTTCAGACATTCTTGGGTATATCTATTCGGAGTTACCACTATTTTGTCACATTATTTGATGATTATTCCAGACATAACTAGGTATATCTCTATGAGGACATCTACTAGGGGCTACCTCTATTTTGTCACATTCATTGATGATTATTTCAGACATACCTAGGTATTCCCATGAGGACACAATCTATTGGGGGCTACCTCTATTTTGTCACATTCATTGATGACTATTCCAGACATACTTAAGTATAACCATTGAAACAGAAATTCGAGGTTTTTATGTGCTTTAAGCACTTTGTTGCTATGGTTGAAATGTTTCTACACGTAAGATTGGTACCCTGCATACTAAATAAGGGGGAGAGTATATATCTAAGGATTTTCATGCATACGTGGCTGATCATGAGATAAAACACCAATGTACTATGCTCTATACACCTTAGCAAAACGGTGTAGCTGGAACACAAAAATAGGTCTCTCATGGAGATGGCATGTTGTATAGTCAAAAGTCAAGAGTTACCTCATGGTTTCTGGCTAGAAGCAATTATGTGTGCAACATATGTTTTGAACAAGTATCCTACAAAGGCTTTACATACAATTATGTGTGCAACATATGTTTTGAACAAGTATCCTACAAAGGCTTTACATACAATTATGCCTTTTGAAGCTTGGAATGGTAGAAAGCCCTCTGTGGCTCACTTACACATTTTTGCTTGTCTTGCTTATGTACTTGTGCCTAAGCAAATTCCTTAGCAAGCTTGACGATAAAGTTGTTAAATGTATTTTTGTGGGGTACAGCTCCGAAAAGGTTATCGTCTCTATCATCCTACTACTATGCGGATTCTTGTGATGAGTAGAGATATTATATTTGTGGAAGATGCAATTCAGCCCTTGCTTTCGTGTAAAAAATAGCAAAATGTATGTTCCCAAGATATATTCGACACTCTCCTTCCATTGTTCAATGTAGGACACATTGATGTAGACCACTTGGGTACTCAAAGGAATGCTGAAAATCAACCCACACAGGTAAAAATGAGCATGTTTTCAGCCCAGATCAGGCTATTGATGAGGAAAATGTGGATGATGTAGTTGACAAGGAAAGAAGGTAAATTGAGGAGTCAAAATGCCTGGTGCAAACACTACATGATAGAAAATTGGCCACTCCTTTGCCTAGCAGAACACGTGGAGATTCTCATTGCACATCTCATGTTGATGCAGGTCATGCTCTTATTGCCAGTTTATGTAATGAAGAGGAATCTACCTCCTTTGATGAAGTAAAGGAATCAGAACAATGGATGAGTTCTATGCAATTTGAATATGATGCTTTACTTAAAAATGATACTTGGGACTTGTCTGATTTGCCTCATGGGGCAAGAAGGCCATTGGTACGAAATAGGTTTACAGGCTTAAACGTAAAGCTAATGGTAGTGTCGAGCGATACAAAGTAAGGCTTATTTTGTAAAGGGTTATGCACAGGAAAAAGGTATTGACTATGGTGAGACCTTTGCACACCCACATCGTATAACTACCATGCAGAGTATCATTGCAATAGCAACACATAAAGATTGGAATGCACATCAATTAGACATCAAAATTGCTTTTTTGAATGGAGATTTGCATAAGGAGGTCTATGTATCTCAGCCTCATGGCTTTGTTTAGAAAGGTCAAAAATCAAAAGTATGTAGATTGAAAAAAGCTTTGAATGGTCTTAATCAAGTGCCCAGAGCATGGTATGAGAAGATACATTCATACTTGGTTGCACAAGGTTTCTGCAACTGTCAGTACCCTCTATATTAAGAGGACTAAATATCAATTTTTGGTCATCGTGTTATACGTTGATGATGTGGTGCTTATAGGCCCTGATGATGATCACATATCAGCTTTTATTGTTGATTTACACAAGTCTTTTGAAATGTCAGATCGTGGCTCGTTGCACTATTATTTGGGCACTGAGCTTTGACAGTGTAATGATGGCATTGTTATGCTGCAGACACAATACATAGAGGCATTGTTGAAGAGATTCAATCTTGGAGACTGCAAACCTATTGCTACATCTATGGAACGTAGTTTGCGACTTAGTCTTGAAGATGCAGGTGATCCTTTTGATGCTGGCATGTATCAAGAAGTTGTTGGATGCCTTATCTTTATCAAAGCATTGGTAGTTTGTCAAATGGGTGTTCTGTCACCTAAAGGGCACCAAGAACTTTGGGTTGTTTTTATCCCAAGGGGGGTAAATCACAGCTGCATGCATTTACATACTAAGATTGGGCTGTTTGTACGACATAGGAGTGTCCACAAAAGTGGTTTTTGCTTTGGCCTTGGTAATTCATGTATATCATGGCTTAACAAGAAATAACCCATTATGGCAACTTATAGCTATGAAGTTGAGTATAGGGCAACATTTATAGCTATAGTTGAGTGTGTTTAGCTTAAATGCCTCATTGTTGATTTGGGTATTGGCGAGTCCTTAGCCACTACTATCTTTATTGACAATGAGAGTGCTATGGCAATTGCGAGGAATCCAGTTTTTCATGGTCGCACAAAGCACATTGAGGTTCATAATCATTATCTCGTCAAGGAGAGATGCTCAACAGGGAAAATCAGCTTGGCTTATGTGCCAACACAGGACAACATGGTAGATTTATTCATGAAAGGACTCTCTCACAAGAGAAGTTTGAAGCTTTTCACAAAGCTTTAAACTTACCTCCCTTTGGGGATTAGTCTAGGCTCCTTCTCATAGTCCAAAGAGTCTGACACATCTTTGTAATTTTAGTGCCAACTCATCCCTTGTTCACATCATCACTTCTAGGAGGGATTTGTAGCCATATTTGGTAGTGAGGTGTGTGAACACACTAGGACCAGCCGAGGCACTTTTTCCCTCTTTAGAAGGGTTTTTCCCCCCGTTATACACCCATCTTGGGGTATACTTATCATCTTTGTACAACACACATTCATTATCTATCTATCTATCATCTCATTATGTGCTCCCTTGAGCTTCTTTATTGTGTGTGTGTGTGTGTGTGTGTGTGTGTGCGTGCACGCATTCCTTTAACCATGTTTCCAACATCCACTACTAGAGAGTATGGGTGACGGGTTATGTGTAGGTTTAGATAAATACAATGAAAAGTTCCAAGGGATTGCTCCCAAGCAGTGCCAAAAATCTTATGGCCCATTTTGATCACTCCTAGAAACATATTCATAAGAGATTACCTTCATGAGCTACTATCGTCTCGTGGTGGCCAAGCTCGAGCATACTACTTCAAGAGCTCCACACCTCCATGGGTGCCAATTTTTACACGAACATTGTCATATCGTCGTGTTAGACTACGGGTCCTCATCCCTCCTCTTACCTCAAATCACTCACACACAATCACTAGCATGCACTAGAGAAAGTAATTAGCAAGAGGATAAGCAAGAGTAAAACTCTATTGCATAACGGGGAGTATATTGCATTATGAGAGAAAGTGACTTATATACTAGGCCATAAATGTTCACACACACTCAAACTACGCTCGACTGAGTACCCAAGGCTCATAAGTGGCCTATTGTTTATACAATGCTTAATCTCATAATACATGCATGAAGTATATTCATAGGGAATTCGTTCTAGCTTGTTGCCATATGCTCTTGGACCTAGAATTGCTATACATATTCTGTCAAACCATTTCTTGGTGCTCGTTCAAGTTGTAGATTTGGACACCATTGCTTCATAGATTGATCATACATGCTTTTGGTGTCTCCATCTTTTCTATTTGATGTAGAATTATAATACATGCTTTTGGTGTCTCTGTCTTTGTATTTGATGTAGAATTATAGTGGCAACTCCTGTTAGCCCTAAAATGGGCTAACACCTTTGCTGATGAGAATTAGCTCACTTAGATTCATGCCTAGGTCTGAAGAATGTATTCAATAGCATCACTAATAAACAAGGTAGGCAACCAAAGGCAGCTCGTTAGACTTTACATGTTGTCATCTCTTATCCACATGCAACCCTTGCGTGGGAACAATAAGGAACTCATTCCCCCATACATTTTCAGAAAATCTTTTCTCATTTTATATTCTTGGCCAGCTATCAACTAATAAGGGGTTGCTTCTTTTACTAGATGTTTTCTCTATCCATGTTTGTAGACTTATCTTGGGGAAATTGTGAAATATCTTCACTCTATTTAGGTAGAAGATTGAATGCAAAAAAAAGATAATTGCCCACCCCCATTGGCCCATTACTTCTTTTACTAGACGTTTTGTTTTATCCTTGTTTTGTATACTTATCTTGGGGAAACTTGTTTGCCTACAACATGGGCAATTTTGGGATTTAACTTTAATTGCAACCATTGTACTTGCATTTTCATAACCTAGGAGTCTACTTTTGCAATCATGTCTCATTTTTTGGAGTTAACTTTAATTGCAACCATTGTACTGGCATTTTCATAACCTAGGAGTCTACTTTTGCAATCATGTCTCATTTATTTATATCAATTTCATTTCAATTATGTGCTCATGTCTCATGCTTGTCTCTATCCTCTCGAATTATCCCAAGTTACCTCGTGATTTTACATCCATTAGTTATCCTCATACTCAAGGCATAGGAGTAAAGGAAGGTGGATGAACCATTGAGTAGGTAGGACTAAATAGAGCGGATGAAACATTGAGTAGGTAGGACTAAAGAGAGTGGATGAAACATTGAGTAGGTAGGACTAAAGAGAGTTTCATAGTGAGTTGACTAAAGAGAGTGGATGAAACATTGAGCAGGTAGGACTAAAGAGAGTCTCATAGTTAGTTGACACCTTGTTCCATTAGATCAACTAGAGTAAACTCATCAGAGTTTGAGTGCTAACACATCAAAATTAGTATTTTGACGATAGCCTAGAGGATTGCATGCAAAAGGAAGACTAAGCACAATCCTTACCTTTTAGATCCAATTTAAACATGAATTCCCACCATCTCTTGCCTATTAGGTTTACTTAATCTTGCTAGAGTAAAAGTAGACATACATATGATATGTTTCATTTCGTCGCCAAAGCATTGAACTTGGTAAGCTCCAAGTAGCCTCCTCAATAAGACCCAAGTGCATCTAGCTACCATGAAACACATACCATGTTAGATGTTCAAGGTCTCCTTTTTTTTGGGGGTGTGTTGAGTGCACATCCTTAAACAATAGGCCCTTTACTCTTAAGAAATTTTACCGAGAGGTCTATTATTTGCGTGGCACAATAAGTTTTGATGTCTTTTACTTTTATTTTGGTTGAGTCATGAGTAACACATTGACTTTTAAAGTGGAACACTCAAAGAATGCAACAACTTTGCTATGCCATTTTCTAAGCAAATACTATTTTGATAGACATATGGCTATTAATCTTTCAAAGGATAACTTTTTCCAACTGTATCATGGACTTCACCACCAAATTGTTGTTAATGCTTTCTTGAACGTAACTTGCTTATTCACATCACATATTCATGATGTAACTTAGTCTTGATTCCCCCACACACCTACCCCATGCTTCATGCCTCTCCCTCTCTGTGTCTTTGTCTTTCTCTTATGTGTGGTGTCACTCTCATTCTCTCTCTCTCTCTCTCTCTCTCATGTGTGGTGCTTTCATCATATTGACTTGTAGAGTACAAAGGCGAGTAAACATTATGCAGGTGCGAATTCGATAGGATTTGGTGAGATGAGTTCTTTCCAACACGCAAAAGGTAGATATAGGATTTGTGTGTGTGTGTGAGAGAGAGAGAGAGAGAGAGTTTTTCTCTATGCCCTTTGTGGGTTTACACATGCATGTGTGTGACATGCAAAGGCGGTGATCGATCATGCACCTTGATCACTCCTTGTCGTGTCTAGTTCGCCCATACATGTGTGACGTGCAGAAGTTGGCGATCATTTATGCCCTTGGTCATTGTATATCTCTTCTTTAGTGACTTGGGGATGAACTCTATGCCTTGAGTCACCACTATGGGTTTGACTTGGTGGTATCCATGGAGCATCCCGTAGTCAAAAGGGGAGTTGAGATCTGGTGGGATGGTTAGGGCAGGCATGACTTTGGTGTGGGAGGATGGAGGGTAACCAATGTGGAGGCTACACGTGGTATGATGGGGTTTGGGAGAGGAGGTGGACCAAAGGGAGGACAGGGATGAGGCAATTGCAAAAAAGTGTTCCCAGGAGCAGATAAAACTGCCACATTAGTTGTTTTGTCTTCAGGTTACAAGTTCTTTAGTCGAGCTAGGCCTTCAAACCCTCAAAGCTTCGTGGTAGCCATAGCCACACGTATCCTATAGAAAAGACCCTAACATCATCTATGGCTTCCTCCCTATCGACCCCTTTGGCCTGCCATGCCGCGCCCTCCTTTTCACTTCAGGTATGTTTTCTGCCCGAAGCTCGGTTAAACTGCGTCGAATCTAGGTTTTTATCGTTCTTTTTGAGGTTTTATAAGGGGTTGTAGCCTATAGGGTTTCTCTGTGTGTTAGGGTTTTTCTATGGCTCTTAGTAAGCTTTTCTTAGGGTTTCTCCAAGATCCAGGCTCTGTGGTCACTTTGACAATTTCTTTGCCTGTGTTTGCCTGGCGACAGTCCTTCTCCAGAATCAATGGAGTGAAGAATGCTTCTTTTGTGAGCGTGGGCACCCGTCTTTCTTTCAGGAAGTTGAGAATTTCCTGCGAGGTAACCAGCAGGCTCTTGAAACCATTTATTTCATGATGTGCATCCAAGTGCAAAGACCTATCTGCACATCAGATCCTCGTTTTCTCGTAATCAAGATTTACCGATTAGTTAAGGTCAAGAGGTGTTTGGTCAAGCTTCACGTGTGGTTAATCTGTACTTAGGTCAAGATCTAGGCTTTAAGATTTTACCTAGATGAAAGTAATTATCATTTGTATCTTGAATATTTTGCTCACCGGCTCCCGGCTGGTGAGGCAGAGCTTGGAGAGATCTGAAATCAGCTTAATCTTTGAGTGTGGATCTGCTACTTTGCAGTTGAAAGCGCTCATTTGTGTTTGTTGTATTACCTCCAGGCTAGTTCTCCTCCAGCCAAACCAGAGACTCTAAAGAAAGTTGTGGAGATTGTGGCCAAGCAATTGGCGGCTCCTGCTGCCTCCGTCCAGCCGCACTCAAAGTTCCAAGAGTTGGGTGCTGACTCCCTTGATCAGGTATGTGAAGTTACTCGTTGCTTTATTGCTGGTCGCTGGTTGTAACACAAGTCAGTTAAAATGTTGTTGAAGATGAGCATGAAGAAGTTCTGATGGCTTGCCATGGCAAATAATTGTTGGCTGCTACTGTGTGTATGTGCATACATTTTTAAGTAGATTCCCAGGCTGATTACATTCTTGTTAATCAGGTGGAGATTGTGATGGCGTTGGAAGAAGAATTCAAAATTAGTGTTGATGAAGATGGTGCAGAATCCATTGTGACAGTGCAGGATGCTGCAGATCTCATCGAGAAAGTTGTCTCAAAAGTTTAATGATGCTTGAGAGCATGGTATATTAAGAGGGAATCTTTTTGGTGGTATCAAGGGTACTAATAGAGGGGCAATGATTCAAAATCACAAGTTTTGTGCAAGCTTTTATGCCCTGCAAGCAAGATTGTGGTAATACCATTCTAGATCCCACATTGATTGTTAGGGTAGACGGCATTGTTCACTTCAGCTGTACTACTCTGTTTTCATTGGCAGTTACTAATATAGTTACCAGAGTTGTTACAATCTGATTCTTTATGGGGAGCCTTTATGTGATTGTGTTGGGGGACCAGTATTTTCTACATGTTTGTCCATTAAAGTTTTCAATTATGTTGTGTGTAGCCATGGTGAGGGGACTGCACATACCTGAAATGGGTGGAGGTATACTTAAAGCAGGATGATAATATCCGCTGTTATTATTATCTCAACTGCGAGGATTTAAGGAGTGGTGTAGGTGGACATATGAGGTTTCTTTGAGTTTAAGACACCAGGGTGCTTTCTAAGTAGACAGGGATAAGAGGTCAGCAAAAGTCGTGTACATGAAGCGACATTAGCCACTTGATTAAGGTCTTTAAGCCTGCTGTCTGCAGTGCTTGGAATGCAACAACATTGCAACGAACGAGCGTAGATGTAGTGAGTCCTCACACAAGGTAGGTATAGTGGAGGGGTCACGTTAAATTTATAAACGCACTAGAATGCATCTTTCTTCCATTTAGAAAATCAGTTTGAGTTGAAAGTATAGAGAATGACTCTTTATTTCAAAGTGTTGCATAACATGGAACATTGTTCTTATGTTTAATAGGCTCAAATCGTTGCTTTTGATGGCTATTACTTTAATTATACTAACAAGCAGAGCTCATAGTACTGTCCACATACAAGACTAACAAGAATGTCACATGTCCACATGGAGTAGGGGTTCCAAAAATCTATCTTTAGTTTTAAAAAAATTAAGTGTAGAATTTGGCACTTTTGACATTTGAAATGAGCTCAAGAAGCCCAACAATGTTAGAATTGACTGTAAACACGCCTATGTTCCGACCATTTTCTCTAGTTGATGTTCAAGAAAAGGGGGTGATGTCAACCCTTGGACAACGGACCATCTTTCTCCGGTTGATGTTCACAAAGGGGGGGTGATGCCAGTCCTAAGCCATCAGAACGCTAATGGTCCAGAGTCTAGCATCACCCCCTCCTTTCTTGAACATTAGTCGGAGAAAGAGAATCAGAACATAAACGTGTTTATAGTCGATTTTTGGGCCTTTTGAGCTCATTTTTAATGTTGAAAGTGTTAGTATCTACACTCAAATATTTTTTTGAATGAGTCCCCTTTTTCTTTTAAATCGTATAGCCTCTCAAATAATGTAGATTATGTATAAACATCTTGAGTGAAACATATTGTTTCTATGGTGTTAATTTTGATGCTATAAACTTGGTGTGATGGTCTTGAGAGTCGAAAAAAAAGTTGCAAAAATTAGAAAAAAAGTCGCATGCAAGAAGCTCCCCAAAAAATAATGCTGTCCACACAGGGTAACTGTTCATCAATTCTTTAGTGAACCACAAGAACCCTTGGACCAAAGTATGTGAAGAGCTAGCCTATGTATTGGGAACACTGGCTTAAATGCATAAGGTTTCAACCTTGATGGGGGCAAAAAAAAAAGCATCATCAACCAGCGCACCCTCACTAGTCGTGCCTTGCGGAGTCTAGCATATGGTTTAACAGTAATATCAAAGCTACCCTGTTGGTTTATAGGATATGGGTGGTTTACAGGATATGGTCTTAACATTAATATCAAAGTCACCTTGTCGGGGGAATCCCAACAACATCAGCATATCGCCTTTCAACACCTGTAAGGGAGCGAGCATTGGTGCCGGATAACTTTTTCCCTGCTTATTCTTAGTTTATGCAACCATATCAAAAGCTCATGGGTTCTAGACAGTCACACATTCCTTCTGGGCATCCATCACCTTTTCCAAAATCCTCTATACATATCTTCTGGGCATCCATCCCTGCTTGAGAGAAGCTGGCTTGGGAAATGAAATGCTCTTTTTGGTGTATGTAAATACATTGATGAGCAGCATATTAGTCACGCTCCATACTAAAGCATTTTCCTTGTGTTAATTCGGCTTCTCTATACTATCTTAAGGAAGAGTTTCACAAAGCTTCCATGTGGCATGAATTTGGAGGTATGGGAAGAGAAGAAGAGGTTTAAGGAGGTTGGGGTAGAATTTGAATTTAGAGATTGGAGACGTGCGAAGCACAGGTCATCCGACTAGTTTGTTTTTATAAAGAAGATTGACAACTTTTAGAAATTGTTCAAAGTGAGCATCCCTTAGAATACCAAAATTAGGTTATGAGGAACCACATTACTTCAGTTGATGACATCTAGCATTATGTCAAGAACTTTGATGATGCAAACTAGGACCATCTAGAGCATAAACTGGGACCATCTAGAGCATCACAACGGAGTAAGTTGCAAAGCCCATCCCAAGAAGCACTTTAAAGGGAGTAAGAGAGTTACCCAAGGCCAAGGAAATATACATTTCACTTTTTGATCTAGAAATTACATGTGTTGTTCATTGTTGTACAAATGGTCTTCTTAAATCTAAAATTTCATAAATATGATTTGCATATGAATGTAATTTTGTTGCATGTCATGAACCAACTAAGGTACAACAAATTTTTAGATGAAATTTTATGTGAATTTCCTGATGTATTTCTCATTGAGTTGCCCGATGGTGTTCCTTTTGCAAAGATAATAGACCATCAGATTAAGTTACTACCTAGAAGCCATTCTATCTAGATACATGACAACCTTATTGGTTTAGCTAGAGGGAAGAAGACAAGATAGCTAGGTTGTTAAAAGAATATCTTAAGAAAAAGCAAATTCAGCTCAGTAAGACTCCATGGGGTGTAGCCGTTCTTTTGTCCAAGAAGAATGATGGTAGTATGCCATTTTGTATGGGTTACAAGGGGATGAATAAACTCACCACCACCACCACCAAGAGCCATATTCTTTGCCAAGGATGGATGGCCTTGTTGATTGTCTAAAGGGTGTAAATTGTCATCCCTTGTAGCCCATGCAATCTCACCCTCTTTAGTGTTTGGGATTTTTCCCTTTCCATTTGTGACATTCCATATACTTGTTGGGAAATCGGAGGTGCATGCAGTGTGTGTACACTCCCTTATAGAGAGTTAAGTGTATATGTGTGTGTCTCTTAGGGTGGACAAGCATGCTTTAAATAAGGTCAAATGGTTTGGTATTGGGAAAGGCCTTTATATACATGGGCTTGTACTTCATTTTATATCAATCAATCTTATCATCATCATTTGAGTCATGCAAATTACCTCTCTAGCATTATCTCCTCCCCTTACCCCCCCCCCCTCTCTCTCCCCCCTATGCAATCCATAGCCATGGAGCTTTATGATCCTCCATAGCTGTGTCTCCATCACCAGTTGTCTCTATCAACAATTGGTATCAGAGCGAGGTGTTTTTTAGGGTTTCTACTGCGTGTGGAATCACCTCTTCTGCTGACACGAGCACCCTTCTCGCCAGCCAGTCTTAACCAGCTTTTCCCATCGATCCCCTGTTCACCTGGTGCCTCACAGAGCGTGTTTTTATCCTTCGTCCACCTGCACAGCAAGCTGCTCATCATCCATGCCATCCTTCAACTCGTTGCAGGCACCACCAAGGGGTTTGCTTGTACTACTTCTCCCGCCATCATGGTTGAGGCTACTGTCTGCACACACGTCTGCTATTTGCCGTTATCATCCACATCCACATGTTCCTACCTACCTGTCTACGTCAACAACCTGCCGCCTACTCCTTCCTGTCTCGCCACACTAATGCACAACGGCCTACTTGTTGTCCACATTCGACTATTCTCTACCTGCGCAGTTTGTGCCAACCGTTCGAACTTGCTTCTCCAGCTCTACACCTGCCTGTAGCACACCACCGACGACTGCATCTTCGCCACACGCACCACCGATTGCATCTTCGCGACACGCACCACCGCCTTCAAAGCTAATATTTGGGGTGGCGTAAAGTGACTCATACAAGAGTCTGTTCACATTGGGACTTCATGGGTCTTTCAAGCACATTCGGAAGCACCTCATCTCCATGGGCTTCACTAAACAAGTCAATGTTTCTATCCTTCGCGCTCAAGCCCCAAGCAATGGAGCCATGGAAACGATGCCGCAAAAGTGGCTCGCCATCGCCATATCAAGGGGGAATCCCTCTTCCTTGACATTTTCGTTTGATTTTCTATGTGTGTGAGTGTCAAGGGTTCTCTGCCTACTTAGTCCCCCAAAATATGAATAAATAATGTGTGTGTGTTTGGGGTACTCTACCCAAATTAAATCCAAAACGAGATGTAATAGTTAGTGTATGTGTGCTTTGAGTCAGCCATCTCCCATAATACTCCGCTATCCCTGATCAAAGCAAGGGGGGATTATTGTGTTACCTTGGCCCCTGAGTCTAAGTTGGGGACAAACTACATGAACGTCTAAGCCATGCTAGGAAAAGAGTCTGAGCCATGCTAATGTTGAGCCTTTGAGGCTATTGAGGACATGCTCACCAGCCTTTGAGCCAAGCTTACCAGCCTCTGAGCCAAGTTACACGAGCCTTTGAGCTAGTAGCCATGAAAATGTCAACTTCAGACCAAAGATGGAGTATGTGTATTCCTAACTATTAGAGGTTCCTCATCACACTCCCACCTTGGCTCCGAGGGGGGATTTGTTGGGAAATCGGAGCTTCATGTGTGTGTGTGTGTGTGTGTGTGTGTGTGTGTGTGTGTGTGTGTGCGCATGTGAGTCGCCTCTTAGGGTGGATAAGCATGCATTAAATAAAGGCAAATGGTTTGGTATTGGGAAAGGCCTTTATATACATGGGCTTGTACTTAATTTTATATTAATCAATAGCATTATCATTTGAGTCATGCAAATTATCTCTCTAGCATTATCTCCCCCCCTCCCCCTCCCCCTTCCTCTTCCTCTTCCTCCCCTCCTCTCTCTCTCTCTCTCTCTCTCTCTATATATATATATATATATATATATATGCAATCCATAGCCATGAAGCTTTATGATCCTCCATAGTTGTATCTCCATAACCAGCTGTATCTACCGACAATACTTTCTCTATTATATCTTCATTTTGCCATGTATGAGATCTATTCCTATCAACAACTTATCAAATTGCATAGAATGTGATGCCATTATGAGAGTGACAGAAGGTCTTACCACTTGGTTTTTATGAACCCAAGGATAGTGTCTAACGCCTACTACAAGAATGCTTTAAATCCCCTCACCATACATATGCAAGTATGTACTCAAGAATTCTCTAAAACCTAAAGATTTTGTAGAATGATAATAATAAGATTTTGGTTTAGGTTTAACACTGTTCTTGTTAGGTTTATAGAAGGCTTCAATTTCTCTTGTTCCTTTGGTGAAGTAGGCATATTGAATCAAATAGGTCACTGATTTGGGAGATATTATACCTCGACTTGGAGAGGCATATAGGTTTAAAGAAATAATATCAGAACAACCACATATATTTATGTAGCAACTCCCAAAGAGTATATTCAAAGCTCTAACCTCCCTATTAGACAAATCATAGGAACATAAGGACATTGGCATCTAGCTCACCACCCAACCATAGATCCATTCAAGCTCTATGGTTGTGGGTGGTGAGTCTCACCCCGCATCTAGAGACTTGGTTCCACGTGCAAAGCCCTATTGTCCCTGTACAACCAAGACACACCCCCTATCTGTCTCTCTCCCCCTTCATATAAGCACAAAGTAGTTTCAATGAGGTCTCAATGCATCCTAGAGTCTAGGTGTGAGGAGCTCTCTCCTCAAAATTGACTCAATAACTCACTTATTGGTGGCCACCTAAAAAAGCGATGCCATAAACAGTGCAAGCCTGTAATAACTTCTAACCTCCCGTTAGATGCCTAATCCCATTCCTTGGCAAACCTAACTAGGATAACCTTGTTAGGGCCTCAAGATGTAGCATACTTGCCCCTTAAGAACTATTGATGTCCTTAATAATGAATCTAGGTAAACGACTCATCAAATCACACAACCTCCCATGTAGCCTTAGAACTCATACCGTACTTTCCACTTGATCAAAAACTCATGATAAATGATATTCCACGACCGTTTAGTACACTAAGCTAGAGCCACTTGATCAAATACTCGTGAATCTAGGTAAAGGACTCATGTAGCCTTGACCTCATACTGTCCTTTCCACTTGATCAAATACTCATGCGACGAACTTTTAGTACACTAACCTAGAGTCACTTCAAGTTCTAATGGAATAACATACCTAGTCATATCCTCAAGGTTATGGATATCCTCCATCGAGATAAACTCGTCACTTTCACCAAGACGTTGTTTCAAATGACTAATGTGAAAAATTGGGTGAATCTTGATTCCAAGCGGTAGTGCCAACCAATAAGCCACATCATTTATCTTCTTTGTGATTTAATAAGAACCACAACATTGTAAAGACTGCTTATAGTGCTTGCTAGTCATCATCTTTGTGATCTAGTAAGAACCACATAATAAAGACATATTATAGTGCTTGCCACTCCTTATCATCTTAGAATCATTTGGGACCCTCGGAGATAGCTTATAGTGCTTACCACTTCTCATCATCTTAGAATCATTTAGGAATGCAAGGTACACCCAGATGCCCTCGTGTGCAAAACCCTCAAATTCCTTCGTTGGTTAGCATAAAGCTGGGTGTATGCCTATGGGTGACTTTGGTTGATATTATACATAAGCATGAATGGGATTGCCACATGCTTACTACTATTGTAAGCAAACTCTATTTGTGGGAGATATCGTTCCCACTCAAATTGTCTTTTTGGAGACATAGGCCCTCAACATATCCTCCATAGTTTGGTTAGTCCACTTCATCTAATCATCTAGACTTGGGATGATACATACACAAGCATTTTGAGGACACTAATCCACAAAGGGCTGAGCCAACTCATGGGGACCTAGTAGGTATAAGCCCGGCTATCTAAGTTAGTGAATCCATAATGACCCAAATTGAATCATGCCCTTGCCTATCTGATATAGCCCAACTACAAAATCTATACTATTTGTTCATTGGGATTTATAAAGTTTTTAGTATACCCGAGGCTCTAAATCTATTAGCCTTAATAAGATAACACTGCTTTGACACATACTCCTCTACATAGGATTTTACATACGGTTAATAAAATAGCAAAGCAACCAAGGCTAGGATCCTTTGTATGACTGGATGTTCCGCACTAGGTGTGTTGTCATGTACATGCATCATGCCAATCATACAAATTTTTTGTTTGGATATCCATATTATTAGGTGCAAAAACCCTACCATTCTTGAAGGATAGTCCACTTTGAATATGATACTTAATGTCTTTCTCTCAACAACACTCATTGAAGCTATAGATAAAACACTTAGTAGCTTAATATATATTAAGTCAAAATTAACAAAGGGTATTTTTAAATACCCTTTGAACGCATGTTTTATGTAGGTATTGTTAAAAGTACACCACCCCTGAGCACAAGACACGAGTATAAGGCATGATAATGTTTCTCAAAATTAAATCTCGTGTAAGAAAAGAGTGTAACTTTTAACAGTTTTATCCCATTAGGAGAAATATGGACTCTCCATTTTGCCCCTTAAGGGCTTTCTCTCTCGTGCATGAATAAGGGAAAAGTGATAAAAAATGTTATAATATTGCCATTCTCTCTCCTCTTTTAGAATCAAGGAGATCTCTTTATATTGTTTTTATAGAGATTCACCTATTATGTCATTGTATTACTGTCCCATGTCCAAAGTTAGGACCACCTGTCCTCAAAATTCTCAAATCTGAAATAATAATATTCTATTTGAACTGAAAAAAGATGTGACACTCGTAAATACCCACATGACTTTTCAACTTGTAAATCCTTCAAAATAGATTGCAGTTACGTATTTCTTATCTTACTGTTTGAATAGAATCGACTCGTTAGTAGCCGAGATGGCACCTACTCTACCAGTGGTAACAAGTGTTTACATTAATGGCATTTACGTATTTCAAAATGGGAGAAGTAAAAAAAATGGAATAACTTAATGTAGACACATCACATTTTCAAATTTTATTTTACCCACGTATACCTCTATGCTCTAAGAGTGTGACTGTTAATTTTTGTCATTTTTCATTAAGTATACAGGGGTTTATGAAAGTTTTCTTCATTTAGAGACTTCTCTAGATTTTTAGAATAAGCAAAATAGGGTTTTCAGTGTAGGGTGATTTTAGTATGCTTTGATGAGATATGGCTTTAGGTTTTTCACTTTCCCTCCTTTGTACATAGAAAACTCAAATTTGTGTTTGTTTTCTTTAGTAGCTATGCTCAAAAGCTTTCTTTCCCTCCTAAAACACATTAATGACTTTAGATCTTCTCAATGATGGGGTTTCTTGTCTTCTGTATAGAGGAATTGAAGGGTATGTTGATTATTTGTTGGTGCCATTTAGTTGGAACTACATATTTATCTTTCCCTTCACAATCATCTTTATGTTTATTAATCTCTGCAAAAGAATCAAAGAATGAGAGCAATGGAGGTACATGTCCATCTTGTTATCTATTATGTTATTTTGTTATGGTTTAATTTTGTTTGAGTTATTATGTTTTCTTTTCTATTTTGACCATCTTAAATTGTTCTCAATTAGATTTAGTCATGTGTGAAATTGAAGATAATAGTCGAAACACATTTGCGAGTAAAACAGGTAATTGACCTAGACTACCTGGGAAGATTCCCTTCCAAATATTGAAAATATATATCTTTTTTGAGTATTAGACATAAATTTACAATTTGATTCTCACAAAAGACTAAAATTTGTTGAAATTTTAAATAACTAAAAGTAAATCAAAGCACTAAAAGTAAATAACTAAAAGTAAATCAAAGCACTACCTTCAAAATATATCAAATTTTTTATACTTGAATCATTTATAAAATAGCTATGTTTATACAATACTTAATTTTTTGATTATTACACAAATAGCAAGTTCTAAAGAAACAAAAGTTTGTGTAATGATGTGGCATGTTTAAGATTTAAAATACTTAAACATGCAAGGCAAGCTAGAAAAAGAATTGATTAGTTTCTTTGAAAAAAATTCAAGTGATTTAGGTAGTAAATTTTAAGTTAATTAAATTGTAAAGCTTGTGTAATATAACATTCTTTTATACAGTAAAGCTTAATATTTTGAGAATTAATATTGCAATCATTAGGGTTTCTCATTAATGATATATCAAAATCTATAATTGAATAAACCAATTATAATGCATTAGGGTTTCTCATTAATGATATATCAAAATCTATAATTGAATAAACCAATTACAATGCATCATCGTTTGAAGATAATAAATAGTTCTCTAACACTTTTCAACAACAACAATTTCAAATCACAAGTAAACTAGAACTAATTAAATTTTAAAAAAAAGAATGTAATGCTAAAAAGATTATTAAAAAACATAGTGAGTAAAGTTTAATTGACATACAAAGTTTCTACTTCGCTAAGGAGAAACCTAGCACGACTAAAAGCTATCAAAATCATATGATAACATCCTATTATTGGTGTATATGCACCTTGTTCAATTACAAAGTATCAATTCTCAAATATAATATCCTATCAACCTACTAGATGTGTAAAAAGCATTTTATTTTAGTACCAAAAACTTAACTAGGTACCAAAAACTTAACTGGGGATCAAGTATTTGATCCTGGCTTGGGGATCTTTTTTACCTATCATTATTATTTTGATCTCCCTCCACTATAGCTTCTTCTGTGTTTGAAAGCATTAAGACATTGCCTTCACCTTCCACCGTAGCTAAGTCTGCTAATTCCCTTGGCTCATCAGATAGAGGAGGTAATGGTTCTTTGGAAGCAAACTGAAACTTTTCATTGTTCTCAATAGAGGTTGTGCCCGACCTCTTGGTATTGATTAGGTAGCTCTGCAAAGTCCGTTATTCGCATGGGTATAAAGGATGCTTGAGCCTCATCACACTCCACAGCCTAAAACTTAACTAGGGATCAAGTATTTGATCCTGGGTTGGGGATCTTTTTACCTATCATTATTATTTTGATCTCCCTCCACTATAACTTCTTCTATGTTTGAAAGCATTAAGACATCACCTTCACCTTCCACCGTAGCTTAGTCTGCTAATTCCCTTGGCTCATCAAACAGAGGATGCTTGAGCCTCATCACGTTCCACAGCCACACAATTCCGTTTGTGTCATAATGCACACGTTATAGTCATCCCTACAATAACGTTTAAATCTTTAAAATGAAAATACATACTTTGAGAGCTCAAAGCAAAAAAGTTAGAGATCCAATATATACCTGTCCTAGAGAACAGATCCAAAACTCAATCATCTTGAAGTGAGAAAAGATCAATTAAATGATTGATTGATTGCTAAGGCTTCTGATATGGATTTACACTAGAACACATTGAGAGCACATCAACATTTTTTACCAGCGTTTTTGAAGTGTTTTTGGAAGGAAAATATCGGGATGCTGAGTAGCGATTTGTTCGCTTCTCTGTAACATTTTTACGCTGCTCAGTAGCGCTCTTTGTAAAAAAAGTTGCTGGTCAACAGTGAAATATCGCTGCCCAACAGTGTGTATAGCAACGAAAAATACTGTTATACTATAAAAATATCCCATTTTTTTGTTGCTTCTTTTGTCACCATGTAGTTTTATCTTTTGAATACAATAAACTTGTACTCTGAGGTTTTTTGCAGGTTTATGCCTTATCTATCACTTCTACCTCTCCTACCCTATCACTTCTACCTCTCCTACCCTATCCTCCTCAAGCTCAAGCAAGGTATGTCTACTCTTTTCCTTTATCTCCTATGCAAACAAGCTTTCCATGAAAGCTTTCTTGTGAGTATTTCCTTTCTCTTTTCTCTCTTTCAAGTTTTTCTTTTCTTCTTTTTCCCTTCTTATTGACGCTTAACCATTTATGAGTACTTTCCCTTCTTCTTTTTCCCTAATTAAGAGCTCTCCACATTAAAGCTTGATATGGTAAGAGATCTTGATTTTTCTTAATACTTTTTTTTCTTGACTTGTTTTAATTTTGTAGGTTTTCAATACATACAAGCCTCACAAGAGATCTCTTTCTTGTATCTCTTCTTTTATGCTTTTACATGTTTATAGAGTTTGTAAGGGGTTTGTAAGTTTTAGGGATTTTAAGATTAGGGTTTGTTACGAATACTTTTTTTCTTAATTTGGTTTGATTTTGTAGGTTTTCAACACATACAAGCCTCATAAGGTAAGATATCTCTTTCTTGTATGTTTCTTCTCTTAAGCTTTTACATGTTTAGGGTTTGTAAGTTTAGGGTTTGTTATTTTTTCCATGCTCTATGGATAGCCTTTAGAGAGCTATGCTTTTCTCAAGAGATGGCATATGCCTTAGTCTCATTCATGAGACTTATACATTAGCCATATGCATAAACTTTATGATGCCGGTAGCTACCTATGCATGCTGGTAGCTTCCAGATGCCTAGATATGCCGGTAGCACACATATAGACATGGCTGTATTATGGAATTGTTAAGAATTCCTTTCTCCATTTAGATTGTATTCCAAAATCCTCTAACTTGGGATGTGCATCATTTGTGATGATAGTTGCATAGCCTCCTTGTGTGTGGACTGGGTGAGCTTTCCTCCACTTGCAAAAGCAGTAACTGTCATGAATGTAACTATTCGAATTTCTAGCAGGTCAACCAATTATGGATTGGCTAATTTTATCTTCTGTGCCACATTAGACCACAATGTACCCTCTCCAACCATAGGGAGTAGTTCTTCTAAATCTGGGTGAGGTGCTCATAGTAGAGGGTATGGTACATAATGTTGTTTTGTTGGCGTGACCTCGGAGTAGGCCTTGGGTAGAATTCTTCAAGTTGTCTCAAATGGTGTTATTTGCATTAACACCTTGAACATCAAATGAAGCCTTCATATTTTGCACTAGACAATGACTCCAAAACTGTATCATGAGTAAAAGCTTCAATATTGTCTTGGGGGATAGTATGGCGTACCTCCTAAGGTTGCCGTTGGAGAGACGGGTGAGGTGCCAGTATCTCCTCCGGGGGTGAGAGGGTTAGTGGGAAAATCTATATGTTGAGGAGTGAGAGTAGAAAAGATGCAGTCGGCTTGAGACTTGTTAGTAGGTAGGGCATTAGGATATGGATTAAGTAGTTTACTAGTGATATTAGAATATACTGCGTAAGTGGAGTTGGAAGATGAAGATGGCGTCTCTTCCTGACCATGACCTGAGCTGGGGGTGGGTGGCTAGGTTTGTGAGATTTCATAAAATCTTGAAGGTCAGGGATATCCTCAGGATTTATATTAGGATATTCAATATGGGTGGCATCAAAAGTGCAAAGTACACTGGTTCACATAGATTCTAAGTGTTTATAGATATTAGTGTATAGTTTTAGAATTCCAAAAGGGTGATATAAAGAAGACTCACATAAGTTTAAATGCTGTGGTGAGTATTGTAGACTTCTAGCCACCCATGGTTTATAATCCATTGATAACTTTGTGCTACCACCTCGTAGTTGGCCGGTGTCTCGAGAATATCATTTGGAACAAATAGGTCTAATTTTTCGACACTGTTGTCCAGAATTTTAGAGTTTTATAGTACCCGACACCAACTACAAAGGTTTAACACCTTAGGTTGTAATGTATAAAAGCAAATATCCTGTGGATTAGTTAATACTAATTTTTATAGTACCTGACACCAACTACAAAGGTTTAACACAATAGGATGTAATGTATAAAAGTAAATATCCTGTGGATTAGTTAATACTATATCTCCCTGCAAAATTCCCATTATGATAGTGGCATCGCGCTCAGTATTTTGTTTAATGAGGGTTAGTTCACCAAGGCCTAGGTCCTCAGACAGATTTATATCATATTGAAGCAAGGAGAGGCTTAGTGTAGACAAAAATGAGTAAGAGTTTGAGGAGGGGCTCGAGGGGTTACTGGCAACTGACCTATCTCTGAGGCTTGCTCAAGGAGTATGCACATTTCATCCGTAGGCTCTTGTCTTTGACTGCGGTCTTGTATGGCCAATTGGCGTTCCAATTCTTGTAGACGGGAGTCATTGGTGCTGAGGAGGTTTGATATGGAAGTTTCGCGGACCATCCTTGCAGCATCCAACTCCTCAAAGCTCCGCGTTGCTTCCTCCTGGGCACGTCTAGTGGTAGCCTCTCTTTCTTGAGCTTCTGTGATTCTCTGAAGTCTTTCGGCAGCCATCCTTTGACAGTCTTGTAACTGCTGGGTGACTTGTGCCATTGCCTCTTGGTGTGCTATCACCATTCTTTGCATCTCAACTTGATTGGCACTAATGACATCATTAAGGGCTCTCACTTTCTCTGCATGTGCCTTGTTTGTTTTTTTGTTCTCTTTCTTGTTGTAAGTGAGTAGCCTTGCTTTCTGCTTCCTTCAAACTTGAGGATAACTGTTGGACCTAGCTTTGCAGCTCTTCTTTTTTGGCCATGGACATGTGCTCGAGCTCTTGTACTTGCTGGGCATGAATAGCTATGAGCTCGTGGGTTGTGGGGGGTAACCTCCTTCTGGAGTTACTCCTTAGCCTGTTTCTAGCTTTGCCTTCTTAAGATCCGTATTCTCTTTAATTCTCTGAACAATAGTTTGGCTTAGAACCAAATTATTGCTCTCCAGTGACTTGTATCTAGTCTCTTGCTCCTCAGTTGCCTTCAAACTCTCCATGTTACATCTCGATGCATGGCCTTTGTTGCTGTCAACAAGTGTTCCTTTAAGGTCTGTGTACTTGTGTGTTTAACTCTTGAACTTGCTTCCAAAGTGCAGCGTTATGATCATGAAGCATGTGTGTAGTGAGGAGATGGCAGTGCCATACTCTTTGCTCTTGCTCCCATAGTGAGGCACTTGTGCTTGTGGCCCCTTCCAAAGTGCAGCATTATGATCATGAAGCATGTGTGTAGTGAGGAGATGGCAGCGCCACACTCTTTGCTCTTGCTCCCATAGTGATGCACTTGTGCTTGTGGCCCCTTCCAAAGTGCAGCGTTATGATCATGAAGCATGTGTAGTGAGGAGATGGCAGCGCCATACTCTTTGCTCTTGCTCCCATAGTGATGCACTTGTGCTTGTGGCCCCTTCCAGTCCAGCATGCAGTAGGTTTAGTAGTCCATCCAAACCTTCCATAGTTTCCTGCATATGAACTGTTCATAATCTATATTCTATAAGAAGGATAGCTAGGGTAGTTTTTCTTCATCCTCCAGATGCCTTCTTTTGCTCGGACTTGATGTATCTTCACCTCTTGGTCTTTTACTTGTATCAAGTTTTGCTACTGCATCTTGCAATGGGATTGATGTTGCTGTCTTAAGTTCTTTTGATTCTTCAGCCACACTGGCACTGCTTTTTGCTATTGTTGTCTCTGGCTCCATTTTTGTAGGTGTGTCCGCCCGCCATGGTAGAATCCTTAAGCAAGGAAAAGTTTGTGAATATAAGCTACGCTGGTGGGCTCTGAGTAGGAGTAATCTTGCGTTTGTTCTTTAGTGGCTTGACTGACAGTGGCTTCTTGCAGTAGTGTCAGTACTTCCTAGTATGATCTAATCTCTTGTGCTAGCTCAGCCTCTATCCTTTGTGATTCCTTAACCATGTCACGAATGATGCCCCTCATCTTCCTTTCTGTTTTATTTTTCTTCCCTTTCTTTACCTCCTTCATTATGGCTTGTGTTTCTATGAGGACAGCTTGACCCTCTTGCATCTCTACAGCTATCAGCATTGGTTGCTCGGGAAGTAGTGCTAACTGCATCTGCTCTGCTGGTTCGGGTTCTGGAAGGGTCCTCTTTGCCACATGGTTTAGGACCTGTGTCAGTGGGGTAGGGGTTGCATATCTTGGATTGATGGGCCTTAAGGTAGTTTTCCATCTCCCGGTGTATGTAGAATGCCCAGTCCTCCTCCTTTTCATGGACTTTTGTAATTCTGTTTAGTGGGAACCCTATTGTAGAAGAGCGGCCCACTGGCTTCACCTACATGATCAACGACATCGCCCCATTAGAGTTATATGAGCTCTTGGGCGTGTACCTTGATTAGATCTTTCATGATGATCAGGACTTGCTCTGTTGTGCCATCGGCCTTCGTTATATTGTGCCCCGCTTGGTAGCTTTGTCATAGGTTTTAATGTACTCGCACAAAGCTCCATGTTGATGTTCTTGGGAAGGATCTGTGCCATTCTGCAGAGGCCCACTTTCTCTAACTTTTCCTTTACTTCGCTCTCTTCCAAGATTTGGAGGCACTTTGGGCTGTGATACTGCAGCGCCACCTTTCCATGGGCCGTATGGATCCTCCTTGTTGGCTGATGATGGCACCATGGAAGGCTTGGGCATATCGGCCCAAGTAGTTAATCTTCAGTCCCCGCATGCCGGCTTCTTCTTCTGACTCACCGAGGAGCATGTAGCACTGGCCTGTGTTATGCGGGGGTTACGGCTTTGGGGTCTGATGATGTCGACATCTGTACATGTAAAAAAAATCAGTCTCTAGACTGGTGGGGTAGGTTCCACTCCTTTTTTTTTGGCAAGATGGTTAATCGGGATGAGAAGTGTGTTAGTGTGGTGGGAGGAATAAACAAGGTGTGTTAATTGAACAGGTCAATTATGTAGCGCGAAGGTGCAAGTTTTTAGTAGTTCCGTGAAATTGCAGGTCGTGTGAGGAGGGATCCCGTGAGAGGGATTTCTATGAGAGTTAAAAACATGAGAGTTAGAAACGTGAGAGTTACAAGCATGAAGGGGATTTCCGTGAAACGGAATCCCATGAGAGTTAGAAATGTGAGAGTTAAAAATGTGAAGGGGATTTCTGTGAAGGGGAATCCCGTGAGAGTTAGAAACATGAGAGTTAAAAATGTTTAATTACCTTGCTCTTGTCTAGAGCTTGTCTATGTGTTTTTAGATCAAATTTGATCATATTATCCTCTTCAAGACTTGATGTTGCCTTTCTTCTTGTCTTCAACCTTGCACATATAGCACACACGTTGATTCTGATCTTGCATGGGATAGTGACCTTATTTCCAGTTAGATGTCTAGCATCCATTATGTGGGCAGATAGGAGGCAAGGAAGGGGTGAGCATGCAGGCTGCAGCGCGAGAGGGGGGGGGAGTGGAAGCTTCAGTGAGACGAGCGACCCTCCCAAGGACATAGATACAAAGGTGATGTATCTCAGGCAACCTTTAGATGTCCAACATCCATTTTTTTTCCATTTGGATGTCCAACATCCATTACTACATCATTTAGATATCCAACAACCATTATGTTTCAATTTGGATGTCCAACATCTATTTTGTTTCCATTGGATGCCCAACATCCATTGTGTTTCAATTTGGATGTCCAACATCCATTATGTTTCCATTTGGATTTCCAACATCCATTTTTTTTCCATTTGGATATCCAACATCCATTTTGTTTCAATTTGGATGTCCAACATCCATTACTACATCATTTGGATGTCCAACAACCATTATGTTTCAATTTGGATGTCCAACATCCATTACTACATCATTTGAATGTCCAACAACCATTATGTTTCAATTTGGATGTCCAACATCCATTTGTTACCATATTATAGTAGTGATGTGTGTGAACACACTTAGGACCGCAGGGGCACTTTTTCCCTCACTAGGAGGTTTTTTCCCCCGTGCATTGTATATACGCCCATTATCTTCTAGGGCTTGGAATCTTTCATTTTTGGCACTCATAATACACTACTGTGTTGTGCTCAAGCTTCCTCATCTTCTTGAAGTTGTGTGTGCATTCCTGCAACCCTAATTCCAACAATTGGTATCAGAGCAGGCTTCCTCCTCCCGGGCAGCATCACCGGCACCTGCCGCTTCATCTCCTCCGATTGCGACGAGGTTTCACGAGCGTCTGCAGGTTAGTATATGCCGTGGGAGAGCCCGTAGGGCATGTTCGTTTCAGAATTTTGATCTGAAGTCATTTCGCCCTCCGTTTTTGCATTCCAAGTACTGCGCAGGCAAAATCGTCCTACTGTGCAGATTTTCTGTCAAGATTAAAATCTGCAGGACAGGTGCCCATTCGTCTGTTTTGGGCTGTGCTACATAGCACAGGTCGATTTTATACAGGTTTACCTCTTACAGGCAGCATTTACATCTAGTAGTACAGTCATTGGCCATGGCTGACAACAATGATGTATTCCGCATGTTGGCTGCTGAGGATAAGTTGGATGGCACCAACTATCCATTGTGGGCATATATGATGCGACATGTATTGGTAGCAAAGGGGTTATGGAACATTGTGCAGGGTATTGATGCACGTCCTATTGTGGCTGGGAATGCTGCAAACACATCAGAAACAGGTACTGTTGATGATGGTGCAGGCACAAGTGCTGTAGCAGCTGTTCGAGAACCACCACTTTCAGCAGAGCAGATTCGTTGGGATGGTAGAGATGCGCAGGCTCATGCCTTGATTGCGCTGTCTGTCAAACGTACCATTATCCCACATATTCGCTCCTGCAGGACTTCTAAGGATGCTTGGGATGTACTTGCCACATTGTATCAAGCAAGAAATGAGGCTCGTGTTGCTTACCTCCGAAAACAGTTGGAGAGTGAGCATATGAACGAAGGTGATTCTATGGATAGCTTTTTGACAAAGATCAAGGATTTCAAAGAGCAGCTCATTTCTGCAGATGAAATCCTGTCAGACAGTTCACTTGTGCAGACTGTTTTGAATGGTCTACCAGATTCTTATCAGGGTTTTGCTTCCACTCTTCGCTTGATGATGAAAGGCAATCCCAATGCCTTATCATTTGAGGAGTTAGTTTCTGTTTTGCTGCAAGAAGACCAGTCAAGGCAAAACAGGAATATTATGCGCGTCGCAGATCAAGCTTTCGTTGCTAGTCAGAGAAGCGGGAAAGGTAAAGCTGGCTTTTCTTCTAGTAAGCAGAAATCTGCAAATGCTGCGCAACCAAAGAAGGAAGACAAAGATGAGAAGAAGGGTGACAAACAGAAGACATTTTGCAAGTACTGTAAGGGAAATGATCATGTCATCAAAGCGTGTCCTAAGCTGGCTGCGAAAGAGGCTAAGAAGAAAGAGGCTGGTATGGCTGTTGCAGATGCCTCTCCTTCTAACAATGAATCTGCTAATGTTGTGCTAGATACAGAATGGGCATTCAATGCGCAGTGCAGTTATGACCCATCTTTGCATGACACATGTATGTCTGCAGTAGATTCAGATGTATGGTACTTTGACAGTGGTGCCACTAAGCATATCACCTCGCAGCGCAGTTTATTCACTTTCCTTGAGTCTGCTCCCACAGGGAATACTGTCACTTGTGCCAATAACTCCTCTTATCCCGTTGAAGGAGTTGGACAGATTGTGCTGAATGTTGCAAATGGCAACACCTTTACACTTTTTGATGCATTGTATGTGCCAGGGATCAAAAAGAATCTGCTGTCAGTCTCCGCATTTGCCAAAACAGGTTTGGTTGTAAAATTTGTGGATGACAGATGTACTGTTCATGATCTCTCTTGTGGTGACATCATTGTAGCATCTGGTTCACTATGTCGAGGGCTGTATAAGCTCAATATAGATGGCAAATGTGTAGAGGATTCAGCATGTGCTATTATGGATACGCAGGCTATTTCAAATGCAAAACTGTGGCATGCACGTTTTGGTCATCTGAATTTTGCAAGTTTGCTGCGCCTGCAGAAATCTGAAATGGTGTCTTCTTTGCCTAAGCTTGAGGCACCTGTCAAGCATGTTTGTGAGGGCTGCATATTGGGTAAAATGCAGCGTGCTTCCTTTCCCAAAGATGGATCAGTGAGAGCTGAACGCAGATTGCAGCTTGTTCACAGTGATGTTTGTGGTCCCATGCAAACTCCATCATTTGGAAACTACCTTTACTTCGTGACTTTCATTGATGATTTTACCAGGCATGCATGGGTATATCCTTTGAAGGCAAAGTCCGAAGTGTTTTTGTGCTTCAAACAGTTTTTGGTTATGGCTGAAAATGTGTCAGAAAGTAAGATGGGCACCCTCCGTTCAGATCGAGGGGGGGAGTATATGTCTTCAGAATTTAATGCATTTCTGGCTGAGCGTGGGATAAAACACCAATGTACAGTGCCGTATACACCACAGCAAAATGGTGTGGCTGAGAGAAAAAACAGGTCTCTCATGGAAATGGCAAGATGTATGGTTAAGAGTCAAAGTCTACCACATGGTTTTTGGCTTGAGGCTGTCATGTGTGCCACTTATGTACTAAACAGGTGTCCCACCAAAGCATTACAGGTTGTCACTCCATATGAGGCTTGGCATAGCCGCAAGCCATCTGTTGGCCATTTACGTGTTTTTGGTTGCCTGGCATATGCATTAGTGCCTGTGCAACATCGCAAAAAATTGGATGACAAAGCTGTCAAATGTATTTTTGTTGGATATAGTGCTGAGAGCAAAGGCTATCGTTTGTATCATCCACAGACAAAGCGCATTTTGGTTAGCCGTGATGTTGTATTTGTGGAAGATGCAGTTCAGCCCTTGGTTTCATGTACTAAGGAGACAGATATCAGCTCACGTGATGTCTATGATACATTGTTGCCTCTTTTCAGTGGTGCACAGTCAAGTGCAATACCTCATGAGGCAGTTTTTCAGCCTATGCAGGTTTTAAATGATAGCACAGATCAGCCTATATCTGATGCAGATGTGCATGATGCACTTGAGGATGAGAGACAAGAGATTGAGGGCTCTAGGAATATGCCTAGATGGCTGGTGCAGACTTTGCGTGACAGCAAGTTGGATGCCCCTTTGTCTAGTCGCACTCGTTCTGGCTCTCATGGTGCCTCTTATGCGTCAGATTGTTATGCATTGGCTGTTTCTAGTATGTGCGATGAAAGTGAGCCTGTTTCATTTGATGAGGCACAAAGTTCAGAAAATTGGATGGCTGCTATGCAAGCAGAATACGATGCTATTATGAAGAATGGTACATGGTCTTTATGTGACTTGCCCCCTGGCAAGAAGGCCATTGGCACTAAGTGGGTTTACAAATTGAAGCGTAAGCCTGATGGCACAGTGGATCGCCATAAGGCTAGGCTTGTTGCAAAAGGTTATGCTCAAGAGAAGGGCATTGATTTTGATGAGACTTTTGCTCCCACATGTCGTATGACCACTGTTCGTAGCATCTGTGCATTAGCAGCTCATAATGGTTGGAATGTACATCAGCTGGACATAAAGACTGCGTTCTTAAATGGAGATTTGCATGAGGAGGTGTATGTATCGCAGCCTCGTGGTTTTGTTCAAAGAGGGCAGGAAAACAAAGTGTGCAGGTTAAAAAGGGCTTTATATGGTTTAAAGCAAGCTCCACGAGCTTGGTATGAAAAAATACATGCATATTTGACTGCACATGGGTTTCAGAATAGTCCAACAGAAAGCACTTTGTATGTTAAACGTGTGGATGGTGTACATCTAATCATTGCTCTCTATGTCGATGACATGCTGCTCACAGGACCAAATGAGAGTCATATTGCTGATTTTAAGGCTGATTTGAATGCCTCTTTTGAGATGTCAGATTTGGGGCATTTGCATCATTATTTGGGGATACAATTTAAGCAGTGTGATGGAGGTATTGCTTTGTGTCAGACAAAGTATATTGAAACATTGTTGCGGAGATTTGGCCTTCAAGACTGCAAGCCTATTGCTACTCCAATGGAGACAGGTTTGAAGTTGAGTCTTCATGATGCTGGAGATCACTTTGATGTCACACTCTATCAGACAGCTGTTGGTTGCCTCATTTATGTATGCATTACGAGGCCAGACATTCAGTTTGCAGTCTCACAGGTGAGCAGATTTATGCATAGCCCAGGCATTAAGCATTGGCAGGCAGTGAAGCGTATCTTTCGCTATTTGAGTGGTACTCGGCATCTTGGGTTGTTTTATCCCAAGGGGGGATCATTGCCGCCAGATTTACATGTTTTTTCAGATTCTGACTGGGCTGGTTGTTATGACACACGCGTGTCCACGAGTGGTTTTTGCTTCATGCTTGGAAGCTCATGCATATCATGGTTGAGCAAGAAGCAGCCTACTGTGGCCACTTCTAGTTGTGAAGCTGAGTACAGGGCAGCTTTCACAGCTACGGTTGAGTGTGTGTGGCTCAGACGCCTTATGGCTGATTTGGGTGTTGGGCAGCCATCTGCCACCACCATCTTCACTGACAGTCAGAGCGCATTGGCAGTTGCGCGGAACCCAGTGTTCCATGCTCGTACGAAGCACATTGAGGTGCACTACCATTATGTCAGGGAGAGACTCTCTGCAGGAGAGATCAGTTTGGCTTATGTGCCAACACAGGATAACCTTGCAGACCTTTTCACAAAGGCTCTGCCTCGTGAGAAGTTCGAAGCTTTTCGCAAAGCTTTGGGCTTACTCCCTTTTGTGGATTCGTCCACATAGCTAGACACTTCCCTATACATGAGTGCTAGCTCTTGTTCACCGCATCACTCCAGGGGGGATTTGTTACCATATTATAGTAGTGATGTGTGTGAACACACTTAGGACCGCAGGGGCACTTTTTCCCTCACTAGGAGGTTTTTTCCCCCGTGCATTGTATATACGCCCATTATCTTCTAGGGCTTGGAATCTTTCATTTTTGGCACTCATAATACACTACTGTGTTGTGCTCAAGCTTCCTCATCTTCTTGAAGTTGTGTGTGCATTCCTGCAACCCTAATTCCAACACCATTTTGTTTCCATTTGGATGTCCAACATCCATTTTGTTTCCATTTGGATGTTCAACATCCATTACTGCATCATTTAGATGTCTAACAACCATTATGTTTCAATTTGGATGTCCAACATCCATTTTGTTTCCTTTGGATATCCAGAACGAGTGTAATTCAATTTGGGCAAATCTGGATGTCCAACAACCATTATATTTCAACTTGGATATCAAACATGTTTCAATTTGGATGTCCAACATCCATTTTGTTTCCATTTGGATGTCCAACCATTATGTTTCAATTTGGATGTCCAACATCCATTTTGTTTTCTTTGGATATCTAACATGAGTATAATTCAATTTGGGCAAATCTGGATGTCCAACATCCATTATATTTCAACTTGGATATCGAACATTCTTTATGTTTCAATTTGGATGCCCAACATCCATTTTGTTTCCATTTGGATGTCCAACATCCATTTCTACATCATTTGTATGTCCAACAACCATTACGTTTCAATTTGGATGTCCAACATCTATTTTGTTTCCATTTGCATGTCCAACATCCATTACTACATCATTTGGATATCCAACATCTAACGTAGAGCAAAAATATAAACTATCACACCAACCTGTTTGCAACCATTTGGATGTGCGACATCCAATTTGTAGTAACCCTAACCTCTTGTTCTTTGATGTCACCTAAAGTGGTTGCTGAATTTTTATACCACTCCAGGATGAGCTTTGTTGCAATTTGAATGTTGAGAATCCAAATTGCTACAAATGTATTTAAGTTTTGTGGCAATTGAAAGTTGAACATCTAGATTGCTACAAAAGTTCACCTCTCTCCAAACTTAGCATGAAAAAGTTTCAATGCAAGAAGGCACCTTCTTACAACTACTGGAACACATGCCTTTGATGGTAAGAAGGCACCTTCTTACAACTACTGGAACACATGCCTTTGATGGTAAGTGTGGCTTCATATATAGCAAATAACATGTTGTACATGGCTAGGCATCCGCACCTTGTTAATCAAGAAATTTACGAGGAAGTTTAGTGCACCATTGCATGTCCATACATGCATAGTGTAAAACTTCATGTTTGGATAAACAATAATACTAAAGCATGCACTAAGAATTAGTCAAGTGGGTTGCTTACTAGGTTTTCCTATTATATGTTTTCTTAAAATTCCATAAAACACATAATCTCCTATTAGGCCTTGAGTACTATCTTATAGGCCCGAAGACCCCTTTTGCCAACGAATGATTTTTTGGGAGGGGGACACTAGTAAATTTTAGTTGTGTGTAGGGGGGCAGGTGTGTGTGTGGGGAAGGGGTGGGTGTGTGTACACTTGTATATGTGTGGTGTCTTACTTTTGGTGTATGTGTGTGTTTTTTGTAGCAATTTGGATGTTAAACATCCAAATTGCTACAAAAGTTAACATACTGACCTTGTGAGATTGGACCCTTGTGCCATGTGCTTTGAGATTAAAAGCCATGTGCTTTGAGATTAGGACCCTTCTCAAGATCTCCACAACCTATAGGGCCTTAGGCTTGAATCTCAAGCCATGAGGCCTTAGTCTTAAACTTCTTTAGACTACTATGTACTAGCTATGTGATATTGGGACCCTTGACCAAATCAAGTGTGTGTGGGGGGGAGGGGTGTGCATGTGTGTGTGCATGTGTGCATGTGTGCATGCGTGTGCTTGTGTGTGTGTGTGTGGTGCCTTACTTTTGGTGTATGTGTTTATGTGTGTGTTTTTTGTAGCAATTTGGATGTTGAACATCCAATTTGCTACAAAAAGTTCACTTTTTCCACAAATAGGTGTGCTTTTTATGGTGCTTTAGGCCTCCATCAACCTCTTGTCCTCCATGCCTTGTGTTCATCGTTGTTCACCTCTGTTTATCACCCGTTGCTCTACAATTATTGCTGCTGTTGTTCGTCGTTGTTCTACACAAAGCCTACAAGGATTACGTTGTTGTTTACCTCCCCCTCCACAGCTCTTGTCATGTGCTTCTTGCCTTGGTTGTTCTTATTGCTTTTCTCTCTGCTTGTGCCCACAACATTAGCCTCCAACATGAAACCATGACTCTTGGCAACAAGGCAGAAGTGTTAAGACACAAGGCGCACGGCATCTTGGCCTAAAAGGAAAGCATAGCACGGCAACCAATCCCAGTATAGACAACAAAGATCAAATTAAACAATTATTATAATAAAGGGAATCAAATACTCTTGGTCTTAGCATAAGAAATTTTCCTCTAATATAAATTTAGTTGGTATTTTAAATTTATTGAATTGTCATTTATACACACCGTTATGCATCCTCATTCCTCTGTTAAGTTATGATTAGCTTCTATATGTATAAAGTATGGTAAGTGCACTATTCCCCCATCCCATTCATACTGCCCCCCACCTCTTCCCCCTTTGCCCTTTTACCCACCTTTGGCGTCACCCTCAATGCATCTTATGCACTTGTCTATTTTACCCACTTGCTAGACCCTTGTAACTCTGAGCAAGTCCAAAATTTAAACAGCAATTATGGATGTTTTTCTTTAAATTTTTTACCCTATTTGTGTACCTAAGATTTATGTTTTTGATATGTTTTTGGCTTATTTATACCTTTTGTAACCTATCTCTTAATGCATGGTTCCTTTTGGAATGCAATTTTTCTTTTTGTTTAGGGGAAACAAAAGCAAGAACTCAATAAAAAGAGTGACTGAAGAGACGAAAGGGTTTGATTCTCCACCGCAAATAGAGATCATCAACAAGAAGGCTGTGGAACCAATAGGAAATATTGGTTTTGACCTCAACCTTACCAAAGAATAGGTCCTTGTTTTCTTTATCAACAAAATCATCTCTACCTCGGGATAAGAAAGACTCAAGTGTTCGAGATTCTCAAGAGCCACAGAAGGCTCTAGGTTCAACTGCCACCTTTGGAACTATATACAACTTTCGAAAGGGTTCTTCCCATGACAAGGTAAGTAAAGAACCAATTCCAACTTCTCCAATGTTTCCAATTGGTGGTGGAGAAGAGAAACATCTCCTTCTCAACAAGAGAATTAAGATTCTAATGATGGAGGGACAATTGCTACTAAGATGGATCCAAGACCATCCCAAAGGAGTAGTTTCAAAACAATAAGCTACTATGTGGCTCCCTCACACGGGTACCAGGGTTTTATTAATGCTCGACCTCAAATACCCTTCCTTGCTGTTGGTTCTGATATGTCAAGGCATTCATATCCAAATCATGAATAGTCTCTTACTTTTCAAGATAACTCATTGTTTTTTGCTATTGCAAAATTTATTGGTGCACAAAAGCTTAAAGGCGATCAAAATATTTGTGGAAAAGTCTTGAATGTTGACTATACTAGAGAAGATGAAGGAGAATATGTTCTTCTTAAAGATGCTACAAAGGATCATGTACTTGATTTTCTTATGTATCAAGGAAACCTTCATATATCAGTCTCAATGTGGGCCTCCAACTCTCTTTATTGCCTTGCAAAACTTTGGTAATCTGCTTGTTGCTTTGGCACCTTATCTACAAGCACAACTGGTCAACACAAGGTCCAATAAAAGCTCAAGCTCTCGCCTCCAAACAACAAGAAATTGTTGCCACACCAACTTAGCAAAGTAAGAAAGATATTGGAGCTTCATTTAGGGGTAAAAAATGTTGTAAGAAAGATTTCAAATCTCGATCACCAACTCCAAAATCTTCTCGCTCTCGGAGGATGAAGATGAAGATAATGTTCCTATCACACCTGGAGCAGAGTTGAGTTCAGGTATTATAGCATCACAAAAAATACTATGATGGAAAAAATCAGGCTAGAAAAATTTATGGAGAATGGCAGGATTCTTAATCTTAACATTCAAAAGATTGAGTGGCCACCTATTTATACTCTTACAGGAAGAAGACCTATGGAGATTAGAGAGCCACACACTCCATGTGGAGAATTTAAAGAAAAAGATGAAGCTCAATCCACATACTACTGTGGCTCTTTTTATCGTACTTTCAATCCAGCACAATGTCTTGATAGACAGTCTTTTGATATCTCAAAGATTTATTATCACACTTACTATGTCATTGGAGGCTCCCACTCTACTAAATCGAGAAAAGAGCTGCATATGGAAAACAAAGATAGACCCTTCATTGATCAAGAAGATTATAAAGTGTATGTGGGGCTTACTATTGATGAAGCAAAGCTATTAGCTTAGGATCACAACAACAACAATGACTATCTGGCCAAATCGAGCGAATTAAGTTCTTTCACCATGAGTACATGGACTACATTGAGAAGAATGGCAAATCACACTCTACCCTAGAAGAAAGTGCCTTCAAGAAGTTGGAATTATTGTGGAGAAGGAGAAGCGACCATATGGGCTATGAAAGTATGATCCACTTTTCCAACTAGCATTTTGTACTGGTGGTGAGATTTGGGATGCTCGAGAGAGAATATTTACCATGTGGGAAAGAGAACAATTGAAAGGCCAAAAATCATCATAGAAAATTGATAATTCAAGTGTTGTTTCAAAAGCGCGCAACAAAAAGGTAAGATTCACTATTCAAGAGCTTCTAGAAGATATGAAGTTGGCGATCCCTTCAAGGTATCAAGGATGAGAAAGTAATTCTTTCTCTCTTGATACGGGTGATTGGAAAGGAGCTTACACTTGAAGAGATGAGTGCCGAGCTCAATTAGTAAGTTTTGTACTTTTATTTGTGCATTCTTTTGCTAAGGTTTTTTGTTTTTGTATTTATTTGATTTGTGCATTCCAGTCACAAAGTTTTTATGAAAATCCAAGCTGTGATGATAAATAAGTTGAACTTCCACTCATGGGAGAAAGTACGAGAACAATATCCACAATCAAGCTTACAAGCTTCCCTTCAAGAGTTCTACTTTTCTTTTCAAGATTGGGTATGTTTTATATTTTTTAGATAATAGCAATTTTATCCCATGTTTCTAGAAAGTTTCTAAGTCTTTTTTAAATTTCTTTGCTATGGCTAGTTATTTGTAATTTTTAACCACCAATATTTGATTACCTTTTAGTAGAAATGCAAATTGTGATGTGTTGGTGAGTAGAGATACATTAATAATATTAATATATGCATGAAGGTGGATATTAAACATCCATTTTGGCACTATCTAGATTTTTAACATTTATTTTGTGTTAAATGAATGTTCAACATCCAAATTGGCATAAAATGGATGTTCAACATCCATTTCATTTCAAAATATATGTTGAACATCTATTTTCTTTTGAAATGGATGTATAACATCTATATTTATATTTATATATGCATGAAGGTGGATATTGAACATCCATTTTGGCATTGTCTAGATGTTTAACATCCATTTTGTGTTGAAATGGATGTTCAACATCCATTTCAAAATATATGTTGCACATCTAGTTTCTTTCAAAATGGATGTATACCATCCTTTTTGTTTCAAAATAGATGTTTTATATCCATCCATTACAAGGATTTAGTATGAGTAAAGTTTTTCTTTGTGGGTTTTCTTAATACATGTTTTAGTTTGTGCTAGGTTCTTGTGTCTGATAATTTCTAAATGTAATTTGTATTAAAGTTGGCTATTATAGTTTGAAATATTTGTTTATTTTCTTTAATGATAGAAACCTCCCTCAAGCAATACCAAACAAAAGAAGAGATCAAGTGTTATTCCCATTTTGGATTAACAAGTATGCTCCTCCAATTGAGGACATTAATAAGTGTCATGAAAAGACACTATAAAAGTTGTACATTATGAGATATTGGCCACCCAAGGCCTTAGTTAAGTTAGTTTTGGGCGCCCAAGTGTGAATAAGGGACAAATGTATACACACAATCCCCCTTTGTGCTATTGAGAGCTCTTCTTTGTGTCTTGAGAGATATTGAGAGAGAGAATTCTTGCATTTGTTCCTCTTCTATGCTTGTATGATTCATTCTTGTGTGGGAGAGTGAGAGAGAGTGATTGCCTTATGCGACGGTGTGAGCGACTCTATGATGACAGTGCGGAGGTGGAGCTTGGAGGTTTGGAGCTTAACAAGTTTGCTCTTCCTTTAGGTGAATGCATTTTGATATTTGCATCACTGGAATCATCAACATGAATGAGCAGGTTGGTGTTTTGTTTTTCTTCTTTTCAAAAATTCATAAAAATTAAGAAAATAAGGAGCCATTGACTGTGCCTTGAACTTGTATTACACTCTTTAGGTGTGGCACAATCATTTTGGAAATCGTTGGATAAGTATTTTGCACCCAGAATCACATTAGTTGATGCAAAAGTTTCCATGTGAAACTGCAAGAAAATCGTTCACGTCATGAACCATTTCTACAACTTCACGCTGTGAATCACTCCCAACATCAACCCCTCATTTAACGCCACAATTCAGGGGATTACCTAACCAAAAATAGGTAGCCTTATCTTGACACCTCTAACACCATGAGGTCTGACAAAATTAAGAATCGTGAGCGTGTAGAAAAGCGTTCATAACATGAATTATTTCAGAACTCTTCACGGAGTGAACCATTTTTTGTTCACGATGTGAACCATTTTAGAAACCTTCATGGCATGAAGCATTTTTTGTTCGCGACATGAACCATTATTTTTCACGATGTGAAACCTTCTCTTTGTGGCATGAACTTCTCCTACAATCTCATGCCTTAATCAAATCAAACTCACGAGCTTGGTATAGTCACATTAAGGTAAAAAATTGACACCCATAACCACGTAACGTGGAATTCTGATCCCAAGGAAAACAAAAATTTAAGCACATGAAAGTGCAGAAAATCATTGATTACGTGAACTGTTTTCTGACACTTCACGCCATGAACTGTTCTTCGCAATCTCACGGCCTTAGAAACAAGTCGACCAAATCTGATCAAAACTTAATTGGGATAGCAAAATAGCTTATCAAATCATACATACATGCACATAAGGTCTGGAATGCTTATCAGAGATGATCTTACACCTGAAGATAGTGCATCAAATCACCCAGGATCGTCCTATTGAAAAAGTGTGGGTTCGTGTCACTCAGTAATAAGCACACTTGAGTGTCTTAAGGAATTTGACCACCATTGAAACTAGTAGTAGTGAAGAATCCATGGAAGAGGGGCTGAGGTACTTTGGGTTTGGGGAAGAGGAGAAACCACCCTCCCCAACTAGATCCAGTGATATTATTGATATTTCTTGGGGATTTTTTGGTCTCCAAACCAGTCATGAGACGAAGAAGCACAATCTATGGGCATGGGTCCGTTAACCAGCACTGGTTGGTCCAAGGAAATAAGTGCCCATCCAAACATCAAAGTCGACGTTGTTAAACACTGGAATCCCCTAAATGAGATGGACATGGAAAGTGCGGCCAGGACGGGTCAAGTATTCTTCCCAATCTCAGAAGAAGTAGAGTTAGATCTAAAAAGGATCGAGGTGGAACGACAGCTACGAGAGTTGAGCTTAAGGAAATAAGAACTCGAAACTTGAAGGGCAAGAGCTAAACAAAAGGAGAGATGGGAAGTTTAAACTTACTCCAATCACAGGGTAAGGAGCCGGAAATAGTCATGGAAAGAAGTGAGGGAGAAATTCAAAACTTAGAACCCATAAATGAAGAGCCCAGAGCGCTGAGGAAGGGTTTGCAACCTTAGAAGAAGAGGATAATCTAGCAAGAGCGACGGGTGAAGTGGAGGACCCATCTGTACACGAAAAAGGACATCGAGTAAATGATCAATCATCATACATTCCTACAGGACATGGAACTTTTAATTTTGCAAAGACGTATAGAGGCAACTAATGATGAGCCACTCCAAGGTGCAGTGGCAAGACCATCCCATGGGCCGGAGATACCTAGAAGAGCCAACACAGGAAGAGGACGAGGTCTAGGTAGGGGGAGAAATTCCTCAAAGACCAAGGGTAGATCCAACCATTGGTCTTAATGCAGCCACAAGGATCAATCTATTGAATATGGCTGCAGAAATGGATTGAGGAATGGTCAGGGAACTTAGGCACTGCTCTAGAATCTTGCCCTCTCAGATGAAGCCACAGATCATTGCTAAGCTCGTCCAAAAATTCTCTGGGGACGGGGATCCTATTCAACATGTAGAGATTTTTGAATCCACATGCGAAACATGCGGGCCAATCAGTGATGTGACAATGATTCATGCTTTCTCATCACTGACCCTATAAGGGAAAGCGCATCAGTGGTTCCGAACCCTCAAACTCGAGGATAAGGTTAACTTCACATGACTCAAGAATGTGTTTGTGCCCAGCTTTTCTAGAAGTGGTGACAGATGGAGCCCTGTGGCACAGCTGCACAATATCAAACAAAAGGAAATGGAGTCGATGAGAGACTATGTGTCTCCATTAAAGCACTAAAATTCAAGGTGAAAACTCAGTTATTGCCTTGCTTTCGGCGAGGAGTTAGAGACCATAAGATGCATGATTATTTGGTACTAGCCCAACCAATCACTCTAGATGCATGTTGCAAGCTGGCAATTCAATATGAAGATAATATGCTAGAATTGTCGTAACCGGAAGATGTCAAAATATCTTAGGCAACAACACCTTTGCGTGTTTGGAGTCACCAACAGATTGGAACTCGGAGCAAGCAACACACATAGTAGTTAAGGGAAGCCCACGCACGCTACACTCTAGGCTAAAGAAGAAGGGTACATTCAGTAGATCCAAAGAGCTTAAGGAAGCACTTTTTTCACAGAGAAAAAGGTGGCTAGCCTATAGGGAGAAAGAGAACAAATGAACAAGGCTCACATAGAGAAGCTCAGAGACCTCAATGAGGTTATCAGAATGACAACACAAGAGATGGATAAAATGTTGGTAAGCTACCAACAACAAGTTCTTGAACATGTGACCCAACAACTCCATAGCACCCAAATCTTGGCACAAGAGCAGCAGGTCAACGAGGCTCAAGCTCAATCCACAGCCCAAAGCATAGCCAAAGATGAAGCCAAAAGATGATACACGGAGCTAGTGGATGCTCAAGAGGTCCATGAGGTAGCTATCTCAACACTCCTAAAAACGCCTAAAAATGACGACGACTCCAAAATCCAGGAACTAGAGCAGCAAAGGCTTGCACTTCAGCAAGGACCTCAAAGGGATGATCAACCTGATGAACTACGACAACTCATCGAGCAAGCTTCGGAGAAGGTTCGTTTTGCCAATGACTCCTCCGGCCCCTCCTCAAACTCTCACTTTGTTTTTATCTACATTAACCCTCTCTCTTCTTCAATACAAAATTAACTTAACCCACGATATTAGTTTAGGAGACCTAACACTTATCCATCAGAATAAGGAAAGAGAATAAGATCCAACCTTATTAATGGGAATCCTTAGAGGGGATCTAGTACTTACTAACCCAGCTCACATTTTCTTCTTCCCACTACACTCAATAGTGCTCAACCTTCGTAGTTGGTGTTGGGTGCTATAGCAATCAGCCATCCTAGATGACAGTGTCAATAAACTTGATTGTTTATACCAGATGACATACCATTGACATGGGCCAGCTAACGAAGTTGTTGCACGTAGCTACCAATGGGTAATCAACCACCAAGGGTGGATTGAAGTTTATAATACTTATCAATATCTAAATCTCTTTGAATCAAGATTATATCATTCATATGGTATATCCACTGTGGTATATAATTTTGATAAAGAACATATTGAATACCCCAATATAACCACATAAGAAATCCTCGACCTCCAAAAATTTATGAAAAATAACAAGCCCACCCAGCCACCAATTCAGGAGATGGACAAGAAGAAACACTAGGATCCTTAACATCGGTTACTTACCCTATGTTTTCTTTCATCTCCAGTAGTAAGCTACTAAATCCCTTTCCTAGTGTATCTCCTTCTAACAAAACTGAGGCCGATTGTATCTTCTCTCGCCACTCTTCTACCCTATTTTGTTTTCCCACTAACCCTCTTATCCCCGAGGAGTTGCCAAGCAACAACTCTATCTCCACCATAGCAGCTCGATAAGGTACGTGATCTTCCCCCTCAAGATGGCATACAAGCTTTTTCTAATACAAATGTCATTGCATCTTTGCAGCTGTAGAGTACGAGAGCTTCATTCAGGCAGGCAATCCCCTCTTTAAGCCTAAACTGATGTTCAAAGTGCTGATGCAAATTACACTGTTTGAGCCTATCCAAAGAATCATGCCGCCAGATGCCTACTCTACCATGGAGTCATGGAAGAAACCATCTATACCATACCCTCTCCGAGCCCCAATGCCTAAATTGGAAGAGCTACCAATGGGAGGAGAGGGGTCCTTGTGGAAAATATGAGAAAGCACACCAAACTAGCCAACCCACACTTGTTGGGTTGATCTTCTCAAAATCTACATTGTCGCATTCATGATCAGTTATTGTTTCCATAGATGGTGCAAACAACATCCAATACATACAAGGGGAGGATATACAGCAATCAACATAGATGATACTAACCCCCGACTCGAGGATTTTGGCATTAGCCTATTTGGTGCAAGCAGTACCTCACCGTGCTAGAGTATAGTCTAAAGTACCAATGATCCACACCCACACAAAGAGTGGATCCACTTTACATGATAATCAAAAGAAGGCTCACTCCACTCCAATTCCACCCATGAAGCAAAGCAAAGGGATTCTCATGCCTGTTTACAACTTCCCATAATTTTCACCATCCACATTGCAGCAAGATATCACAAGTCAAAGGTAAAAAATGCTCACATGGATATGAGCTTGGTGAAAGATTCTAGATTCAGATATAGTAGCTATCGTCCAATTCTTGGTGAGCTCCTCTGGCATGATGAGGTACTCCTTTCTTGGTGCAAGGAGTACCTCACCGTGCCAGAGTACAGTCTTAAGTACCAAAATGATCTACGCCAACACAAAGAGTGGATCCACTTTACATGCCAATCAAAAGAAGGCTCACTCCACTCCAGTTCCACAAAGCAAAGCAAAGGGATTCTCACATGTGTTATAACTTCCCACAATTTTCACCATCCACATTCCAGGATATCACACGTCAAAGGCAAAAAATGCTCACATGGATACGAGCTTGGTGAAGGATTCTAGATCCAGATATAGTAGTTGCCATCCAATTCATGAAGTTTATTGTAGTGCTTAAATCAATGAACCGAAAGGAAGTTATGATGGATTTGATGCCAAAAAGCTTTGCTTCAACATAAACACAAGACCAAATGAAAGAGGTGCCATGATGCTTTATTATCATCGCCTCAGGTGCCTACCAAGTTACATGCATGTCACATTCGAGGATATGGTAGACATTGGGTTCTATACATCACACTCTACATTTAGAAGAACCCTTAAAAAGCTTTAATCTCTTCGAAAATTCTATAGACATGAGTTCGGTGACCAGGTCTTTCCACCTAGGTAAAAGGTTATGATGAGGACATAACCTACATCAAGTAGGGGGGATGTTAATCGCATTTTGGATTAACAAAAATGATCCTCCAATTAATAAGTGTTATATAAATGCACTATAAAAGTTGTAAATTTTGAGATACTGGCCACCAAAGGCCTTAGTTAGTAAGTTTTGGGTTCCCAAGTGTGAATAAGGGCCAGATATATAAAAGGCAATTTCTCATAATGAAAGAACACAATCTCCGTTTAAGCTATGAGAGCTATTTCTTTGTCTTATGAAAGAGAGTGTGTGTGTGTGTACTCTAGTGCATGTTCCTCTTCAATGCATGTGTATCGGAGAGTGAGAGGAAGATTTCCTTGCATTGTGGTGTGAGTGACTACGTGGTGACAGCGTGGAGGTGGAGATTGGATGAGTGGAGCTTCCCAAAGTGAGCTTGGAGAGCCTTAAGGGACGTGAGCTCGAAACATTGGTAAGTACCCAGTGTTAGTTGTTGTCTATTACTTCTTCCGATTGTGAATGGGTAGAGTTCTCTCTTAGGAGGTGTGGTAGCCAATAACAATTACTGAGCATGATTGATGGTTTACATGATGCATACAAGCTTATAAATCCCATTGTTCTAAACAATGTTTTACATGATGCATACAAGCTTATAAATCCCATTGTTCTAAACAATGTTAATGCAAGTTCATACCCTATTTTGGATTAACAAATTGACCACTCAAATCAAGGGAAAAATCTGATTTGATGCCTTACAAAGGTTTACAACATCAAATATGTAGATCCAATCATAAAATTTCCAAGAAAAAAACCTTAGATAATTAGCACTAATCAAGGTATTAGAGAGGTTTTCTATTTACTATGCAAAAAATACCCTGATTTGTATAGCACAGTCAGAGGGACAAATCAAAGGGCTTTTTCAAGATGAATCTTTGCAAAGAAATACCAAGTCCCCAATGGTATGATTGAACCCCCAATGGTCCAAAATCACCTTAATGATTAGCATTAATCATTTGATTAGTAGACATAATTAATTATTTTCACTACAGAGAATGGGTCAACTCGGAGTGATGATTTTGAGTAGATTAGCTTACAAAAGTAGATGATACTGCTTTGCAGGCTGTGCCTTTGAGATGTTGTGAGGCTCCAAGTGATGGTTTGAGCAATGGTTTGTTGTAGCCTCCAATGAGTAGTAGCACTAAATGGAGAAGATGAAGTTTTTGAAAATATGAGATTATAGCTTAATTAGTAATAAGAAAAAGTGATAATGAGATTAACTATGAGCTAATAGAGATAAGGGTGAGTTGGATCTAAGCTTTGATGCCATGTTGGCTTTAACTGTGGATTAAACAAGATAATGAATCTCATGAAGGAAATGTAAAGCTAAGCAAAATGAGATTGACCTAATCACATGGGATTAGGTTTAAAGGCATCATAATGATGAGAAAGAGACTGTGAGTGTTATATCCTTCCATTAGATATGAGCCTCTTATATAGGCTAAAGTGTAAGTGATTAGGGCATGATTAACCCTTAAGCAAAACCCAAAGAAACCCTTGATTAACCCTTGAAGTGAGCACCCATTGGCTCCCAGCGGGGCGAATTCACTTTCCATAGAAAGGGGACGTTACCTGCGTGCATGAAACTCATTTAAAACCCCTATTTAAGTTTCTCTAAAAAAAACTATACCCCTTTCTAAGCATATGAGTCCCCATTATGAAATTCAAGTAACCCCTAAGGTTTAAAAATCAAATAGTAGATATTGATGTTATACATGTGATAAGTTACAGCCCATGTAAGTAGCATGGATGTAATTTCTAGAAGCACGAAGACCTACGTGTACTCTCTAAAAATTATTCCATGTGTGTTTAGCTTAAAAGAGTAGTAAACTAATCAAGTTTTTAAACTACACCACCAGATCACATCTTGTAAACTACAAGAAGAAACAAAACCCCTACTTTCATTCTCCCCCCCTCCCCCCCTCCCCCCCTCCCACCCCCTAAATCCCCATCACCCCCTAACTTATAAGCTTAATCGCCCCCCTCCAAAACCCCCCTCCCTTATACTCACATGATATCATAAGATGTGGCTTTTGAATCCCCCGGGCATTTCCTAGACTTGAGGGAAAGCAAGATCCTCCTCCACTTGAGCTAAGTGCCTAGAATATGCCTCCTTAGATACTACATTAACCATATTCTAACAAATGTATAATGGCTATAAGACCTATCAGCCATATGCCCTTTTCCTCAATGTCGCATCATGTATGATATTTTGCTGTATTATTTCAACATGACTCCACTAACCCATTTCCCATCATTTTCATCTTCAGAAGTTCTTCCTCTTCTTTGTCACTCACCATCACTATATCAATGCTCCTTGGTTACAATAGCATTTACCACCATTGTGGCCCTATCATTTACATTCTCCACTTTTCTAGCATCCTTCCCCTTGGTGGCATCCTTGCTAGCACACTTCTCCTTGGTAGCATCCTTGCTACTAGATCCCTTCCCCTTAGTAACACCCTCACCCTTGGTAGCACCATTTGCATAACTAGCACCCTTCTCCTTCTCAGTGGGCCACAACATTGAGCTTATCCTCTCTATGCTTCGCCTTGCCTTTGTCCTTTTCCTTATGTTTGTCATTCATTGCTTTCTACTTCACTCATGAAAAATGGGCAAAGATAGAGAACAGAGGCACCTTGGAGACAACCAATGCACTTGATGGTCTTCATGTCTTCACCCAAATGCCACTACACATTGAATGTACCCACATTATCTACATGCAATCTATCATTTAGTTGATCCTTTATTACCTCTGTGATGCTTGGAATTCTCTTGAACATCCAAGATAAGACCTCATATGTTTCCTTTGGTACTTTGAAGGCTCCAAGCCACCATATTTCCCTCTTGGATTGAACACTAAATGAAGTAGACTCTTTGTCTCATTCATCAAGGCGATGCTCATACACTCCAACCTTCTCCCTTTGACAATATTTTACTTAAGCATGAATGCTAGTGTGTCTCCTACCACTATAAATGACAAATGAATATCTTGTTACCACCACTATAGGTAGCGTAGTAATTGTCAAACCAAGAAATGCAAGAGGGAAGAAAACTCACCATGTAAGGGAAGGAAATAGAACTTCATCGTAGCTTATTCGAATGTTACTGGCATTTTAAGTCCACAAAAATGTTATTTTTGGAAGGCACCATATTGAAAGACTATTGGTGATTTGTTGGCCTTCCCCCTAAGACTTTCTAATGTCAATGTTCCTTTGATATGAAAATATTGCCCCACACATCTTTTCACATCATCATTATTAGTTCTCTTCACATCTCTCTTTACAGCACAAACCTTTCTAAGAACTACAAAAAATTTACGTACAATCTCATGCTTTCAAAGGCCATTATTAATTCAATGGTGTATTGTCTCATATAGCCCTTTGATTTCCAGTTCTTAATTCAATGGTGTATTGTCTCATATAGCCCTTTGATTTCCAGCTTCATCACATGCATTTTGAATTTCTATTGAGCTAAGAAGGTCTGTGAGGTCCGATATAACTTCCTTTGTCATCGCTGCTTCATGCAAGGGCTTGCAAGTAGGATTATGAAGGAGGGCGATAAGGTCTGAGTGCTTGATGCATAAATGTACCAAATCTCTTCACCCGTCATTGGTATTACTTCAAGCCTGTTTAAGAAAATCCCTATAAAGCAAACCCTAATCACTATTAAACATTAATGGCACTAAGTTAGTAAGAAAATTTGATGGCTTTAAGTTAGTAAATTAATGGCACTAAAGTTAGTAAGAAAAATTGAGCCGAAGCATAGTGCAAACATATTTTGTGGCAAGAGTTCTCTTTTTGGCGTCGAGCTCCATTGTCCACCACTGCAAGAGTTTTAATTGATGCCAATGCTTCTTGTGCTCCCTGCCTCTTCTAGCTTCAAGATGCATGTATTATTTTCTCCATTGTGGCGTCTAGATCCTTAATCTTTTGATTAGTTTTGATTGGTCTTTAGCAAGGCTTGTTGCTTGGCATTGATGTACAAGTATTGCTACTCTATCAGAGTCTGTGCAAGATGGTGCCCGATGCTTAGACCACTATCAACATGAGCTCCACGATAGCTTCTACATAAAACAGAAGCAAATGATGATGTAGCAAGGGTTGCAAGCAATGGGCACACTCTACACCCAAGATGTAGCCTCTGATCCGAGATAAGAATACCATAATACCAATTGAGCATAGGTGCAAGTTGAGAATGTAGATATTGGCTTTGCAATGCTCCGATCATTTCCTATACCTAACCATTCTACAACTCCAAATACACTGGCTACTTCCAAAAGCTTAGGCTACATTATGTTTCAAATATCTCTCTATTATTTTAGTCATTATTTAGTGTTATAAAAAAGGTATTTCTTAATCATGAAGTGTAAGTTGTTATTTTACGTGATGTGTTCTTTGTTGTTGTTTTTAAGAAGAAGGAATATTTCTAATATTCACATTGTAGACTTTATAAATAGGATAGATAATGATGATACCTTATTCTATAATTATTATAGGAAGTGTCCTCTATGTTTAGGGTTTCATAGGAGATAATATGTATTTAGGGTTAGTAATAATGTTGATGGACATTTTCAATAGGAGAGATAAAGAGGGTAACTAGATTTGCAATCAATAGACCAAGTTTTTCATGTGTTAAGGGTTATCAATAATGTTCAATGTTAATGTGTTTATGGTTAGTTCTAATGTTGATTGTTAATATACATGGATTTTATTACAATAGAAGAGACAACCTACGATGAGAGGAGTGGCTTAGTTATGCTTTATGACATATGGATGTAGGGTTTGTTTATGTTTTGTCTTGATGTGTTGACGTTTATTTTCATATGAGAAAGGTTGTGAGCAACAAGGTTATGTAAATCAAAGCAATAGGTTGTTGTTTATTTCTTGTTGTTTTAATCTTTTTTTGTTGCTTACAATCTTAACATAAATATTTATTAATCATGCAATCTATCTTTGTTAATTTGGTGCTTTGTTTTTTATTGTTGTAGATGTCTTCAAGGAAAAGGAATATCAGTAATATTCACACAGTGAAGGTGTTTAATAGGAGAGATTATGAAGATAACTAGATCCCTGATCAGTATAGTAAGTTAAATTGGATTTTAATGCGACCAAGTGCTCGTGGGAGTTTCAAGGTCAAGCTCAAAGATGGAACAGACCCCAACAGAGACTTTCATTTAGCATGTTTATATGCACAAAGAGATTCAAGTACATCATGATAACTTTACTACAAGACATAAGCCTAACAATAAGTTTATATCTCTGTGCTTTATGTTCTTTTGCTTTCAATCCATGGTTATTAGATAGAGTTTTAATACAAGCATGTTTGTTGCTTGCAGCTTTATATCCATCTACTCTACTTAAATGGAAGAATGTAGAGTGTTTAAGCGGAAAGCTAAATGCTTTACATGCAGAGATAAGTGCCTTGATCTATGACAACAAGAGTGTAAGTGAATTGGCATGATTACATTCCATTACCACTGTTGTCTATAGGAATGGTATAATCCTAGCTTGGACATGTCAGAAGCATGTAGGGTTCGGTCAAGATAAAAAATGATGTTCATGGTGTGAAACCCTCCACACGCTCTAGAGATGTGCATCTAAGTTGGTTTATTCCAGTTGATTTGTTTGCACATTTGTTTGGATCCTGTGACGTAGCAAAGAAAACTAAGATTACTTACCAATGCAAGTGCCCATCTGAGCATTGGGGATGCCTTCGTATTACTAGGTGAGTCATGGCATCTGAAGGAGAACTCACCACGATGATATCATTGAGTGTAGAATCATTGTGTCAGATGTTACCTTTAGATAACATTGAACTTATGTTGATTTTTGATAGTTTTTAGTCACAAGTACTTATGTTGATTGTTGTTGTTGTTGTTGTTTTTATGTTGGTTGTTGCTTGTTTTTTATGATAAGTACTTCATTGCAAATCAAAATTTGTGCGAGATGGCATGCATTCAGCACTCATTGATGTGGTTATTCTTTGGGAGGGTCAAGACCCTTTTAGCATTAACGTAGAGAGTCATTAGCCCCTTAGCTTTCTAAGGCAAGAAATCCAACTGGTTTCTAATGATCCCCCTTGTAACTTCTATTTCAAGTTGGATGGTAGAAAGGTTGGGAGTCAGAGTAACATTGCAAAACATGCAATCAGTGTGTTGCTCCACACATTCTTGAGATTGTGAAGTCAATGGAATTCTTATTCTTCCAAGTGAATATAAGAAGTTGTTTCTCTAAAAGTGTCGTAAATTTAATTTTAATTCATTTTAATAAAGTGTTGTGGTTTTTCAAGTCTAATGTATTTCAAACCCATGAATATGTAAGAAAAAAATGATAAGTATAAGTAAGTATATGAACCTAAATATAAGTATAAGTATATATTTAAGTGCAAATTATAATATAATTAACTATCCTAGAAATAGAAGTATGATTTATTATATTTTAATGAAGTGTCATACATTTTTAAGTCCATAGATATAAGTATATGTAAGTAAAAATAATAATATAACTTTAAGTATATATTTAAGTGCAAATACTAATATAGGTAACTATGTAAATAATATAATATGATAATAATATTATATAGAATTATGATTTATTATTTATTATATTTTAATCTAGTGTCCTTTATCTACTAGAGTATAAACATAAGATATAAAAATAAATATAAGCTTATAGCTATTTGTAAGTACAATAATAAACATAAGTATAAATTCATTAAAAATATTATAAAATTGAGTGTAAGTATAAATATGAGTATAAGTTAGATCAAACTCATTTATACTATCTATTCTCTAGCTCTCCATTTGTGTGCTAGCTCTCCCCCCACTACCCATCACGACCGCATCCGCTACTTTCACCCCGTGGATTAGTATCACTTGCTATGCTCACCTTGGGCACCAAATCTACCCCAGGTTTTGCAAGAGTTTAGACCTCGAGTGTACCATTACCACCTTAGACCCAAACGCCACCTTGTTAGCTGCATTTTACAGCATGAAGAGGGGATCCAACCACAAGGAGGTGGTGTTGAACAAAGCTCTAGCTCATGTCGGACATCATCTCCGCACTACCGCTATCCTGACCTCCTATGCAGAGCACATCCCACTCAATGAGATTGAGTGGGATATTGCTTTTACTATTTACATCTTGAACTCTAATGTTGAAGAGCCTGAGGATGATTATATCCATGTTCTCCCACTGGTGGAATACATAGATAGAGAACCTGAGGAGACCGCTATCGTGTTGAGGCCGCAGGGAGCTCTTGCATGGCTGTTGCATCCATCCAAACTCATGAAACCCAAAGTCACGACCCACCACTAGCTTCATTGAGTGCCATCACCATCGAAGGGGTGGAGTACCTCCTCATGCAGGATGTGTTGGAGCTCTTCGAGTTGATGGAGGAGGAACTCTATAATATAGTTGTGCAAGATGCCACTAATGAGTTCTTGGATTTTGATTTCCAAGAAGCCCTACCATAGGTCGATGACGTAGGGTGATATCATGAAAGTAGTGTAGCTGTCCCCAAGAGCAGATTGAGGATGCAGCTCCTCAATATGAGATTTCAGATGAAGAGTTCAAGCGCTTTGCAGGAGGAAGTTTTCAGAACTTGACCATATCATGCGACACTTGTTGTCAAGTCGGACGATGTGGCAGACCCATTCCAAGAATAGATCTGGAGGCACCCTTGCAAATGGAGCTCAACAAATCAGAGAAGGTAACTTCCTTTTACCAGATGCTCCCCAAATTTGATATATGGAGCCTCTATGGCATGTAGACCCCACACATGTGATCCCATGTCCATCAGAGGCTTGTAAGGGCATTGTCCGAAGGGTCGCATGAGAAGGCCCAGTTTTTGCATGGACATGGGATCATTGCAAAAACCGGGCCTTCTCACGAGATCCTTTGGACAGTGCCCTTTACAAGCCTCTGATGGGCATGGGATCACATGTGTGGGTCCTACATGCCATACATTCCCCATATATCAAATTTGGGGCCATTTTATAAAACTTTATTCCTCTTCCATGCATTTGCATGATTGATGCTGACATTATTTTTTTATTGGTGATGAGTAGGAAATTGTGTATATTGAATGAATTTGCATCGAGGCAAAGTGGAAGGTCTAGGGGCCAAGAAAGGGGGTTTAGGACTCTGCAGTAAAGGAGCACATTGGCAAACTTGCCAATGATGTGATAGTCTTCCACAAGAGTTACTCTTTGGGTATGTAGATAACATTTTGAAGCTTAAAGCACCTACAAAGAGTGCTTCATTAAAACTTATTTTGACAAATTCAAGTTTACAAAAAGTTGTTCTACTTCGATGCTCAAAGTTGCTTTATTTGTTCTCGACTCAAAGGTGGGGCCCCTTACATTCTATGGTGGTCCATGGCATTGCTGGGGCGAGGGTAAAGGATCCCACCATCATCAGGACAGAGCTTGAAGGATTCCATGTTTTGATTCCAGCCATTAAGGCAGCTTCAGAGTCTGAAGAGCCTAATAGTAAGAAGCCTAGGATATAGCCATGATTACTGTGTAACTCCGATGTAAAAGTTTTTGCTATGAATGGAAATTTGGGTTGTGGAGTTTTTTTTTAAATACGTGTCTTGTAATGTATTTTATTAGTCATCTCAAGAAAATAAATTCAAATTACACACGTAACTTAAGTAGAAATTGTAGCCATTTGAAGACACAAATAAATCAACAAATTATATAAACTCAAATTAAAAGAGACGTATTTGCAACACATAATAAGAGCAAAAACTTTGTATATTTATCAAGATATACATCAAGCTTTACATAGCTTTTGAGAATTACAATCATGCAAGATATATACAAATATAACTAAAGATACTGGCCTAGAGGATCTCTTTAGCATCGCATGTGTCGCACCAACTGCATGTCATTTCAGTGATGGTGACCCTCTTCATAGGATAGTTGTGCAAACACCATGCCACCCCAAAAAAATCCACTAGGTATACCCCGGCGGGGCAGCCTCCTGGAGTGCCTCCAAGGCCTGACCTATCCACTGCGTAGATAGTGGGCTTGATGTTGCGTGAACCCAAAACCTCATGTCATGACAGAGTTGCAGATCTTGCACAATCTATCGCACCACACATTGGAAGGACAACTTCGGCATGGGTAGCTGGACTATCTTTTGGTATTGCCTAATCTCATAGAGAGCCATAGTGCCAGGCCTCCACCTTTGCTTGCAATGTTGTTGCGGTGGTGGTTGGACAGGGGGTACTCCATGTTCCACCTTGGGGGGCCAGACTCTCTATGCAATTTGCTTGGTGCGAGCCATGCTCTTGGAGGTGAGGGAGAGAAATGAAAGATGAGAAATGAAATGAAATGAGGGTTACTTCTATACTTATAGATTGAAATTATTATTTTTAAATTGACCTAATACATAAATTTGATAATTTTTAACTTTAAAAAATACTTTTCCTTATCAAAATGAGCTCAAATGTTATGTGTACATAGAAGTATCATATACCACGTCCTAGATAAAATATCAGCCCCATCAGAGGCTTGTAGGGCCCTTGTCCTGAAGGCGCACATGTAGAGACCTACTTTTTTTTTTAAAGGCCTCCACACACGAGCCTTCAAACAGGGGCCCTACAGGCCTCAAATGGGTCTAATATTTTATCTAGGCTATCTCTTCTATTTGTTTTTTTTATGGGAGAGCACGATCCAACTGCACAATGTGGGACAAGGCCATTTGGCGTTATGTGCGGATACCTGAGGCTAAGAAAAAGGGCCTAGCGCAAGATCTAGGCCAAAAAGGAAAGGTTGTATGGATCTCGTTTACTGCAGTGTTCTACATAGGGTTCCATGCACATAACAAATTTCAACCCATTCTGATCATTACACACCATGTATCAATTTTATCTTGGAAAATTTAATATTATCATATAAAATAACACTTGCACATGCACATGCATGCTAATGATGTAAGCCACATGATCTATGCATAGAAAAAATTTCAGCCCATTATTATCATTGCACACCATGCATCGATTTTTTCTCAAAAATTTTATGAATATACACATGCACATACAAATAAAAAAGCACCTACACATGCACATGCAATTTTTCCCCCCATGAAATTATAAGAATATACGTTAACATTGGAAATGAATAAAACTTAAAATATCCAAATCAATGGGCAAATCCGATACATCACATCAAGGACAAAACATTGGAAATAAAGAAAACTTAAAATATTCAAATCCGATACATCGCATCAAGTACAACTAGTTGAGTAGAACTGAACAAAAACATGAAAACATAAAACGATACACGTGCACTTACACATCTCTTCAAACCATGTCATGGTTCAGGTTGAATGCATCACTATTGTTATGAATCCTACGAACAAGATAGAGATTCGAGAGCTTGAGTGTGATGTGTCGGGCATGGATGGCTAATAGCTGACCATCATGCATGAGGTCCACCAAATAACTTTTAGCTGCCTCTTGAAGATCAAGCAACACTTGGGCTGACCATCGCTCCACATTACATGCTTAATCTCTTGAAAAGTATCTATAGTGATTTCTCCTTTTTTGTAGATCTTGCAATATTTTTGGCACCAACCTCGAGAAAGGTGCCTCGGGTATAATCAACTCAGGACTCTTCTAGAACCTTCTAATTTCATGAAGAGCAGTGGTTCCTAGTCTCCATCTTCTCTTCGTATGCATAGGTGGATGCACATTACTAGCTGGAGCAGCGGGAGCAGCTTTCCTATTTGGAGGAGCTTGACCTTCATCATTGTCAGTGTTAGGACCTTGGATGAATGAACCGATGTCTTGGTAGGCATCTTGTTTGCTCTTTGCTTAGTACGTGCAATCCTCATCACAAGCTAGAAGGAATAGAGAGAAATGAAAGAAGTGCCTTCATTTATAAATGGAACTTACTATCAGTTATTGACACTTTTAAAGAATATTAACACTTTGAAAAATTTATCCATGTTGACTTTAGAAAACACTTATTTTGAAATAGTTATCTATATTGACTTTAGCAAACACCTATTTCTTTAAAACATTGGATTGCTCCAAAAGTCTCATAAGCATAAAACACCTATTTCTTTAAAACATTCCAGGATTGCTTCAATACTCTCATAAATATAAAATATTATTTCTTAATTGCAATTCTAAATCACTTCCATCACCACTTTGTGTTCGATGTTTCCATTTGCTATCAAGTTCTGTGTAACATTTCCTTAAAAAAGAAAGATTTGGCATATTTCAAAGATTCCTTCCAAAAAAAACCTTTTTTAAGGACTTCTTTGAAAAAATTGTACTCATGAGTAAAGTATGTCCAAAAAATAACAAAAGATTGGGCATTCTGTACAAATTTGACATACTAAAAAATGACAAATAAACTCAAAAATTTGAGATTTTTTTACAAAATGTTACTTGAAAAGTAGAAACTTCTTGAATAAAAGTACAAATTCATGCCATAATTTGGATTCTTACATTAATGATTGGAATGTCAATAAAAAAACCATACTCTTCTCAGTGCAGCTCCCACTCTACTTATTCTTCACTACTACTAAGTCCTCCATAATCACTAGTGGTAGTCTCATCCCCTGAGGAAGTTGATGATGTGTACTCCTCCTCACTATCCACAAGTACATTTCTCTCCTCTCTAAGTGACTATTGGAGGAAGAAATCCACTACTTTGTTGGCGTGTAGGGGGCACATTTGGTGATGAAGTGTTTCAATGCTCCCCAACATTCAAAACATGAATGTTTTACTGGAGAATTGATATTGAAGACTTCTATAGGTAACCAACTTTTGTGAGAGTAAAGTTATAAACTAAAATATCCACATCTGCAGTACCAATAGACTAGTGCTTGGAGTGTTTTTGTTTCTCGTTCGTTTTCCCTTACCATGAGCCTCCTTACCATCTATGGGATGTACTTTCCCTTACCATGAGCCTCCTTACCATCTATGGGTTGTACTTCCCTTCAAATCTAATTTTATGTGTTGTCCAAAACCAATGCACAGTTAGAGAAATTGTTTTATGAAATTCTTCATCTATTTGGATACTTATATAACTTTAGCAATCCAAAATGGATGGCCCAAAGCATCCCCATGTGCTAGAGTAGCTATTAAAGTGCCTTTCTTTATGACTTGTGCATCGCCATTCCACATCTCTTGAAGTCATAACCGCCTTTCAATGGAGCGTCAAGATCCTAAATATATCTCTCATGATTCACCATGTAGCAGTTGCTCAATATCCATAGGTATGTGTGTCTCTTGAACTGGGACCATTGTTGCTATCGATGGTCATACAAATGTAGTGTTTAAATCCCAATTGTTATGAAGACACCTCTCAAGTATGTATTCTTGTTCTATGAAGAAGTCATCCCACCATTCTTTTACTTGATCACCTGCATATTGTTTTGCCTTCTCAATCAACTCCTTCCTCTCCTCAATACACTTCTTAAAATCCACACAACGACCAGTCTCTTTGCTGCGTTTGGATCATTATGAATATTTGGGTAAGTGAAGAAAAATTGGGGATGGACTTGACCATTGTACACTATAAGCACCCAACCAAATGCATTTGTAACAATGTATCATTAGTTATGTCCTTGGGTAGTCTTGAGAAGTGAGGCAAACATGATTTTTTCTGATCCATTCCATCAATAGCTAACCCCAAGTATTTCTCTAGACTTTTGAAACACTTTCTCCTATGATCCATAACTTTCTTTCTTTCATTAACTTGGTCTTGTCTATGCGTTTTTAGATCAAATTTGATCATATTATCCTCCTCAGGACTTGATGTTGCCTTTCTTCTTGTCTTCAACCTTGCACATATAGCACACATGTCGATTCTGATATAGTGACCTTGTTTTTCCAGTTAGATGTCGAGCATCCATTATGTTTCAATTTGGATGTCCAACATCCATTTTTTTTTCCATTTGGATGTCCAACATCCATTACTACATCATTTAGATATCCAACCATTATGTTTCAATTTGGATGTCCAATATTTATTTTGTTTCCATTGGATGTCCAACATCCATTATGTTTCAATTTGGATGTCCAACATCCATTATGTTTCCATTTAGATTTCCAACATCCATTTTTTTTCCATTTGGATGTCCAACATCCATTTTGTTTCAATTTGGATGTCCAACATCCATTACTACATCATTTGGTTGTCCAACAACCATTATGTTTCAATTTCGATGTCCAACATCCATTTTGTTTCCATTTGGATGTTCAACATCCATTACTGCATCATTTAGACGTCTAACAACCATTATGTTTCAATTTGGATGTCCAACATTCATTTTGTTTCCATTTGGATGTCCAATATCCATTTTGTTTCCATTTGGATTTCCAACATCCATTATTGCATCATTTAGATGTCTAACAACCATTATGTTTCAATTTGGATGTCCAATATCCATTTTGTTTCCTTTGGGTATCCAACACGAGTATAGTTCAATTTGGGCAAATCTGGATGTCCAACATCCATTATATTTCACCTTGGATATCTAACATTCTTTATGTTTCAATTTGGCTTTGGATGTCCAACATCCATTTCTACATCATTTGTATGTCCAACAACCATTATGTTTCAATTTGGATGTCCAACATCCATTACTACATCATTTGGATGTCCAACATCCATTACTACATCATTTGGATATCCAACTTTCAACATCTAACTTAGAGCAAAAATGTAAACTATCACACTAACCTATTTTGCAACCATTTGGATGTGGGACATCCAATTTGTAGTAACCCTAACCTCTTGTTCTTTGATGTCACCTATAGTGGTTGTTGCTGAATTTTTATATCACTCTAGGATGAGCTTTGTGGTGCAATTTGCATGTTGAGCTTCCAAATTGCTACAAATGTATTTAAGTTTGGTGGCAATTGGAAGTTGAACATCTAGATTGCTACAAAAGTTCACCTCTCTCCAAACTTAGCATGAAAAAGTTTCAATGCAAGAAGGCACCTTCTTACAACTGCTGGAACACATGACTTTGATGGTAAGTGTGGCTTCACATATAGCAAATAACATGTTGTACATGGCTAGGCATCCGTACCTTGTTAATCAAGAAATTTACGAGGAAGTTTAATGCACCATTGCATGTCCACACATGCATAGTGTAAAACTTCATGTTTGGATAAACAATAATACTAAAGCATGCACCAAGAATTAGTCAAGTGGGTTGCTTACTAGATTTTCCTATTATATGTTTTCTTAAAATTCCATAAAGCACATAATCTCCTATTAGGCCTTGAGTACTATCTTATAGGCCCAAAGACCCCTTTTGCCCAACGAATGATTTTTTGGGAGGGGGACACTAGTAGATTTTAGTTGTGTGTGTAGGGGGACAGGTGTGTGTGTGGGGAAGGGGTGGGTGTGTGTACACTTGTATACATGTGGTGTCTTAGTTTTGGTGTATGTGTGTGTTTTTTGTAGCAATTTGGATGTTAAACATCCAAATTTCTACAAAAGTTAACATACGGACCTTATGAGATTGAACCATTATCCAAATATCCACAAGCAATTGTGTAAAAGCCATGTGCTTTGAAATTAGGACCCTACTCAAGATCTCCACAACCTATAGGGCCTTGGGCTTGAATCTCAAGCCATGAGGCCTTAGTCTTAAACTTCTTTAGACTACTATGTACTAGCTATGTGATATTGGGACCCTTGACCAAATCAGGTGTGTGTGGGGAGAGGGGTGCATGTGTGGGGAGAGGGGTGCATGTGTGTGTGTGTGTGTGTGTGTGTGTGTGTGTGTGTGTGTGTGCATGTGTGTGTGTGTGTGTGTGTGTGTGTGTGTGTGTGTGTGGTGTCTTACTTTTGGTGTATGTGTTTATGTGTGTGTTTTTTGTAGCAATTTGGATGTTGAACATCCAATTTGCTACAAAAAGTTCACTCTTCCCACAAATAGGTGTGCTTTTTATGGTGCTTTGTGCCTCCATCAACCACTCCTTGTGTTTGTCGTTGTTCACCTCTCTTTGTCACCCGTTGCTCTACAATTATTGATGCTGTAGTTCATCGTCGTTCTACACAAAGCCTACAAGGATTGCATCGTTGTTTACCTCCCCCTCCACAGCTCTTTTCATGTGCTTCTTGCCTTGGTTGTTCTTATTGCTTTTCTCTCTGCTTGTGCCCACAACATTAGCTTCCAACATGAAACCATGGCTCTTGGGAAGGCACAAGTGTTAAGACACAAGGCACACGACGTCCTAGCCCAAAAGGAAAGCATAGCGCAACTAATCCCGGTAGACAACAAAGATCAAATTAAACAATTATTATGATAACGGGAATCAAACACTCTTGGTCTTAGCATAAGAAATTTTCCTCTAATATATATTTAGATGGTCTTTTAAATTTATTGAATTGTCATTTATACACACCGTTATGCATCCTCGTTCCTCTGTTGCGTTATGATTAGCTTCTATATGTATAAAGTATGGTAAGTGCACTATTCCCCCATCCCATTCATACTATCCCCCACCTCTTCCCCCTTTGCTCTTCTACCCACCTTTGGCATCACCCTCAATGCATCTTATGCACTTGTCTATTTTACCCACTTGCTAGACCCTTGAAACTCTGAGCAAGTCCAAACTATAATAAAACAACAATTATGGATGTTTTTCTTTAAATTTTTTACTCTATTTGTGTACCTAAGATTTGTGTTTTTGATATGTTTTTGGCTTATTTATACCTTTTGTAACCTATCTCTTAATGCATGGTTCCTTTTGGAATGCAATTTTTCTTTTTATTTAGGGTAAACAAAAGCAAGAACTCAATAAAAAGAGTGACTGAAGAAACAAAAGGGTTCGATTCTCCACCGCAAACAGAGACCATCAAGAAGGCTATGGAACCAATAGGAAATATTAATTTGGCCTCAACCTTACCAAAGAACAGATCCTTGTTTTGATTCTCCACGACAAACAGAGACCATCAAGAAGGCTGTGGAACCAATATTACTTTGGCCTCAACCTTACCAAAGGACAGGTCCTTGTTTTCTTCATCAACAAAATCATCTCTACCTTGGGATAAGAAAGACTCAAGTGTTCGAGATTCTCAAGAGCCACAGAAGGCTCTAGGTTCAACTACCACCTTTGGAACTATATACAACTTTCCAAAGGGTTCTGGGCCATGACAAGGCAAGTAAAGAACCAATTCCAACTTCTCCAATGTTTCCAATTGGTGGAGAAGAGAAACATCTCCTTCTCAAGAGAATTTAGATTCTAATGATGGACGGTTGCTACTAAGATGGATCCAAGACCATCCCAAAGGAGTTGTTTCAAAACAATAAGCTACTATGTGGCTCCCTCACACCACAGGTACCAGGTTTTATTAATGCTCGACCTCAAATACCCTTCCTTGCTGTTGGTTCTGATATGTCAAGGCATTCATATCCAAATCATGAATAGTCTCTTACTTTTCAAGATAACTCATTGTTTTTTGTTATTGCAAAACTTAGTGGTGCACAGAAGCCTAAAGGCGATCAAAAGATTTGTGGAAAAGTCTTGAATGTTGACTATACTAGAGAAGATGAAGGAGAATAGGTTCTTCTTACAGATGCTACTACAAAGGATCATGTACTTGATTTTCTTATGTAGCAAGGAAACCTTCATATCAGTCTCAATGTGGGTTCCAACTCTCTTTACTGCCTTGCAAAACTCTGGTAATTTACTTGTTGCTTTGGCACCTTATCTACAAGCACAACTCCTCAAGACAAGGTCCACAAGCTCTTGCCTCCAAACAACGAGAAATTGTTGCCACACCAACTTAGCAAAGTAAGCAAGATATTGGAGCTTCATTTAGGGGTAAAAAATGTTCTAAGAAAGATTTCAAAGCTCAATCACCAATTCCAGAATCTTCTAGCTCCAGAGGATGAAGAAGAAGACAATGTTCCTATCACACGTGGAGTAGAGTTGAGTTCGGGTATTATAGCATCACAACAAAATGCTATGATGGAAAAAATCAAGCGCGAAACATTTTTGGAGAATGGTAGGATTCTTAATCTTCACATTTGAAAGATTGAGTAGCCACCTATTTATACTCTTACAGGAAGAAGACCTATGGAGACTAGAGAGCCACACACTATCCATGTGGAGAATTTAAAGAAAAAGATGAAGCTCAATCCACATCCTACTGTGGCTCTTTTTATCGTAGTTTCAATCCAACACAATGTCTTGATAGACAATCTTTTGATATTTCAAAGATTTATTATCATACTTACTATGTCATTGGAGGCTCACACTCTACTAAATTGAGAAAAGAGCTGCATATGGAAAACAAATATAGACCCTTCATTGATGAAGAAGATTATAAAGTGTATGTGGGGCTTACTGTTGATGAAGCAAAGCTATTGGCTTGGGATCACAACAATAATGACTATCAGGCCAAGATGTCTTTCATCGAGCAAATTAAGTTCTTTCACCATGAGTACATGGACTACATTGAGAAGAATGGCAAATCATACTCAACCCTAGAAGAAAGTGCCTTTAAGAAGTTGGAATTATTGTGGAGAAGGAGAAGCAACCATATGGGGTATGAAAGTATGATCCACTTTTCCAACTAGCACTTTGTACTGGTGAGATTTGGGATGCTCGAGAGAGAATATTTACCATGTGGGAAAGAGAACAATTGAAAGGCCAAAAATCATCATAGAAAATTGATAATTCAAGTGTTGTTTCAAAAGCGCGCAACAAAAAGGTAAGATTCACTATTCAAGAGCTTCTAGAAGATATGAAGTTGGCGATCCCTTCAAGGTATCAAGGATGAGAAAGTAATTCTTTCTCTCTTGATACGGGTGATTGGAAAGGAGCTTACACTTGAAGAGATGAGTGCCGAGCTCAATTAGTAAGTTTTGTACTTTTATTTGTGCATTCTTTTGCTAAGGTTTTTTGTTTCTGTATTTATTTGATTTGTGCATTCCAGTCACAAAGTTTTTATGAAAAATCCAAGCTGTGATGATGATAAATAAGTTGAACTTCCACTCATGGGAGAAAGTACGAGAACAATATCCACAATCAAGCTTACAAGCTTCCCTTCAAGAGTTCTACTTTTCTTTTCAAGATTGGGTATGTTTTATATTTTTTAGATAATAGCAATTTTATCCCATGTTTCTAGAAAGTTTCTAAGTCTTTTTTAAATTTCTTTGCTATGGCTAGTTATTTGTAATTTTTAACCACCAATATTTGATTACCTTTTAGTAGAAATGCAAATTGTGATGTGTTGGTGAGTAGAGATACATTAATAATATTAATATATGCATGAAGGTGGATATTAAACATCCATTTTGGCACTATCTAGATTTTTAACATTTATTTTGTGTTAAATGGATGTTCAACATCCAAATTGGCATAAAATGGATGTTCGACATCCATTTCATTTCAAAATATATGTTGAACATCTATTTTCTTTTGAAATGGATGTATAACATCTATATTTATATTTATATATGCATGAAGGTGGATATTGAACATCCATTTTGGCATTGTCTAGATGTTTAACATCCATTTTGGGTTGAAATGGATGTTCAACATCCATTTCATTTCAAAATATATGTGAAACATCTAGTTTCTTTCAAAATGGATGTATAACATCCTTTTTGTTTCAAAATAGATGTTTTATATCCATCCATTACAAGGATTTAGTATGAGTAAAGTTTTTCTTTGTTGGTTTTCTTAATACATGTTTAAGTTTGTGCTAGGTTTTTGTGTCTGATAATTTCTAAATGTTATTTGTATTAAAGTTGGCTATTATAGTTTGAAATATTTATTTATTTTCTTTAATGACAAAAACCTCCCTCAAGCAATACCAAACAAAAGAAGAGATAATTTCTAAATGTTATTTGTGTCTGATAATTTCTAAATGTTATTTGTATTAAAGTTGGCTATTATAGTTTGAAATATTTATTTATTTTCTTTAATGACAAAAACCTCCCTCAAGCAATACCAAACAAAATAAGAGATCAAGTGTTATTCCCATTTTGGATTAACAAGTATGCTCCTCCAATTGAGGACATTAATAAGTGTCATGAAAAGGCACTATAAAAGTTGTACATTATGAGATATTGGCCACCCAAGGCCTTAGTTAAGTAAGTTTTGGGTGCCCAAGTGTGAATAAAGGACAAATGTATATAAGGCCTTTTCTCATAAATGAAAAGACACAATCCCCCTTTGTGCTATTGAGAGCTCTTCTTTGTGTCTTGAGAGAGATTAGCATTTGTACCTCTTCTATGCTTGTATGATTCATTCTTGTGTGGGAGAGTGAGAAAGAGTGATTTCCTTATGCGACGGTGTGAGCGACTCTACGATAACAGCGTGGAGGTGGAGGTTGGAGGTCTGGAGCTTAACAAGTTTGCTCTTCCTTTAGGTGAATGCACTGAGTTCCCTCTTGGAGGTGTGGTATCCCATAACATTTTTAGTGCCGCTATCGGGGAAACACCTTTGTTACTTCCTTACTCTTGGAGTTTTAGCTCTCATTGCATAAGATTCATGATTGCCTTCACATTCTCGTAGTGCATTGTGTAGGAAATGAATGGATAAGATTTATGTGGAAGTAAAAAATTGTGAGAAATTGGTTGTGTTTGTTGTGTATGTATGTGGTGGAGTGGTCTTGGAAGAGAGCTTCACTATTTTTTCTAGTTAATTTTGATATTTGCATCACTGGAATCATCAACATGAACGAGCAGGTTGGTGTTTTGTTTTCCTTCTTTTCAAAAATTCACAAAAATTAAAAAAATAAGGAACCATTGACTGTGCACACCTTGAACTTGTATTACACTCTTTAGGCGTGGCACAATCATTTTGGAAATAGCTGGATAAGTATTTTGCACCCAGAATCACATTAGTTGACGTGGAAGTTCACCACGTGAAACTGCAAGAAAATCGTTCACGTCATGAACCATTTTCTACAACTTCACGCCATGAATCACTCCCAACATCAACGCTACAATTAATGCCTCAATTCATGAGATTACCTAACCAAAAATAGGTAGCCCTCTCTTGGCACCTCTAACACCATGAGGTCTAACAAAATTAAGAATCGTGAGCGTGCAGTAGAAAAGCGTTCACGATATGAATTATTTCAGAACTCTTCACAGAGTGAACCATTTTTTGTTCACGATGTGAACCATTTTAGAAACCTTCATGGCATGAACCATTTTTTGTTCACGACGTGAACCCATTATTTTTCACGATGTGAAACCTTCTCGTCATGGCATGAACTTTCCCTGCAATCTCACACCTTAATCAAATCAAACTCACGAGCTTGGTATAGTCACATTAAGGTGAAAAATTGACACCCATAACTAGGTAACGTGGAAGTCTGATCCCAAGGAAAACAAAAATTTAAGCACATGAAAGTGCAAAAAATCGTTCACGACGTGAACTGTTTTCTAACACTTCACGCCATGAACTGTTCTCTGCAATCTCACGGTAGAACAAGTTGACCAAATCTGATCAAAACTTAATTGGGACAATAAAATAGCTTATCAAATCATACATACATGCACTTAAGGTCTAGAAGGCTCATCAGAGATGATGTTACACCTGAAGATAGTGCATTAAATCACCCACGATCTTCCTATCAAAAAAGTGTGGGTTCATGTCACTCAATAAGCACTCACTTGAGTGTCTTAAGGAATTTGACCACCATTGAAACTAGTAGTGAAGAATCCATGGAAGAGGGGCTGAGGTACTTTGGGTTTGGGGAAGAGGAGAAACCACCCTCCCCAACTAGATCCACTGATATTATTGATATTTCCTTGGGATTTTTTGGTCTCCAAACCAGTCATTGAGAAAGAAGCACAATCTACGGGCATGGGTCCGTCAACCAATGCTAGACTTGATTCAAGGAAACAAGTGCCCATCCAAACATCAAAGTCGAGGTTGTTAAACACCGGAATCCCCGAAATGAGATGGACATGGAAAGTGCGGCCAGGACGGGTCAAGTATTCTTCCCAATCTCAAAAGAAGTAGAGTTAGATCTAAAAAGGATCGAGGTGGAATGACAGCTACGAGAGTTGAGCTTAAGGAAATAAGAACTCGATACTCGAAGGGCGAGAGCTGAACAAAAGGATATGGGAAGTTTAAACTTACTCCAATCACACGGTAAGGAGCCGGAAATAGTCATGGAAAGAAGTGAGGGATAAATTCAAAACTTAGAACCCATAAATGAAGAGCCCAGAGAGCTGAGGAAGGGTTTGCAACCCTAGAAGAAGAGGATAATCTAGCAAGAGCGGCGGGTGAAGTGGAGGACCGTCTGTACACCAAAAAGGACATCGAGTAAATGATCAATCATGCTATGTTCCTACAAGACATGGAACTTTTAATTTTGCAAAGGCATATAAAGGCAACTAATGATGAGCCACTCCAAGGTGTAGTGGCAAGACCATCCCATGGGCTGGAGATACCTAGAAGAGCCAACACACGAAGAGGATGAGGTCTAGGTAGGGGGAGAAATTCCTCAAAGACCAAGGGTAGATCCAACCATTGGTCTTAATGCAGCCACAAGGATCGATCTATTGAATATGGCTGCAAAAATGGCCCGAGGAATGGTCAGGGAACTTAGGCACTACTCTAGAATCTCGGCCCTCTCAGATGAAGCCACACATCATTGCTAAGCTCGTCCAAAAATTCTTTGGGGACGGGGATCCTATTCAACATGTAGAGATTTTTGAATCATGCGAAACATACAGGCCGATCAGTGATGTGACAATCAATGATTCATGCTTTCTCACTGACCCTAGAAGGGAAAGCGCATCAGTGGTTCCAAACCCTCAAACCCGAGGATAAGGTTAACTTCACATGACTCAAGAATGTGTTTGTGCCCAGCTTTTCCAGAAATGGTGACAGATGGAGCCCTGTGGCACACAACTACACAATATCAAACAAAAGGAAATGGAGTCGATCGTGAGAGACTGTGTCTCCATTAAAGCACTAAAATTCAAGGTGCAAACTACGGGAGAGGTTAACTAACGATCAGTTATTGCCTTGCTTTCGGCGAGGAGTTAGAGACCACAAGATGCATGATTATTTGGTACTAGCCCAACCAATCACTCTAGATGCATGTTGCAAGCTGACAATTGAATATGAAGATAATATGCTAGAATTGGCGTAACCGGAAGATGTCAAAATATCTTCAGCAACAACACCTTTCCGTGTTTGGAGTCACCAACAAGAGATTGGAACTTGGAACAAGCAAGTCAGAAACATGACTGTGGACGAGCTGAGTAACGTAGTACTAGAGAAATTGAAGGTAAAGGAGGGAAGAGAAACATCTAGGCATGGGCATGGGCATAACCATCTTTACCCTCGTAGGGAATTGGTGTGGTGCTCCATGTGTAGATTGAATCACACTACTACCACCGAATGTCCACAGTTACGAGCAAGGCCACTACTCTATTGTGTGCACAGTATGTAAAATTAGGGAATCATGACACTTCAATGTACAAATATCTAAGGTTCCAAACAATTGCACAGCTCTCGGCACCTAGAGCTCCATTGGCCTCACCAGCACCACCTGGACAAATCACTGCAGCTGCGTAGTAGGGAGATGTTCCAGGTATAGGACACTTCACCTCTACCACTACCTGTTCTACCACCACAGGCTAAAATCAACCAAGTATTGATTGAAGAGCCATCAGAAGATATTGATATGGTACATGAAGTAGAACTTAGTGGAGAGTGCTATGAGGAAGCTACGGAGGTCACACCTTAATTCTATGTCCTACAAAATAACATGCCAGTACCTGTGTTTCAAACCACGGTACAGTGGAAGGGTAAGGACATGAACTCAAACATGAGGAGAGGACCGCTACAATGTTTTGGTTGTGGTGGGCCGCATCAAATTTCTAAGTGCCCAAACAAAAATGTGGTTCATATGCACCAACCCCAACAAATGACTACTTCACCAAATGACATGCTAGTACTCACTTGTACTAAATGTGGTATTGATCATTTGATCAAGGAGTTGTCCATACTGTGCAAGAGGTTTGACTTCCACTTCTAATCAGGCCACCATCCAAACCATTAGTGTGCAACTTGGAGATATCACACCACTCAATGTCTTGACGTGAGCCCAGGCCCAATTGGGAGACAAGGGGAAGAACCAAGCAAATGTGACCATTTCCAAAACTGGCCAGAGAAGAGTAAAAAAACGTGGGTAAGGGTGACACAAGGGTCACAATCTAAGATGGATCCAAAAAAGATATGATCGACACCCAGATCCACCCAATCAAGAGAAGAAGGGGATCAAGCGATCAACCACAAAGAGCCAGACCTAGAAGAGCAAAGGGAGAGACCATAAGCCCCTAGAGGATTCAATGAGTATCCAAATGCCGAAGAGAAGATAAGGAATCTTGAAGGCGCCATGACCTTAGTAAAAGAATATCAATGGCTTCATGAAGCCAAGCTAAGGTCTATAACCGGGTCAGGGATACAATATATCCAAGAAATGATCCAACAAGGGAAAGAGAATTGGATGTACCTACTCCAATTCCAGAAGAAACAGAAGAGGAATCTCAAATAAACACAATGTCTAGGATGTTTGAGGAAATTGCGTAGAGTGAGAGTCCATCCATTCCTTTCCTAGGAATGAATACGAGACACACACGTGGAGGGAACCCTCAGTCGTGTGCCAAAGAACCTAGGGATATAGGAAGCCTCGCGCTGCACTATCCACGCCTGTGCAAATGCCATTACAGAGTCCACCAACCCTATGGAGGACAAGCATAAAGGAATGGGTAGAAGGCGGCGGACTAACTCCAGCCGACACTACAGAGGAGGTTCTGGCACCTCTGGCGGCAGAAAGAACCCTAAAACACAGAAGGGAAACCTGAGTCATCAAGATACCAGTTAATCAATTGTTGGGATGTTATTACAAGTGATGACACAAATGCTACAATCCCGATTCATCATGAGACGGGTATCAGGCTGGCTATCCTGGATGGTGGGGCGGGGGTTAGTATCATCACAAAACATTGCTGGGATCTAAAAAGAGAAGATCTAATTAAAATGGCAGATGGAACATCTTCAAGACACATTGGACTATTGGAGAATATGAAACTCAAGCTCTTTACGTTTTGCTACCATCATACATTTGTGGTAATGGACTTCCTGTGCCAACCCGACTCATATGACATAATATTAGAAAGACCATTCATGAGGGAGTCCAAATTGGTGCACGATTGGGCATTAGATCACGTGTATGTGTGTAGGGATTTGCAAATTTTAAAGATAGGTCTGACAACATGGAGAGCACACCCCATGGAAGGGTAGCTATTTGGTAATGATTCAGTCACAAAACGGAGCAGACCACATTTGTACAAATATGCCAGCCCACGGTGGAAAATTCCAAAGAAGAAGAGGAAACGAAAAATGTATGCATCACATCCTCCTCCGGATTTCAGAGTGAAAACTGGATGCATGTGCTAGCTACCATCGATGTGATGCAACCCAGAGGGACCCAATATGTGAAATCTGTAATTGTTCGCAGACCTCTATCTGTATGGTTAAATTGCAAACCATTGATGAAGAATCAGTAGAGAAGGAGTCTAGCATAGAAGGGAATGTAACACAAGGCCATACCAATGCTCAAATTATGCTCAACGCATCAAAAGATGGCAAAAACAAAAATGGTATATTGCTCAACGAAATGCCCTATTACGAAGAAAACCCACGGATGCCCAGTGAGACTGAGATACCTCGAAGTCACTAAGGTACACGATGAGTTTTCTTAGGATTGGGCTTAGGAATTGACTAAGATATCACTGGGGGGAAAACATAAGGAGAAAGTCTTCCTTCAACAGCCAGAAACACCTAAGCTTACGAAAGTTGGGCATCAAAAATAAAACAAGGCTCTGGCAGAAGCCAAGCATGAGGCTAGAAAAGTCATGGCTAAAACAAGAAGTGAGAATGAGGAGAAACCATACTTGCTCTCAGTACCAGAGCACTTCAAAACCTACATTACTGTGACGAACGGAAAGTGGTTTGACTAATGGCAAAAAGGGTTAAGGACAATGGGCTGTCCACATCATACGATGGCCCACCAGCTGAAGTCAACCAACTGAAGTCAAGGAAGTTGATATTGGTGGGACCAAGGGAGGAAGCCATACCCATATATATTGCTAAGGACAATGGGCTGTCCACATCATACGATGGCCCACCAGCTGAAGTCAACCATATATATTGCTAAGGACAATGGGCTGTCCACATCATACGATGGGCCACCAGCTGAAGTCAACCAACTGAAGTCAAGGAAGTTGATAATGGTGGGACCAAGGGAGGAAGCCATACCCATATATATTGCTAAGGACTTGACTTTAGTTGAAGAAGATGAGCTTGTTACCATCCTTAAGGAATTTAAGGATTGTTTCACCTGGAATTACAAGGAGATGAAGAGTGTACCACGTGAGGTAGTGCAACATACGATTCCAATCATGGAAGGATCAAGACCAACCAGGCAAAAACCATACCAAATGAATCCTAAGTATGTGAAAATTGTAAAGGAGGAAATAGAGGTATGTGTCAATCTTAAAAAGGTCAATGCAGCTACTAGGAAAGACCATTATCCATTGCCCTATACGGAACATGTTTTGGAGAGAGTGGCTACTGAAGAAGCTTACAGCTTCTTGGACGGATTTTCAGGCTACAATCAGGTGTCAATAGCACCAAAAGACCAGCATAAGACAGCTTTCAATACAATAAGGGGGATGTTTGCATATAGAGTCATGCCTTTTGGTCTCACTAATGCCCTAGCAACATTCCAAATGATTAATGTGCACAGCCTTCAAGGAATACTTATAGAAGTTGTTGGAGGTATTCATTGATGATCTGTGTCACACTCTCAATGGGCAGACCATATGGCTTGCTTAAGGAAGGTGTTTGAGTGATGTCAGTTATATCATATATCCCTAAACCCTATAAAGTGCTAATTTTGGGTCAAACATGGTGTGATATTGGGACACATTTGTTAAAACCCTAAGATCTCTCTAGATAATTGTTATGCATAAACATGCATAAATCAGGCATAAACTCATCCACAAAACCAACCCCGCACCCAAGGGATGCACACATGAATTATAAATGAAATACATCATACCTCTACCTTGATGTCCCATACCATCAAGAGGTATAATTCCAATCCAATATCATGTAGCTATAGTGTGAAATGGTAGGTGAGTAGTTATGATCCTCTACACAAGAGAGCATAACATAACCAAGCCTCAAGCCCTCAAGCCTCCCTTGAGTGTGCCCCATGCCCCTATTATATAGGAGGGCCCTCAAGTGACTCTCCATTTCCCATGTGTGACTCTTGACTCTCCATTTCTGCTATTATATAGGAGGGCCCTCAAGTGACTCTTGACTCTCCATTTCCCATGTGTGACTCTTGGATACCTGACCCTAACCTTAACCCTTAAGGTTAGTCCTAACCCATGCTCCACTAGAGCTTGTTCCCATGCTCCCATGCTCACATGCCTAATGTGGGTCAGCCTCCTAGTATATGCACACATAATGTGCATATAACATACTTCCCCTCTCTCAAAACATTGCACTCTTGCAATGAAAAGAAGGAGAACTGCGCTGAACAATCTCAACCAACTCCTAAGCCAAAACCTCTATTTCCCTATCTTTCCACCTAATTTTAAGCTCAGGGAATCTCTGTGAATTCAAGTATCAGGCTCATGTGGAACATAGGATAATTCTTTGACTTCAACGAGTTCTTTGAGGAGTAACTATGTTATCCTTACCTCCCAGTTTCCCTTTTAATCTATTAATATGAAAGACTGGATGAACTCTAACAATTGGAGGTATTTTTAGTTCATATGCAATCGTGCCAATCCGATGTGTAAATCCAAATGGACCACAATATCTACGAGATAAATTCAAGCATTTTTCTATTGACAAAGTCTGAGAATCTTTAGAAACATTAAAATAAACCAACGCTCCTAGTTCAAAAGACCAAGTTGAGCGTCCTCTATCAGCATAGAAACATGCCCTATCCTGAGCGCTCCTGATAGAATCCTGAGCTTCGATCAGCATTTCCTGCATATCATGCAAGAAATCCCTCGATGCATCAATCTCGATGTCCTTAAGAGACCGACATCAATAGGTGCCCTGGGTTGATACCCATACATAAGCATGAACGGACTAAAACTGTATGTTTAAAACTGCTATAGGTAATTTACATCGTTGGAAGATATTTTTTCCAATTTGATGCTTCTCCAGAGACATATGTACGACGAAGCATATCCTCTACAATCTGATTCATAGGCTCTTTTTTCCCATCAGACTACTGCGGATGATCCGAGGAATTCATACTCAAAGTAATTTTCTCGTTGTAAACCATTCGGAATAAAATAGGAAAACATGGCATTATAATAGCAGGAACTAGGGATTCATTGGTGCCCGACGTACCCACATCTGCACATGGAATAATCGATATCTCGACTTACCCATATCAATATAGAGAGTCATCAGCATCTCGAATGAGTCACATATGTCCATCCATAAACCTATCAGGTGGACTGTATAAATCACCTAAAGTACGGAACTAGAGAAAGAAATGCCAACAAAGGAAAAATCCAAATTTTCTTAATCCGAACACAACAAGATAAACTTGTTGAACTCTAAAGAAAGAGATTTTAACAAATAAAAATACCGATGAGATTACTCTCATCAATACATGCAGGCTATAGATAAAAGAACTTTATCTAGAGAATGCCTACACTATAACTTCTAGTGAATTTAGAAAATGAGATTGTCTTTGAATGTTGAGGTCAACATGCTAAGTGATGTAAGCAAAGTAACAATCTTGAGCCCAAATTATCCCATAAGATAATATATGTGAGGGATTACTAGCATCCCATACCACCATGATACCACCCATACATACCTTAACAATTTGAAACTCCCTAGTATGCCGTCTAGGAAATATGAATAAAATCCTGTATAAAAGGAATAAAATGGCCTTATTCCAGACTTTCACATACTAAAATTTGTCTCTATATACCTGAGACTACATCAAGGAATAACTCTTTTCGAGTGCATCATTAGAAAAGAATTTTGAATTATTGGCGCCTTTCTAATAATAGCTACCCAATAAACTCAATAAAGTTAGGGTAGAAAAATAACTCACCTAGATACATAAGCAACTAGGTATCCGAGTTGGAATATGTACAAGAGTACAAGCAATATACTCCAAAATTAAGTGCAAAAAACGAAGGCAAATGCTACCGTCAAAGCACATACTATTATCCAAAAGATCAAAAGATCCTTATAAAACCATGGATAAAAGCATAGAAGCTCCGCGAATCCATAAAAACCATAGTTAATCATAAAAACCATAGTTAATCATAAAAATTCAATGCATACCATCTAATGGACATTAATCATGCCAAAAGAAGTATTAAAATTGGTGGCCAACTCATCAATCCAGGGAGTATATGAATGTAGTGTCATTCAAACAACACTCCAAAGTAAGCAAGTGAAACATATGTGTGTAGCACTCAATAAAAAACCCCTAGACACAAGTGATCTAGGCAGAACCTGATGAGTCCAAATAAAACTTGGAAAACATCTAATAAAATCCACCAAAACAAACCAATCAACTAACCCCCCATGATAGAACTTGTCTTAGGCTTAAGAAATTAAGCACAAACCACACTGAAAATAAGTGCAAAATAAATTATCATGGAAAAGTGTCAAAGGTTAAACACACTTTGCACGCAGATTGTAGCCATCAAAAGTATGGAACATATCCAACAAGAATGGCTAAACAATGGTAAAAAATCATGCAAATATCGTTTAGAATTAATCCAAATAAAAATAACTATTAATACGAGGTATAGTCATATTAATAATATGCGAATAACCTGCATCTATCAAATGTCAGTACGAGAAAATGTACTTCAACATTAAATAACCCTCGAAAATATTAAATTCTTAAGAAAAAGAATTATCATGATTTTTTTCAAAATTTCCCTAATTTTATAGAGCCTCAAAATAAATAATTTTGAATTCCACCAAACCTATCTTATGGCATTTCAAACCTATATTTTTTTCAGAAAATTTTTAGCAATTAATTTTGCCAAAATACCATTGATATTTTAAAAATACTAATTTTTAGAATTTCTAAAAATAATTTCTAAAATATTCTTAATTTTTCTTAAGAATCCTGTCGTTCATGAAATTTCCAATTCCGCCCAACAATTCTCAAATCCAATGAAAATTTACAATTTTAATGGATTTTCTAAATTTTTGGGTCAAAAAATATTTTTAAAGGAATTTGAATGGTCACGAGCGCCCGAATAGACACACCACATGCCAAACACCAACTCCACATTTTTCAAAAATTTAAAATAACCTTTGTCTAATTTTTCACTAATTTTTAAGAATTTTTTAAATTTTTTAATTTACCCTAAATGCATTTAGAATACGAATGGTCAAAAAATTTCGGAATTCCAATGGTTTTCCTAGAATACTAAAAGCCAAAAGTTTCGGGAAAATGAAAAGACAAAAAAAATCGGAATGTGAAAGGTCAAAAGTTTCCGGAATATGGAAAGTCAAAAGTTTTTCTGGAATTCGGAAAGCCAAAAGGTTTCGGGAAAGCGGAAAGCCAAAAGGTTTCTCGGAAGATGAAAAGCCAAAAAGCCCCCCTGCCCCGTGTGCGCCTATTGATGATGAGGGAGAGGGAGAGGAGGGTCTCCCTCTCCACACTCCTCTTCTCCTTCTACTCCAAATAATTTCCACTCTCTCCACCCCATCTCTTCTCTCTGTGTTAATCAGAGAGGTTAATTTTTAATTAAACTTGTTAATCATAATTAAATCATAAGTATGATTAATATTAATAAAAAATATGTTTTTTTAAGAGGTGTTTATACACGTGAGAGAAAATTTTAGAATTGAGAGATGAAGAGAGTCCCACGCACACGGGAGAGCATTCAATGCATCAACATGTTGCCTACTGCATTTCAGCAGAAAATCGGCAAACACTTGATCGCATAGCCGCGGAAAAACCCGCAAAAATGTATAAAAAATATAATTTTAACCATAAAAATGCTCAAAAATTTTCTAAAATTTTTATAAATTTAGGCAATCCATTCTACCAAAAATATCCACAATAAAATGTGGTATTTTTGTCAAAATCTCCATTAATTCTTATTTTAAACCACAAAAATAGGAAAAAATAGCATTAAACTCACAGAATTTCCCCGCAACGTCCATTCATCCAATTGAATAGTAGTAACACATGTTCCAATTGCCATATCGACGATCCATGTGCAAATCATTAACACAAATCAATAAAATAACATTTTTATTAGTAAATATTAAAATTTATTTTTAAAAAAACTAAAAAATTATAATAAAAAAGAAAAATAACAACAATTAACTAGAGATTGCTCTAATACCACAATTAAAACCCTAAGATCTCTCTAGATAATTGTTATGCATAAACATGCATACATCAGGCATAAACTCATCCACCCAACCACCCCCGAGCCCAAGGGATGCACACATGAATTATAAATGAAATACATCATACCTCTACCTTGATGTCCCATACTATCAAGAGGTATAACTCCAATCCAATAGCATGTAGCTATAGTGTGAAATGGTAAGTGAGTAGTTATGATCCTCTACACAAGAGAGCATAACATAACCAAGCCTCAAGCCCTCAAGCCTCCCTTGAGTGTGCCCCATGTCCCTATTATATAGGAGGGCCCTCAAGTGACTCTTAACTCTCCATTTCTCATGTGTGACCCTTGGATGCCTGACCCTAACCTTAACCCTTAAGGTTAGTCCTAACCCATGCTCCACTAGAGCTTGTTCCCATGCTCCACTAGAGCTTGTTCCCATGCTCCCATGCTCACAAGCCTAATGTGGGTTAGCCCCCTAGTATATGCACACATAATGTGCATATAACAACATTGTCTCAAAGAATGGTATAACCACAGATGACAGCAAGGTTAAGTTGATATTGGCGCTGCCACCACCACCCACTAATTACAAAGGTGTGTAAATATTTATGGGCCACGTTGGGTATTACCGCCGCTTCATAATTTTATATGCTGAAATCACCAGGCCATTGTCCAAGCTACTCATTGTCTTTGAATGGACTGAGGAATGCTAGAAAGCATATCATCGATTGAAGAAGGGATTGGCTAGCACACCAATTCTAAGACCCCCCAATTAGGACCTCATATTTCATATGCATATTGATGCATCAAACTTTGCTATTGGATGCGTACTAGCACAGCCCGGTGAGTTAAAATTGGAATATCCAGTCTGCTTCGCTAGTCTTCAATTGAATGATGCAAAGGTGAATTACACCACCACAGAGCAAGAAGGGCTGGCCATGGTTTATGCTATCAAGAAGTGTTGACATTCACTATTGGCCAATAAATTTGTATTCTTCGTGGACCATCAAGCCTTATTATACTTAGTGAATAAACCTTACACCACGAGAAGAATCACACGCTGGTTGCTCTTACTATTGGAATTCGACTTTATAGTTACAGTCAGGAAAGGGACACAGCATGTGTTAGTCGATCATATGTCAAGAATTCCAAATGGGGAACCAGCAACTAGTGTTGAGATGATGACCTCCCTGATGCTTGTTTGTTCAAACTGGACATGGTACCCAAATGGAGTGAGGAGATATCGAACTATCTAGCTTATGGTTTTTCGTAGAGGAAACACCCTTGAACAAAGATAAAATGCAGTGGCTTCTCAAGCTTGTTGCACCTTATCAATTAATTATGGGAGAACTCTATAAGCTAGGTAAAGACAATGTCCTCAGAAGATGAGCTTGCCACACGATATTGGATGAAGCTCATTCAAGAATAGCAGGAGGACATTTTGCTAGAGAGATTACGACTCACAAGGTACTTCAAGCAGGATTATGGTGGCCTACATTGTTCGAGGATACCATAGAATTTGTCAAAAGTTGCAAGGCATGTCAACGATTTGCTATCCCACAACAAAGTGACAAGATGCTACTCACTCCTATTATTGTTAGATAAATGGGGGGTACATTTTGTTGGACCTATTAGTCCAGCAGCACATCCATCACAAACTCGATATGTGATCATGGCCACGGAGTATTTTACCAAATGGGCAAAAGCTAGGGTCTCGAGCAAAGCTGATGCACGAACAACAGCAAAATTCTTATATGAACAAATTATCTCGAGATTTGGCTGCACATTAGACTTAGTTAGTGATTGTGGCTCACATTTCATGAATGAGGTGATTGATCATTTGCTTGCTGGATTCTTAGTAGTCCATCAAAAATCATCACCTTATTATCCACAAGCTAATGGTCAAGCAAAGAGTACAAATAAATTTTTGAGTACTATCTTGATGAAAACCTTGAACGCAAGTATGGGAGCATAAGCTACAGCAACCCTATGGGTATACCAAACATCATAGAAGGTAGCAATAGGATACACTCCCTTCCGTCTAGCTTATGGTGTTGAGGCAGTAATGCCTATGGAATACCTAGTTCCGAGCTTAAGGATTGCAGTGAAAGAATGTCTGATAACACCATATTGGAAAATATGGGAATTTCCCACAAGTTTGGGACACGTGGTCAAAAGTTTGGATTAACCATAACTTGAACACCACTAATCCAAAATGAGTGCTTTATAGCTCTTTAGATTCCATTTTTCAAGCGCTTTCCAACGATAGGTCATATGATAGGGTTTTGAGAAACTTACAAACATGTTATCCATGTCTCCTTTTTTAAGTATTCAAAAATGGAAATTGGAAAATTCCCAAATTCACTAATATGGTGTTTGATGGAGAATGCATTAGCTAAAAGGCTAATCAATTTAGAGAAGCTTGATGAGACCAGACTAATTGCATCGCATGGACCCATGGTTGAGAAATTACAATAAAATATTGGTTCGACAAAAACTTGAAACAAAAAGAACTGGAAACCCGGGACCTTGTCCTCATGTATGGCATAGGAAGCACCAAGAAAAAGAAACTCAAATACAGAGGCCTAGGACCCTTCCGACGAGTGTCTGAGATCACACCTCAGAGGTCGGTTAGAATTGAGACAATTGACGGCATACAGATGGAGGGTTACATCAATGGGAACAAACTCAAAAAATATTTTGGATCATTGACCCAAGAGATGCTCTTAAAACAACAAAAATAGCTCACAAAGCAACAAATCCAGCAAGCTCAAGAAGAGGCTAAGGCAAGGGAGGCCAAAGCCAAACAATTACTCCAGAAACGAATGTTGCACGTGAACATGGCTTCCTTGACTCTCCTGGATGAAGAGGAATTGAACATTGAGCCAGCACGACTCAGGGTGGAACTCTCTACTACGACTAAATGTCATGCAACGAGCATTGCACTAATAGATACGGGATCAAGTCATAACCTGATCTCATATGAGACATGGGTAGCCTTAGACAAACCACACCTTGAACCCACCAATGCACAAGTATGCAATGTGCACTTAATAACTACGAAATCTGAGGGATTTTTAAGTGTTAACATTTCTATAAGAAATAATTCCTTGGTTGGAAAGGTGTTTGTCATGCGTACAGGTTCCATGGAAGAGGAAATAATCCTATGGTGATTTTGGATTTGCGCTAGTAATTGTAATGTCCAATGGGAGAAGAGGACAATACTACTGAATGGGGCCGACAATGACATGTCCGTACCCTTACGGACCCTAACAAACATAGGAAAATAGGCCATAATTGGGAAGAAAACAACACCATGCACGGTGACATCAACTCATGAAGCAAAAAAATCATCAGTTTCGCAAACCCCACACAAACAATATCCAAAGTCACACGGTACATAGTAATGGGTGCCCAAGGTTCCAACTTAAAAACTAGCCCCACAAGGAGGAGGAGGAGGTTAATAACGAAACCCATAAGAAGGATTCAAAAAGGGGCCAAAAATAAAAAATGGCCTTTATAAGCAGGTTGGCAATACTCCAGGCAAACCAACACCTCACAAGGCATTCGTAATAGGCAATAGGTCCAAAAGGATTTACTACTAGCACAAAGATACTACCAAGGTAATACAGCAATGTGGGTGCCCAAAACCTACCTAGTGGCCGCCGCCATTATAAACCATTCTAAACACAAAGGAAAGTGTAGTAAAGCATGTGAATCCAACTTCCAGCCAAAACTAATGCTCAAACTGCACAAACACTTGTATGGAGGAAGAAGACAACTCAACAAGATGGGTTGAGTATTTCCAAAGCAATACTAGTTACCACTTCGATCAAGGAGCTAGACAACGACCCTAAAGGGAGAAATAAAGAAGTTCAGCAAAGGGACAAGGATAAAAGCCGCAAATCCCAGGACTCAGTAATAACATTGTTCAGTTGGGTGGAAGGAAGAATCAAACAATTCCACACGGAGCTAAAATGCCCGCAACACCTACCCAGAAGTGCCAAGGTGTGACGAAATTGAATTTTGTCAAAAAAGGAAGGGGGGAGGAATGAAAAGGTAGACAAATGAAAAAGGAGGGAGAGTAAAAAGTTGAACATAAAGAAAGGTAAAAAAGGAAATACACTTATCAAACTTCCATGTGCTGACCACAATGTACATTTGATATGAAAGAATAGTTGATGGTGAAAACCACAAGGACATATGCCATTTCTCTATTTCTTAAAGTTATGGGCTCTATTTTTTAATTGTATTAAGAGATTTGGGCAAAGATATGGCAAAAAGATCCATGTTACATGGATCTGGAATCCCGGCTCTCTCATTGGTTAGGCTATTCTTTTTTTATTCACTCCTTAAGGGGAAAAATGGTGAGTCTATATTTCTCCTAATGACCTTCACAAAAATGGTAATTATTTACTCACTTATTTGATTTCAAAAGTTTTTACATCATTAGGAATTTTTTGGACCCAAAAAGGACCTCCTAAGGATTCCTAATTTTTTTGGACCCAAAAAGGGCCTCCCGAGGATTCCTAATTTTAAGAGATTAGAGCTTAAAAAGTTGGGCTTAAGGGAGACAAAGGCTATGATGACCCCTATTTTTTGCCTTGCCACATCAGCCATACCCCCCTAGTTTCACTTTTAAAGGAAATATTCTCATACTCTCTCTCTTACTTTTTGACTTTTCTCATACTTTCTCTCTTACTTTTTGAATTTTTTATCTTCACTCTCTACAAATTGAATCTTTCTTGTCAGTTTGAAATCTCCTTTCTCATTAACTCCCACCATATCTCCCTTCCACATCAGCAAAACATTCTCGTATTTAAGTGGATCCCAAAAAGTGAAATATTTTTTTAAAAAACATTTTGAGGTGGAAAAAACACCACCCAACCAATATGTATGAAATTTTTTATCTTCACTCTCTATAAACTGAATCTTTCTTGTCAGTTTGAAATCTTCTTTCTCATTAACTCCCACCATATCTCCCTTCCACATCAGAAAAACATTCTCGTATTTAGGTGGGCCCCAAAAAGTGAAAATTTTTTATTTTTTATTTTTTTACATTTTGAGGTGGAAAAAACACCACCCAACCAATATGTATGATGAAAATAAATTTTTCCCTCCAAAAAGCTTGTAATTCAAGGGTCACGTCAGAAGCCTGTCAGAAGCCAATACATCCATAACCACTAACTGTCAGGTCCCCACAACCCCATAAACATAGCTTTCAAGAACCACTACATCCATGAGATCCCGAAATTATGGGGACCCCAAAAATTATTATTTTTTAAATTTTCTCATAAATGTAATTTATTGATGAGAAACTCCATGTTAGTATATTTGTATATCAAAAATATCATTTTCTACTTAGAAAAATGGATTTGTATTAAACTTCCAACAGCAAAGTTTTAACAGTCTCTCTCACTCTCTCTCTCTCTCTCTCTCTCTCTCTCTCTCTCTCTCCCTCTGAGGATCTCTCTGCTTTAGCTTCTTCCTCTGCTTATCTATGGAGCCTTTGCAAGCTGTGTGTGTAGCCCCTTGTGAAGCTAGAAAACGGAAGGTTGATTTACACATTCGCATTCCTGAAGAGTATGGCAGCTCTAAAAAAACCCATCCTACTGATGCACAGTCTGTCCAAGCTTGTAGGATAGCTAAGGAGAAAAATGTAGATCTTTGGGTTGATGGGCATCTCTACCCAATTGACCCTCCATTAAGAGCAAACCCTCCTTTCCGTGATTTATCATCTTTTATGTAATTTGTTGGTAAAGGAGAGCTTGGCTTGTTAGGATACTGCAGAAGATTGACTACAAGTGGAGCTTTTGGCAAACCCATATTTTCCAATCTCAATTGCAAGCATCACAATAAATCAATAAATCAAGTTTTATCAGAGGAACACTGAGTTGCTGATAAGAAGAGCCCCTTTCGCTCACACACTGAAGGAGATTCTCCAACGATATAAAATAAAGTTCCATGTGCAGGGGATTTCCCTTGAAGCATTGCAAGAAGCCTCCGAGGCTTACCTTGTTGGGCTTTTTGAAGACACCAACCTCCTTGTAATACATGCAAAGAGGATTACCATATCTGCCAAGGACATGTAACTAGCTCGGCGCATTCGAGGTGAGCAAGACATGATCTAGAGATCTTAGATGTTAACCTTCTTTTTGAAGTAACTCTTTTATTTCAAACCCCCCTTTGTAACAAGCCTATCTGGCTTTCATTTGTAACCTTCTGATAATTAAAATTCTAAGTTTCTCTTACAATGTCTCGGTGTCAACATGTTTGTCTAACATGGAGTGTCTATCATGTGCCAGTTTTTCACCCAAGGCATTAGAAATGCTCCTGGAGGAGGACTGAGGAAGCTGTGCCGCCAGAACAGTGCGAATTTGACTTCTGCAACGACGATGTAGGCTCAAAATTTGTACTATTCTGGCACTTCTTTCCTAGCCACTCAGGACCATTTTTCTGATGCATTTATAATGAAGTTGAGCACACTACTTGTGAGAAACAGTAGTTTACAAGATAAAAACACCTTTAATCATGTGTGAAAATACAGTGTTTATCATCCAATGCATCAAAATTGTTCTTGGAGGGCTAGGGAAGCTATGCTAGAACAGTACGAATTTAGGCTCTACAGCAGCGATGCAGGCTCAAAATTTGCACTGTTCTGGCACTGCTCCCCTAACCACTCAGGATCATTTTTGATGCATTTATAATGAAGTTGAGTACACTAATTGTGAGAAACAATAGTTTATAAGATAAAAATAGCTTTAATCATGTGTAAAATTACATTATTTGTCATCCAATGTATCAGAATTTCTCCTGGAGGACTGAGGAAGCTATGCCAAAATAGTGTGAATTTAGGCTCTACAGCAACGACGCTGCAGGCTTAAAATTCGCACTGTTCTGGCATTGCTCCCCTAGCCACTCAGGATCATTTCTAATGCATTTATAATGAAGTTGAGTACATTAATTATGAAAAATAGTAATTTATAAGATAAAAATACCTTTAATCATGTGTAAAAATACATTATTTGTCATCCACTGCATTAGAATTGCTCCTGGAGGGCTAGGGAAGCTATGCCAGAATAGTGTGAATTCGGGCTCTACACAACAGCAGATACAGGCTCAACATTTACACTGTTCTGGCACTGCTCCCCCACTCAGAATCATTTCTGATGCATTTATAATGAAGTTGAGTACACTAATTGTGAGAAACAATAGTTTATAAGATGCATTTATAATGAAGTTGAGTACACTAATTATGAGAAACAATAGTTTATAAGATAAAAACAGCTTTAATCATGTGTAAAATTATATTATTTGTCATCCAATGCATCATAATTGCTCCTGGAGAGGAGGACTGGGGAAGCTATGCCAGAATAGTGCGAATTTAGGCTCTACAGCGGCGCTGCAAGCTCAAAATTTGCACTATTCTGGCACTGCTCCCCCAGCCACTCAGGATCATTTCTGATGCATTTATAATGAAGTTGAGTACAATAATTATAAAAAATAGTATTTACAAGATAAAAATACCTTTAATCATGTGTAAAAATACATTATTTGTCATCCAATGCATGAGATTTGCTCCTGGAGGGCTGGAAAAGCTCTGCCAGAATAGTGCGAATTTGGGCTCTACAGCAAACGATGCAAGCTCAAAATTCGCATTGTTCTAGCACTGCTCCCCCAGCCACTCAGAATCATTCTTGATGCATTTATAATGAAGTTCAGTACATTGATTATGAAAAACAGTAATTTACAAGATCAAAATACCTTTAATCATGTGTAAAAATACATTATTTGTCATCCAATGCATCACAATTGCTCCTGAAGGGCTGAGGAAGCTGTGCCAAAACTGTGCGAATTTGGGCTCTACAGCAGCGGTGCTGGCTCAAAATTCACACTGTTCTGGCACTCTCCCCTAGGCTCCCAGGGTCATTTCTGATGCACTCACAAAAACATTGATGGTACAAACTAGAAAAAACAATGATATACTTGATGAAAATAAATTTACAAAAAATGTATTGTATTCATAATAAGAAGTGATACATCATCTTTACAAAAGCTTTCTTACAGTATTGAGCTTCCTTCTCTTGTTATTGGACAGAGTGTGCTCAAGGAGTGATTGGGCTATTTCTTAAGGATCCTCTATGCCTATGCTTTTGGCTATACCTATACGAGCAAGAAGCTTACCCCTAAATCCAGAACCAAAAACATCGAAGGTAAGGGATTTTTAAATCAGAATTATACATTTGGTGCTCTATGCTATAGAGGCTACACAGAGCACCTTAGAGAGGACTTTCAAAAAGAAGAGAGTGAAGGAAGATTGAGGGGTATAGTCCTTGTGGATAATGGCGATGCCATCCACAAGAAGCCGACGAAGATAGTGTGCCAACGCAGCATCATGTCCATGGACCTTAGCCTGGTCTCTGCCGCCGCCTCTCCCTATAAATGCGTCAATTTCAACCACCCTCTGCAATCAAAGGAAAAATCAAAATATTTTCCTATACATAATTCCCATGGTTGTCCCCTCCTTACACTTCCCAATCTATAAAAATATAGAAAGTGGCACAATAACCAGAAAGTGTAAGGGTTAATTCTAGACATGTAGTGGAGTGAGATGTACCTTTCTTCTCATCAACTTGAAACTTGACTCTTCCACATTGTCAAAGCCCATGATACTAAAGTGTTGATGGAGGTCTGTCAGGCTCCAATGCTTGCTTGCTCTACTGCCACTCGCTCAATTCATCCATTTTGCATCATCACACCTACCTTAATAATCATAATGTCTTCTTCCGAGGCTTGAAGTGGGATCCATGTCCCGTGCTTTTGCATCCATCTTTGGTAGTGCGCAGACGCATGTACAAAATAGAGCGTGCCTTCAAGAACCTGCAAGACACTGTAGAATCTACTACATTGCACTTGTACATTGCACTTGTACACATCACCTTGATGTGACCTCTCATTATCCTCCCAACCCTCTCCTAGTAATCCTTGAATTTGCTTAGATCGTACCTCCTTACAAATATACATTGTTTTTATTTGGTGCATTGGCATGGAATTGAACATGTGCACAAAAACATGTAAAGGACAAAACCAATTTAGCCCTACTGACCTAGATGGCTTTGAAAACTTGAGTGATGTCTTGATATCACTTACCGTCTTAAACTTTAAGCATAAGATGGTCCAAGCATCTGGTTTGGGCCATTCGGGATTGTTAAGAGGGGGGTTGGGGATCTCTTCTAGCTTGGCAAATAAACCTGGTTTTTTATCTACTAAATATGAGTGAGAAAAAAAAATACATTGTTCTATACAAGATCACTTGGGCTTTGAGATACAAACATTGCCTCTCCAATGGATGCATGCATAGCATAGAAAACTCCAGTGAGGCTTTGGAGTGGTTGTTCCTCAACATAATTAGAGGGAAAAGTATCTGCAGAGAGACATAAGAAAATGGAGGATCATAAGAAAATTTGAAACAAAAAATCCAATATTAGCATGTTGTTAAAGCTGTGTTTATGTTACACTGACAATTTGAAGGAAACCTTGGTCGTTAGCCTTGAATGTATAGGTCTCCAAGGTGTTACACTGACAATTTGAAGGAAACCTTGGTCGTTAGCCTTGAATGTATAGGTCTCCAAGGGTATACAGATGTTGCACTATGACAACTAGTCCTTCCTTCTTAGTATGCTTGAAGCCTTGTAGCCGCCCCTTCCAATGATGTAGCATATTCCCCAGTTGATGCACTCGATGTGGTCCCTTAGAGCTTGGCTACATGTAGACCCAAGTCCCAACCCTGAATCTTGTTGGAGCCCAAACTCCATTCTCATCTCTTATGTTATGTAGTACAAGCTCTTCCACTTAGGTCTTCTCACATTACTGGAAGAGGCCATGGTGGTAAGAAAAGAGAATAAGGGAAAAGAAAAGCTTGTTTTACAACAGAGGAGTGGAGAGGAAAGAAAGTTCAGGGTTTTCAGTGCAGCAATGGAAAGCTTAAAAGAGGGTAAGAGTTTGAGAATAGACTTCCTGAACCTAGAGTAAACTAAAGAGGGATAGAGTTTCTGCAGCAATGGAGAAGGAGGAAGCTTGAGAGAGAGAGAGAGAGGGAGATTGAGAGGGAGGGAGCTTGAGAAGGAGGGAGAGCTTGAGAGGGATGGAGTTTTTACAGCAATGGAGAGCTTAGAAAAGGAAGAAAGAGGGAGAGGGAGCTTGACAAGGAGGGAGAGCTTGAGAGGTAAGGAGTTTTTGCAGCAATGGAGGGCTAGGAAGAGGAAGAAAGAGGTTCAAAATAAGCTTTCCAAACCTAGAGTATGTTGGGGGGAAGTTTGAGAGGGAAAACACACTTTGGGAAAAAAATTAAAAGTTTTTAAATTTTTAGGGTTTTTAATCTACGCAATTCTAGGTGGGGGGACCTCTAAGTTTGGGCCCAAGAGGTAGGGGGACAAGAGTAGTAATTAGGCCCCATTAGCAAACCAAAGCCTAGGCCCTTTAGGATCAAAGAAGTCAAAAATGTGCACCCAGCCCTCCTCCTATTCCTAATCAAAAGTTAATCCAAGAGGCCCTCTTTGGGTCCAAAAAATTTTTAATGTAGTCATGAAGGTCTTTTAAAGCCCTTTTTGGACTGTATAGTTCAGTCTTCAATTCCATGGATAAAGAATAATAATCCTCTAGTTATTGATATTTTTCAAGGCATTTTTGGGACAACTTTACTACCTCCTGGTGCCCAAACACACTAAAATGGTCAAAACTTTTAACTCGCCTATGCGTTTTTAAAACTTTTTATATGGACATAAAGCTCTCTTTGAGCTCTATGCATTTATATGCCCATATAAAACTTTTTATATAAGCATAGATCTCTCTTTGAGCTCTATGCATTTATATAATTTAATTATCATGCATCCATTCTAATAAAGCTCTCTTTGAGCTGTATGCACTTATATAATTCAATTATCATGCATCCATTCTAATATAACATAGTAATCCCTATTTTTAAACATAGCATCCCATGCATCTATTCTAATAAAAGATAGTAATCATCTATTTATCTTTGTGTTTTAATATAACATCCCATCGCTTCTGTTTAAAATGATTAATTTATTTGTGTAATTGCAAGTCCCATGCATCTCCTTTATTCTTAAGTCTATTCTATCTTTAATTGTTCTAAAATGTTACTCCCAAACCGCCCAATAGGGATGACCCTATCAAACTCACCTTATGTCTCTGTTCACATATTCTTAAGAGGGAAGATTTTCTTTCATTGTTTGAGTAGAGAGATTAGCTGAAACCCTTTATTTTCTTGACTTTTTAATCTTCCCTTCTATTAATTAAAATTTCATATTTGATATCTTTATCTTCATTAACATTGAGAGAGAGAGAGAGAGAGAGAGAGAGAGAGAGAGAGAGGAGGGGGATGTGGGATCGTTTCATGAGGGTGTGCTTGTAAATTGAAGAAGTGACCAAAGTGAAACCCCGAACTCTATGTCATAGTATCCTTGGGAGGTGTAGTTGTGAAAGGCACGTCTTATTATTGACTATCTAAACATTGAAGTGCATGAAGTCAAGAATTGACGGGAGCTAAATTTCAAAGGGTGATCCCAATTATTTCATTTGAATGGTGACCCAATTGTTTCATAGGAAGGGTGACATATTGACCAAAATTTCCCTCCCTTATAAACTACCTTAAGGATTGCCAAAGATAGAGAAGTTGTTTGATTCTTCAAGGAGGAGTTAATAACTTGAAAGGTAGAAGAAGCTAGTTGGTGGGCTGTATTCAGTGTCAGAAAATAATTTTTTTCTCTAACAAGTGAAAAAAAAGGATGACTTTTAAGCCCAACTGGTTTTTATTAACAAAATACATCGATTAATCAGTTTTATAACTAAAACTTCAAAATTTTAAATCATTAAATTTAAGGCTAGGCAAAATTATAACAGGTTTTTCTCAATTTGAGCCGTACAAATTACGCTAAAGGACCGCTTTTTTAAATGACACTGGCTGTATTGTGTACACATCAATGTTTACACACAAGGACCCCATTTTCCACTATTTACCTTGTTTTTTTGTGAAAGGTACAGCACGTTGAAGAGAGTGTTGATTGTTGCGCTCACAGGGGCTTGTTAGTAAGTTTGCCTTCTTTGGCTGTCTCTGAGGGAGTGCTGTAGCCTGCTTGTGTCCATGGAAGAACGCTCACTTCTGAGCCTAGGCTTGACCGTTAGCCTTGTACTTCTTCATCCTGGTTTGATCCCAGCTCTGGGCCAACAGGCCGTGACTGATTATGTGTATGGCTTCTGCAACACGGCCACTTTCAGCAGCAACAGCTCTTGTTCTCGGAACCTCAACGCAGTGCTGGGCGCCCTCACCCAACAGGCCTCCAAAGCCTTGTACTCAAATGCCACAGTAACCTCTGGTTCTTCCAACGATTCCTATGTGTATGGCATGTACCAGTGCCGGGGGGACGTCTCCCTGTCCGACTGCTCTTCCTGTGTTTCGCAACTTATTACGGAATCTCTATGCGGGCCAGCAAAGGGCCTGCGCGTGCAGTTCAAAGGTTGCTATATACGCTACGAGAACTACAACTTCTTGAATGTAGAGGAGGACTCTGCGGTGAATACCCATTGCTCCACCACGCAGGACAGCAACTCTCTTTTCCAAGCCAATCTACAAACGGTGCTTAATCACACCGCCACGGCTGCTCCTGCACATGCTCTCTTTGGCTATAATGCGTCCAGCGTCGGCAAAGGTATCAGCACAGCCTATGCGCTTGCACAGTGTGTGGGCTATCTCTCCCCCTCACAGTGCGCGACGTGCCTCTCTCAGACCTCCAATTACAAGACTGTGTGCGACAATTCAGTTTCAGCCCAGTTCTACTACGTCACCTGCTTCTACCTCTACGATAATACATCCTTCCTCTTCACCAGCACCACCCCATCGCCACCACCGCCAGCAGCAGCACCATCACCATCACCATCACCATCACTGCTAAGCATCTCTCCAAATACCAGCTCTCCACCACAAATTACTTCCATATATACGAACACCCCCACACAAGGTATAAGCGCCTCTCAAAAATCATAGCCCTATCTTCTTCGCTTTTAAAAAATTAACAGCTTCCCTTTGATGCGTCTCCTTCAAAACGAAGCACTATTCCAATCACCGTGGGGATCGTGCTGGGCGTTTTTCTCCTTTTCGGGGCTGTAGCTGCCATCATAGCCCTATGCTTTGCGAGACGTCGAAGGCCAACGGCCGAATCAGCAAAAAGCAACGAAACAGGAGGTTAATTTTCATGCTCATTCGTACATAATGTTGGTACTTGAGGTGATTAAATATTCAATTAGACACTTGTGTTAATCAAATAGTGTTCCCATTGTAACTTTACCGCTTATGCAGACGCCGACGCTGCTCTGATCGGACCCAACCTTAGGCAAGCGGCAACAAGATTTTCCTTTGAGGAGCTACGAGAAGCAACCGATGGTTTCCATCCTAGAAACAAACTCGGTGAAGGTGGCTTCGGTCCCGTCTACAAGGTTTTGCTTTGCCCACTCTATGATTTGATGTCAGCCATTTCCCTTCGTCATTGGAATACTATGAAGTCATCGCTAATTATTGCGTTTAAACGAAAACAACAAAGCTTAGATACTGATGATGATTTACTATGAAGTCATCGCTAATTATTGCCTTTAAAAGAAAACAACAAAGGTGAGATGCATGAGTTACCAATCAGCTCGGATTAAATGGGGCTTTGATGATGTATAATATAAAGGATATGAGTGTGGGAGCTGATGTCGGAGGAGCAACGAACAACTGGTTTATCTTCGTGTTTCACTGTTTCAGCGGGGGCACAAGCACATCGACGTAAAAATGACACTAGATATTCCCCCCACTTGTTGAAATTGGAGGTACTAAATGAGATGATGCTGTCATTTGAGGTGCACGGAGCATGAGTGAACCTTGAGCGACCGGTTACCCAGGATGTCGTCTCGAGGTCGAGGGCAAAGCGATCATCGAATGACTAGAAACAAAGAGGAACCAAGATGGTTTTAGTGAGAACCCGAAATAACAGTGGTGGGTATGTGCATCAAAAGATGCAAATTGGTTCAATGTGTTTACCTTCCTAATTGAAGGGTGGTCATTGGACGTTGGCAACAAAGTAGGCTAAGAATGCAGGTGTGATTGGTGCTGAACCATAGCCCGAGTAGAGGGCATCAAGGTGGAGGATGCCATAGTTGCTTGGAGTAGCCTTGGGATGAGTGTTGCTGAAGATGATTACGAAAGTGTGGGAATGAGCCCCTCGAATCTCGATTATGGAAGCAGGCAGGGCGCGTGTGTGTTGGGCCATTAAAGTGAACAATGTGGAGTTGTCTACTTGTGGGCCTGTGAAAACAGAGTAACCTGCATAAATAAGTGCAGGGACCATAAATGATGCAGAGATGGCATCATGCACAAAAATCAAGGTAGCATGAAACCTGAGGGACCATGATAGAAATAGGAAAGGGGTTGGGCAACACTGGTTAGAGTGCAACAATGGTCTCCACCCCCATACTTGGATATGGTGCATAGAAACATAATTAAAGCCAAGAATATAAGAAACACTATGTGTTATATTGATGTATGTATGGGATGGTGTACAAAGGGTCGTACTATAGTTAAATAGAGGGTAGTGGTACTTACAATATTGTTATGCTAGATAGGGTAGTGCATGTGCATGAAGTGCACATGTAATGCATAAGTGCATGTGCATAGATGCATGTGTAGAGCATACTTCAACAAGATAGCGTTGATGAGGGTTATAACTTGCCATGTCTCAGGTAGAAATTAAAGTTTTCTTAGTTTCTATTTTTGAAGAGAACTCTTTCCAAAACTTAAAACTTGCTACACCTTTCCCTTGCACATTAAACATCCCTTAGCCCTTAGATTATAATAAACTGAGAGAATGTAATGATACATATGTCCACTTACTACCATGAAAGTATCACTCACTTGCTATGTAGTTTAAACCTCTAAGCTTATGTTCACACATGCACATGGAGCTCAGTTCAAGGCACTAAACCAAAGTCAAAGAGCACCCACCTCTCACTAGGTCTCACACAAGCTACCATTAAGACGAGCTCTCATGCACCTGAACATACTCTAAGGTTCTTTACTATACAACCCATCTTGGCAATGCCGAGTTTATGGAATCTAAATTGCAAGATTTTTAAAAAATATTTAGTACTGTCAACACCCACTTTGTGTGAGTAGGAAACCATTGAGGTTGTAAAAATATTTAGTACTGTCAACACCCACTTTGTGTGAGTAGGAAACCATTGAGGTTGTAAGAATATCTAAGGAGTAGGGTTATCTTTTCATTATAAAATCGTTTCGTATAAAGGGGCCTACAAAAGTGATTGTTCACATGGGAAACAAAATCCTTGTGAGTCTTGAGCTTCACCAAATAATGTGGCATTTACATCGGCTTCTACTTCATTAAGATGAGATCATCTTCAATGACTTCCACATCATTGTCATAGAGTTTGAGTTATCCATTAACTCTTCCTTGTGCAAATAGTGTATGGCAAACGACCAACTCTAGCTATATAATATGAACCATTTTGTGTATGTTGATGTATATTTCCTTCCCAAAGCAAAGATGTTGGAGTACAAGCCCTCCATAGTCCTTCAAATTTGACCGGGAGGAGAAAGGCTTCGATGAAACTAATATACATGGTAATATACATGATGTTAGTATTTAAGGAACATTAATCCCCTAATCCCTCGAGGTTGGTGATAGTAAATATTCTTGAGATTCCCATGAGAGAGCATGGTGGTATCATTTTCAAACAAGTTATGGTGGAGCACTAAGTATATACAACAGTTGCTCATCCCCTAATTTGTCATTGAGAGGGTGTCTTGAAATATTGTGAAAAAATAATGCAAAATTGTAAGGGTATCATTGAGAGGGCATCTTGAAGTATTTGTCATTGAGAGGGTGTCTTGAAATATTGAGCAAAAATAATGCCAAATTGTAAGTTTTTTGTGTATTGCTTGCCAAATGTTGATATGTGTGGATAAATATAAAAGGGTACAACAAGATGAGTGGGAAGGATAGACATGCATTTATTGTTTGTGTATTGCTTGCCAAAAGGTTTATATGTGTGGATAAATATAAAAGGGTACACCAAGATGAGTAAGAAGGATAGACATGCATTTATTGCAAGTCAAGGTAGTGGATGGGTTTGATGATGTGGATGAGCCATTTGGACCATAAGAGTGGCAAATGACATAGCATTCATGAGTGGTGCTTGTAAGCTCAATAGAGCTATATTATTGTGTGTTTTGAGTTGATTTGTATTAGAGTTTGATTAATGGAATGATATTGTTTAATTTTTATGATTAGCTCACCCATTAATTCTAAATTGGCTATCTTAATCATACCAATTTTAGGGATCAATATAGAAACACTTACTTGCCTTGTTATATGAGAGAGCTTTAGAGAAAAAAGAGGTCAATATAGAAATGCATGCTTACCTTGTTATATAAGGGGGCTTTAGAGCAAGGGATCAATATAGAAATGCTTACTCACTTTGTCAAGTATAATACTCATTTGTTGTTTAAAATGAGCATCTTGTAGTCCTTGGCTTTAAAACTTGTTATAGAGATTGCTCACTTGGGAGACATAGATCTTAAATGCTTGATATTTGTAAGAATTTTGTGGTTCAATGTGACGACTATTAGACACTTTCGGAATTGGCTTATTGTGCACAAGGATACTACTTTTGATTTTGCATGGTTTATTGGATTTTAATGGGTTGATTTTTGAAGCGTATCGATTTCCTTCTAGGGTTTCTAGTTTAGAAATCAATAAAACTAAATGAAATTTTGCTTGTTTTCCTTAATGCAGGTGGTGGTCAAAATGAGATCATCGTGTAGTGGATTGGCATACTAGATTCAACATAATAGCTGGCATAGCAAGCGGATTGAGCTACCTTCATGAAGACTCCCATATACGCATCGTGCATAGAGATATCAAGACAAGCAATATTATTTTGGACAACTTAAATCCAAAGATTGCGGATTTTGGTATAGCAAGGTTTTTTGCAGATAATGTCACACATGTCACTATGAGAAACCTTGTAAGTCATGTGATCATCTTGTTTAGCTTCTTAAAATTATGAGAAAATAATGTGGCATAAAGCCGAGAGAAAAGTGGAATTGTCTTTTATATAAAATATATGTGTATATAATTTGTTCACCATTTCTAATAACACAATAGTAATAACAAGAATAAACAAAAGGGATTTTTATTTTTATTTACTTGCATGGTCAATATGTATGTTTACCACACACATATATAGAATATATGTATGTAGTTTGTTTACCATTTTAATAACACAATAATAATTACAAATTTCATTTGTACTTTCATGGTCAATATCTACAAGTTCCAAGGCATATTTTTGAGTTCAAGTTAAATGCCAATTTTTTTTTAGTTGCATTGGCAAAGGAGTATGGGTGCATGTTGAAAGTTTAAAGCTCATAGACTGGAAATGTGCGCTTGTTTCATTTGGAAAGAGGCTATCTTGCACCAGAGTATGCCATCAATGGGCAGCTTTCAGAGAAGGCGGATGTTCTACAGCTTTGGGTGGGTGAGGCTCCTGGTTCTAACTCCATTTCAACTTTGCTAGCTTATTGAAATTTGGGGAGTTTTTAATCCCAATATGTTTTGCAGACATGGGCACAAATCTGAGTAGCACGGGGATGGTGAATGCAGGGGAGGTGATGCGCGTGGCTCTTTTGTGTACACAAACAAGTGCTCAAGCAAGGCCGGCCATGCAGTCGGACATCTTGGATTTCCCTAAAAAACCAACCATTATTGGCATGGTATCTCCTAAGCATGAACAACCCTCCACATCAAGCTCCACCTCTTCTTCTTCTCTGTGGATCTCTCGTGGTGACCCTTCCCAAATTCCATCCTCCAATTCTGATGGGGATCCCATCTCAATAGTATACCCTCACCCTCACAAGTAAACCCTCGTTACTAAATAATACCCCTCCACAAACTATCTACACAAAAAAAGTCCCCTTATGTTATTATCATTATTATTATTATGTGGCTTGTATGTAATGAAAATACTTTCATTATCAATAAGATAGTATGTCTTAACTGTTTGTTTTTTGTTTCTTAACTTGATGAAAGTGAATGTTTCCTAATGCTAAGGCCACTATTGAAGAACATGTATTAATTGAGGACTTGTATATGTCATGGATCATATGTGTTATTTGTCATCAGTTATATGTGTCGTGAATTTATTCTTGGTTATTTATCATGTCATGTCTTGCCTTTCACGTGGCTAGCACAAACCAGAGTTTATTTATCATGTCATGTCTTACATTTCATGTAGCTAAGAGTTATAAACACTTGTGTGAGCTTCAAGATGGCATAGTATGAGCAAGCATGGTTCCACTCTACGTAAATATCCTACCTTACTCAAAAAGCTAAGCTCATAGATGAGGGGAACCATAAAGATATTTATATATTCTTTCAACTTTCACATACTCACCACATATGGGATAAACTAGCATCTCTTTTGCACTCAAGCAACTCCCATCCATTCATGCAAGATTTGCACCTTCATCATATTTTTAAGCTTAGTGCCATTAATTTTTAATAGTGATTAGGGTTTACTTTATAGGGATTTTCTTAAAGAGGCTTGAAGTAATACCAATGATCGGTGAAGAGATTTGATACATTTATGCATCAAGCACTCAAACCTTATCACCCTCCTTCATAATCCTACTTATAAACCCTTGCATGAAGCAGTGATGTTGACAAAGGAAGTTATATCTGACCTCACAGACCTTCTTAGCTCAACAAAAATTCAAAATGCATGTGATGATGCTTGAAATCAAAGGGCTATATGAGACAATACACCATTGAATTAAGAATGGCCTTTGAAAGCATGAGATTGTAAGAAAAATTTTTGTAGTTCTTAGAAAGGTTTGCGCTGTAAAGAGAGGTGTGAAGAGAACTAATAATGATGATGTGAAAAGATGTGTGGGGTGATATTTTCATGTCAAAGGAACATTGACACTAGAAATTCTTAGGGGGAAGGCCAACAAATCACCAATAGTCTTTCAATATGATGCCTTTAAAAATAACATTTTTGTGGACTTAAAATGGCAGTAACATCCGAACAAGCTACGATGAAGTTCTATTTCCTTCCCTTACATGGTGAGTTTTCTTCCCTCTTGCATTTCTTGGTTTGACAATTACTACGCTACCTATAGTGGTAAGAAGATATTCATTTGTCATTTATAGTGGTAGGAGACACACTAGCATTCATGCTTAAGTACAAGATTGTCAAAGGGAGAAGGGTGGAGTGTATGAGCATCACCTTGATGAATGAGGCAATGGCACATGCATAGGACCCAAGCAAGAACGAGACAAAGAGTCTACTTCATGTAGTGTTCAATCCAAGAGGGAAATATGGTGGCTTGGAGCCTTCAAAGTACCAAAGGGAACATATGAGGTCTTATCTTGGATGTTCAAGAGAATTCCAAGCATCACAGAGGTAATAAAGGATCAACTAAATGATAGACTGCATGTAGATGATGTGGGTATATTCAATGTGTAGTGGCATTTGGGTGAAGACATGAAGACCATCAATGCTTGGTTGTCTCCAAAGTGCCTCTATTCTCTATCTTTGCCCATTTTTCATGAGTGAAGTAGAAAGAAATGACAAAATGCAAGGAAAAGGACAAAGGCAAGGAGAAGCATACAGAGGATAAGGACAATCATGTGGCCCACTGAGAAGGAGAAGGGTGCTAGTTATGCAAATGGTGATACCAAGGGCAAGGGTGCTACTAAGGGGAAGGGAACTAGTATAGCGAGGATGCTACGAGGGAAAAGTGTGCTAGCGAGGATGCCACCAAGGGGAAGGATGGTAGAAAAGCGGAGAATGCAAATGATAGGTCCACAATGGTGGTAAATGCTATTGTAACCAAGGAGCATTGATATAGTGATGGTGACAAAGAAGAGGAAGAACTTCCGAAGAAGAAAATGATGGGAAATGGGTTAGTGGAGTCATGTTGAAATAATACACCAAAATATCATACATGCGACACTGAGGAAAAGGGCATATGGCTGATAGGTCTTATAACCATCATAAATTTGTTAGAATATGGTTAATGTAGTATCTAAGGAAGCATATTCTAGGCAAACTCTTTCAAAAACAGAACCAGTTGAAGTTCTCAAAGAAGTTAAAGCAAAAGAAGTACATGAAAAGGACATGCATAAAAGTGGCCCGGTGTAAGGAGATAAACTGAAACTGTCAAAGCCAGTTAATTGTTTCAGATTCAAGCCCTATTTTGGTAAATTTGTAGAACTAGCACCTGTGTACGCTATTCTTGTTCCCTACATGCATGACACATATTTGAATCCATGTAGTGTGCATACATTGGGTAATGTTAAAATCCATTGGATGATTAGTTTTACATCGTGGGATGGACATGCACTCCACTTTTCTTAGGTGCCCTATCACCTTGATTTGTGATTCATGAACCCGTACGTTGATTTTTTATCCATTTTCATGACTTTTCTCAAGGACAAGGGTACTTATGCACTCAAATTTCTCATGCTCACCAAATTCTTTCTTAGAATTCTCTCACCCAAGCTGCAGTTTAACAAATAACACCAATCAACCATGTTAGAATAGGCATACCATAGAGTGCATCCTATGCAATATCATGATGCGGAGTAGACCCAAGATACAGTTTAACAAATAACACCAATCAACCACGTCACAACAAGCATACCATAGGCTCATCCTTATGGACTAGGTTGTGGTGGTGTGGCAAGCATGTCTTTCTAGTGTTATTGCTTCAAAGCAATCAACAATAATTGTAGCTTAAGTGGAGGAGGATCTTGCTTTCCCTCAAGTCGAGGGATTCAAAAGCCATATCTTATGATATCACATGAGTGTAAGGGAGGGGGGTTTTTGGAGGGGGGCGATTAAGCTTATAAGTTAGGGGGTGAGGGGGATTTAGAAGGGGTGAGAGGGGGGGAGACAAGGGAGAATGAAAGTAGGGGGTGAGGGGGATTTAGAAGGGGTGAGAGGGGGGGAGACAAGGGAGAATGAAAGTAGGGGTTTAGTTTCTTCTTGTAGTTTACAAGATGTGATCTGGTGGTGTAGTTTAAAAACTTGATTAGTTTACTACTCTTTTAAGGTAAACACACATGGAACAATTTTTAGAGAGTACACGTAGGTCTTCGTGCTTCTAGAAATTACATCCATGCTACTTACATGGGCTGCAACTTGTCACATGTATAACATCAATATCTTCTATTTGATTTTTAAACCTTAGGGGTTACTTAAATTTCATAATGTGAACTCATAAGCTTAGAAAGGGGTATAAGTCAATATTAGGTAATTTGGAAAAAATCTCACATTTTTGGGAATCAATTACTCCATATAGTTTTGGACATATCTTAAACATACTAACTCCAAATTTGTCGGAGATCATAGATTTAGACTCTTCAAGATCTTTCCGATGATATGTCACATGAGGGGGTTTTGTCAAACTTTTGGACAAGTTCACCATGCTCCCATTTTTCAAATGGGAATGGGATTTTTCCCAAATTATCTAATATGGTGTTGTATAGTTTATTTTTTTAGAGAAACTTAAATAGGGGTTTTAAATGAGTTTCATGCACGCAGGTAACGTCCCCTTTCTATGGAAAGTGAATTCGCCACCGGGAGCGAATGGATGCTCACTTCAAGGGTTAATCAAGGGTTTCTTCGAGTTTTTCTTAAGGGTGAATCATGCCCTAATCACTTACACTTTAGCCTATATAAGAGGCTCATATCTAATGGAAGGATATAACACTCACATTCTCTTTCTCATCATTATGCTGCCTTTAAACCTAATCCCATATGATTAGGTCAATCTCATTTTGCTTAGCTTTACATTTCCTTCATGAGATTCATTATCTTGTTTAATCCACAGTTAAAGCCAACATGGTACCAACTCACCCTTATCTCTATTAGATCATGGTTTAGCTCATAGTTAATATCATTATCACTTATTCTTATTACTAATTAAGGTATAATCTCATATTTTTCAAAAACTTCATCTTCTCCAAGAGCTATTCATGAGAAGTTCCCAAAGCCCAACCATCTATCTCTAACAGGGAACTCAAAGGAAAGATCCCAGAGCCTATGCATTTTCATCGACAAACCTCACCAAAAGAGACAACCACATGCTCAAAGGCCTCGTCATCTCGACAGCCACTCCACAAGAGACTCTAACCTCATCATCAACAATGCCAATGAGTCTCAAACCTACAGCCTCAGCACCAGCCAAAGTCAAGGAGGGCCCCAAGCCTTCCATATCAACCCTAAAGAAAACTCCACCAAGACTCACACACTCTCACGATATCTTAATAAATGTGGGTGGAAAAGCAGCTACTTGTAGCTCAAGGCTACTATGAAGATGCTAATCAAATTTGGGTGCCTCGACAGTCAAAACCTCTTCTTCAATGTAGCACTGGAAAGCCAAGGAAGAAGAAGAGTACTCCACAACACCGTCCACAAAAGCCTATGCGAGTTCCTCAAAGAACTCCACAAATGCAACAAGTGTGCGTACCAAAAACACTGTTGCAAGCACAAGGGTACTACCAAAGAAATTCCAAAGCTTGGGTCCCCAAGCACATCACAAATTCCCTTAAGCTTGGACAAAGAAGAAAGCCTCAACACCAAGCACATCGGCCATGAAATTACAGTGTTTGTCAAAGATGGGTGCCTGTGCATGTACGTCAACAAGGATACGACAAGGATACTATGATTGTAATTCCATCATATGGTTGCCAAATTCGAACATAGTGAAGAAAACCTCACCACCGACTTCAACACCAACAACTTCACCTAAAGTTCAACAAGAATGGAGACCTAAGAAAGAGCAAGCAAATCACTCAACCACTCTCGTGCATTCAGCACCACCAACACAAGAGCTTGTCTGTTCAAGCAAACAATTAGCAGTCTTCCCTACTGCCTCGACATCATTTCAACAACAAATTCAAGATCAAATATGGAGACTTAGGAGCACATCAAGAACAAAATAACAATGCTCTTGTCACCCCTCTAGAAGTGAGGAATGAGCGCACAAGAAATTGTTGCTTGCAAATCATGACCTAGATGACCCATTTTAAAAAAAAACCCCTCGCTTGAGGTCAAAACCAGCAAATTCACAGAATTCCATCTCATGGAATTATAATTCACAGAGTTCCATCTGAACGGCTTAAGAACCTGCACTTTCACGATTTTAAGCCTCATCACGGATTAAGCCATATCACACAATAGCCACTATATATTTGTTATGCTTATTGCTTACTATTCTTTTTGCTAAATTAATGCAGCAGCTGCTCCATGAGTACATATCCATACTCATGTACTAGAGAACATTTACACCAAAGTCTCACCACCATCGACAACTTTCTAGTACATCTCTGGATATGGGGGGGCCATGGTGGGCGAAATCCTGGTCAATGGTACAACCCATCGCCTGGAATTTTCCTTCAAATTACAAACCTCTCCAAACGATGCCATCATCTTCACAAATTAATGATCTTCAATCCTTAGTGAAGATATCTATATTAGTCTCGCAAGTCAACATAATTCTTTCAATCCTCACCCAACAAGTAGCTACTTCAACACAAAGCAGTTCAATAAGAGTCTATATGACTTAATTTTTGTACTTCATGTAAATCTGCGTCATAAGAGTACTTAAATATACATAAAAACATAAAAAGCACATGGATAGAAGAAGATAGGATCAAATCCTACTCAACAACATTTGACAAGAATCCTGCCACACAAAGGGACATCATCACAAGCCAATTTCTTCAAATGATGAATGTCTCTTCAATCAATCAAATGAGGAACTGAGAATCACCATCTCGTTCCTGATGATTAGGTCTATGTTCCTCCGGATCCTTCTCTCTCTTCTCTCCCATTATTAACATCTCGTTCCTCATGATTAGGTCTATGTTCCTCCGGATCCTTCTCTCTCTTCTCTCCCATTATTAACATCTCTTAGTGTCCCCACTAACAAAAATCACATGTAACCTTGCCAACAAATTGAGCCCAAAAAAAAGGAGGCTCACACAAATATAAAAATGCAATCATTCGCAAAAATCCCCACCCCCCACCCCATTTAGGAAGTCCCAATACACAACTAACCTCTTTATTCATTAACTAGCTTTTCTTATTCCTTTCGGAGAAACAAAGACCATTGAACATCATTCAACATCAAAGCCATCAACAAAGCTTGTTCATTCTCCCCACACAAAGGTCTTCAATGCGATCACGCGTGGACGTGATCGCTGTCAGGAAGGGGGGAATGTTAATCTAATTCTAGGATTAACAAGGGCTACTACCATTATCTTACATCAAGGAGTCATGGTAGATACACCAAAGGGTCATACATTCAAGATATGAAGCAATAGTGTTCAAAGCTACAACTTGGACAGGCGCCCGTAAATGGTGTGACAGGAGTATTTATGGTGGCGATTCCCACTTCAAGAGCATGTGGTAGCAAGTTAGGATGAAGTCCTAAGTGATGCACTTCATGGATATATTATGAGAGTAGTCATTGTAATAGCATTAGGTCTCTTATGAGCCTAAAGTGCCCGACCGCCCACAGTTTAAGTGAGTGTGAACACTTACGACCATGTATATAAGTCAATTTCTCTCATAATACAACACACCCTCCCATTGTGCAATTAAGTCTTGCTCTTGCTAATCCTCTTTCTAATCTCTCTCTCTAATGCTTGCTAGTGAGGAGTGTGTGCGAGTGAAGTGAGGTGAGAGGAGGGACGAGGACCCTTAGTGCAATGCGGTGGTGTGACATTGCTCCTCGCGGGAGATGCGGTGGAATTGCTTCTCAAGGAGTTGTAGAGCTTGGAGACCTCAAGGGTTACGAGCTTGGAGACCTCAAGGGTTACGAGCTTGGCCATTGGATCCTCACGATAGTTGCGGTTCACCAGGTAATCTTTTTTTGTATGTGTTTTAAGGAGGGTTAGGGTGAGCCATAACACAACCAGTTTTACAACCTTAGGAGGCTTGGTACAATGTTTGCTCGGTCAAATGAGTGTCCATTTGCCCTAATTAGGTTATGTGCTACACGTGAACAACCTTAGAGATATCTTTCTGAAAAAAAGTGTGTGTCACTAGTGTCCCAAATGAAAGAGGAGGTCTCAAAACCTATTTCCCATCACTGTCTCAAGATGATTTTTTTACGAAAGTTTTTTCTTGTTTCGCACCCTGTTTTTAAACGTGTTCCAAAAGGAATTTGAAAAAACTCTGTATTAGAGAGCTGTAGTATTTTTGAAGTACTACAACTTTGTCTCTCTAATTTTTTTTGTTATTTTGTCGTTAAGATACTCAAAAATAGCCCGAATATGGTTTGCAATCTTTTTTTAGTCTTTTTGGGTGATTTTTAGTGCTTTAAGAGCGTTTTTTGCCTTGATTTTTGGTTCAAGTTTTGAGGATGCTAGTCAGAAGCCAAAATGATGGATTTTTTCCTCGGACGCTCAAAACCAATTTCTAAGAGCTCAAATGCCGGCTTTTCGATGAGCACTAGATCAAGTTCATTGGATTCATGGTTTAGAAAATATGGGCCTCCAAACACGGCTATTTTGTAGGCCTTAAAAAAACCGTGGGGTCTCTTTCACGTCGTGAAACAGTAGGGTTTCATGCCGTGAAACACTAACTCATAAAATGTTGATTTTTAATTTTATATATTTTTTATTTTTTGGCCGAGGTTTATTTCATGCCGTGAAACACTAACCCATGAAACATCGATTTTGTTTCTGAAAACCATGGGGTTTGTTTCACGTTGTGAAACAGTGGGGTTTCATGCCGTTATAAACACTAACTCCTAAAAGGTTCTTTAAAAAAAAAGAGTCTAGTTGGAAATTCAAATTTCCTTGTGTGCAGAGGGAATATTTTTTGAATTTTAAATTGAGGAGATATGGGCATTTTCCCAAAAAGGCAAGTGGGAATAAAAAAAGTTAACACTTTTATGACACTCCCTTACACCCTTCATAAATGAGTCCCAAAATAGACAAACTGACAACTCATTGGCATCTTTTCATTCAATGCTCATTAGCCTTAATGAGTTATAGAAAAAAGTGCTTAAGAATTAATCAAAGAATTAATATTTCCACTAATCTTTTCTCCCTTTTGAACTAAGTAGGAGCTCTAATTAACCACTAATCACTAATTAATTAACACCACTAAGCACATCATTGGGTTAGGGCATGTAATTACTAAGCTACATGCATCAACTAATGTGTAAGTTAATCCATGATTAGAGATTAATTAAATGCTTAATTTTGGTCTCTTCTCTTTATGCAAAATTAAGCTGAAGAGAGAGAAATTCCTCCAATTGATCAAGAAATTGATGTAATTAGGTGTTTTGATGCATCTAGATACTCTCAAAACACTCAAAAACACTAATTTCAACCATTTACATGATTTAATTCAACTCCAAAAAACACATTTTCTAATCTTTTTGCTTGTTGAACTGGATTAATCACCCTTAATGATAAAAACTAGTCAATTAAGAAAGATTAGTTGATCCAACATTTTTTAATATTTTTGAGAAAATTTTTTAATGATTAAGCTAATCCTAATGCTTGCTAACACTATAATGCATATAAATCAAACAAAAAACACAAAAATCAAATAAAAATTAATGATTTTAGCTCTATGTTTAATTCTAAAGAGAGCTAAAAATCACTAAAAATTGAATTTTGTTATATTTGTTGATGTAATGGAAGCAAACAAAGCCTAATAAAAAAAGGCATTCTTTAAAACAAAAAAGAGACCTATTCTACACCAAATCACCATCAAAACCACATCTTTTTCATGGAAAACCACTAATCAAGATAATGGGCAATGGGTAATGCATAGATTAAAGAAAAATGATGGGAAAAGCCAAGGGATGATTCTCCGAGAGCTGCACCAAAAATGTTATGGCTCACCCAAGCCCTCTTTGAAACACATCTAGCATGAGATAACCTTTTGACGCGCAATTGTCGTGAGTATTTTTTCAATGGCCAAGCTCATAACCCTTGAGGTCTCTAAGCTCCATAACGCCTTGAGAAGTAATTGCATTGTCACACCGCCGCATTGCACTACATGTACTCGTCCCTCCTCTCACCTCACTTCACTCACACACACTCACCAGCATGGATTAGAGAGAGAGATTAGTAAGAGCAAGAGTCTATTGCATAATGAGAGAGTCCTTTTTATTATGAGAGATATTCACTTATATACATGGCCATAAGTATTCACACTCACTTAAACTGTGGTTAGCCGGGCGCTTTAGGCTCATAAGAGTGTTGAGATATCGAGCTCAACTAGTGCTATGGTGAACATTGATGACCTGCCTCGGTTATAGCTTCTGCATCTACACCACTGGCACATGATTGGTGAGATTATGGGTGATATGCGACCAATGGGATGATGTGCTATGTGAGCCATTTTGGATTACTAGAGACTGTCATAGTTATAGTGCCAGCTCATTTAGTTGGGTTCACATTATGGACCGACCCTTGTGTATTGTACATTATGGATTATGGATTTATGCACTATGTAAGAAGGGAGATGGCTTCCCTCTATGGTTAGGGTTTTTGATAATACATTAGGGTTTGCTCCTATGTGTGTGTCTCCTCTCCCTCTACCTGTTTTTCATCATGGTATCAGAGCCTAGTGCTCTCTATTAGGGTTTATGAGAGAGTGAGAGAAGAGGTAGAAGAAGCTGTGAAGAAGAAAAGCTGTGAAGCTTGCCATTGGAGTTGTGAAGCTTGGAGCACACCGATTTTTATCAGATCTGAGAGCTTGGCCTATCGGGTAAGGACTACTAAACATCCTTGAGCAGATTGCAGGTGCAAAAACATAAACAACACCAGATTTGAGCAAAGAGAAATTTCTGTTTTGCAAGCTCTCCATTAAAGCTTGAGTGTGGTGAATGTATAAGGCAAATAGTTGCAAATCTGACAAAGAATTTATCTTTTCTAGTTTTACTGATTTTTCTAAAAACAAAGAAGGGAATTTGATAAATTTGGTATGTACGCACCTTGGTTGGTATTGATATACAACATTTAGCTTTTTTAGGTGTCAATGCAAGTTATCCACACTTGATTGAACCACTATATTACAATTTGAAGCCTTGGAAAATGCACCAAAACAAGGTACTTTGGACTGCATATGCCAGTTCAAATTTGAATGCAATCAGTTTGATTTTCTAGATCAAAAGTGAAGTTTGTTGAGTACTTTGGACTATCTCGAACACTTGTTAAAGTGTGGTTGAGTTGAGGAAGGCTTGTTTATAGATTTGAACGTGTGCAAAAAGTGCATTTGCATTGACCAAATATGTTAGACAACCCAGTACTATAAATTGTGGGTGAGAAGTTGGATAGAAAGAAATTCCAGGCATGGAAGTACAAGATTAAAAGCTTTTTGAAAGGAAAATGGTTTTGAAACCTTGTTACAGGTGCAGAGCCAGAGCTAGAACTACCCCGACAACCTACACAACAACAAGTTGTAGCTCATAAGCAATGGTTAGAGAGAGCATACAAAGTTTTGCATTACTTGTCTATATGTATCTCGGATGCTATACTCATACATATACATGATGCTGAGAATCCCAAGGATGCATGGGATACATTGGTAAAATTGTTTGATACATAGACACTAGTGCTCGTAAGTCTCAATTGAGACAACAGATTCATAATGTGAAGTGGAAAGGAAGGAGTATCCATGATTATGTTCAAGAGATAAAGAAGTATGTAGATGCATTGGCAACTATCAATGCCCCCTGATGATTTGGTAGACATTACCTTGCGTGGTCTTGGCAAGGAGTATGTCTTTTGATACATCTATCTCGGTTCGGAGTACAGGTTTACCAAATTTTGATGAGTTGGTTTCACTCTTGCTTGTTGAGGAAATCAAACTCAGTGACTCTTTTCATGATGCATCTACTAGCCATGATGATAATGGCAAAAAACAGGCTTTCTATTCACAAAGGGGATTTAGAGGCAGGGGGAGATTTGCATCACGTGGCCGCGGTAATGGTCGTGGATGGCGAGAGGTCACCACAATAGAATTTTCAGCCCTCATATAGTGCCAGAGGTGGTCATGGATATACACCTCAGAGAGGCAGAGGTAATCCTTGTGGTAGAGGACGTTGGCAAGGCCAAATAACATCTATGCAAAATGTGGAATCCCATTATTGTGGGAAATTTGGTCATATGGCACGTGATTGTTTCCGCAAACAAAATGATTTGAGAGGGAGGTAGAGCACAACATGGTGGACATTGTGCACAACATGGTGGAAATTATGCAAATGGTGGAAATTTTGCATCAAGCAGTAATGATGGCAGTGCAAATCACTTGTTTGCCCCCATGAAACATGTTGTGGGATCTATGATGACAAATGGTGAAAGTGATGACACTTGGTATATGGACTCTAGAGCATGAAACCATATGACTTGTCATGGCGAATGGTTTGAGCATATGAAGCCTATGGATGTGAAAGGCTATGTGGAGACAGGAGATGATACCCAACATGCTATCACACATGTTGGAAGTGTACCATTGGTTATGCACAATAGTGAAACAAAGTCTATGGTAGATGTCTTGTATGTGCCTTCTATTATAAAAAGTTTGTTGGTCAAATGATTGGAATAGGATTTACAGGTTTGTTTCAACAACGAGCATGGTTGCTTCGTTTAGGATTTCAAAAATGGATGTAGAGTCATTGCCAAAGGCAAGAAAGAAGGCAGGTTATTTAAATTGGATGCTGGGGTTAATGAGTTGAAATTAGCCATGTTCTCTAAAAGTCAAAATGTGGTACAAGACATTGACATGTGGCATAAAAGTATTGGACATGTGAACATACAAAGGTTAAAGAACATGCAGGCAAGAGGCATTGTTAGTGGGCTACCTAGATTCAAGTATGATGGGAATATGCATGTCTGTGATGCTTGCTAATTTGGAAAGCAAGCAAGGTTGCCATTTCCTAAAGAAGGCAACATGAGTATTCTTAGTGATGTATGGGGTCCTGCACAAAACCCATCCATTAAAAACTCAAATTTAGAAATTTTAAAAAATATGCACAATTTTGGGACAACTCTTTGTTAGATCCAATACAATGTTTACTATGTACGATATGCAAGATTTATTATTGGATGTTCTCAACAAGCATTTGAATAATGCGATATGATTTATGTACTATTATACATTTGTAACAAGTATATATAATGTTGGTGTGGGATGTAAATTTGCCTGCACATACACACACACATGCACACCAAGAATTAAGTTTGTTTATATCACATAGCCTCCAGTTGACCATCAAACACAGAAACTTTAAAAAAGCAAGGATATTCAATGTAACTTTAAGTTGTAAGAAAGACTAGGTGATAGAATTAAAAAGATCACCATCTGTATTGAATCAAAATTCTTGAACAATGGGTGAACCATAACTCTAAAAGCTTAAGAAAGCCTTAGAATCTGAATAATGATTGAACTATGAGTTTGGTAGCTTCATACAACATTGCTAAAAGATTATGAAGCTAGTTACCCATGTGCTAACAAATCATTCTTGCTCAACTGCACTGACGTGTGATGGTGCCTCACTTTTATTTTGATTCAATTGATTCTATTTGGCCTTGAGTATTATAGCCTTTGGAATCTTGATTTTCTCTGGAAGTCGTCCATCCTTGGGCTTCCATGCCCAAATGATGCAGCTAGTGTCTTCCCAGCACTGAGGATCATTTCTGTTCTCTCGCCAATACTTGTTCCAGCAATCCTTATAAATCTCCACATCACTTGCATTCTTCTTCTTTGAAATTGGTGCCCAATATTGTATCTGAACTTGTAGGTAGTTTATCAAGTTGTTGTTTTGATCAACATCACTTGTTGTCACTCCCAACCATATTGGGTAATTTGCATCACAAGGTTGTACAAGCACAAAATCTCCTTTAGACACATCAAGTCAAGTTGAACTCTTCAGCAGGTCTGTTGCGCATTGAGGACCACAATAATGGTCCTCATTTACATCAAACCTTTCATCTACATCATCCTCCACTTGAAGGTTAAGAGGCTTAGCTTTTTCGCATACACTCCTTGGCCAAAAGTCATGAAATCCAATGTCTTCCCTTGCACTAGGGGTTTGCATGTTTAGCATAAGATTCTCCCAATAGGAAAGGACTGGATTGATCCACTTAGCATAATCACTTTAGTCTCCTTTCTCTTGCAAGTTCTCTTTCCACCAATTGACATGTTTTTTTAAGCCCTCCACAACCTTCTCATTTTTCTTAACATACTCAAAGGGTGGCAATGCTTTCGGAAAACCTTCAGGAAGCTTGGGTCCTCCCTGGTCATTTCTCTTCCATAACTCTATACCGCTTTCTAGTAACCAATCAACATTTTTTGGGGTGTACTTTGTGTTGCAACAAAGGTATTCCATCACTCATATATAAACTGAATTGCAATGGCTTTGAATGTCCAATCAAGCTATCGGCTCCATCATGTAAGCATCCCTTGACAAAGCCTTTGAAGTCTGCCACCTTTTGTAGGAGAAAGGGTGCTAGATGCATGCTAACACACTTATTTAAAGATCATCAAATGTGGAAATGTGAAAATGGTTTGTTTCCTCAACTTCTCAGAGAAGAAACTAAACAATGCATCAATATCTTCATGAGTATGACCAACCATAAGAAAACCAAGCTGCACCATGTCAAACACTCCTCGTGCAACCAATAGGAATAGGTAGGCAAGTACATAACGATTATTTTTTTCAGAACCACAATTGTCAAGTTGCAATAACAATGTCCTTGGCAATCTCTTGTAAAATGTCCTTGAATTTGATGGCATTAAACTTGAGGCATGTGCTCTATTTTGTAAGGCCCTCTATATAAGTAGTAGCCATAATTATGGTGTGAGAACTTGGGCACCTAGTATGAAAGACTGACTGCATATGTGAAGAACAATTTCCCTCTCTATCCACATTTGTTTCTACATGTGTCTCTGCATCTGCATCCTCAATGCTCTGCTTGCAATATGCGTTTCTCTCCTTCACCACTTCCATATGCTGATATAGGGCCATAGTAAACAAAACACAATAAAAAGATCTGTTCGTGGTTCTGCATCTGAGTTTGGTGAGCTCAAGTCACCATACATGTGTTGCTCTCCTCTTTCTAAGTTCCTTAAACATTTTGAGAGAGATGAAATTGTGAAGTTGGGATCACTTGGCCATAACCCCAAGGCAAAGTGACCATAAGTTGTTTGTCCATGTCCATGAGTGAGCATTCCTGTTAAGGATACTGGAAGCCTCTCAATCCCATTGAGAGATTTAGGGAACTGGTTTAATTTGTGGTATGGTAGTCTTGCTCTAGTCCATCTTATCATGTATAATACACAAATACCTGTTTGGGTTCATTTCGGAAGAGCTCCTCCAAGCATAGTATAGATTTCTACAACTCATTTGCTGCAACATGTGTGCCCTTCTTTCTGCCATGTATCCGGCAGGCTCCTCTTGATTTTTTGTTGATTCCAACTTGACCTTGATTGCCATACAAATGTCACATTTTGAGAAGGTGCTGGTTTTTTTAAACTGTCTTGAACTCCGTGTTCCACAATCTTGAGAATGATGGTTGTGACCGTGGGCTGGTATTTGAATGAGACAAGTGTGTCATTCACTTCACGCAATATGTCCACCTGTTTGTACATTGCTAGTAGAACATGTTGGGTCTCGTGGGCTCCATGCATAGTTGTCCTTGACCTATGTGGAATTTGATCGGCATTATTATCTATGAAGCCCTGTATGATTGATTTTGCCATCTCAACATGTGTCATGCCCTTCCGTATTATCCCACTATTGCCATGACTGACATTACATGCAACATTGAAGAACTTCTTTCTGAGCCTATAGAACGTTGACTTACCAATGCCATGCATTACATACCATGCTTTACTACAAACCTTCATCTCATCAAATGTGAACTCAAAGCACTCGTCATCGTCTTGACCTTGTCTATAGGCCATGCCCATGCAATCCAGTACAAATGTGTATTGTGTACTATAGCTCTGTCCCCAAAAGTGTATCCTAGCTTGCATGATTTTGGATCTATCTCCAAATTGACATCGCTTCTCGCAACAATCAATGGTTGTTGCGACGTTTGTGAATGTTTGCAACATCACATTTTTTGCTAGCTCCATGGGTTTTATCGTAATTTTTCATTATCCTTACCCTATGGACATAGCTCCTTTTCTTATTTGTCCCTTCAATGATATCATAGTCAGTGATCATGGCATCATGGTGTCTGTCTCACCAGAACTATTGCCATCATTGTCCTCTACGTCATCATCCTCTTTTTCATCACTTGAATTGTTTAGGCTGTCAATATTTTTTTTCATGAAGTGATCTTGAATACCCTCATCAATAGAAGAAGATTCTGTGTCCTTCACTAATGGTTCACCATTCTCAAATGTGAGTTGCCTGATCGACCAACTAACCAAATTTAGATCTGAAACACAAGTTAAACTTGGATGCAAAGATCCTTCTATAATGACACCCAAGCTACTCTCCCCTAGTTCTCTACAATTTATAGCCTCGTATGGGTGGACCAGCAATACTACTCCATTGCCAAGTTTTGTAGATCTGTTGTCATCCCAGAGGATGACACTTTTCTCTTTCCAGCTCTCCCTATCTATAAAGTGATCTTCCGCAAAATTATACTATTTGGTATTAGTAATGTCTTTGTCCATAACAAGGTTAACCAATGGCCATTTTGATGATGCTTCCAACTGCTTGAGACATTGCTCTTACATCCATTGTGGCAAATGGAATGAGAAATGTGTCATCAAAGCTTTGTTGAACATGTATTGCTGCACATGTCTCACCAATGAATTGAAAACCAATTGCATCAATGGAATGAATAACCTCGCGTGCCTTCCTTGCGGAACCATCAATGAGAAACACTGAAGCACCTTATTTTAGACCCTGCAAATCATTGAGAAAATCAAGATCTCAATAAGAAAGATTGAAGCAATGTTTTTACGGTAGTACACAAAACTGTAAATGTCAACATGAGTTCAGGCTCCAACCAAAGTTTGAATCTCACCTATCACTCATCAATGCTAGTTTGCTAGGAGGCTAGGCTCCATCTAAAGCTTGAGCCTTGCCTACATATGCTAGCTTGTTAGTATAGGAGGCTCCATGAGCCTCACCATCATATGTTAATTTGCTAGGAGGCTCCAGTTAAAGTTATCATCCTATATTAGTTTGCATATATTAGCTAGAAGGGTAGGCTCCTCCAACAAAAGTTTGAGCCTCACCCACGGATGCTAGTTTGCTTCTAGAAAGCTAAAAGTAAAGTTCTAGGAAGCTGAAAGTATATTTGGGTGTATGGGGAAAGAGGGAAGAAAAGAAGAAATCTCAAGCTCAAGCTCAAGCTCAAGGCTCAAACTTGAGTTTGAGCCTTGTCTATTACACAAGAAAGTACGAATAGAGAGGGAAGGTAGGATAATCCCAGAGAACAAGTGGGGTGTGGGTGAAGAAGGGTATATAAACAAAAATGAAACTAACTATAATCAAGGGACCTGGGGCCTGGGCTTGGGCTTGGTCTTGGGGACTGAAATCAAGGGACCTGGGACCTGGGACCTGGGCTTGGGCTTGGGCTTGGGCTTGGGGACTAAAATCAAAATCGAAATCTTCTTTCTGCATGACGACGCCTGCGCCCGCCCTCTCCCTCTCATGCTCAGCAGCGCCCCGCCCCTCTCTCTCGCGCCACAGTCGCCCCCCTCTCTCCCTCTCTGCAGTGCCCCCCTCTCTCCCTCTCTGCAGTGCCCCCCTCTCCTCTCGCAGTAGCAACCGCCCCCCTCTCTCCCTCTCGTGCACAGCAACGCCCCACCCCCCCTCTCGTCTCGCAGCCGCCCCTCTCTCCCTTTACAACGCCCCCCTCTCCTCTCCTCTGGCCGCAGCCGCCTCCCTCTCCTCTCTTCTCCCTCTCGTGCAGCCGCAGTGCCCCCCTCTCCTATCCCTCTCTTACAGTCGCCCCGGGCCGGATTCTCACGAAAATCAATGACAATGCTTTTAGATTGGACATCTCACCTCACTAGCATATACACAACTCCTTCCATAGCAGTTTGCTATGCTCATTTATGGAAACTCTTCCACTTTATCCTATTCGACATGACCCACCTCTTTTACAAGAAGACTTAGAAATTTTAGTCCCAAAATCTATCCTTGACCATGACTAGACCACCACTCGTACATGTATTAATTATTATCGATACTTGATTAAAGACAAGAATCACTCTACTGAGGATGCATAGTGGATACCTGTATTATCGTTTTTCGGCTACTGTGCCCTGCCTATTACCATTCACAATCGCCTTGTTTCTAGCTATGTGCATAGACTCACCGATTAAGGTAGTGTACATATATCCATTTATGTGTACAAACTCGCTGATTGAGACAGTACACTATGTGCAGACTCGTAGATCAAGGTAGCATACTCTTTAAATATATAGACTTCTGGATTGAGGTAACATGATTTCGTGTAGACTAGCCGACTAAATCAACACGAGTAGAGGAAAAGGCTCGTTTTTGATGATTAAGACATCTTCCTAGATTCATGACCAACTAAGGTCAGTTGCTTTCTAACCCTAGGGTATATTATGGATTATGGAAATTATTGAAATATTTTATCGTATATTTTTCATGGATATTTATTTTTTATTATTTCCCACATGGTCTGTGCCTTACCGCCAGGTAGTACTGGCTACACCATGTTAGGTAGATAGGTATTGGATATAATCTTGTGTATGTATTTTTGATAGCAAATCAACGGAAGGGCTAGTGGGGGCGGCATGATGATGGTTACACATTTTTGGCATGCATATTGGATGCACATTTTGGCATCACTATGTTCATGGTGACATTTTATGCGATGTTTTATGTACTGTCTTAGTAGCTGTCATTATCTTGTATATAAAATGGCGGCACACATATTAATTATGCCCATTTGTTATAGGGACATATTTATTCAAATGGTTTGTTTACTCTTAGTAGATGGCCCATATTATTCATGCATGACACTTTGCTAAAGTCAAGGCCCAAATATGGTTCACATTACTTCATACATGACACTTTCCTAAAGTTTAAGGGCAAGTCCCAAAGTGGAATGTAAAAGTCATTTTTATCTCACAAAATATTATATCTAAATACACTTGCTTAAAAGCATGCCCCATCAAGCAAGTGGGGCGAGATTGTACCCAATGTATGTGTTATGCATCTTCTCTTCTTTCATGTTCATGCAAGTTTATTTCTCAATAAGTTATGGTATTTTAAAAAAGGTAGATTGAACTTTGTTCATTAATTTATTGAATTTATACATGAGGACCACAACCCTCATGCAACATAAAAGGAACATATATGCAAGAATGCTTAAGAGCACCTTCTGCATGAACAAACATGTTATGTTACCCTCTAGCATAAGTTGATGTGCTTGAGTGAGTATCACGGTTCTCACTAATGTTCTAAACTAAAAGGGGACTAATAGCATGCATTGGACAAAGATCCTCACGAGCATAACCACGTGGCGTGATTTTTGGGTTCCATTCATTTTTAGGAGGTAGGATCATATAAGAAAATACAAAGGCAAAGGATCACACAACCATTGGATATCCAAAGCTCAATTTTAACACAAGCACCACTTTTTAAGCAGTCATTGTCACTTATCTAATCAAGTGTTGAGGTAGGTAAATAGGAATATGTGGGCCGCTTTTTAAGCAAATGTATTAGCACTAATGTACTCAAGTGCTGAGGGGAGCAAATAGGAACATGCCATTTGCACACCAATGTGACATTGGTGGTACCCTCTACTTACTACTCTCCCATTTTCTAATTGAATAAACTTAGGGACCACTAATAAAGTTATCATACGTTATCAAGCACTATTTAGAGTAGGGGTTATCTCAAAAAAGTAGTCCAATCTCCCCAGTTGCAATTTTGTAGCCTAGTGGGGCCCAAAATTTAAAAATTTTGGGTCTCCTCTTGGAAAGAAAAATTCCATTAAAAAATACGTGTTTAATATGTTTATACCATTTTTTCTACGTTTTTGTCTCATTTAGGATTTCTACATGCTCTTGGACCCTCCAATATGCTTCTTTTTCCTCTCTCTTGTCTTGTTCACCCTTTCCTGAGAGAAGCTTTTTCGTCTCTCATATTGTTCACCCTTTCTTCTTGTATTCATGGGGAAGATTCAAATTCTTCTTGGATCTAACCATTTTGAGTTATAAGAATTTGTTGATTGTGCAACTAGCCTTTTAAAATAAAAAATACGATGTGAATCAGTACGATGTTTAAGAATACAATGTGCATGCCTATGTAATATTAGCACATAACATGTAACACGAACACATAACATGAACTGACATGTTATAATAACCTAGTACTATTAACATAACAACAATATTAACATAATACACATGTTACTATGAAACTAATACTATTACATTAATATGGTAATACATAACAAGTGATGTTACTTATATGTGGATTTTAAAGACTCGTTTTAGAAGGTGATTAGAATCTTCAATCTAGCAACTGAAGGTTAATACTAATCTTATCTGCAAAATTTAGCTTATCCAAAATATTCTCATCCAAAATTTAGCTTATCCAAAATATTCTCATCTCAAATAAAATCCTTGTACAAACTTAGTACAATCATCTCTTCTCCCTAGTATTAGATGACATGTAAGCTTCAATACTGTGCAAATCATTTCTCTACGTATCAAGTTTACTGTTCCAAGCGATGGAGTCAAGAATTTGTTGGTCTTCAACCTCTTGCAAAACAAAGATCATATCAACAACTTTAAAACATTCACAATCTCTATTCTTATAATATTAAAAAAGATTTAGAGTTAAATTTTAAAATTTGATAGAACACCCTACTAACGAGTTTACCACCATGACCTCCCACTTCTTTGTTTACTACAATGTCCCTCCACCACAACGGCTATCTCCTTTGCGATAGATCTTCCTTCCCTAATTTCATAGCCTGTGTCCATATGGCCTATGCCTTATTGGTGTAGCACCAACCTCTCCCATGATTTTCTTTCTACACTGCAGCCACCCTACGACAAGAGCCACCTTCTCTTGTACTGCAGCATCATACGTCACCTTCCCAAGCGATTGGCTTCCTCCTCATCTTTGCAACAGTGCTTGCTCACTACGTTGAATTAATAGAGATTTGGGTAAATTTCTAAATTAATATAACAAAGGTAAGTACTTCGAGAAAATTAGTCTAATTCAAACTAAAAAATGTGTTTGAGATAAGATCATTGTGATGTATTAGATTATTATAATCTTTTTATTTACATAACTCCAACACATATTTATAACATCATGGATATTGAATAAAGAGAACATTAATACACATACATAATGGCAATACATTACGATAAACTTCCAACTAGGAAACACATTGCATTAATATAATATTCTCTATGGAAATTTGTCTGCACAAGAAAGAGACAATAGGAAATTCAAAAACTTCTGCCATGTATTTCAGGAGCAAAGTACATAATACCCACAAGTGTAATGAAAGAGTAACAGTACGATAGATCCACAACCAAAGAAGGTCATAGCCAACAAACTCCAACCTGCATACAAGGGATCTTAATCTGGCATGGCAACTCAAGTGCAGTCTTCTTCTTCTTTTGTCCTTCAGTGTAGGACTTTGTGCAAGCACCGTGATGTCTTGTGTTGTCAGTATTTCCCTCCCTGACCGTAGAGCCCCATCGGTAGCGTCCACTCTAGCCCCCTCCCCGACCATGGAGCCTCCATCGGTAGCATCCAGAGTCATTCCCTCCGTGAGACGATCAGGTGGGGATATATTTCATGCGCTCCCCCTTGTCCTGTAGCGGCGGGGGAGTGCACGAAACAATTTACCCATGGAGCCAGCTCAGCGACGCTTACCCCCTCTCATGCCAGCTCAGCGACGCTTATCTATATGCCTGCATTAGCATTTACTCCTCCAGCCAATCCTCTGCACACATTGAGACTCAAGCATGCCGAGCTTGGTTCAGTCGGCGCATGAAATATATCCCCACCCAGTGCGTGCTGCTTGTCGACATGCCTCTGCGTCCCACCGGGCACCTACGGCAACAAGGAGGTGTGCCCCTGCTACAACGACTGGAAGACGCAGCAGGGCTTGCGCCGGGCGCAAGGGCAAGCTGCGCAAGGTTCTTCTTCGTGAAGTGCTGCTCGTCCACCTTCGTTTGCTGCGCCTTCATACTGCAAAGGGAGACACGCTAATCAAGGCTACTTAACAAAAGAATATTGCATCGAGATGCTTATTGTCATCTCGATAATTCATTATTTTTACGCAACCATCGTGGACGAGCTCAATAAGCTGGAATTGATTCGCACTATTTAACCTCAATAAGCTGGAATTGATTCGCACTATTTAACCTCAATAAGCTGGAATTTTTTAGTGCTTTATAATTATGATCCCAATATGCCTGCGGAAACACTTTACACATGGAGCCAGCTCAGCGACGCTTACCCCCTCTCATGCCAGCTCAGCGACGCTTACCCCCTCTCATGCATTAGCATTTACTCCTCCAGCCAATCCTCTGCACACCCTCTCTGCTTCTCGAAATACTGGTTCTTATACTTAGCGTGCTATCGGAGCTGACGTCTATTGACCTTTTCGAGCGCACGAACAATCCGTGTCGATATGCAACCAAATCCAATCCGTGTCGAAGTTGCACCACCACCTCTCAAGACTAAACTTTTATACTCTTTGCGTCACCACGCGTGTAGAATCCGATCGATCACCTACTCATGGGCCATGCTGCTATTGCTACCGACTCTGCAACTTGCGCATTGCTTTTACTACAAGGGTTGACGCATTACGGATATGCCTTATAGATCACAATGCAGTGCTTACGAAAAATAATCTTTTAAGCAAGTGAAAAAATCCCTACTTCTAATTTAAACAGGGATTCGGTTTTCAAATCGTTTTTCAAAGCCAAAACAATAATCATTTCTATTTTTAAAAGAGAAGCTCTTAACTAACCAAAAACCATTTTACGTGACGCGCTCTCTCTCTCTCTCTCTCTCTCTCAACACTCACACACCAGCCCCTATTAAACAAGTGTGAGACAAGACATTGTGAGGAATGAGGGAAAATCGTTAGGTCAAGCTATTGGATCAATTATGAACTATACAAGATGGAGGTCTTTTTTGCAAATTTAGTTTTTTAAAATTTTTGAATAGATATATTTTAATTAGCATTTATTGTTTGTTTAGGGATAGTTATTATATACAATAAAAAGTCTATCATGAAACAATCCAACGTTGGAGGTCTACTTCTTGCCATTTTGTCTTTTGAAAACTTTCAATTTAGTGTAGATATATTTTGATTAGAATTTATTACTATAATAAGGGCACACTTTCCTAGGCTCTCTAGGAGATACTCTCCGCTTTGCCTCCATATGTTCAATCACTTTGTTCCACCACCATAATAAGGGCACACTTTCCTAGGCTCTCTAGGAGATACTCTCCACTTTGCCTCCATATGTTCAATCACTTTATCCACAATTTTCTTACCATCCTTCTTGGAAGGTCTACTTTTAAATTGGTTCAAGAGTATTGAACCATTGTCACACATTCACAATCGGCATAATACACAATCGCCAAGGTGCTTTTTATAAGAAAGACTTTCCGATCAACATGCATCAATGCTATACATGGTTCAAAAAAGTTCATATCCATTAAAAGGAAGCTACTTGAAAAAAAATTCATATCCATTAAAAGGAAGCTACTTGAAAAAAAAGCACTAGCATAAGCATAATGAAAAACAAAATTAAGCCCAAGTGTTTTATGTCACTAGCTACAATGATCACTCTGCATCCCCATCCAAAGCTTTGGCATCCAAAGTTGCTTGCATGGAGCGTTTTTTGGTAGCTGCGGGTCGTGGAAAAGGAAGAGCACTATTTTTTGTATATGCTTTTCTCCCAAGAGGACGCTCAATGAATGGTCTTGCTCATTGTATAGAATTTCCAAAACCATCTTGTAAAATCTGAAAATTCTCAGCAGGATGCAATGCTCCATGCTCGTCCCTTGCTTGCACCTCTTGCATTTGAAGCAATAACCTTTGCATTAAGGCATCAAAATGTGCTTGTAAGCTTGGTTTTCCTTCCACCATGTGTACAATGCACTCATAGCAATCTGTCGCATTAGGCTTCTTCGCATTTGGCTCTTGAGTACCTTGTTGAGAATGGTCTACATTCTCAATGCTATGAGTCTCCTCCATGACAGAAATACAATTTGAGCCAATACATGTGTCATGGCCATTGTCATACAACTCCAAACACTTACCAATGATAGTATTTAAATTAAAACCCTTTAGTAGCATGACCTTTACTTGGTGCTTACACATATTGCCCTTCATTGCCCATCCACAATTACAACAACCCCAATCACAATCGGCATTATACACAATGTAATGGATCTTGGCGCCCGAGGATTGACTTCTTACCTTTGCCATAACCCTTGTGCCTTCATTAAAAAATAGTACATCTCCATCTGGGATGCTCTGAGCTCTTTCCAATGAATGCTCAATCAATCTTTTTATGGCTTTATTTATGACAAAGCCACCCTTCTTTGCCTCATCTATATACCAAAAATACAACAAACATGCCGTCATAAGTTTGTGCAAAAGCCAATCAATTCTACGTCCCCATATGTACTTCTTGCCACATAAGAAACGAGACTTTAAAGTAGCATGATATGACTCAATAGCTCCATTTGTATCTTGATTTGCATGCGAAAGCCTCCTCAAGCTTCTTGCCCACATCTCTACAAAAAGATAAGGCCCAGATGAGTACTAATGCATAAAAAGTACATTAGGTTCCAATGATGTATTAAAGCTTCAATCAAACTTTTGACTTCTTAAGCTTAGAAGGTTGAACTTACCAACTTTTGAAACCCAATAAGTACGAAAATATTCAATAAAGGCCTCCTCATGTGAAAAGTCGGCCAAGAACTCCAATACACTATCTTTTATATTGTCTATGGCAATGGCCTCCGAAGCTCCCCCTTGGACACGCATGTTCATGATTGCACCTAGGCGTCTAAACATGATAGCTCTAACTTTCCAATCTTGTACCTTCTTCACTAAGTTCTTCAACCAACTTTGACGAACGTGCCATAAACATAAATAAATTGGTATGTTGAATATCACCCTATTTTCAAGATTGCAATAAATTAGAAATAAAAGTTTAGCTAGTTTGACAAAGAGAAAGAGATAATACTTTGTGAGCAATAATGTGGACATGCACATGATTTACCTGATGGCATTTATATCGGCGGTTGCATCATCAATAAGAAAGGCATTTGGATCCCATGATTTGTTGTAGTCAAGTATTTTATTGCAAAGACTTGTAAGCCATTGGACAATAGTGTCCGTATCAGAGCTTGATGTTATGATCCACGCAACTGGGACTCCATTTTGATAGTTATCAAATACTAGCACAGTGTAGAGTTGGAACTAAACAAAAAATATTCAATGAGATAGAATCTTAACATTTCTACATATAAAGTAGCATCAAAAAAGTACATATATACTACATGCGTACCTTGTAAAAGTTTGTTCCAAACATTGAATCCATTGATATGACCCCATTGTTGCCATGTGTGTTGAGTTTCTCAAGTTGCCAATGTGTTTGAATACCTAGCACAAATGGCTTATTGTTTGTAGCATCCATCTCCGCATAGTAGAAGACTTCTTGAGAGTGTTGGTGTGTCCACATGCGAACACTTTGGGCATCACTAGAATGTAGCTCATGAGTACTACTTGCATGCTTCCTAGCAATATTTAAGATATCTCTAAGTGATAGGAAATCATCTCGTGACAATGTATAGCTAGGATTGTTTACTTTTTTTTTGTGAACAACTTGAATATGTGCCTCATGCACTTGCATTGGAGTGTAACGTTTGCAAAGCATTTCAAAGACCCATGATTTTATTTCCAAAGAGAGCCATGGTGCAAAGGATAGGTTGTGGCCCAAAGTTACCTTGATGCCTTCTTTGTGACAAAGCTCATCATTCTCATCAACATGATGCATTTGAATATAGCGAATGCAAGCTACATCTTCTAATAGATACAATCTTTTTACAAAGAAATGACATTGACAACCACACATGCGAGTGCCTTTTACACAACCTGGACGGCTTCCTTTCCCTGTCTTTGGTGTCTTTTCATTGCGAGGAACCATGATCTCCTTTCCACGCATATCTTTAGGACCATAAGCACACCAAAACAAAGTCTCCTCTAAGTAGCTATCAAGAGTTGGTTGCTTTAAGCTACCCTTTTCATGCCTTCGCACGGATTGCCACCTAAAATTTGTTTCTGCATCTGTAAGAGACTCTTCTCCTTTTAAAAAATCTGTTAAGCGATCCCAGTGAAAATAGGCTACCCGAACATATCCATATATAGATTTTTCACACTTTTTATCGGTCCATTGTAGATGATTAGCATTGAAAGGACCCAGCGGTGGATATTGAAGGTGGATCCTAGTGTCCATTCTACACACACAAAGACCAGAAATCCTAGTAAAAACCTTAGATTTTTTTTACACATAAATGAAAAGCATGAGCTCCTGCATACTTATGTGAATCTAATGTGGAGGTCTCCCTTAGTGCATCCCTTGGCTCATTCTTTCTATTGTTCGATAGAAAAATATCTTGACATACTTAGTGCTTCACCTTAGTGCTCGTAGATCAAACAATATCAGCAGGCTTATAAATATTCATTTATATATATATATATATATATATATGGGTGGTTGCAAGATCAGGGTGCCCAGTTTTGTCCACTCAGGCACCTTGTAAACAGTAAAAAAACAGGCATTTGTTTACCTTTAGTGGCTAATCTCTCCTAGTAAACGAAGGAATTTTGTTTCAAGTTTTTTTGTTGGAACATCATATTCAAAGTTAGAAATATAGTTGCATAATTTGATTAAGCTCAAAAGTCCTCATTTTCTTAGGTACAAAGTCAATGTATACACCCTATCCCAAACTTGAACTGATTCCATAAAATGCTAATATCTTTTACATATAAACCCATATGAGATTCCCACTTTGTATATTAGATCTTCAAATAATATGGAGCTTAAGTTGATATCTGTCTATTTTCTTTAAATATTTCAAGGTCTTTAAAGTGTTATAATATACGCCACTTTTTGTACCCACAATAGCTACCACTTAAAATCCTCAATCTTGTAGATCAAAAGAGTGGGTAGACACTGAGACATTAGTAGAATGTGGTGGTTAGTAAAAATTGCAAATCGAATGGTTGGATTTTTAATGATCTCTTTTTCAAAATTCTTCCAGACTATCAGAAGGCCTGCAAATATTAATAATCTAATTAGTAAAATTACATTTTTGATGTGAATCATATAAAACCTATAGGGACTAGTATGCTTGTAATGGTGCATCTATGGAAAAATAAATTGGATCACTCTAAGTATGGAAAGATCATTTTTTTATCATTTCATCATATTTTTGATTAATTTTGATTAATTAAACTAATTTATATTAATTTAAGTTATATTGGGTTAACTTAAGAGCAAGCGTATTTTCTATTATTTGCTTGATCTCATTTTAAGTACCTTGTCCCCCAAAACTTGCTCTCCAAGCATTGTCCCAGTCCAACATAAACTGGATAAAACTGGATAACCTGATCTTGCAACAACCCATATATATATATATATATTATAGGCTTCAAAACTTGGGCGGTACAAATAGCATTTACAATATATACTCAAATGGGCGGCATACAATCAATGCATAGAACCCCGGCATTCTTTGAAGGCTCTCTCCCCCCCTCTCTCTCTCTCTCTCTCTCTCTCTCTCACTCACACACACCCCTTAAACACCTTAAAGCAATGTAATCAAACACCTTCAACCAGAGAGATGTCAGAGCACAGCCTTACTAGGTGAAATGAAGGGAACTCCGCTTGCAAGTGTAAGAGTGCCAGCCTGCACAAAAAACAAGAGTTAGAGAAACGAGAGAGAGAGAGAGAGAGAGAGAGAGAGAGGGGGGGAATCATTTTGGCCATTACAGCTATTTAGAAAAGCAGCAGTACACAACAAGAATGGAAATGGTGTTCGATTGCTTTTCCTAAAAGCTCCAGGCTGCACGCCATATGCCATGAACATTTTTGCAAGCATCGAATCGAATCTCTCTTAGTGCAGGTTTTAACCATGCCTGATCATCATCGCTCACACTAAAGTCACCACTGTGGACTATAGCAACTCAACCCTATTGCTTAACAAGCACCATTGGAGAACAGCAGCAACTATCATTGCCTTTTCAGGCTCATCTGGTAACCGTCTAGACGCACTAACTACACAAAAAATAAAAAATAAAAAATACAACAAATTTCTCTACAACAGCGCTTCATCATCATGAGCTCAGCTGACGATCGAGGAGGCTTACCAGCAGGTGACGTAGGAGATGGGAGCTCAAGAGAGGAGCGCGCTACATGGGCCGGCTGAACCAAGCCTTGATTAGCGTGTCTCCCTTTGCAGTATGAAGGCACAGCAAACGAAGGTGGACGAGCAGCACTTCACGGAGAAGAACCTTGAGGCTTGCGCAGCTTGCCCTTGCGCCCGGCGCAAGCCCTGCTGCGTCTTCCAGTCGTTGTAGCAGGGGCACACCTCCTTGTTGCCGTAGGTGCCCGGTGGGACGCAGAGGCATGTCGACGAGCAGCACGCACTGTGTGGGGATATATGTCATGCGCCGGCTGAACCAAGCTCGGCATGCTTGAGTCTCAATGTGTGCAAAGGATTGGCTGGAGGAGTAAATGCCAATGCAGGCGTACAGGTAAGCATCGCTGAGCTGGCATGAGAGGGGGTAAGCGTCGCTGAGCTGGCTCCATGTGTAAAGTGTTTCGTGCACTCCCCCGCTACAGGACAAGGGGGAGCGCATGAAATATATCCCCACCCGTGACGATCAAGCCCCCATTGGCAACATCCAAAGTCGTGCCCTCTGTAGCCATGGAGCCTACATGCCCTGCAACCTACTGCTGCTGGAAAATTGTAGAAATCAAGCCCCCATCGGCAACATCCAAAGTCGTTCCCTCCACATCCATGGAGCCCGCATGCCCTGCAGCCTCCTGTTGGAAAACGAAATATATAAAAAAGAAATCATGTTAACCTACCAAGATATTATATAGAAAATGCAATTCAACTTACCAAAACTTGTACCATCATTCTCATCGCCCACATCACCCCCCCAAACATTGAATCTCTGACACTCGCATTCTTGGAAGAGTCATCTGCAATGTGCAAAAAAAATGTTACTGTATGTCTAATTATTTTAGCACATGTTCAAAAAGAGACGCATGAAGAATGTTACACACCAGATCCGGGTAGTAGCACTCGTCCTAGGCAAACGTCCACGTAAGTCTTCAAAAACTCTTCTTTCATGGGCAAGCAGCCATCTCGATGGTTGTCACAAGTAAACTACACTGCAGCTTGAAACTTGATGCGTGCAACCCTAGTCAATATGTATACCAGCTTCATTCTAATCCATTGGTCTCTAGTCTCTCGTAAAGGATTGTTGTCCTTCTGAGCATTACAATCAGAGAAAATGACATTCAAGGCCACATGTTAAGTGATACGGTGGTGGTTCAGCTGCTCCAGGTGTGACCAATGCCTTTGTTGGTGGATATGCATCCAAGGATGGTGTATATATAGAACGTATGTGTACTTGAGTCGATTGTGTATGCATGCATGTACCTCCCACTAAGGCAAGAAAAGAAAAACTATTTCAAGACCCCTAGCAAGACCATCTTCCCTAAACCCTAAACCAATCAGTGACTAAACATTCACCGTCTCTTGCTTGTGTAGTACCGTGCATTGTTCCACACCCTCTTCTCCATAATCATATGAGTCACTCGAACGACGAGATGCAACCATGTTAGTATTACTTGTCGACAAATGCAAACTCTCGCATCGGTGCAATAAATTGTATACGACCCCTTCGATGCAAAAACAGAAAGGAACAAAGTCCGCAGAGGAGCTACACACAGCATATTCAATTACAATTGTACAAGCAACTCAAAATCGAAAAAGGCAGAAAGGGTGTGCATGATATCTTAGACTATGTTATATGTGTTTGCACATGGTCTTGAATTACAATTGTACAAGGCATCCAACTCAAAATCGAAAACGGCAGAAAGGGTGTGCATGATATCTATGTTATATGTGTTTGCACATGGTCTTGAATGACTCCCAAATTGTGATGCACAGTGACTCTCGGACCTCTCAGTAGAGGCATGCCCAAGACATCATGGATTTCAACAACTAGCTGCCACAGAGGCTATCCCATCATGCGACGTGCCATCCTCTCCAACCCACCCTGTTGGGCAGCCATGCATTCACCTAATTAGCAGAGCAGGTGGCCATCGTCAAGAAGAGACGTCACAAAAAGAGAGTGGCCAAGAAAAGGAGAGGCTAGGAATCACAGGTGAATACATCCATAGGGTGGAGGTTGGTGTTCAAACCACATGGAAACCAAAAATGTGTGCGCAACCCGATCTGTGCCCAGAGCACAGTGTGTGTAGCCCGATCTACGGAAACAAGCCCTGCTCGAGCATGAAAGTCAAACCGAGAGGGGAGACAAACCTAGTCCAATCAAATTGAGAGGGTGGAAACAAACCTAGAGTCCTCAAGCAGGATGGGCTTCTTCTTTGTACCCCACGGTGAGCTCGCGGCACCGCTCTACCCCGCTCTCTGCTACCTTCACCGATGCATTGCAGACGGGCCTCATCCTCCGAACCACTCGACACGTGTTGCATCGTAGATATCTAGTAGTTGGATGTCATACCTTGGAGGCCATGACATGCACATGCCCATGACCCATACCGTTTACCCCACTTGTGATTTACCCGTCAACGAAGGTCCGCAAGTCAAACGATGCCATGTCTTGGTTTACGTGCACAAGGGACAAATCGGGGGAAGCTTAGTCGCGAGTTGCTCGAGTTGAAGTCCTGCGTGGCGGAGCAATTCTGTCGTCCTCAGCGTCGAGGAAGTTGTAGTTCTCGTAGCGCAGGTAGCAGCCCTTATATTGCACTCGCATGCCTATTGCAGAGCCGCATACATGATCGGTCACTACAGCATTCGTCGAAACACAGGAAGAGCATCAGGACAGGGAGACGTCCCCCCGGCACTGGTACATGCCATACACATAGGAATCCTTGGAAGAACCAGAGGTTACTGTGGCATTTGAGTACAAGGTTTTGGGGTCGTGTTGGGTGAGATCTGCGTTGAGGTTGTGAGCGAAGGTGCTGTTTCCGGTGACAGTGACCGTGTTGCAGAGGCCATACACAAAATCAGTCACGGCCTGCTCGTCCAAAGCTGTGCAAGGGTGCAATAGAAATAGAACGCCTATGATTATGCAAAGGGTAGCTTGCAAGAGCCATGCCAGGCTCAGGCTCAAATGCGCGCGTTCTGCCATGGCGCGCAACACGCAGCTAGCTTGCTGCTAGCAGCTGACACGTCACGTATGCTTCTTCAGCTCAACCTTTGAAAACTAAGAAATCAGAACCGAATTCTGTCTCGTGTCAACGTTGATCACTAGCACTTCAACCGTACAGTGTACGAAAAAACGTATTCCAGATTACGTAGGTTAGTTGAGAAGGTGGTTTTTTTTCTACCATTTCTTTTTTTTCGCACACACTTACGTTTGGAATTTTTGACACGTCCTCAGTTTTGAAGACCCTTCTTAGGGCTTTTTACCCTTCAGATAATGACATGAGAAATTTTATCCTTCAAAAGAAATATTTCATTTGAATAATTACTAAGGGTACCCTTTCAAATTATTTTTAAAAAACTAGTCCAGTTTTTACCCTTCAAATGAAATACTAGGGATGCCCTTCAAAACCAAGGGCTGCAGCCCACCCAGTCTCAATCAACATAACCTTCTGGCTTCTACTTCTTGAACGAATTATTAGAGATGAAACATGTGTGTTGCCAAAAACTACAACATAAAATCTCAGAAAGAAACTTAAGGCTACTTACCCAAACCTAATGAAATCATGACTTTGAAAATTTCTATAGAAAATTTCTATGGATAGAGAAAGGGTAAGTTAAATTTTGTATAAAAGAAAGAACAAGGATGGCGTACCATGTAGGGCCTCCTTCATCAAGCAATTATGATGGTTTTAATGCTCATTCTATTAAATAATGATAAATTTGGATTAAGGTAAAAAGAACTTACGTTATAATCTATGTTCATGAAAAACATTCTTTACAACAATAACACAAACATTCCACATGGAAGATTTTTTTTATTTTGTAAAAGATAAAATTTAAAAATAACCTTCAATTTTCAAACTATGCCTTCAAAAACCTTTTAACATGCAAATCCAAGTATTTAAGAGAAATTTAAGGATGCAATTATGGTGGAATGAAATATGTACTTTTAGATAAAAATATTGATGGGTGGCAAAGCAAGAAATAGCTCGAAGTAGAAGGAGGAGGAAAAGAAAGGAAACTTGCGATACTCCTTTCACACCACCAAACTTCCTCAAATTTTTCCTAGCCACCAATACATTATTAGTTTTTAAACTGGGCCGCTTGAGCTTAAGGTGATTGGCTAGTGACCACCTCCAAGCCCCACTTTTCACCCTCTATACTTAAGTCTTACACCTCATTGTTGTAACTCTACACGTGTGATGTGCATGACACCATACATTCTGCAGGTGCCGATTAATGCGTGCATGCTAACGAGCTACATGGAAAATGCATGGGCATAGGAGATAGTAGAGGGCTTTGGTGCGGATGGAGGGACTAGGAGCTAGAGGACCCTAATGATATGAAACGTTTGCATGAAGCAAAAGATGGGGAGAGGGAAGGAAAGAGGATACTTCCCGATTGGATTACAGCACGGCTCAACGCGCAAACTCAAAAATCGCAATCAATCTCATGTAAGGTATGAACGAGAGTCTCTCCGAAATTGATTGGAAAACAGGTAGGTCTCTTCTCAATGTGTAGCGTCATAGTGTTTTATTATGGTAAGCGGCCATTGAAAGTTGATCTTGGCAAGTGATTGTAAGAAGATATCTTCCAACGACAAGGTGGTATCTCAAGATTCCTATCTCGGTAAGGGATTCTTCAATGTGCTATTCACAAAAGGACAAACAGTATCTGAGTTATTCACAAAGGCACCATTGCTCATGGGACAAAGACTTGTACATTATTTTTGATTCTCCTTTTGGTGTGAAGAAAAGCCTACAAGAGGCTTGTAGTTTGGGTAGAGATAGTGGGTGTGCCACCCTAGCTAAGGCTGGCATTGGGTGAACTTGCATGTGCACTTGGCCCGGTGTTGTAACTTCGAAAAGATAAAGTTCTCGGGCCGCCTAGGCGAATAGCATTTACACAACATGGAATACTCTAAAGGAAACCCCCAAAATTTGGAGGTGGATTTGGGAAAATTAGGAAAGCTTGAGTTCATCTTGAAATTTATCTCGTTCTCTCAAGAGCTTACTTCAAATGCGGCGGCTTTGGGAATATAGCTAGAAACTGCAACGAGGGGGTGCATGTAAAACCTTAAAATGAGGAGATGAAAGCAAGAGAACCTAGTGGGGATAGCACTGCTGATAACAAACAAGAAAACATAGACTTATTAAAAGAAGGAAAAGGGAAAGAAGTACTAGAAAATCAGGGGTGGCCAAGTTGAAGGAGCTTGTATTAAAACTAGGGGGAAGGCTAATCTTAGATAGACCAAGGAAGAGGCAAGAAAGGCCCAAAATAGACTTGCTATCAGAGAAGCTATATGGAGCAAATCCCAAAGTAGCCTAGGCCCTTTTATATACTCAAATCCCTCAAGCCCTCTTGGGGATGTTGATAGTGGGACATCTTTTGTACACAAAGGTTCAATTGGCACGTAGAGGAGGCTTGGAAGGATATAAGTCAATATTAGATAAAGTGGGAAAAATCCCATTCCCATGAAAAAAGTGGAGGTATGGTAAACTCATCCAAAAGTTTGTCAAAACATATTCACGTGACATATCATTGGAAAGAGCTTGAAAAGTAGAATCTAGATCTACTTTGTCTGACAAATTTGGAGTTTGCATGTTTAAGTTATTGCCAAAAAAAAATTTAAATACATTCCCATTTTGAGGGATTTTTCCCATTTTATCTAATATTGACATATATATAGAAAGGAGCTGCATAAAAAAAGAAGATGAGGTGTATATGGTACCTCAAATAGCCTAACATGAGTAAGTCCGGGAAGTTAGAGGTTGTACTTAGAATGTAAAAGGCATTGAGGATAGGAAAAAGAACTATGCTTTTTGGGGAGTAGTCAAGGATTGGGAAATTTCCATTTTTACTATCTAGGAGAATAATTTTCTTGGATCAAAATCCTTTAGAAATGATAGGTATATAGACTGGATTGTGCTGTATGGTGGTGGAGGGAGTGGGGATTAAGGGTGTCTATAATAGCGTCTATACTCGCATCTATAAGCGCGCCTACTTCTTTGAAACTAGATGCTCTTATAGATGCGTAAGTTACGTTTGCATCTATAGTCACGTCTATAAGCGCGTCTAATTCCTTTGAAATTAGACACGATTATAGACGCGAGCATAGACGCGATTACAGACGCACTTATAGATGCAGTCTGCAACAGTTTCCTATGCAGTTGCAATTGTGGACCTTGCAAAGAAAAACAGATTCTTCAATCCCCAAAAATATCATTTGCTTAACTATGTGCACAAGATTTTGATAATATGCATGATTTTGATAATATGCATGATTTTTTGGTGCATTTATATACAAATGAATCTCTAGAAAGCATATTTGCAAGAAAAAATATGCTAAGGAAAGAGAAAAGAAATAGGTATAAATCGAGTCATGTGGTGAAAGAGAAAAAATATGCTAAGGAAAGAGAAAAGAAATAGGTATAAATCAAGTCATGTGGTGAAAGGGATGGATACATGCAAAGGCTTAGGTATATTAAGTAATGCCATGAAAAACAATCCAAAGGACAATGATTCAATCCCCACATCTTATCAACAAAGTGAAGCTTTTAAGAAAAATCTTGAACCTCCATGAAAAGCAGTCCAAAGGTGAATGATTAAGTAATGCCACGAAAAGCATCATATCATAATAAATCTATACATGTAATCTCAAAAAGGCATGAATCTACACATGCAATCTCAAAAAGGCATGAATCTATACCAAAAGGAAGACCAATATAGCCATAATAAAAGTATAATGAAAGAACTAGAGTTCAACCTCATCTTCAATGAGGTCAATCCTTGCTAAAGTATCTATCTCAATGTCCATGCCTATATCCAAACTTACAAAGAGATCCATAACAAAATTCCTTCATTTACTAGGAGAGATTAGCCACTAAAGGTAAACAAATGCCTGTTTTTTTGCTGTTTACAGGGTGCCTGAGTGGACAAAACTGGGCACCCTGATCTTGCAACCACCCTCTTGCCTTTTCATCCTCATACTTTGCCACCCATCTTCTCATCACATCACTAGTAAGCACACATAAGGTATTAAGCTTACTATGCATCTCTATATCCATGACTTTGGTCTTTGTCTTTCTTAAGGAACATGAGAGGTCATCCTCAAGTCTTCTTCATTGCTCCATAGGCGAGGGAGAGAGGGATATCCACTTTGGCAAGGTATTTTGAGATATAAGCAAGTGATTCTTGTACCAACCAACCCTCAGCCATACTACCTTCTGGCTTTGCATTTTTCCTTACAAAATCCTTCAAGATCTTCATGAAATGCTCAAGAAAGAACATCCATCGAGCATGCACAGTGCCACATATGACAATCTGATCAATTAAATGAACCATGGCTTGTGAGAATTGACCATGGTGGGAATGTCTCCTCCACCAAACAAACCACCTCCACCGCCATGACCCTTGCATAGTCAAGTGTACATGGATCGATTTCCTTTGAGCTCACATATCTACAATGTGAAACAAGAAACAAATCATTTTGAGGAAAACGCATGTAGAAAATTGGCTATGAGGGTTTGGGGTACAAACCTCACAAGCTCCCCCATCTTATAAATCATCTCTCGCACTTCGTGGGATGCACAATTGGAAATGCTTGTAGGAAGAATAAACTATAAACATTTATACACCATGATTAGATACATCATGTGATTGAACAAGTTAAATATGTACAACTTCAATGTTTATACACCATGATTAGATACATCATGTGATTGAACAAGTTGAATGTGTACAACTTCAATGTTCCACTTACTTGAAGCATCTTGTGTCAATCGTTGGATTTTAAGCCATTTAATTGCTCAACACCTCTCTTCTTTGTCTTTGTGAAGGTACCTTTTAAACACCTCATGCATCCCGTTGGAGTACGAAATGTAGTAATGGCATCTTTCACGAACTTCCCCTCCTTTGTTAATATCCAAGGTGCTCGAGGTAGAAATGTCTTCCCTTATGGTCCCTCTCGTTGCCAAGCTCTTTGCATCCTCTCTTACAAGCAAGGAGTCCCGTGTTCCTCTCAAGTGCTCCCAAATGTTAGAGGCGACATTCTTGAAGATGTGCATTGGATCAAGAAGATGGTTGATTTTGAGGCTCTTTCAATATGGTAGGCAAAAGAAGATAGAGTACCTTATCAAATAACAACAAATATTAAGAGGATTCTATTTTCATCCAAAGCTTGTATTGGAATTCTATGTCAAAGATATATTACCTATTCATGCCAGGGGGAGGAGGACTTTCCACTCCATTCCATAATGCTCTCCAATATCCCATGTTTAGTGGATGTGGAGAGACTCCCATCCAAGAACGAACAAATTTGGGATGATGATTAGGGAGAAAACGATGATGATTCTCATATATCACTTTCTTCAAGCTGTCTGGCCTAGATGCCACCAATGATGGACCACAAATAGGACATGCATGGTATCCAGATGTGGAGAGACCTAAACAACATAGACATGCAAGCATGCCAAAAAACAATACCATGATAATCAAGAATCATCTTCAATAGAAACCCATTTAACTCACCTAAACACTCGCCATAACCAAGAAAGTTGTGCATCATCCACATCAAGATGGCCTTCAAGAGAAAGTCTCAAAAATGGAGGCTGACATATATCATGCACATGGATACCTCTCCAAAGTATCTTAATCTCATCAATCAAGGGCTCAAGATAAATATCCATATTCTTTACCTTATGTTTCCTAGGAATGAGAAGGGATAACATGACATGTCCTTTCTTTATTGCCATGGATGGAGGAATGTTGTAATTCACCACTACCACTGGCCATATACTATATTAGGTGCTCTTGATTCCAAAAGGATTAACACCATCCATACCCAATCCAAGTCTCAAATGTCTAGGCTCTTCCTTGAAGCTTGGATTGATGAGAGGAATGCCATGACATGAGCTCTACAATAGATTTGCACTTGAACATGTGTTGGATGCGACTCGCGAGGAATGATGGAAAAATGTCACAACACCTTACGTGGCACATGTAGACCTTTAAGGTCCTCTCGATATCTTAACTCGCCACAAATAGGACACTCTTGAGCTGTCGCATGTATTCCATGGAAGAGAACACAATCATTGATACATGCATGGATGCGAGTATAATCCAAGCCTCCAAGAGATGTCACAAAGCGCTTTGCTTGGTCTCTTGAGGTTGGCAATTTATTCTCCTTTGGAAGCATCTTCCACAAAATCCTGTCAACAAAACAATCAAATACATTAGTATAAAAAATAATTTCTTCTTATATATCTATAATAGAAGTAGACAATTTATGAAAGTAGAAAACTCACTTGAGAAGTGCATTCAAACTCACATTGCTCCATCCATAGATTGTTTGCAAGTTGAGCAACTCGAGAGCAGCGCGTAGAATGGAATATGTGCATCCTCAAAAAGTGGGGTCGAAGCTACGTTATAAAGGTGATCATTTTCCATGGCTTTTTCATTTTCACTACGCTCATTGGCAAATAGAGTACGTACGATATCTTCTAAAACCTCTTCCTCCACCATCTCATGAGGAAAGGGTGGTGGGCTTGTATCTCCATCATTCCAATCCTCCGCCACTTCTACATTTTGTGAAGCATCTGCCATTTCTCTACGACGCTTGGCCTCTTGATGCCGCCTATGAGTTAACATAGAAGGGTGCGGTGCATTATCCTACACATGAGTATTTCAATGCGAGTCTCCATTGAATACTAATTCTTAATTAAATTCTTACAATATAAGAAAAGTATACTTACCATTGTCCTTGTTGGTTCCCATTTTCCATACATTGAAATGTGATTCATCTAATGTTACGTTGTCGATGCATACATCCTCGGACAACAATCACACATACATTTTATTTTTTGTTGCAACCAACGATCTTGATTTTGAACACAAAGGGACTCATCACTAGAAGAACTGATTGATGAAGATATCCTGTATATTCAAAAAAAGAATAAATAATTTTCATCTTTCTATGTGTGTTTTTATGTTTTGTTTCGTGTCTATTAATGCATCTGTACTGCATCTAAAAATGCATTTACAAGCGCGTCTATAAACGTATCCACTCTACATAATAGACGTTGTGAAGGGAGGCAGTGAGACACGGAACACCTCTATAGTAATGCCTTTCCACAGTTCGGATCACACACCAACATCAAGAAAAAGGGGCACCAGTCAACTACTCAGTGAGCTGACACAACATTTAACATCTCAAGCATGAGACTTTGTCTCTACCCTCATTCAATTTTCCAAGCAACTGGGGGAAGCCTACATACATTTGATCAAGACATGCAAGGGGAGATGGGCACATCAACATCTGCCACCCTTTACTCAATTGATTCATATGCACATAGAGGTGCACCCTTATTATGAAACAGGCTCACAGCCATAAGCAAAATGATCACCACAGAGAAATGGTGAGGGAACCACTTGACATAAACAAGGTTACATTCCATCAAGTATGAGCTTTCTGCAAAACTTCAGTTTCCCAAGCAAAGACAACATCAGTAAGAGACTTCAATTCTCCCAACCTGGCAAGCAGTGTGTGTCTAGGAGACACAATCACTTTATGGTCTTCACTCTGTCTGTTGAAGAAGCGTACCACCATACATACATATTCTCTTAAGCAAAACCAGAGGGCTGTCTTTCTCATACACATGAGCTTTCCACAAAATCAGAGAGCTGGTTATCATATACATGGGTTTTCCAAAGCCACAAATTGGTGATTCCTCATATATATATGAGTTATTTCACAAAAAAGAGAACAAAAAAAACTGGCCAGCCGACACTTACATTGCATGGGCTGTCATCATGACAGAGAGCCGCATTCTTTATGCGTGGCACCTTCTCTTCATTCATACAAGTGGCATTGCAGCTTCTCCTCCCCTCCTACACACCACCATACAAAGTACTGCGCAGCTTTTCTTGTATACATGTCTGCGCTTCTTCCCTTACTGACACTGGCTACACAGGCTCTCTGAAATCATTAGAGCTGCGAGCTCTCCCTATCACACTTATACATATGGGCTGCACAGCTCTCTTAGAACCTTAGAGCAATGAGCTCTCCCTACTCACACTCTAAACTACAGCTTCCCCAACCTCTCTTATACACACATGGGTGCGCAGCTCTACGAGAGCATTAGAGAATAGAGCTCTTCCTATCACATACTGGAACTACGCTACGCTTTCACCTCTCTTATACACACATGGCTGCGCAGCTCTATGAGAGCATTAGAGAATAGAGCTCTTCCTATCACATACTAGAACTACGCTACGCTTTCACCTCTCTTATACACACCTGGGCTGCGCAGCTCTACGAGAGCATTAGAGAATAGAGATTCCCCCTACTCACACTCTAAACTACAGCTTCCCCAACCTCTCTTATACACACATGGCTGCGCAGCTCTACGAGAGCATTAGAGAATAGAGCTCTTCCTATCACACTTCAAACTACAGCTCCCCTTCTCCTCTTATACACATCGGGCTGCGCTGCCCATTCAACCAAAAAAGAAAACATTATATTATTCATAACACTCCAAGGCATGTCAGGTTGCCAGAGAGCTCACCCCCACCTCCACTCGGCGCTTCTTTGACAATTGAGGCTAGTTGAAGAATCTTTTGAAGCAATCCAAGGCCATCTTCTATTTTTAGCAAGCCTTGTATTAAATCCCATGGTGACTCTTGCATTCAAGGAAGACTTTGCACCATTTTAATAACATCTTGTGGACCACAAATACCTTTGTTTTCCATGAAATGCCAAGGACCGGTACTGTAGCTGACCTCCTCTAATGGGTCCCTGTCCAGCTTTTAAAAAAATAGTGCTCTGCATGCTCACATTATTTGTCAACAAACTTGTCCACATATGATAGTGCTAAAACCTGCCTTGTGAAACTGATTCTCATCTCACACCCCTTTTATTTTCCATTTATCAAGGTAAACCAACAACTAACTGTACACATTGCATATTTTTGTTAGATCCATCCACATGTGGCCTTATACCCCCTTTAGCCCTTGGAGATGGACACCCTTTATTTGTAAATGCCATGCATGAGTGTGTACACATGCCAAGAAAATATTACCAAAAAAATACCTAACAACGTGTATACAAACGCATTTATAGATGCAAAAATAGACATGCATTGTGGCAAAAAAGACCAAAAATTGAACCCGAGAGTGTTTTGCCAGTAGTTTGACAAAACGTAGTTCTTCCAAAAAGCATCCCGCACTATTTCTAATCCTCTCTCACCCTCTCAAGCTTCTAACCCTCTCTCACCCTCTCAAGCCTCTGTCACCCTCTCAAGTTTCATCACTAGGCTGCAAATCTGCTTTACAAAGTACTGTGGAGTAAGAGTTTACCTTGGTACATACCTTAAGGTTGTGGTGAGTCTCTTTCTCTTCTTCTTCTTCTTGCTCCTTTTCTTCTTATTCTTTTTGCTGATCTTGATCTTGCTCTTGCTCTTGCTCTTGCTCTTGAACCCTATTTTTCTTTTGTGCTTAAGCTAATCAAGTGTTTATATAGCTTGCTTTTTTTTTGCTATTTTATAGATTATTACCTCAAAAATCACAAATAACCTTGGTTTGTTTATTATATTTTCTTAATATTTGATTACTAATCTTTTGTATGTATGCATTACTAATCTTCTTAATATTTTCTTGGTTTGTATGTATGTATTACTAATCTTTTGCTCACCCTTTTGTTGGTTTTGTAGGTCCTCTAATTCTCTCTTTTTCAACATCACGAAAAAGTGATAAGTGCTTTCATATCTTTCCTCTATTATTGTTGCACCCATGGGTGCTGGGATTTTTCTTTTTAGGTTTACCCATAAGCTTTATGCATAATGCCTCATGCTTAAGGCCTTATGCTTAAGCGTTATGCTTTATGCATAATGCTCATGCATGCTTTATGCATAAGGCCTCATGCTTAAGGCCTTATGCTTAAGCTTTATACTTTATGTATAAGCTTTGTGCCTTATGCTTTAAGCTTTATGCATATGCTTTAAGACTTATGCTTACGCCCATGCAGAAGCCTTATGCATATTCTTTAAGCCCATGCATAAGCCTAATGCATATGCTTTAAGCCTTATGCATAAGAGTTATGCTTCTTGCTTTAAGCCTTATGCTTTAAACCCATGCATAAGCCTAATGCTTTAAGCTTTATGCCATAAGCTTTATGCTTTATGCTTAATGCCTTATGCACAAGCCTTATGCTTTATGCCTTATGCATAAGCCTAATGCTTTAAGTTTTATGCATATGCTTTAAGCATTATGCTTTCAGCCCATGCATAAGCCTTATGCTTTAAGCTTTATGCATAAGCCCATGCATAAGCCTTATGATTTAAGCTTTATGCCTTATGCTTTAAGCTTTATGCATAAGCCTTATGTATAAGCTTTATACTTTATGCTTAAGGCCTTATGCTTAAGCTTTATGCCTTATGCATAAGCCTTATGCTTTAAGCTTTATGCATATGCTTTAATAAGTGTGAGACCCTCGCCCCCTCAGAGGGCGCTGGCAATGGAAGCAGCATCAGCCTCTCATCGTGCAGGGCAAGGATCCACACTCAGGGCCTCGCCCATGGATGTCCGAACAAGAGACTAGGCCGGCAGTTCCTCCGAAACCAAACCTAGAAAAACTTTCCTCGCGAGGAAGGCACAGGCGATTTCACCCCACGAAATCATCTAACGGGAGAATTAATCTAACGGGTCAAAGTCTTAACTATTCAAACTGATCCGACCGAACCTGAAGTCACATGGTCAGATCAAAGAGGAGACTTGCACTTGGTCCATAGAATCACCGCTTTTTTCCTCCTTTAACGAGGCACAGCCGTTGATTTCCTCCCATAGAAAAGGGGTCTTCTTAGGATTTAATCTAACTAATGTAACTAATGGTAACTTAATTGTATCGCAGGAATCCCCCGCCGATCCAGCCCATGGGTTAGAGCCAACCGCCCGACCATTGTATTGAGAAGATTCCTTTATAAAAATTTGGTTATGTTTTTGCTCGGGTACCGAGGAAAAAGAGTTCCCAGGCCCCCTAGCCGGCATTTCATGCAAAAATTAAGGTAGGCATACCACGTACATATCCAATATGAAATTGCCATTATAACAGATTCGGCTATCTTTAAAACAATCTTTCAATGAAAATCATAGTATTACTGATCATAGTCCTCCAAAAATATTGAGTCCATTGTATTACAAAATATATAATCTAAACTCTCTGTTGAAGACCAGCTGGCCAACCAACGAGATCTAATATCAAAATTTGATTCTCAAAAGTCATTCTTTTTAGTCCATCGGAATCTTTCTCGACGCACGCATGGGTGAGCAACCACGAGCCCGTGCATCACTTGGTCAGAACCGCCTAGGATCCTACTTAGGTGTCCTAGCACTTCACTCAGGGACCGCTTTATTGGTCCTCGCCCATCGTACCGAAAGCAGACCATTTTAACCGTACCGAGACCTCGACAGGCTTTGCTGCGAGAGCGATGTCCCTCGATGACTCCCTACCAGCTATTGCACAACGAGCCTCTTATTAGATTAAACGCATACCAAATGATTCCTCCAACAATCTGGCATAAAACTATCCTTTAAAAGAAAACAGAGGTTCTATGCAAGTAAAATTTCCAATTTTAGATTGGTTCCACAAAACCCTTTTTCCTTAATCTATATTTTCATAATGAGAATCATTGATCTCTCATCAGGGTAATCTACCCATCATCTGACTAATTGTCCAACTATATTCTTGGTGAATTTGATCAAGGAAAAACTAGGTTAATTCAACAGTAGTCTATTTTTTGTATTAAGAATTGGAATTGGTCATGAAATTTTTGCTTGATTCAGATCAAGAGATGGACAAGTAGTTTACTGACCGTCCCTCTCATAGTCGTGGTCTAACCAAAATCATTCAGTTTAGTTCTAACAAGGATTTTCTTCAGATAAATATCTACTGAGCTTCTAACCATAAGAAAATTTCATCTTATGAATTTCATTCCTTCCTAACCATAATAGATCAAGAACTGGTTATATATGAGAATATCGGATTTTAATGAAAATACTCTCCTTTCATTTAATCTAATTTTGGGTGAATATCAATTTGGTGATTTAACCACATAAAATATCTAAATATATTCTTTCTACCAATTTAATTTATCAACTCTAATTCTCTAGGTGGAATTATGGTGAAAATTCCTCTTTTGTCTCACCAAAAATTAATTCAAATCTTTCTCTACTTAAATACCATAAAATTTCTTCTTTTAACTAAATGGCAATATCCATTTTTTTAATAAACTTAAAATTATCTTTTTCTCATTTAATGATTGGATTCCAATTGTCATGGGAATTTCTCTTTTATCATAAAATAAATTTATCTAAAATTCTTCTTTAAGTTTAAATAAAAATATTTATCATTTTAATATATCAAATTTTCTCTTTTTCCATTTAATTACATGGATCTCCATTATCATGGGAATTCCTTTTTTTGCATAAAAATAGAAATACCAAAAATGTCTCTTTTTTTTAAATTAATTATTTATGCATAAATACTAAAATTAGTTTTCCATGAATGTGATGAAAATCATTCTTTTAGCATAGGATGACTAATCCTAGAATATGGTAGGAAGTCCTCTTTTCACATTATACATAAAAATGAGTTATGTATTAATTTGTAAAAATTTTACCATAGCTTCGCTCTATTACTGATAATTTTTAATATTTCTAGAAAATATAAGACTTTGTAATACAGTTATGATAGCATAACTATCCTTAGACTTAAATCCAATTTATGGAATTAAATCATAAGTTTACCATAATTTTATTAGTATAAAAGCATAAAAAAGCCATTTTCTTAACCTCTAGCTTAACTAGCATAGAGTTTGATTTTTGAATTGAGAATTTATCATGAGAAGCATCCATTTGAATAAAGAATTAGTCATAGGAATGACGGAGAGAGAGATATACATAAAAAGCATCTTGATTAAGCATAAAGACTAACTTTTTTGTGATTAATCATTAGAATTCTTATAGAAAGCTTGATTTGCATTGGAAATAATTAATTTGAAACTTCTCAAACTTGAGAGGGGTTGAGAAGTGAAATCATTGAGAATATTAACAAAAAACCATAAAATTACTTCTTACCTCTAGATTCTGCTTGCTTTTTTATCTTAGAACGAAGCCCCCAACTAATCAATTGGTTTAGTATGTTGAGAAGAAAGCTCCAAGGATTGTTCAAGAGAGAGAGAAGCTCCAATCTCTCCAAAAGTAGAGAATTTTTAAGGGATAATAAAAAATATGAGTATTTTAATGTAATACTGGCATGGTCTAGCTCATAGATGAGAATACAAAAGAATGAGGGTCTATTTATAGGTGAGGGAGGCAACTAACTGAGTCCAACTAAGTTCTAGAATTTCCTAGCTTCAATTTTGCTAAATTTGGACAAGATTTGAACTAGTTTAGCTCCCAGTTTGATCCAGGAGAGAGGAGAGATAAAAATATCTTAATATTTTCGAATTAAAAACCCTCCCACACATGTGAAGGAGGTGTCTACCTCAAAGGTCCCCCTCTCCTTACCAAGGTGTCAAAAATTCATCATTCCTCCAAAATATCTCATTTTTTAGTAATATCTATAAATTTTTAGTAATATCTCTTAATTTTTAACTAATAAACCTTGCTTTATCTTATGTGAGCATTTACTCACTTTTTGGTATTTTATTTTATTCATTGGATTTATCTCATCCCAACACTTGGATTAATCCTATTGGCCCATAGGAACCTTAATTGGACCATAATTCAAAAATTTCTAAAAATCTTGACCCTTAGACTAAGGTCTTTTAAATCATTTTTAATTGATTCCTAATGAATCTTGGAGAATTTATTTTGAACTCCTCTTTCAAGGAAATATATTTTTGATATTTTTAGAATTTTTATATCCAAAAATATCTCAATATTAAATTACCTCTCTCTAGAATTTTTCTTCTCTCTAGGCAAAAACAAGGAAAAATAATATTTCTTGTATTCAGAAATAGGGAATGATTACAAGGGATTAAGGTAAAAGCTTATTTATTATTCACGCTCAGGAGGAATCTTACATCCTCTCGCACTTGAAAAACATGAGATGTCCTCATCTCGCAAAGTGGGGGTAATCTTTTGAAAACTCTTCTTCTTTCTCTCAGGTGGCATCTTCTAGAGGGACAAACTTCCACTTGATTAAAAACTCTCTGAGGACTTTACTCATGAGAATCTTCTCCCGAACGTCAAGGATTTCTTTAGGTTGGAGTACCATATGGCCTTGAGTCGGAGAAATCAATTGTTCATCATCAAGCACGTGACTCGGGCTGGGTACATATTTCTTAAGAAAACTAACGTGGAATACATTATGTACCTTGAGATAGAGAGGCAGAAGAAGTTTATAAGCTAGATTGCCCACTTTCTTTATAACAGCATATAGTCCACAGTATTTGGGAGAGAGCTTCTTGTACTTCCCAAAAGATAAGGAACTTCTTTTTGGTCGTACTCGAATGAAGACCATATCTGATTCTTCAAACTCTCTCTCTGATCTCTTTTTATCTGCATATTGCTTTTGCCTATCTTGGGCTGCCTTTATATCTTACGGATTGATTGCATTTGTTGGTCCATGTCATCAAGCATTTGTCTAGACATCTCAACTCTGAGATCAATGGGTCGGACCAAGTCAACGGTGTAAGGCAATCTTATCCATATACAAAGCTTTGAAAGGGCTCATTCCAATGCTTTAATGATAAGAAGCATTGTAACCAAAATCAACCAGATGCAAATGGCTTAACCACTTCTTGGGTTCCCTGCCCCGCAGCATTACGGAAGGATATCTTCTATTACCTGGTTCACTCTTTCAGTCTGGCCATATGTTTCGGCTATACTGAGATTCAAGAAAGTTTCTACTGCTTCAAAGAATGCAGTCGAGAATTTTGATGTGAATTTGAAATCTCTGTCACTTACTATCCTCGTGGGGGGTAAGCCATGTAATCTGAAGATCTCTTTAAGAAAAACTCTGGCAACATCCACTGTAGTGTATGTTTCTTTCACTAGAATCACATGGGCAGCTTTGGTTAGCCTGTCAACTACCACAAAAATGGAGTTGTAACCTGATTGCACTAAAGGTAATCCAGTGACAAAGTCCATACTGATACACTCCCACTTCATCTGTGGAATGTCTAGAGGCTGCAGTTTCCCTGGCATCTTGACTCTCTCTGCCTTGACTCTCTGACACATTAAGCATTTCCGCACATGATCAAGTACATCCTTTTTGAGTCCTGGCTAGAAGAAGCTTTTCTTCACAGACATATAGGTCTTTATAAACCGTGGATGTCCAGCTATCAAGCTATCATGGGCTTCTCTCAGAATTCTTGCCTTTATTCCCTCATCATTGGGAATACATAGCGATTATTATAATACATGCATCCTTCATCTATTTTGTACCCAAGAACTCGACTCATTTCCTCAGGAGTCTTGCTTTCCTACATTAGAAGGGTAGTAATAGGGGAAAAGGATTTGTCCTGAATGATCCTCTTCCTTGCTTCACTGATTAATGGATTTGACATCACTGTAATTGCAAGCAAGGAGGCTTTTCTGCTGAGCACATCTGCAACCACATTTTCTTTACCTGACCGATACTTAATTTCAAAATCAAATTTCTGCAGGGTCTGCATCCATCTCCTTTGACACATGTTGAGATCCCTTTGGGTGAAGATCCACTTCAGACTTTGATGATGTGTCACATCAAGGTGAACCTCTGTGTCCCCAAAGATAATGTCTCCACAACTTCAGAGCATAAACTAGTGAGAGTAACTCCAAGTCATTTTGGACGGCATAATTTTTCTCATGTGTTGTGAGTTTTCTGGATTCATAGGCCATTGCATGACCTTCCTGCATAAGAGCACCGCCTAAGGCAAACACACTGGCATCAATAACTACCTCAAAGGGTTTGGTAAAATCTAGCAATTTAAGGACAAGGTTGGTTACTAAGGCTGTCTTCAATTTATCAAAGGCACTCTGACACATTGCAGTCCTCTCAAAAAGGGTACTCTTCTTGAGAGGTTAATTAAAGGGGATGCTATCTGAGCATACCTGGGTATAAAGATCCTATACCATCCGGTTAATCCTAGGAATCCTTTGACTTCCTTTACCGTCTTGGGTTCCGGCCATTCTACGGATCTTTGCAGGGTTAGGAGAAATCTCATCTTTTGACACTATGAATCCCGAGTATTCCACCTGGTCAACAAAGAAAGAACACTTGAACTTTTTTGCAAAGAGTTGGTGTTTCCTTAGGATTTCCATGATTTTCATGATTTGCAGCATTCTTTGAGTATACCAAGATATCATCAAAGAAGACAAGAACAAAATCATCCAAGTATTATGTGAGAATATCTTGCATAAGACGACTAAATGTTGCCGGGGCATTAGTCAATCCAAACGGCATGACTGTGAACTCATAATGCCCATAGCGAGTATTTAATGCTATCTTCGGGATGTCCTGTTCCTTGATTCTGATCTGGTAGTACCCAGATTTGAGATCTATCTTTGTGAACATTTGGGTCCCACTTAACCGATCCAGAAGTTCATCAATTCTCGGAATAGGATACTTATTTTTAATTATTAATTGAATTATAGAACAAGGCCCTCCAAAACACTCTAGTGAACTCTAGATCCGTGTTTGAGACGATCCTATTTGTTCACCCCTTGTGGCTTCCTCCATCTCACGTGAGCCCATCTATGCTTGTTGGTCCTCAATTGAGAGGTTCCTAGCCATAGATATGTTGCTCATGGTGGTGAATTCCACGACTACAAACTAAGAAGAATACAAGGGAGAGAGAGAGAGAGAGAGAGAGCTTGAGCTCCTTGCAAGCAAACACAAACACACAAAGAGTAGACAAAGAGAGATGGATGGCTGAATGTTCTTCTATTCTCTTCTCTTCTCTACCACCATAACATAAAAAGATAAGAGTACATACGATAAGGGAAAGTACTCTCCGACTATAGCTTACAAAGGTCGGTCCATAGTGTAAACCTGACTACTACATGAGCTAGCCCTATAACTTGTTGAAATATCGAGCTCTAGTAAGGCGGTGGACACTGATGACCCGCCTGGGGGATAGGCCCCACACTTACACCACTGGCATGGTTGGTGAGATCATCGGAGATATGCGGCCAGTGGGATGACAGGCTGTGTGACAGCCATTCTAGAGACTGGCATAGTTATAGCGCCAGCTCATTTAGTCGGGTTCACACTATAGAGAACCCGTGTATGTATTTGGTTGAGTACCTTTCATATTGTGTGTACTCTTATTCTTGTATATGGTGTGTTGAGTGTTGAGTAGAGAAGAACAAGATTTTCAGCCTCTCACCTTGTGTGTTCTCTATTAGGGTTTTGTGAGTGTGTGTGTGCTTGCAAGAGCTCAAGCTCTCCTCTCCCCTGCATATTTTCATGGTATCAGAGCCTGGTTCGTGTTAAGGGCTGAGCTGCAAGCAAGAGAACCACAAGAAGCGGTACGAGGGTAAGAGCTACAACTACTCTTCCCTATTGTGTTGGTGACTACATCCTTGTCGGGAGCTCTACGAGAGGCACCGGCAAACGATCTCCGATTGAGGAGCTTTCTTCGCGGGAGTGAAGCTATAGGGCAACTATACAGTCCTTTGGACTACATATTAGGGCCGAAAACGCGTTTCGGGCGCGTCTGGACCTTCGTTTTTCAGAAAGCAGGCGATTTCAAGCACTGCGGGTAAGTCATCGATTCTCTGCAGAACTCTGTTTTAAGAACTGCAGGAAGACAGATTGACTGTGCAGACACTGTGGGTGCTGCAAAGAGGTCTACAGTTGCCATTGGGTGTATGTATGTGCATTGAAGTCACTGGTTGTGACATTTAAGAGTACTGCAGTACCGCTGTGCAGAAAATACAGTTTGTGCAGAAAAAAACCAGAGTGCAGTTTCTGGTAAAATTGTGTTTGGCAAGATGTCTAATGATGGCATAACACAGATTGTGGCTGAGAAGCTGGATAAGAATAACTTCCATGCTTGGAGGTTCAGGTTGACGAATTTCCTGATGGGAAAAGGTTATTGGGACTACATAGAAGGTGAGCATGAAGAGGCACCGGAGATACCGGATATAAATCCTACTGCTGCAGATGTGAAAGAGTTTAAAGACTGGAACCAAGGAGCCAGGAAAGTAATGTATTGGCTTTCCATTAGTATTCAGGACACCATGATTGGGCACATTCAGGATGCCAAGTCCCCCAAGGAGGCGTGGGACACCTTGGTAAAACTTTATGAAACAAATACCAAGGCTCGTAAGATACAGTTGAAGAATGAACTTCATACTGTGGAGAAAAAGAGCATGTCTGTGAATGACTATGCGTTGAAGATAAAGGGCATTGTGGAATCCCTTGCATCTATTGGTGTGTCAGTAGATGATGATGACAAGGTGGAAGTCTGTCTACGTGGTCTCGGGCCACAATACAAGGCGTTTAAAACGTCTATTCAGACTCGGGAAAACATTCCCAACTTTACAGATTTGGTGTCTATGCTGATTATCGAAGAGAAGAACTTGGGTGAAGACCAACAGTCTTCACAAAGCAAAAACAGTTCAGAGCAACAGGCCTTCTACACGAGTTCAGGAAGAGGACGAGGTAGAGGAGGCCGTGGACGCGATCAAGGAGGTGGCCGAACAGGTAATCAGAATTATGGCCAGCAGTAGCAGCAACAACAACAACAGTCCCAGAATCAACAACAACAACAACACGCAGGTGGAAGAGGCAGATTCAGAGGCAGGGGGAGTCAAAGAGGCCGTGGAAATTGGCAAAGACAATATAATGATGCACGTGAATGCTATTATTGTGGTAAGCCTGGACATGTGCAGTCAGAATGTTATAAGAAGCAGGCTGACATGCAAAATGGGAAAGTGCAGCAAAACAACTATGCATCCTCAAGCAGAAATAATGAGGATAATGAAAGGTTGTTTGTGATGCAGCATGTCGTGAATGCCATGTCTGAAAATGTTGATGCAGCACAAAAGGATAATGTATGGTATGTGGATTCAGACGCTTCGAACCACATGACGAGTCATGGGGAGTGGTTCAAGGAGATGAAAAACCCGGAAAGACCAGGTTTTGTGGAAACAGGGGATGACACTGCTCATCCAATTGCCCACATTGGAGATGTGCCATTATCTATGCAGGATGGCAAAGTGAAGTACCTTGCAGATGTACTTCATGTACCGAACATAACAAAGAATCTGGTTTCAGTTGGCCAGATGATTGAGCAGGGGTTGCAGGTTCGGTTTAACCCTGATGGGTGTTATGTTGAAGATTTCAAAGACAAGTGCAGGTTGGTTGCAAAAGGCAACAGAGTGGGCAGAATGTTTACGTTGGATGTAGACATGCCTGAGATGAGTGCTGCGATGTTTGCAAATGGTTCAGGAGTTGTTGCAGACACAGACATATGGCATAAAAGAATTGGACATGTAAATGTGCAGAGATTGAAGTCTATGCAGACAAAAGGAATTGTGACAGGGCTGCCAAAATTTAAAGTGGAAGGTATGCAGAAAATATGTGAAGCATGCCAATTTGGGAAGCAAACAAAGCATGTGTTTCCACGTAACAGATATGTGAGCAGAAATGCACTAGATGTTGTGCATTCAGATGTATGGGGTCCTACAAAGACCGTGTCTATGGGAGGCTGCAGGTACTATGTCACTTTCATTGATGACCACACAAGGAAAGTGTGGGTATATTTCATGAAGGAGAAGAGTGAGGTTTTCACTCACTTTCAGAATTTCAGAGTTTTGGTTGAAAAGCAAACAGGAAAATATGTCAAGTGCCTAAGGTCAGATGGAGGGGGAGAATACTTCTCCAATGAGTTCTCTGAATTTTTGAAGAAGAATGGAATTCGGAGACAGTATACATGCAGATACACTCCGCAGCAAAATGGAGTTGCTGAGCGGAAAAACAGGCACATTGCTGAGATTGCGCGGGCATTGATGGAAGAGAAAAATATGCCGCATTGCTATTGGGCTAAGGCTGTTTCTACAGCAGTATACATCATGAACAGGACTCCAACTGCAGCCATACATGATGTAACTCCAGAGGAGAGGTTTACTGGCAGAAAATCAGATTTATCTCATCTGAAAGTTTTTGGATGCATTGCATATGTGCATGTGCCAGATGAGCTGAGAACTAAGCTGGATCCGAAAGCTGAAAAATGTGTGTTTATTGGATATTCCCTTGAGCAAAAGGGATACAGGTGTTATAACCCTGCTACACGTGAGTTGAGGGTAAGCAGGGATGTTGTCTTTGATGAGATGAGCAGCTGGTATGCTGCTGAAAAAGAAGCTGTTGGGGCTGATTTGAGTGGAAGTGTGGTTGCACAGAATGCAGGTCAGCAATCACAGTCTTTGAGTGGACCAGGAGATTCCTCATTTAGTGGGTCTGTTGATAGACCATGGAGTGGCAGGCTGCGTCATAATACCAGCCCTGCAAATGTGATTAGTACATCGCGTAAAGGAAAAGAGAAAGTGGTTGAGCCCCTTGGTATGCCTGACATTTCTGCAGGGCATTCTCATGTTGATGGAGAGTCTAGTGGCTCAGATATGAGCCTTGATGAGGAGCTTGGGATCCCAGCTATGAGAACACCTGGTGTAAAGAAGGCTATGGAGGCCATGAATGAAAAGCTGCGAAGATCAGGGAGAGTGAAGAACCCTGTGCAGAGATTTACATATGATGGTTATGTGGCACATCACTATGCATATATGGCAAAGGTTGTGCAGGTTGTTGAGCCCACATGCATTGATGAGGCTGTTGGAAATGTGTGTTGGGAGAAAGCTATGGATGAGGAGATGAATGCACTATATGGAAATGAAACTTGGGATTTAGTGCAATTGCCTGAAGGCAAGAAAGCCATTGGATGCAAGTGGGTGTACAAAGTTAAACATAACAGTGATGGAAGCATAAACAGGTACAAGGCTAGACTGGTAGCCAAAGGATATGCGCAGACATATGGGATTGATTATGAGGAAACTTTCAGCCCAGTTGCCAAGATGGCAACGGTGAGAGTTGTGATAGCAGTGGCTGCGTCAAAGCAATGGTCTTTACATCAGATGGATGTAAAGAATGCATTCTTGCATGGGGATTTGCAAGAAGAGGTGTATATGTTGCAGCCACCTGGTTTTGAGGATGTGGGTCACCCCGAGCATGTTTGCAGGTTGAAGAAAGCCTTGTATGGCTTAAAGCAAGCACCAAGAGCATGGTCTGACAAGATTTCTGAATATCTTGTCACTATTGGCTTTCATGTAGCCAATGCAGATTTCTCATTGTATGTGAGACATGGTGATAGAGGGGTTGTGCTTGTTGTCATCTATGTAGATGACTTGATCATTACGGGGGACCATGATGCAGAGATCTTTGATGTAAAGATCTTGCTTAGACAGAAGTTCGAGATGAAGGATCTGGGGGAGCTCAGATATTTCTTGGGCATTGAGGTGATTAGGTCACCACATGGTATTGGATTACTGCAGAGACAGTATGGCTTGGACATGTTGTCCAAGTATGGTATGACAGGTTGTAAGCCTATTTCTGTGCCATTGGATCAGAATGGCAAGTTGAGTGCAGATTCAGGAGAGATCTTGGAGGACCCTACTATGTACAGACGCATAGTAGGAAGTTTGATCTACATGACGATCACCAGACCAGATTTGAGCTATGCTGTTGGATTGGTGAGTCAGTTTATGCAGGTTCCACGGAAATCGCATTTGGATGCAGTGAGACGCATACTGAGGTATGTGAAGTCTACTTTGCATTGTGGACTATTCTATGAGACTGGGATAGAGATATGTGTACATGGGTACACAGATGCTGATTGGGCTGGTAGTATCTCAGACAGAAGATCTACCAGTGGATTCATGTTTTCTTTGGGGAGTGCTGCTGTGACTTGGAGCAGCAAGAAGCAGCCTACGGTTGCTCTATCGAGTACAGAGGCCGAGTACAGGGGAGCTGCTATGGCAGCATGTGAGGTAGCTTGGTTGAGAAAACTACTTGCAGATTTGGGTCTATCAGTGGATAGACAAGTTGTCATTTTCTGTGACAACATTAGCAGTATACAGTTGGCCAGGAACCCAGTCTTTCATGCTCGTACGAAGCACATAGGGGTCCACTACCACTTCGTCAGAGAGAAGGTCTTGGCAGGAGACCTTGACCTTGTTTATGTCAGCACAGAGGATCAGGTAGCTGACATCTTCACCAAAGCATTGGGTACAGAGAAGCTCCGCAAATTCAGGGCTTCGCTTGGTGTACATGAGATGGAGTTGAGCTCGAGGGGGAGTGTTGAAATATCGAGCTCTAGTAAGGCGGTGGACACTGATGACCCGCCTGGGGGATAGGCCCCACACTTACACCACTGGCATGGTTGGTGAGATCATCGGAGATATGCGGCCAGTGGGATGACAGGCTGTGTGACAGCCATTCTAGAGACTGGCATAGTTATAGCGCCAGCTCATTTAGTCGGGTTCACACTATAGAGAACCCGTGTATGTATTTGGTTGAGTACCTTTCATATTGTGTGTACTCTTATTCTTGTATATGGTGTGTTGAGTGTTGAGTAGAGAAGAAGAAGATTTTCAGCCTCTCACCTTGTGTGTTCTCTATTAGGGTTTTGTGAGTGTGTGTGTGCTTGCAAGAGCTCAAGCTCTCCTCTCCCCTGCATATTTTCATAACTATGCCATAACTCTAAAACACCTCTATAGTCAATACAGAGTCTTAATATTCCATCTTTCTTCTTTTGAAAGAGAATGGGCGCACCCCAAGGTGAGACACTGGGTCTGACGAATCCCTACTCTAATAGTTATCTTAATTGTTCCTTAAGTTCTATGGCTTCAGGGACTGGCATTTTGTATGCACGCTGGGCTATTGGCTGAGCTCCGGGGGTTAACGATCTCATGATCTACTTCACGAGATGGAGGCATCTCAGTCAGCACTTCAGGGAACACATCTGCATATTTACTTAACCACTCTGGCTCTTTAGCCTTGCATTTTATGTCTACCGAATGCATCTTAACGACATAAACAGCTTGCCTCTTTCTGAGCCCTTTTAACAATTTAGAAGCCTTGACTAATTGTAGCACTGGGAATCCGAAAATTCTAGTTCCTTGAACTTTATTCCCGTGAAGGTCGAGGAAAGAGATGGTTCCCTTGTGACAATAAATGTCAGCTTGATTCTTATGGAGCCTATCCATTCCAAGGATTCCATCATAGACTCCCAAGGGTAAGACTCTGAACTGGCACTCTGTTACGTTCCCATCTAGACTAAACTGAATAAGGTCTGTCTCAAGGTGTGTGAAAGGAATCTTTCCACTAGCCAATTCCACTTGCATAGGTTTCCCTGATTTTTTATTTAGAACTAACTTACGTAGACATCCTGGGGAAATAAAAGAATGAGTACTGCCTAAATCAATCAAAAGCTTGAATTGCTTACCTTGGTACTCTGCTGGAGTTTGGAGGACTAAAAATTTACGGTTATTCCCTTGATGCTCTATTGCAGCATAGATTTGTCCTTCTTCTTCCTCCACTTCCTCAGCTATAGTGATGGCTCTAGCTACTTCAGTCTGAGGTGGAACTCTATCTTTTTGGTTACCCCAATTCTAGCAGGGAGTTCGGAGACTACTTTTTGCATGGAGGCTACAGGCTGAGCTGGCACTCTTCTGGGGTTGCCTTGATTTTGGCGCAGGGGACCCTGATTGGACTAATACGAAGGAGTCTGTCTCTGAATTCTAGGACCCTAGATTCCTTGGCCCATAGAAGGAGATGGGCAATCCTTGAGCTCGTGCCCAAACCCCTGACATCCGAAGCGCCTATTCTCACTTCGAAGCTCTTCCCTTTACATTCTTGAAAGAGCCAGAGTTCCTGAGAAATAACTTCAAGGGAAAGGTCTTCCTTCATTCTTGAAACTTCCCGACTCCAGATTTTGGTTGGAACCTTGGTGTCTCTTTGGAGGCGGAAGGTTAGAAGAACTTCCCAGTGTCTATAATCTCTTGAAGGATGAGGGAGTTGGCTTTGGCGGGACTTTAATGATGAAGGCTTTAGCGAGGTCCTTCACCATTCTTATAGCTTCTGCCATGGAGACTGGTTTGGCATTCTTAACCAGTGTGTCTAATGGTTTGTTCATTCCTTGAATGAACCTAGCTGTGAGTTACTCTTCATCTAGCGGTGGTGAATACGTGAGGAGAAGAGCAAATGCGTGGTGATATTCTTCAATGGTTTTGCTCCCCTGATTTAGCTTTAAAAATTCATTCATCTTGGTTTCTAAAAATCCCGGGGGACAAAACCTCTTCCTTAGATAGACTTTAAGATCATTCTGCGGGACCGCTGTGCACAGCTCCATGGAGGAAATAAGTGGTGTGGCAGCGGGGACAGTACGGTCGCCCTGTAGGGTAATGACTCTACCTCCATGCTCAAAACATAGCGTATTATGTAGGTAATTCTGAGCTAGTAGACTAGGGCCCAAGCCATACAGCCACTCCCTGCCTAGATATACGTTCGCTCTGGCTAAGTGCATGACCTGAAAGTCAAGCGGAGCCTCGTAGTTCTGTGAAGAGCCTTGTGAACGTTGGGGTCAAGCTCTTCTTCATTAGTGAGAGGGTTTGGCTGACGGCCACGGTTCCCTCACCTCATGATTTTGCCAAAAACGATACATTATTAAATTTTTATTTTGATTTTGTCCACGAGATCCCAAGACTTAAGAGGTTCGAAAAATAATTTCGTAAACAAGATAAATGATCTTATTGGAGATCTATGACATATGTCCGGTAACAGATTTTGCTTTATCAACTCGACATATAATAAACAATCACTTATACAACATGAAATTTTTTCACAAAACATTTCTTTATTTATATAAAGGTTGCAATATGTACATAGAGCATCTCGACTCCAAAAGTCAAAATCTCCTCGTCGGGAGACGCATAAGATGACAATACTGGGCTATAGACATGCCCTGATACAAATGTTCCCATACTGCCAAGGGAGCTACTATCTTCTCCTTAGGAATAAAGCGACTAAGGAGTCTGTAGATATGGCAGGAAAGTCTGAAATCTCAAGGCTCGGGTGATATAAAATAACACCATGTATCACTTTCAGCCCCATCAGAATCATGGTCAATGAGATATTCTGCCTGAGCATCGTGCACTGGTCGCAAAAGAGGCGTGGACATACTGCCCTTGCAAACCACTTGTGCTGCTGTCTCTCTGCTGGGTTAGGAAAATATAAATCCTTGAAATGGCCCGCGAGTCTGGCTTGGCTCGTTCGAGTTGTAGCAGAAGAGATGAGATGCTCAAAGGTGAAAGTAGTCATATCTTGTGACTAGGTGAGGTAGACAAGTGTGGAACTTCCATCTATAAAACCAAATTCTTTGATTAAAATTATTCATTAATGAAGTTTAAGGAATGAAAATATAATACATAAATGCTCTTTCTGAGTTTTTATTTTATCAATTCTTGATAGGAATTCATTTATCCTTGTTAGCTTTCAACAAAGCTCTCATACCAGTTGTGAGACCCCTGTCCCCTCCACGGTGCCCCCTCCGAGGGCACTGGTGAGGCGGAAGCAGTGTCAACCTCTCGCGCGGGGCAAAAATCCATAATCCGGGCATCGCCCACCACCCACGGATGTCCGGACAAGAGACTAGTCGAGTAGTTCCTCCAAAACCAAACCCGAAATAACTTCCCTCGCTCAAAAGGCACGGGCGATTCCGCCAGAAAATCATCTAACAGGAGAAATGTCAAAGTCTTAACTATTCAAACTGATCCGACCAATACTGAAGTCACATGGTGAGATCAAAGAAGAGACTTGCACTTGGTCCATAGAATCGCCACTTTTTTCCTCCTTTAATGAGGCACAACCCCGCTGATTCCCTCCCACAGAACAAGGGTCTTCTTAGGATTTAATCTAACTAATGTAACTAATCATAGGAATCCCTCGATCCAGCCTAACCACCCCAACCGGCCCATGGGTTAGCCGACCATTGTATGGTGGGATTCCTTTATAATCATTTGATTATGTTTTTGCATGAGTACCGAGGGAAAAGAGTTTCCAAGTCCCCTAGGCGGCGTTTCATGCAAAAATTAAAGTAAGCATACCACGTACAGACCCAATATGAAATTGCCATTATAACAGATTCGTCTATCTTTAAAATAATCTTTCAATGAAAATCATAGTATTAATGATCATAGTCCTCCAAAAATATTGAGTCCATTGTATTACAAAATATAACATCTGGACTCTCCGTTGAAGACCAGCTGGCCAACCAATGAGATCCAATATCAAAATTTGATTCACAAAAGTCATTCTTTTTAGTCCATCTAAATCTTCCTCGACGCATGCATGGGTGTCCTAGCAACCGCAAGCCTATGCATCACCTGGTCAGAACCCTCTACGATCCTACTTAGGTATCCTAGCACTTCACTCAGGGACCGCTTCGTCAGTCCTCGCACATCGTAACCTTAAGCGCACCATTTTAACCGTACCGAGGCAAGTCAAGACCTCGGCAGGCTTTGCAGTGAGAGCAATGTCCCTCAACGACTCCCCGCCAGAGCTGTTGCGCAACGAGCCTCTTCTTAGTTTAAGCACACACCAAATGCTTCCTCCAGCATTTTGGCATTAAAAAATCCTTTAAAAGAAAAGAGAGGTTCTATGCAAGTAAAATTCTTGATTTGAGATTGGTTCCACAAAACCCTTTTTCCTTAATCTATATTTTCATAATGAGAATCATTGATCTCTTATCAGGGTAATCTACCCATCATTTCAGTGATGATTGTCCAACTATATTCTTGGTGAATTTGGTCAACAGAAAACTAGGTTGATTCAACAGTAGTCTATTCTTTATATTAAGAACTAGAATTGGTCACAAAATTTTTGCTTGATTCAGATCAAGAGATGGACAAGTAGTTTACTTACCCTCCCTCTCATAGTGGTGATCTAACTAAAATCATTCGGTACATCTAATGAACTTCTAACCATAAGGTAAACTACTTGCGCCAAGTAGATTTGGCACACTATAAAGACTGCTTTATACATTTTAAGCAACAATAAAGGAAGAGCCTTGTGGATGATTGCATTAAAGTTGTCCACAAGAAGTATCCTAATCCTCACAACCAAAGCTTTAACAGTAGATGGGCACAACACAAAATCAAAGACATACTTAAGAATAGGAGGTCTCTAGTAAGGAGACATGCAAAGGAGGAGAAAGCCCGAATAGATGCCGGTCAAAATGGACACGGCAAGCCATCTAGTGCTCATTAGGTCGAGTGGAAGAAAGCCAAGAAGGAGGTCCTAGAAGGAGTAGTGAACCAGCAACAAAGAGAAGCGCGGCGAATACAAATGGAGCGATATGTATTGTTGCACTTCGGATCTAGAGGTCGTGCATCATGGGAGGCGGAGTTTGTATGTATAGTGCAACTTCATGTCTTTTCTTTGTATTCTCTCTATTTGAGTTATGTTATAATGCTTGTCTTATGATGTAGCGTGACATTGTGGGTAGAGATCCTACCCCAGCAGAGACTGGCTACCATCGTCGCCATAGTAGAGGAGATACATGGGATTACCTTCATGAGGATGAAGGGATCATCTCCGACGAACAATACAATCGAGAAAGGAGAACACCAATGCAGGTAATACTTTTTATTTTTATTTACAAAACATGTTTTGACCTTTATAATACTTTCAATTTTTATTTATATATATCTTCACTTTGTGTAAACACAAGGTGGACAAGGAGGAGAACAAGATGACTCGGAGAGTGATGACTCCTCCGAGTAGTTTTCCTTGTAGTTTTCTTCATGTATAGTTTTGGTTTATGTAATTATGTTTCCTTTTCAAGCCTCATGTGGCTACCATCATGTATGGACAATTTCTTGGATATAAGATGAAATTTTTCATCTTCTTTACGTATCTATGTTTTTATTCAAGCCTTATGTGGCTATGATCATGTATGGAGAAAGTTTTGGATATAAAATGTCGTTTCTCATCTTCTTTAATCAATATTCGAAGTGTGTTCACAAATCTTTTTGTGCATATCTATCTTTAATTTAAGTTTTTATGTTGATATCTTTGTTGATCTTGATTCATCTATATACAAGTAAGCAAAACCTTAAACAAGAGAGCTGCCTATGTAGAAAATGCAATTGCATGTGTAGAAAATATAGCTGCATGTGTAGAAAATGCAGCTGTACATCTGTACAAGCAGCTCTTTGGAATTTTTTTTAAATTCCAGAGCGCGTCTATATGTGCATCTATAAGTGTGTTTATAATAGTCTATAAAGACGTCTATACAAGAGTCTATATACGCGTCTATATGCATATTTATATCATTATAGATGCGTATATAGATGCAAAAATAGACACGTGTCTGTAGATGCGATTTTAGACACGATTATAAATGCGTCCGTAACATTTTAAAGCACGTTGTCAAAACGCGTCTAAAAACGCGCCTATGGTCGCTTTTCCTTGTAGTGTCTTTACTTATGAACTAAATGATTTTTTTCTAAAATTGAATTAAGAAACCCCTCCTATTAATGTAATTGTGTCATTTTTTCTCAATGTATCTAATTTAAAAACCCTTCCTGTTGAACTCACGTGGTACACTAACATTTTTTGAGTTGAACCCCCCATGCATAGATCGTGAACCTTTTATTGTCATACAATTCCACTTGCGGATTCTATTAATATCACCTTCCTTTACTTCCCAAAAAACTCTGCTTACTTCCCTTCTTTGCTTATCATAAACTATTGTGGCTCCATTATTGAGGTGGACCCTCAAGAAAGCCACAACTTCAGCTACACATGTAAGGATGACACTATCTATCTTTAATTGCTCGTGTGTTAGAGCTCTTTTGAAAACTACCCTAGTGCCATCATGCTCCCTCTTTCCATGGCCTAAACAAAATCAAATCCATCTCATTTTCATACTTCTGAGCTCCTAGTATCTAGCAACAAAGTAGAAAGGTTGCTTTGCTTTAAACTGTGAAGTTTCTCCATCAGACCACACCCAATCCTTCTTGAATGCAAGCCCTTGATCTTTTAGCCATATAACATGCAAGCCCTTGATCTTTTAGCCATATCTAGATACTTGTGAGCTCCCAATATCTAGCAACAACGTAGAAAGATCGCTTTGCTTTAAACTAAGAAGTTTTTCTATCAGACCACACCCAATGCTGCTTGAATGCAAGCCCTTAATCTTCTAGCCATACAACATGTAATAGGAAATAATTTTGCGCAACTAAGGTATCATGCACCTTATAATCTGAAATGAAGAAATGCATAGTCTTCTTGTTCTCACCTAAAGCAGTGCAAAAATATGTAATCATGACAAAATTGGTTACTTGACTTGTGAACCAATGCATTGACTAAACTTCATTTTGTTCTTTGAAGGAGTAGTTCTCTAAAAAGTCTACGACAAAGACCAAAACATCGTTAGGAAATTGTGATACCCATTGAATTGATGGGCTTGCCACCTTTATATAAAGTTATGCATAATGAATTGTGTAGGTGGTCTTTAAATAACTATATAAGATCCCTATGAAACATTTTCTTGTGAGTAATATCTTTACGTTTTCTCTTCTTCCCTTCCTCATCTTGTCCCATTTCTTTATCTTGAAAAACCTTAACAAATAGCTGCAAATTTAGGTACACACCCTCTCTAGGACATATGCCCAATTTTTGTCACACCGCATGTATCACATGTTCCCATTACACATTTCTATGCATGAAAGGCAAACCCATTAGGCATGGGACATAATATAGTCTCCCAAAGAGATATAACACTCGTATATGTATTGCATGAGGTGGAACAACCACATGAGTGGCTCTCTCTATTGACATATCAATCCACATGATGCCCCATGGATTCTAGACTAGTGATGGCACATTTGATTAAATGAATCCTTCAAAACAATCATTTGTACATGTGCAATACAACAAAAGGTGTAGCCATCTTTCAATTTTCAAATTAAAAAAGAGTTTAACCTTTAAAAAAAGCACTGACACTACAAGAGAATGAGAAGATAGACGCGCAAACTAGAGAGAGATGGAAGTGAGAGAGGGGCCATGGGAGAATTTACGATTTGGTGGGGTTTACGTGGTTATTTATGCGGCTATATGTGCATCTATACTCGTGTCTATAGACGCATCTATAAGTGTGTCTATACTGATATAGACACACTTATAGACGTGCCTATAGACGCCAGTATAGATGCGCTTATAGATGTGCCTATAGACGCCAGTATAGATGTGCTTATAGACGTGCCTATAGATGCCAATATAGATGCGCTCTGTTAAACTCTCTCTCTCTCTCTCTCTCTCTCTCTCTCTCTCTCTCTCTCTCTCTTATAGACACACTTATAGATGCGCTTATAGACGTGCCTATAGATGCCAGTATAGATGCGCTCTGTTAAACTCTCTCTCTCTCTCTCTCTCTCTCTCTTATGCATAAGCCTCTTAAGCATAAGAGGCTTATACTTAAATCTCCTTATGCATAAGGCTTAAATCTCCTTGTGTATCCATGTATTCACACTTTTAGGGTTTTGTATTACTAATTCTTTTCTCAAATTTTTGTTTTGTTTTGTAGGTCTTATATTCCTCTCTTTCAACTTCACCAAAAAGAGGTAAATGCTTTTCTCTCTTTCCTCTCTTTTTGATTTTTTATGTATGCATTAGGTTCTTAGGGCTTTTGTATGTATGCATTACTAATCCTTTCCTCACCCTTTTGTTGGTTTTGTAAGTCTTCTAGTCTTATCTTTTAACATCACCAAAAAGAGGTAAGTTCTTTCCTATCTTTCCTATCTTTTTATCCTCTATTTCTTATATTTTTATGTGCCAAAAAATGGGTTTTGTTTTGTAGGTCCTCTATGCATAGAGCTTAATCTATGAATAGAGCTCTATGCTATTTCTTATATTTTTATGTGCCAAAAAGAGGGGTTTTGTTTTGTAGGTCCTCTATGCATAGAGCTTAATCTATGCATTAAGCTCTATTCGTAGAGCTTAATGCATAAACTAAGATCTATGCATGCATTCATAATGCATAGAGATCTATGCATAGATTAAGCTCTATGCACAGACCTCTATGCATGCATTAAGCTCTATGCATAGAGCTTTATGTATGCATAGAGCTTAATCTATGCATGCATGCATAGACCTCTATGCATGCATTAAGCTTAATACATAGTACCAGGGTACGGTTTAGTTTAGGCTAGCGTGGATTGCATAGTGCTTTATGCATAAGCCTCATGCATAGGCTTTATGCATAAGGCCTCATGCATGCTTTATACATAAGCCTTATGCATAATTCTTTATGCATCAGCTTTATGCATAAGGCCTCATGCATGCTTTATGCATAAGCCTTATGCATAAGCCTTATGAATAAGGCATCATGCATAGCTTATGCTTAAAGCTATTTACAGAATAGCTTGCATAATGCTTGCATAGCGGCATAGTTTGCATAAGGCTTGTATAGCGGCATAGCTTGCATAAGCTTTAGCAAAGCTTGCATAAGCTTTTGTATGTATGCATTACTAATTCTTTCCTTACTCTTTTGTTGGTTTTGTAGGTCCTCTAATCCTATCTTTCAACATCACAAAAAAGAGGTAAGTGCTTTTCTATCTTTTCTCTCTTTCCTCTATTATTATTACACCCTTGGGTGCTGGGGATTTATTTTGTAGATTTGCGCATAAGATTTATGCATAAGGCCTCATGCATAGTTTTATGCTTAAGGCCTCATGCATAGTTTTATGCTTAAGGCCTTATGCATAAGACATGCATAATGCTTTATGCATAAGCTTTATACATAAGGTCTCATGCATAAAGCATTATGCTTAAATCGTTGTTATGCATAAGGCCTTATGCATAAAGCATTATGCTACTTAAAGCTTTATGCATAAGGCCTCATGCATGCTTTATGCATAAGCTTTAGCATAGCTTGCATAAGGCTTGCATAGTGACATAACTTGCATAAGCTTTAGCATAGCTTGTATAAGCTTTTGTATCTATGCATAAATCTCTATGCATGCATTAAGCTCTATGTATAGAGCTTAATGTATGCATCGAACTTAATCTTTTTGATTTTATATGTATGCATTAGGTTCTTAGGGCTTTTCTATGTATGCATTACTAATCCTTTCTTCACCCTTTTGTTGGTTTTGTAGGTCTTTTAATCTTCTCTTTCAACATCAAAAAAAAGAGGTAAGTGTTTTCCTATCTTTTTATCCTCTCTTTCCTCTATTTTAATCTACCAAAAAGAGGGGTTTTGTTTTGAGTCCTCTATGCATAGAGCTTAATCCATGAATAGAGCTCTAATCATAGATCTTAATCTATGTATTAAACTCTATTTGTAGAGCTTAATGCATAAATTAAGCTCTATGCGTTCATAATGCATAGAGATCTATGCATAGATTAAGCTCTATGCATAGACCTCTATGAACGCATTAAGCTCTATGCATGCTAAATGCATATTGCCGGGGTACGGTTTAGTTTAGGCATACTCTATAATGCTCTCATGGTCATCCTCTCAAAGCCAAAAACGAGGGCGAGAACTATGTTTTCCGATCTGTACTCGATCAAGAGTGAACCTGGTAGCAACCACTAGATGAGAGATCTGAAATGCCTCTAACACCCACTTCCACTGTTGGAACTCGAGACTCCCCCAATAAAGTCGAATCTGCTGGTAGAACCGGCCTGCCACAATCATGCTATGGGCGTCAAAAGAAAACCCATGATCATCCACTGTATCCTGGTCAAGGATGCACTTTGGCCTAGTGAAACTCATTAGATATAGTAGTGTACTCCCTCGCTAATAACAAAAAACACATCACCCTCCTGTAGCAAATCTATCAGGTCATAATAGTTGGCCCCATGAACACAGGACCTGTGTGCTCATCGGACAACACTGGATGTGAAGGATGCTCGCGGGAGAGGACTATCTGTATCCATGCATCTGCCCATACTCTCAAGGCACAATGTGACCAATCTCTAAAATCAATAACCGAGATGACCACACCAATATAGGAAACGCTGTCCGGCATGCTCATAACTGACGATCTTGCCACTTGGCAGAATGACTATGCGGTATATAAGGATAGATCTTCTCCCTAAATGTGGCTGTGAAGTGACAACATGGTGTTACAGTTTGTTCATGAGCTGCAACTTCCTAGACTGCCCACCACTCTGGAGCTGGTGTGTCACATACTCATAACGTTGCCATGGCACTATCTCTTGGTCACTTGCATCAAGATCTACCATTTGTAGATGTGTAAGTGAACCACATGATGTGCAATTGCTCTCCACACAATGCATCATATGGAACTGGGCATCCTCTGTGCATGCACTTAAAGAAAGTGGATGAAATCACGAGGACTATGAGGCCACTCTCTATGCCCACTAAGAGAACAAAACACATCATAAAAAAGTTTAAACTCAACATGGTAGCGACGACAACAACATGGTAGCAACAACATGTGTCATGTTGTCGTGAGTACCTCCCAAACCAAGGCTTACATACCTCAAATGAACTTTGCCCAATTTTAAGCTCTGGATATGATGCCACGAACTGAGAATACAACTCTGTTTGGGTCATTTCAAGAAAGCAAGCACCGTGCTTAATGAACACTCCTCTTGTCACTCTCTTACGCTTTCTTGAAAATTGGTGAGGCACGATAATTCTCCTCCCAAAAACTTTCAATCAAGGCTCTAGTGGTTTTATCTAGTAGGCGATCGTGCCTAGCTACACTATTCGCCCACAAAGCACCAACCTCATTGGCATCTAAACTTTGCTGTCTAATAGACCCATGGCAACTCTAAGTGCATGTAGTGCTATGGAAAGGATGCAAGATGTGGCACTCACCTTACCCTTCATTTGGGAGCAACTTATGGCTGCCACAATAGCCCAACGAGCAGCGAAAGCATTTGCAGAGTTCCTCTTCTTGTTAACTGTATAGGAACGACAAACACTTTGTAGCAGCGCCATGCCAGCTCTCCTCTCTCTTCCACCTCCAATGTCAGAAAGCGCCCTACAGTTGGCCATGTTGGGCAGATCGATCAAAGCATCAAGCAGGCATGCATGTGATGAAGGCGTGAGGTCTTTGAAATAGGAATGGAAGATTGCATGGGCACGATGATGCACCCCTGACTTTGATAATTCGTTCCTATCCACACTATGGGTGCCTAAAGGAGGGGAGGTGGGTTCTTGTGTAAGAGAAGGGGGCTTAGGAAGGGCGATTTCATGTGGATTATCTAAACTAAGGGGTAGTGGTGGGGGGGAAGAGGGCGGAGGGAGAGGAAGTGGAAGAGGAGGAGCAAGGCTTGGATCATTGCCAACCAAAGGTGTTGCTCGCTCACGTGCTCTCCACTCGATCATTGCCAATCAAAGGTGTTGCTCGTTCACGTGCTCTCCACTCTTTCTCTCACAAGCTACCCTTTTCCTCTCCTTCTCTTGAACTCGGTGGACGGGGGGAAGTCTAGTCTTATCATGTTTCAGACTCCTACGACTTTGAGAACCCATTCTCAAGGAAGCTAAGAGAGTAAAAATTATTAAGGCTCAATGATGGGATAGTACTAGAGATAAGTGTGGGATAGTACTAGAGATGTGTGATTATATAGGAAAAATAGGTTATCCACTTCAAACCTCATTGGATTTCCTATCTAAAATTGATTGGATAATTAAGAAAAAGATAAAGATTATTAAAGATAAACTATTATCCACTTAAAAATCAATATCATTAACTATTATCCACTTAATAATACTTATTAACAAGTCTAAATATTTATCATTACTAGATATATAAATATATCTTTTGTTTTATAAATATATAATTATATTTTCTTTTATAATGTATTTTTTTAAATTTTATTCAAAGGTTTATCTTACATAAAATATTTTCAAGAAATATTAAATTTAAAAAAATTAAAATTTTAAATTAAATAACATGAACTTTTAAAAAATATTTATCTAATTCTAAAATATAATCCTTTAAAATTAGTGATTTTAAATTCTTTTATATTAATAGGTAATATATATTTTATTATTTAAAATTTATATTTTTTTCTCTAAATTACTAAATTAATTTTTTCAAAAATATGTTTTTGAAAAAAATAGGGAGGTGGGAAGGAGGTGCCACGTGTCATATACATGCATGACACGTGGCATTTTCTTAACATGTGGCACTATTATGCCTGATGTGGCATGCCATGTCACCAAGTGCGAGGTGGCAAGAAGATGTGGCATTAATGATGACTAGGATGATGAGGTGGGGAGTCAACTAGGTTGACCATGTTGACATGGAGGGTGGAGGTGGCAAGCTGCTTATGTGGATCCTCTCGAAGCTGATGTGGACATAAAGTGGCATGCATATATAAGATTTGTGCTGCCTACCCAAGCCTCATACATGGAATGATATCTAGGCTTTGAAGTTTACCAAGCCCAGATTTCCAAACCTAACTAGGATTGGTTTTAGACTTGAAAAGGGGAGAGTGGACACAATATGGGAATTTTCACTTGGGAGGATTGAAAATCGACCTTCCCATACTCAAATTAAGCCATTTTTTAAAATAAAGTCATGGCAACAAGTATATTGATCCCTAGAGTTTTTAGATTGAAAGATTCAATATTTGAGTTTCTAGAATTAAATTACAATTGATTTACTGGGCCTTTCACAGTCATAACAAATTTTTCAAAGTAAATCTACAAAAATCCAACGTTAGATTTGTAATTTTACCTTATACTTACATTCTACTAATCTTCTGCAATCTAATCATCACTAGATCCATACAAATTGAGCATTTTAAATGGTAGATGTGGTGGGAGGACAAAATAGTATGTTTTTTAACAATTCTAATACCTTTTAAATAATATAGAAAATAGTAGAACACATCAAAAATGACTCGATAAATCAAGTTAAGCTATTTGTGATATGAAATGTGGGAACATCATATGAGTAATAATGTAAAAGTTATAGGCAATTTACTCACATTTAGTGTACCTGTTTAAATCTCCGACAAGGCTTGTATATAATTTTGGTTCTCAAAGAAAAGGGGATTTGCAATTATTGGATATTCCATCAGATTATAGTTTTAGGTGTCCAACTTTGCATATGATGTTTCATTAAAAGACCTTGAAGTGAAACTCCTTGGCTAATTAGGAAAGATTGGCTATTCTTCTTGAAAAAATGCATGTTTTCAGGCTAAAGCCAAGGCACCTACTAAATGAAACTAGATAACCTCATCTTACAACCACGAAAGAGAGAGAGAGAGAGAGAGAGAGAGAGAGAGAGAGAGGGTGAGATAAAGAGAGAGAGATGAAAAGAGATAAAGAACAGAAGTACAAAACATGTTGAGAGACAAAAAAAAAGAGCGTGGGAACAAAATAGAAGAGAGAAGTATTGAATTTGAGAAAATAGAAAATTCATATATATCGCCAAAATGGAGATCCAAATCTAAAAGGTCATATGTAAATTGTCCCTTGAGCAAAAACATCATTTCTCTCACAAAATCTCTAGGCAACTACCTTGGCTTTTAACATACGGCTCATCTTTTTCATAATAGCATTGAGTCAATTAACAGATATCTTTAGACTCAATACCTCCAAGCCTAATGTACGTACTTGCTCTTTTAGAGAATCGACTTGTTCTTTACATTGCCCATTACATTCACCTAGATGTTCCCCAATTTCAACATGCATGTTCTCTATGAAAGAAATCATGTCTAGTTGGTTGGCCTCCATGTGACCACTATTATTAAGGACATGATGAAGATGATGAGTTAACTTATCTTTTAATGTATCTCCCCTTTGGCTGCCACTTCCACAGATGTCATCCCAAAGGGCATCTAAGTACTCCTTGCTCCTTGCATTGCAAAGCATGACCCGTCTAAGCACACACATGTTGTTAGAAATCTCTCAGCTAACACATGCCACTTAAGAAACACACATAATTCTCTATATCACACAAATCCACAGACACAAACACACACTTGCTATTAAAATTAATAAAACTTAAAAAAAAAACTTTCAACATATTTAAAAAACTCTCCAAATCTTCACACCCACACACACACACACACACACACCCACAAAGTGAAATCGATCTCTCTCTCAAACACACACACCCAAAAAGTGAAATCGATCTCTCTCTCTCTCTCTCTCTCTCTCTCTCAAACACACACACATACACACACACACACACACAGTGAAATAGATCTCTCTCTCTCTCTCTCTCTCTCTCTCTCTCAAACACACACACACACCCATACACACACACACACACACTCACTCACAAAGTGAAATTGATCTCTCTCTCTTACACACACACACACACACACATGCACGCACACACACACTTGCTATTAAAATTAGCAAAACTTTAAAAAAAACTTTCAATATATTTAAAAAACTCTCTAAATCTTCACACACACACACACACAAAGTGAAATTGATGTCTCTCTCTCTCTCTCTCTCTCTCTCTCTCTCAAACACACACACACACAAAAGAGAAATAATATTAATCAATCTCTCTCGCTCTCTCTCTCTCTCTCTCAAACACACACACTTAAACAAAAGAGAAATAATATTAATCAATCTCTCTCTCTTACACACACACACACACACGTTAATCAATCTCTCTCTCTCTCTCTCACACACACACACACACACACACATGCGAATTAATCAATCTCTCTCTCTCAAACATACACACACACACACACACTTAAACAAAAGGGAAATAATATTAATCAATATCTCTCTTACACAAACACACACACACACACACACATTAATCAATCTCTCTCTCTCTCTCCCTCACACACACACACACACAAGGCGACCGCATGCAGTCTCTCTCTCTCTCTCTCTCTCTCTCTCTCTCTCTCTCTCGACAAGACAATGCTCAGATTGCAGCCTTTGATAAGATAACGCATAGCAACATGGACGTGAGAGGAGGCAAGGGGAGGCGACGACCAGTAGAGAGCAAGGCGACTGCAAGCAAACAATCTCTCTCTCTCTCTCTCTCTCTCTCTCTCACACACACACACACACACACACACACAAGGTGGTTGCATGCAACCAATATCTCTCTCCCTCTCTCTCTCTCTATCTCTCTCTCACACACACACACACACACACACACACACACACACACACACACAAAATAGCGTAGGGTTGCAACCCTCAGCAAGATTACACACACCAATACAGTGCAGGACACCGTCGAGGATGGAGGTGACGGGGATGGGGACGGGAGGCGATGGCCAACACAGACCAAGGCGGTTGTAGGACATCGTCGAGGAGGGGACGGAGGTGACGGGGACGGGGATGGGGACGGGAGGCGATGGCCAACACAGACCAAGGCGGTTGTAGGACATCGTCGAGGAGGGGACGGAGGTGATGGGGACGGGAGGTGATGGCCAACACAGACCAATTGGTTTCATGCAATATAGTGCAAGGAGGAGAGGCATGGTAGAGCAGGTCGACGACATAGACTGTCAAGGAGGGGGCACGCTACAAACAGATTGAGGGAAGGCGACGTCCAAATGGGAGCAGCACACCTGACAACAAACAGAAGAAACATGTTAGAGAAAATAAAGCGCGAGAGAGAAAAAATGAGAGAGGGGAGAAGCTTACCAACTGCGCACAGAAGATAAGGCATCACACAACTAACGATGAACCAATTTGAAATACTCCACATTGAAGGAGGAGGTGGCTCCATGTAGCGCCCGCCCTACAACTTGCGTGGCTGATAGAAAGCACGAGAGGGGTGAAGTGTGATTGGAACAACGAGAGGGAGGAGGAAGCTCTGCAACCTCCGGTGATAGAGGGATCTGCACCTGGCTGCATGGACATTCAACTCTCAAAAAATTATGCCTCGTGGAGGGTGGGCGTTGGGTAAAAAGCCCTAAGAGTCTTCAAAACTTCAAAACTGATTGAGGGCTGGCTGTACACGTCAAAAGGTGAGCTGTTTCAAAAGTCCATAAAACCATATTTCAAAAGTCCATACTCGTTTTATGGAAAATAGACGCGTTAACCTTGAAAAAACGAAAAAAAAATGGCAGAAGAAAAAAACTCCTAAAAAAAAGTCATTGATGTGTTCTACTAACTTACGTAACCTGAAATACACTAAACTTTAAAGGGAGTTAGTTTTTTTTCTTGGGCACACTGCTTGAAAATTGAAAAGCAGCGCGGTTGTAGAGCTAGTGATCAATGTTGACACGAGTCAGAATTCATGCCTGGCTCTAATTTCTTAGTTTTCAAAGTTTGAGCCGAAGAAGCATACATGACCTCTAGGCTCTCTGCTGCGAGCAGCCTAGCTGTGTGTTGCAGGCCATGGCAAATCGCGCACACTTGAGCCTGGCATGGCTGTTGAGAGCTACCCTTTGCATAATCATAGGCGTTCTATTTCTGTTTCACCCTTGCACAGCTTTGGACGAGCAGTCCGTGACTGATATTGTGTATGGCCTCTGCAACACGGCCACTGTCACCGGAAACAGCACCTTCGCTCACAACCTCAACGCAGTGGTGGGCGCTCTCACCCAAGACGCTTCCGAAACCTTGTACTCAAAGGCCACAGTAACCTCTGGTTCTTCCAACGATTCCTATGTGTATGCCATGTACCAGTGCCGGGGCGACGTCTCCCTTTCCGGCTGCTCTTCCTGTGTTTCGAATGCTCTAGTGAGCGATCCTGTATGCGGCTCTGCAATAGGCATGCGAGTGCAATATAAGGGCTGCTACCTGCGCTACGAGAACTTCAACTTCCTCGACACTGAGGAAGACGCTCTGGTGAACTCGAGTTGCTCCACCACGCAGGACTCCAACTCGCTCTACCAAGCGAATTTAGCCAGCGTGCTCAATGAAACCGCCACGGCTGCTCCTGCACACGCTCTCTTTGGCTACAATGCATCCAGCGTCGGCGAAGGGCGCGGTAACATGACAGCCTACGCACTAGCACAGTGTGTGGGCTATCTCTCCTCTTCCCAGTGCGCGACATGCCTCTCGCAGGTCTCCAGCTACAACACTGTGTGCAATAATACAGTGTCCGGCGAGGTCTACTTTGACACCTGCTACTACCTCTTCGATCATTCATCCTTCCTCTTCACCAACACCAGCACAGCTTCAGCTGCAGCATCACCACAGCTGAGCATCTCTCCAACGGCCAGCTCTCCACAAACCTCCATTACGAGCACCTCCGGACAAGGTAGCGCCTCTCGATGGCCATGATACCCTTCTCTCCTTTAATTTTCGGAGATCAACAGATCCCCTTTGAATTTATCTCCTCCTTCTCGCAGAAAAACGCAAAAAACGAAGCAGTACCTCAATCATCGTGGGGACCTCTGTGGGCGTTTTGATCCTTCTGGCGGCTACGGCTGCGCTAGCGCTATGCATTGCCAGACGTCGAAGGCAATGGGCCAAATTAGCGCAAAACTACAAAAGAACAGGTTTGATTTCATTCTTATTCTTGGATTACGGAGTTGTTAAATGTTCAGTATGTGCTTTTTATAACTTTCCTCCTTATACAGACGTGCCATATAAGCTTCAACAAGGTGCAACAAAGTTCTCCCTCGAAGAGCTACGAGAAGCAACCGATGATTTCCATCCTAGAAATAAACTCGGAGAAGGTGGCTTCGGTCCCGTCTACAAGGTTTCCTTACGTTCCATGCTTTTTTATATGCTTGTGTTGTTTCTCATTAACTACTGGTTTAATGACAAGGGCTATAGTGAGAAATTCTTGAATATAAAAAAACGTAAAGCTTTGAACTGAACAGTAAGCAACTACAAACTAATGTAACAATCTTTCACGCCTACAAGACAGACGGTCACGAATCAAGTCTGATCTCTTTGACGACCTTTGGTGTCCTCATTTTAAGAATCTACACATCTTTATTAATTGTCGCACCCAAAATGAAGTTAGGAAGATATAAGTCATTAAGCATACTCCTTGCCATATGTACGATAGTATGATTCTTGTGCACTGTAGCAAGCTACATATGTGTGAACATCGCTTGCCGTGAGCTTATAGACCTCCAGATATTCAAGGTTGCTTGTTTTGGTTCCAAGGTTGCCACCTTGTTTTGAATTGAGGATAGTTTCACCAATTCGATTTTGGACTTTGTGACCTCACCTCTAGATCCTCGTTTTGAGCTGTCAATGATGCAAATGCACCAATTTCTTTGTGGCACAGCTAGATATATACTTACAAGCAGCTTGTAATAAAATTATGTCTACTGCTTCCACTTCATCTGAAAAGATTAAAGAAATAGAACTACTTCTTGGCACATTTAGAACCTTTGGAGTTAGCCTCAGTAGCTCTGGCCCTTTGAACTCTCCGGATTCCCTAAATGCCTCTACTTGTGCTTGCATTTCCACCTCTAGTTCCTTCTCTGGTTTCTTTTCTTTAGCTATCTTATTATATGGGACTCCTTCTCTATATCCTTGTCTTGAAACTTCTTCAATTTCTTCTGAAAGTGGGGTGCTCCATGTGCTCCTGCGGCAATTGGAAGGAATTTGTACTATGGTGGAGATGCCTTGATGCATAAATTGTAAATACTACCCAATTTTTGTCTTTGAGTGAGGCTTTGCTTGCAGCAGCAGCTGATTGAAGAAGATATGGGCCCATGCTATAGGTTGTAGATGCATATAAATATAGATCTAATGTTTTCTTTGACATGTAGATGAGATTATAGGTAAGGATAACCATTTTAATCAGGAACTTGAAACGTAATCTATCTTGAGCTTCTTTGTGATTGTTTATTTTATACTTCTTGCCACATCCTTTGGAGCCAAAGTAGAACTCCATATCTTTCTCTATGGGTGATGGTACATCTACTGTGACCTTTAAAGGTAAATGAAAGACTTTGGCCATATAAGCAATAGTGAACAAGTGAGGACCATGTGTGACGGTCTTCACCACTTTGTTCTTCTACGGACTTCTAATGAAAGGGTTAATGGAGAGGTACCTCATCAATAACAAGAAATCCTCACCCTACTACCCACAGTGCAATGACCAGGTAGAATCTGCCAATAAGGCTGTAACCAAAATTTTAAAGAAAATTATAAACGCCAACAAAAATGATTGGGACCAGAAGCTAGATGTTGCCCTATGGGCATTCCCAACATCCTACAAAGTCTCAACTAGGCAAACACCATTCAAGAAGGTTTATGGGTTGGAGGTAGTAATTCCTATGGAATTTGTGGTGCCCAGTGTGAGAGTGGCCATCCAAGAGAAGCTGCCAATGGAAGAATCTTGGGAGCATAGAATACAGAAACTCCTAGAGTTAGAGAAAGGAAGGTGAGTCAGCTCTTTACAGACGGAGATAGTGCAATGGAAAAGAAAGACTTGGATTGAGAGGCATCTCAAGCGCGAGATTTTTAAGAAGTAAAAAAGGAGGTGACGAGGTGTGCGCCAGTCCGATCCATGCTAGCAACACAAAAGGCCACGATGCTTTAATGCCATTAAGCCGATATGGCACGCATGATACAAATCAAGGGTCACATCACATCAAAAATTGGGAAGTCAAAAATGATAACGTCCCAAAAAAGGAAACAAAAAGGAGAAAACATCGCAAAAAAGAGCACAAGGAGTCTAAACATGCACATTCATAATCTGCCCTCTTGCTCACAACTTTCTCACCCATCTACAACACTAGTCTCTCAGAAGATAGTGCCATGTCGAAGATCAACAAGACTGCCAAAAAAAAGGCTTGAGAAAAGCATTTGCATGCCCATGATGATCCTTGACATGAGGAAGAAAGAACATCATGAGTGGACGAGGAAGTGTGGGTTCAAAAAAATTTTAGATCGCCAGTGGGATGAGCTACAAGATCCCAAGGATGGGGAAAGACTGATCAATCAATTTCTAGAAACCAACACTGTCCATGGAGAGAGGACGGAGGCCATAAAGGTTTTGGAGCTCGTTGTGCATGATGCACTAGGATACTCAATAAATGGAGCGATGGACATAAACTTGAAGCCTAGGGTGGAAGAAGAAATCCCAAAGATAGGCAACATGCACTAGGCGAAGGACCTGGCGGATGAGACTTGATGTGAATAGTTCATCTTTTTCTTACAGAACGTCATGTTCATGGGAAAACGAGAGGATATGTTAGTCAATTAAAAATTATAAACTGCTTAGAGCAGCAGAAGCAAGAGAGAAGATAAACTGAGCTACCATCTATAAAGAAAATTTGTCAAAGAGAGCAGCCACCTGGGCCAAGGACAACAAGCCAACAGTAGTGCATGCGCATCTAAGGGCGATTGCTTAGGCTGTCAGGTCGGTGGATCTCACAGTAGGAGATGCCTACGCCAAACAACAATAGAGGGAAGCTGGAGGATCCTTGAAGGCCACACAAGTGACCTTCAATTCATTTAAAGATGATGAGGAGAAATGGCATAAGATTGCACAGAAAGCCAAGAAAGCCAACAAAATGAGAACACATAATAGATGAAGAGATGCCACTTGACTCGGAAGAGGTCAAGAAACAAAAAGCAAAAGAAGAAAGAAAAAGGGAGATGGAGGAGAGACAGAAGCAAGAAGCTTTGCGAGCGGAAGTAGAAAAGAAGAAGAAGCTAGAAGAAGAGGAAAAGAAAAAGGAGGAAGAATAAAAGAGAAAGGAGGAAGAAGAGAAAAAGAAGAGAGGAGAACAACAAAAAAAGAAGCTCAAGAGAGGAAGCTATCTACAAGAACTGAAATTGTCATACTAGCCAAAACCAGACTGTTGTCTTGCCATTCCTTGAGAGGGAAATCAACAAGAAGCAGTGATGTAGTAGAGAGAGGGATGCTTTCCCAAGATTTGTACTGATGAAAAAAGCTTGATGTGTTGTGCAATAGCAAAGAGTGGGTTATAGTCGGATGGTTGGAAACGTTGATCATGCAAACTTTGGTGATAAGGGTGTTGCGATACCTGAATGGTGAGGAGTAGAGAGGGCTGTTGTCCCGAGTGGTGTCGATGGTGAAGATAAGTAGAGAGGGTTGTCGTCCCGATGATGTGATATGGTGAGCAGAGAGGGATCCTATCCGAAGGTAAACTGGCAGGGGTGAGGTCACAACACGGCACCATATGCGATGGAATATGCATCTTTTAAGCGACGCCCGCTACCAAGTGTTGCTTATGCGATGGAATATGTGTCACTTAAGCGATGCTTCTTCATCAATTATGCGACGTTTGAGTGTCGCTAGTGGGGTCACTTAAGTAACACGCCATCGTGACGCCCAGATCGATGCTCGTATCGATGCAAACAAGCATCACTACAGGCGGGTTGTGTTGTAGTGTTGCAAATGATTTTTGCAACAGTCTAATTGAGAGTACTCTCTATGTAAACCCTCGATGTAAAGAGGAGTAGAGATTATTTTGGTCATTGTTTTATAAATCGATGACATGCTTCTTAGAGTTCCTAATGAAAAAAGAAATTAGCCTTCAAGATTGAATTACATGATTTGGGTTGATTGTTGCATTATTATTTGAATATATACTTTATCTAGCATTATGATGCTATAATGGGTGCCTCATTTATCTATGCAATACGAGGTGAGCCATAAAGTTTTGGGTTTCCCAGTTGAGCAAGTTTATGCACAATATCAAAAGTAACCATTGACAGATTTCCAAGTGAGTATCTAATACTTATAAGGCACTCGGTTCCTTGGGCTATCGTATACAAAGGGGTGTGATACCTGGTCGCATGCTTTTAGGGATTTTTATTTGATTGGATATTATGATAATAAAATTGTTATAGTTGAGATTACAAATATGATAGGACATGATTGATGCTGAATATGTTGTTGCCTAGTATTGCTAATAATGGCAAATAAAATTTCTCCTTAAATCAATAAATAATCAATGAGACAAAAGCTATTATGTTGTTTAGTAAGGTTCAAATATAATATATGATTTATGGGATTTCTCGACAAACATCAAATTATTTAGTTGTAGACTAATACCATGTTTTGAATCTATTTGTTCATTGCTTCATTATGTCAATAACCTTGATAACTCTACTTTTTAGGGATTGCTAAAGACTGGGAGAGAAGTGGCCATCAAAATGCTCTCTTCTGGAAGTCAGCAAGGAAAGACAGAATTTATGAATGAGGTGAAACTCATTACTAGCGTGCAACATCGAAACTTGATTCAGCTGTTAGGGTGTTGTGTGGAAGAATCGGAACGGCTCCTAATTTACGAGTATCTTCCAAATCGAAGCTTAGACTTACTCCTATTTGGTAATTGTTTCAATACTAAATGATGATGCCATTTTAGAACTTTCTTATTTTGTCCATCAAATTAGAAGTCGCTTATTTTTTTGCTGTGATGTAATGCAGATTTTGGTCGGAATGATCGGCAAGATGCCTTAGATTGGCAAACTCGATTTGACATAATAGTTGGCATAGCAAGGGGATTGAGCTACCTTCATGAAGACTCCCATGTTCGAATTGTTCACAGAGATATCAAGACAAGTAATATCCTTTTAGACAGCAACTTCAATCCAAAGATTGCTGATTTTGGTCTAGCAAGGTTTTTTCCAGATAATATTACACATCTGACAACAAGAGTGGCAGGAACCTTGTAAGTATATTGATTTTTTTATTCAAATTTGAAGATAGATTTGATCATTCTTTCATAAAATTGTGTGCGTAAAAAATGCACAAGAATGTATACATATACATACATACATACATACATACATACATACATACATACATATATATTGTTAGAAGATAGTATTGATCATTATTTTTTTAAATTGTGTGCCTACAAATGCACAAAAAATCTATAGCATATATATATATTGATAGGAGAAGATATTGAGGCTTTCCGGTGTGCTCTTTCCCAAGTGGTAACACTTGGGGCCAAGATGTGTGGGTCTAGGGTTTGAACCTTGGCATCTACATATACTAATTAATCTCTTTGAAAAATGTAAAGTTCAGGATTTATTTTTCAATTTACTTGAATATCACAATCTAGAAAGTGGTAACAACTTGGTCCAATGATGTGTAGGTCTAGGGTTTGAACCTTAGCAAGTACTTATCTATCTATTCTATTAAGCATAGGTTTTTCCTTTTGTCATGTGCCACTCTCTCTAGCATCTACTCTAATGTCCTCTAAAACCATCGCTTTTCTTCCTCCTCTAGCCATGTGACAGCAGTGTACTAAAGAGGAGACTGTGTATGAGTAAGGGCAATGTTGTAGAGCAACGTGCATGTGCCTAATTAATCTCTTTAAAAAAATTCAAAGTTTAGGCTCTATTCTTCAAAAAAATCCAGAGTTTCGGCTTTATTCTCCAATGTACTTGTATGGTCACAATCTACAAAGTCAGTCCCGATATGTAGATATAGGGTTTGAAGACTCTCTCAAACAATGCTAAGTTTAGCACTAGGATTTCTTCTTTTAAAGCTATGTTAAACTGAGATTGCGTGCTTGTTTGCATTTGAAAAGGGGCTACCTTGCACCAGAGTATGCCATCAATGGGCAGCTAACAGAGAAGGCCGATGTCTATAGCTTTGGTTTGGTAGCGCTTGAGATAGTGAGTGGGAGAAAGGTCATCGAGTGCATGTTGGAATCGGAGAAGCAGCATCTGTTAGAATGGGTATGGCTTGTGTGTAGGTTCTTCTTACTGAGAGTAGTTCGTTATCTTTGCTATTCTGTTTGTTACATGTTTAACCTAGATTTTTTCTGGCGCAGACTTGGGCGTTATACGAGAGGCAGCAGCAAACGCGAATTTTGGATGCAATGCTGAGCAGCAGCAGCAACACAGGCATGGCCGTGAATGAAGGGGAGGTGATCCGTGTGGTGCATGTGGCCCTATTGTGCACCCAAACACGGGCACAAGCAAGGCCGTCCATGTCTCAAGTGTACACAATGCTGTGCAGTCAATCGGACATCTTGGAGCTACCCACAAAGCCAACCATCGTCGCCATGCAGGTCTCTACAGCTGACCATCAACAAACCAGCTCCACGTCCTTGTCCGCCGCCTGGAACTCCTCCGACACTTCTCAAACCGCTCCCTCCAATGCAGGTGACCCCATTTCACAAGTAGAACCTCGTTAGAAGGTGGCGCCGCCAGTGCTCTTCTTGCTCAATTCCCAGCAGCAGCCAGCTGCTTTGGGAGACAATCGATCGACCTTCTTATTGATCCTCTACTCTCTCTGTTTATACTTTTCTTAAAGTGAATTGTAAGCTAAGTGAGATGTAGTGTCAAGGAGCTTGCATAGCTATGACTGATTGATTGTATTAACACCAAATCTAAGGATAGAGAACGTCCAATGGCACACAGACTACCTATATATTTGCACTGTGTACTATACTATATTTGCATTGTCTTATTCTTACCTTTTTTCAAAACATAAAGTAAATATATTAAAGGATTAAAGGGGAGTCTTCCCCCAAGGGCTTTATTTCTTAGGCTATGATTTTTGCATGTATGCAATTGGGGTATATATGTATGCAATTGGGGTATCATATTTCATGACAGTAATATTCATTTGTATGGGAAGATGAGAGGTGGGATCTGATCTACAGGCTGCTAAACAATGAAATGAGAGGAATGTAGCAAGATCTCTTTGTATTTGGTTGTTGTTTGTTGACTTGGTGTCGTATTCTTACTTAAGTGAAGTATAAAGCTACAATATTGGTATCAAAACATTGTCTCCATCTTATGAGAAAACCCCAAGATCTTGGTCATTGTTTGACTAATACTTGCTATTGTGGAGGGTGAGTCTCCCTTGACTTCTAAA